>NC_053431.1:125054025-125704399 GCF_007990345.1 Gossypium hirsutum
GTGATAATGGAAGGCAGATCTTGAGAGAAATTCGAAACCCTAAGATCAGAATTTTGTTAAGCCTAAAAGGAAATAGAATTGCCCGAAAAGAAAAAAAAAATTGGAAATAATTCAGAGTAGGAGGAAGGTGCGACGTAACGTCGGTCGCTGGTTGCTCTTTCCTTTTTCGCTTTATGTTGTTTTCCTTTTAATAAATTCCTTTTTTGGTAACATTAATATATTTATAATGTTTTTCAAAACATTATATTTACAGATATAAAAGGTATAAATCATATAAAACTCTAATTTTGTTAAATAAATATATATATATAAAACTCTATTCCTAATTCACGTTTGAGTCTAAAATATATTTAATTTATAACATAAATTATGTTTTGACTGTAATTGTAAAATTAAAGGTTCGATATGGATGGTGTTTTTGGCAGAATTTTATTGTGCTCGGTTTTTCTTATTTTATAAAATACTAGAAATTTTATCACACAGATATTAGTTTAATAGTAATATACAATAAACAATAAAATTTATGGTTTAAAATCAATTAATAATAGCATATGAAAAAATAAAAAATTAAAAATTAAATTTAAACACGTAAATGCATCCCATTAAGAATACTAAATGCATTACAATTGTATATCATGGCGATGTCATCAATCTTGAGTTAATGTCAAGTTAACTTATGATATTAACTCAATCAACAACATTATTAATACAAAAAATTACCGGAGAGAATAAAATATGCATATTACAATTAAAAAGTAAAATTTATATTAAAATTAAGTTTTAATTTAATGGTAAAATTAATATTTTATTGATGTAAATAGTACCGTTCAAATTTAATCACATGTAATTTTTTTTATTGGTTTTTTAGAAACGTTACAAAAAGACATTTTTGAAACTTCCCTACTCAGAATTGATGTTTGGTTGACTCATAACACTAACTCAATCAATGACTTAAATAATAGTATAGATAAAAAGACAAAAACATCCTCATAATAATATAAATCAGAGAATGATTTCTTTTTTATAATTTCTCAACTGAGTTGAGATTCAAATGATGGATGACATCAACTTGATTAGGAGTTTTATTATAGTAGAGATACATTATCGTTCGTTTTTTAAGAATATATCTATGTTTCGTTTATCAAATTCATATAAAAATTAATCAAATTTTAAATTTTTATAAAACAATAAATTTAATTATATCTTTAAATTAAATAGTTGGTAAAATAAAAATTGAAATGAATAAGTAGTAAAGTTTACATCTTTTAAGATTTTGTGGTTGTGTCACATATATGCTTCAATATTATTTTATGGAGTTTATTTTGGTAGGTCATTTTTAATTGGAAAGCTGGTAGTATTATTTAAAATAATTGGTAGTTAATTATTATTTTTAAGGAAAAATGAATAAATATGTTTAATTTTATATTTATTAAAATAATTTATATAAGCTTTTTAAATTGATTTTTTAAAAGTATCAGCAGGGGTGCAACACAAACCTACAGCCCCATTGACATCATAAAACAGAAAGGGAACAAAACATTCCAAAACATTAAGTCAATGAATATAAGTTTAATCATTTGTGTGATATTTTATAAATTTAATTTTAAAAAATTATTATATAATGATCAAATATAGTAATAAAATAATGTGTCTGTTAATAGTTTTTTTCTTTTCGCGCATTTTCATGAGAACTTTTTCTTTCTATTTTTTTCCCTTTCTTTTTATCTCTTCTTCTCCTCGTCTTTTTTGTACACTTTATTTCTCTTCTTCTCAAACCATTCTTCAACCTCTTATCCTCTTTTGAAAAGCTTATTTACACTCTTCCTTCATCCCTTTCTTCTTTCTTAAAGGCACCATATTAGAATTTAACTGATTATCATCCACAATCATGACCATATTTCTTTGGTTAAAATATGCAATTTGTCCATGTACTTTGATAAAAAAAATTGAGATTTAGTCCTTCCACTTAAAAAGTTATAAATTAAGTCCTCCTACTTTCCTAATTTCAAATTCTCAGTCCAATTATTAACTTTGTTAATATTTTTTTTGTAAAAAAATTGTCAACTTGGCATATTAATTAGGCTATCCTCGTGTGATGTTATATATTATTGACAAAAAATAAACATATTAAGATGACAAATGCCGATAGAAACTACTAAGAAAATAATGGTTGGACTACGATTCTCAAATTGAAAAATTATGACGACTGGATTTTTAAGTTTTAAAGTAAAAAGACTAAATCTCAAATTCAGTAAAGTACAGGGACTAATGGCATATTTTTAACCTATTTCTTTCATTATTCAATTTAAAGTCTACCCTTTGGGCCTTATCAAGAAGTGAACCCAAAATCCCCTTTGCACCTCTTTTTGTCCCTTGTTTAATTAGCCCATCAGGGGCCTGTCAGCGTTTAAACCATTCAAAACGTTGCCTTGGCCCACTATAGGCCTATCAATTTAAAATGCCAACTGTTAAAATATGTAACAAGTCACTGTATTCCTTATAAATTTAGAATTTAGTCCCTATATTTTTATTTTTAAGAATTTAGTCCTTCTACTGTTCAGATTTCAAAATTTAAGTCCAACTGTTATCCCTGTTAAAATTCAAGTCCAACAAGATTTAGGGTTAATAACTAAACTAAATTTTGAAAAATATAAAATAGAGAAATTAAATTCTAAATTTATAAAAATACAAAAACTTATGTCATATTTTAATCCCTGCCTTAATATGTAGCAAAATACAACTAATAAATTGGTTTTTTAATGAGATCAACTTGAGGCAAAAGTTGACTAATAAATTGCTATTCTTTAATAATATGCCTTAATGGATTAATTACACCTAAAGTGATAGTACTAACTCTATGATAAAAAATAATAAAATATATAAATAATAGTAATAAGCGTTTAGTGTAATGATAAAACACATTATATTTTTTAAGAGAAGGCGTAAATTCTAATTTTAGAAACGACATTATTAGGAGCAGCAACTACAAACTCTGAATATAAACCATAACCAATAACTCCACGATATAAGCTTTGCTTCTAGCATGCTAAATTTGTATTTAACATGTTATAACGTTAAATTACAATCTTTAATATTAATATTTAACTGTATAAAACAATATCTTTTAGGTAAATAATATTATTTAAACTAAATTATGTCACACCCATAATTCAAATAAAAAATTACGTAACAAATATATTTATTAAAAGTGTATATAAAGATCAATTGATGTATTAATTAAACTATAGTAAAATAGAATGTTTAATATTCATTATGTCTTCAGTTCAAATATTATCTTAAGTAAATTTTTATTGATTTATAAAAATATATAAAAAAAAATCTTCATAATAATATAACTTATTCTATTAAAAAATAATTTTTGGTAATTTTCCAATTGAATTGAAAATCTAGTTGGTGTCACTAAAGTTAAGATATTTATTATAATAAAGATAAATTTATTTTTTTAACAAAATATAACAATATTTTATTTAAAAATTGAAAATGTTATTTTATGAATTGATTTGTTATATTTGACAATTCAAGTGCTAGTAATCTATATCTAACATCATCAGTAAAATCATTAATTAAATCCAGAAATTCCTAAAAAAAAAATAAATGAAGGATTGGTTTTTTTTCCTTGATATAAATATTAAAACTATAATTTAATAACGGAAATTTAGATTTTATGTAATTTTTTACATAAAAATTTAATTTGATTTGATTTGATTCAATTTTTTGAAATCACCGACATCGTTATTGATGTAACATAATTTTACGATTATTTATTGTATTCACAAATAATTATATTTATCCAACGTAAAAATAAATTAATGTATTTATTTTTAAAAATATGTATAATTAAACTAAAATTAAAATTTCAAATATATATTTGAACCGTAATTAAATATTTGTGCGTATAATTATACCAAAACATTTTAAATATTATCCGATTGAATGGAAAAGGTTTAGGGACAAGCTTTGTCATAATAAAAGAATGAAAAAGAAGTAGGATTATTTAATATTCTCCAACTAATTTATCAGTCAATCTCAAATAATTTTCGTGGATTAATGCAACAAACAATTCGGTGCAAGTCACAATTATTGTTAATACATTTTTTAAATCATATCAATTTTATTATTTTAATATTAAATCAGGGATAAAGTTTGGAAATATTTTTCTTAACCTTGTATTTGAATTATAAATTATTGGGAGAATTAAGATATAAATTTATAATGGAGTAAACATAATTTTTTTTAATTTATTTTTAGAAGGGTCAAAATAAAATTTTTATCTTAAATTAACTTAAAATTATATTATTTTTAAATGGGTTAAAAAGATAATTTTTTATTTTTTGGATTAGATCGTTAATCGGATTTTGTCAAATATAAGTATCGCATTAAAAAAATAAATACAAATATCTTATTAGAAAAAAAAATTGTGAAACTCAAATATTTTTCTATTTTTCGTATATAATATTGTATTTTAATAATTTTTGGGTTATGGCATTTCAATTTATTTCATATTATTCATTTACTATATTAATTTAATTTTAACTCAAAAAAGATTTATTTATTTTTATCACAAATACATTTACTTCAAATCATTAATTATAAACCCATGATTTTAAATCAATATTTCAAATCAGGACATTTAGTCGTAGCAATTGATTGTTAACTCAAAATTCAATGTGGTACAACTTTATATTAAACTCTATTAATTGTTCGTACATAATAATAATAATGATGATGTTTTCATGCAACACATGCCAATCTATATGTGTTTTTGTAATCTGGAAACTTTTATTTGGTAATTCAATTTTCACATTATGGTCTTCAATGTTTTAATTTGATGGTTGGTTTAATTAAATAATTAATTTATAAATTTAATAAAAAATTAAAATATATTGAAAGTTTATAAATCAGTTCTATTAATTTAATCCTAGATTTTTTATTTCAATTTTACTCATATTTTAAAGAATAACGTGATACTAACTCAATTAAATATTTAATTAGTGTCTGACTTTATTGTTTATTTTTCGTTCTTATTCTGCTTTCGGATTTGATAAAACCACGAATGGGGCTTAAACTAAAAAATAGTAAAGGATTATTTCGCGCCTGATAGTCATTACTTTAATCGGCAGATAGGAGGATACTCTGGACCGGAATCATAGGGAGTACTGCCTAGTCATTTCTATCGTGGCATCGACTCCATTTAATCTTTAATTATTAGTACAGATTTCAATTTTTTGAAGAGGTGTAATATATATTTTTAATTCATTTAAAATCAATATTTAATTAGTGCAAGAGTAAGTGGAAGTAGATATTTCCCTTCCTTAGTTTTCTAACCAAAAAATAGATACCTCAATGTCTTCATTGCACTTAAATGTGAAGGGGAAAACACATAATGAGATCTTGTTCTAATAAAACCTTGACATGGACCAAACACATAATGAGGGTGGATAGAGATGTTACCAACCAATAAGTTAAAATTAATACAGATGAGGCTGTTCTTGAGGTTGATGGCAGAGCGGCTGCTGGTGGCCTAGTTCGAAATCATATAGGATGTTGGTTAAAGGGATTTTGTCAGAGTTTGGGCTATTGTTTGGTGCTTCAAGCGAAAGCCTAGGGTCTGCTCGATGGTCTTGAGCTTGCTAGGCAACTTAACTATCGCAAAGTGGAAGCTGAAGGCGATAACCTTAATCTTATCTGCTTATTGCAGGATAATACTAATGCTGATTATGGAGAAGCCTTAATTCGACTGTTGTGTTGGAGATATCAGAACACGACTCTATTAACTAATTTTTTTTTATTCCATTGGTAGTAGACATACTATATATATTTATATATATAGGATAACTATGTAATACACAAGAAGTAGAGTTTTGTAACACCACAAGTGAAGGTAAAAAGTTACTAGCCCACCACATGTCATTAATTGATATTTAAAAATAATAAATAAGACACATGCCAACTTTTTAACGTATCGAATAATAATGTATATAACTAATTATTTTATACATGGGAAAGGGAATAAAATAAACTTTACAAGTGGATTTAATAGCCATTAGTAGACATATGACAACATCCTAAAATAACAAAAAAATATATATATGGCAACATTCTAAACTCGATTGTAGATTTTTTTTTTAAATACCAATGATAAAATAATTATCTTATATATAACCATCAAAGGTGAGTCTAAGGGATAAGGTAGGGACTTGTGGTCCCCAGTGAAAAATTATATTTAATAAAATTACATTTTACCTTTTCAAAAAAAAATCTTTTAAAAGATAATAAAAATCATAAATCATATTTTGATTTCCCTAAAATTTCTAAATTTATCCATAAGAATCATAATTTTTTTTATAATAAACAAACTTGATAGAGAAAATTTTATTATAATATTTAATGTTTTGCCATGTTTACTAAAAACAAAGCTGTGGCCTCAACAACCTTTGATATTCTCTTTTATCTAAGCTGATTTTAGTGCTTCAACTACCTCCTCCAAATAACTACAAAATTCGTCAACCATTGCCATGAAAGAGAGTCATTCTCATGACTCTCATAATATCAACCCAACCTACCTCACCCCCCCCCCGCCCCCTAAAATTCACATTTACACCTACACAAAATTATAATTTTTCATTTAAATAGGTAATATTATACATGAATTTTAATTTTATGTAATTATATAAATAAAATTTTAATTATAATTAAGTTGTATAATTAAATTAATGATTTATCAAAATTAAATTAAAAAAATATATAATTATACAAAATTAAAGTTACATATTAATTAAATTAACTATTTATGTTTAGACTCTTTTTGTAACACCCCTACCCGTATCCGTCGCCGCAATAGAGTACGAGGCATTACCGAGGAGTACAAAAAACACTTACAGATAATTTAAATATATTTTCATAACAACGTGTCTCGATTTCATACTATTTCATATTTAAGCTTTACTCACCAAAGTATTTGAAATATCATCTTTATGCAAATAGCACACATGAGGTACATAATTCCATAGTTAAGAATGAACACATTTATCAAACATATTCCACATTCATATATCAATGTCTTACATTTCCATATATCAATAACCGTCATTTTTCTTGTTTTTCAGATAATTATGTGTAACCATTGATAAGCATGTAATTCACTGTTTCTTCCTATCAATCACAATTTCAAATGACAAATTCGTGTGAATCAGCTCAGCCTCATTAGGTGTTTAAATTCTGTCACTTTGATTCACATACTCATAATTTACTAACATATCTTGTCAAACACAATCTCTGAATGATAAAATCACATAATTGAGCTCAATAATAATAATGATAACATTACTTACATTTCTTTTTCCACATGTTACATTTACGACTTACTAACTTGTCCATCCAAGGAACAGCTTACGGATTTGAGTACATCGTGATCTGAAGCCCGAAATCTAGCTGAAGCACATAAGTGCTAAACGGCAGCCCGAAGGCTAACTGAAGCACATAAGTGCTAAACGGAAACCCGGAGGCTAACTGAAGCTCATCAGAGTTGAACTGAAACCCCAAAAGGGTTAACTGAAACTCATATGAGTTAATGGAAGCTCGTAAGAGCTAAACGGAAAGCAAACACGAGAATTCGCAACAAATACTGAATCTCGGTTTACTTGGGTAATTTACCGTCAATTCATCTTTTTCACTGAAAGATCGTACTCATTTCCTGCGTTCCGTTCCTCCGAAATTCTCAGTTTAATTTCATAACTTTTTTACATAATTTACTTATTTTCAACAATTAACATACATAAATATTAATCACCATTCATAAAATAATATTGAAATTTAATAATATTAACAAATGGTCACTAAATTTTGTTATATAAACTCACAAGTTCGATTTTTGTATTATAGCGATAATCATAATTTCATAATAAATATTCCAAATAAAACATTATATCATTTCTAATTCAACACTTATCGATTATAATCGGGCATGTAATCAATTTATACACGATTCATTCATATATTTTTGTATATTTTCCTCCTCCTCCTCTCCATCCACATCCTTAGTATAAACAACACACTTGTAGGTAACATTATCTATAATTTTCACTATCTATTTATGTGAATATTCCAGCTGTCCATCTGTGTCATAGTCACTAAATTATTTTTATCTTGAGATACAGAACTCCAAATTAAGATCCATGAATTTTCCCAGAAACTAGATTCACATATCTTATTACCATAAAATTTTCATAATTTTTGGTTGGGCCAGTTTATACAGTTTATTCATTGAAGTCTCCCCTGTTCTGCTGTCTGACAGTTCCGACCCTTCTTCACTAAAAATTAATTATCTTATCGTACAAGATTCTAATGATGTCCTAGTTTGTTTCTATTGAAAATAGACTCATTCAGGATTCTAAACATATAAATTTAAGCCTCTAATTATTTTTATCGAATTTTTGATGAATTTCTAAATTCAAAACAGGGGAACCCGAAATCATTCTGACCTTGTCTCACAAAAGTCATTGTATCTCATGATTTAAAATTCCATTGCTTACATAATTTCTTTTATAAGAAACTAGACTCAATAAGCTTTAATTTCATATTTTATTCATCCTATAATTCCATTTATACAATTTTTGGTGATTTTTCAAAGTTAGACTACTGCTGCTGTCCAAAACAGTTTTAGTGCAAAATGTTGATTTCCATTTTGCCCCAAATTTCACAATTCATACAATTCAGTCCTTGCTCAATTAACCCCTCAATTAAGATAATTTTCTCAATTAATACTTTTATTAAACATTATAAGTTATTTCATAACTATTTAAATTCAAAATTTTCACATAAAACTCTAACTTCAAACTCTTTTACAATTAGGTCCCAAACATTCACTTTCTATTCAATTCTTACAATAAAATCAACATATAAACAATTTAAAACTCTAATTCCATGCCAAATCATCATATAATTCCAACACATATGTATATAAACTTTCAATTTCTTTCATAGAATCAAAAACTAATGAATTCAACAAGTGGACCTAGTTGTAAAAGTCACAAAAACATAAAAATTTCAAGAAATAATCAAGAATTGAACTTACTTGGAGTAAAAATATGAAAAACCAGCTTAATAGAACTCCTCCATGGCGTTTTTATGATGAGAATGCAGAAAAATAAAGAGAAATCTAGATAATTCCACTTTAGTCCTAGCTTTATTAAGTAAATTTTGCAATTTTCTAATTTTACCCTTAATTCTCCTTATTTTCTTGCTGATTTCATGCCCTTGCCGTCCAGCCCAAATAGACCTTGGGTCTATTTTCCTTTTAAACCCTCATTTTATCAATTAAGCTATTTAATCATTTTCCACAATTTTGCATTTGATACAATTTAGTCCTTTTTGTTCAATTAACTATCAGAACTTTAAAATTTCTTGACGAAACTTTAATACTAACATATTAACACTCCATAAATATTTATAAAAATATTTATGGCTCGATTTAAAATTATCGAGGTCTCGATACCTCGTTTTCGATTCTAATTATTTTAATATTTATTTTTAGTACACTATTCACTATTTTCAATTTTTTTTTCCTAACTTCACATTTAATTTATACTCGCTAAATTAATAATATTTCCTACTCATTTTTCGAATTTAATGATCTCGAATCACTGTTCCGATACCACTGAAAATTAGGCTGTTACACTTTTAGATACATAGACACTTATAAATATAAAGTAGATGCCACATTAAAATATAATGTGAGGTGACTTTTATGGAATAAAACTAAAAAATTCCTAATCTTTTTGATACTTTCAAGTGATGTCCCTAATTTGGTAGCAATTTTTTTAAGCTTTATCGATTAATCTTTATAAAATTGAGGTTGTAGTTTATTTGGGGATAAATTAGAATTTTTATGTAAGATTTTTTTTTATTGATTAATTTTGGGATTTTGATTTTGTATGATATTCTTAATATCGTGATTAAGTAATTATTTTTAGAGGTTGATTAAAAAAATTATTGAATAAATTAGGATTGATTATATTTATAATATTGAATTTCTTCAATATTTTATTAGAAATTTAGTATTTTTATTTAGCAATTGTTGTTGCTAGTGTGATAATTATGAACATTGTCTTTGAAAAAAAAAGATATATTGCATTCTCAAGACATCAAAAAACACTTAAGTGATTTTTATTTTTGTGAAAGAAAATTACTAGTCATATGTTTTTATGAACACCTTTCTGTGTTTAACACTTAAATTTATTTATTCTAAATGTTTAACAATAATAAAATATATATATATGCACGAGTTTATATGACTTTTATAAACGTTTTAATTTTTAAAATATTGACCCCACAATTCTAATTTCTTAGCTCTCCTCTTGTGTATGCCTTGTGCTAGGAGTTGATTGCATTTTGCTCCCTTTATTAAAAAAATGGGTAATTTAGTCCTTATACATTAGACTAAAAAATAAACTGGTCTTTTTTGTTAAAAATTTTATCCACTTTTACTGTAGTTGTTAAGTCTTAATTTAATTTAAAACAAATATGTATTTTTATTCTTTTACATAAAAACTATAAAAATAATTTCTAGCTCATAATAAATCTCACAATAAATATTCTAAAATTTTAATTTTATTATTTCAATCAAAATCTTAAAATCATATAAAAGGTTTATATAATTTTTTCGCTTAAATGTGACATTAATTTTAAATATCATTATCAACCTACAATTTAGCCTTTAAATATCATTATCAACCTACAATTTAGCCTTTCTTATTTGATTATTAGATAAATAGGAGGCCGGTTCATCTAGATTATACTTGTTCATGGATCGGGCCACCCAGCTCGGCTTGAAGGCTCGCCCAAAATGTGAGAAAGTTTGGGTAAAAATATAGACCCAAAAAGTGAGCTTGGACAAAAAAAAGGTCCGTTTAAAAAATAGACCGGGCCTCGGGTAAGGCATTTTTTGCCAAGGCCGGGCCTGGCCTAGCCCGAATTCACTAAAGGACAAAAATAATTTTTTTTAATATTATTCTCTTATTGTTTTCTCCCTATTTTGCTACCATTTTACTGTTATGTTGCTACTATTTTGTTGTTATTGTTTGGATATTGTATATAAAACTTATTTTATTGTTAATTTTGTTATTATTTTAAAGACATTTGTTAATTTTGTTATTAGTTTAGAGGCATTTGCTTGTTAAGTTGCGTCTATCTTAGTGTTATTTAAATATACATATTTTTTAAAATTTATTTTCAATTTGTTGAGAAATATTTATTGTAACGTTTTTAGTATTTTTGATGTATTATATATATTTTAAAATTATAAAAAAATAATATAAATGGGCGGGCTGGGTCGGGCTCGAGTTCTAACTTTTTTATCCTAGTCGCGCTTGGGCAAATGCCCATTTTTTGGGCCGAGTTGGGCCCGGGCCTAGCAAATAGGCCTAAATTTTTAGTTGAACTGGGCCCGACCCATGCACACTTCTAAATTCTATATCTATATTTATTTATATTTAAGTCCTTTTTGATTGAGTATTATAAAGTGGTTGAGTGTAATAGTATTGCACTCCCAAGTGAGAAACTTAGTTTCGAATATTGAAAACGACATTGTTGAGAGAGACAATCACGAACTTTGAATATAAACTGTAAAACAGACATAAATAATAATAAAAAAAACACTAATTAATATGGTAGCTAACCTACGGTAAACACAATATTTACATTTCATTATTTGAAATAGTTGTTAGGTTTTGAACTATAAGTACGGCTAATTATGATTTACATTTATCGTTGAATTTTTTTCAATAAAATAAACGACCAATTGTATGGACCTTAAATAAGCACGGACTTCTTTTAACATAGCTTTGTTTCGGTACATATCAAATTCTAAAGCAATGGGCACCATTTCCGACGACCCTCCGGCGACACTTATCCAAGACCTCAAAATCACCACCCAAAACGTTTCTCTTATATTTCCCTCCCGGAAAACCGAGAGAAAAAAATCCATGTTCTTGTCGAACATAGACAAAGTGCTGAATTTCCCGGTGGAAACCGTCCATTTTTTCCGGTCCCACGAGGATTTTCCGCCCCATGTTGCGGCTGAGAAGCTGAAAACCGCATTATCGGAGCTGCTAGTGCCGTATGATTTCTTAGCCGGAAGGTTGAGGTCGAACCCGGAAACAGGTCGGCTGGAAATCGACTGTAACTCGGCCGGAATCGGTTTCGCGGTGGCTTCAAGTGATTATGCGTTGGATGATGTTGGAGACTTGATTTATCCTAATCCAGCATTTGGCCAACTGATTTGTAAAAGCGTTGATAGCTTGGAACAAGATGATCAACCACTTTGTATTGTCCAGGTAATATTAAATTGGTTAAAATCTGTTATAATTGTATGTACTCTTTCAAAAAATTTAAAATTTAATCTTTATAATTTGAAAAAAAAAAACTCACTTTGATAATTATTAAAATAAAAAATGATGTAATAATAACTTGAATTTTTTTTTTAAATGTTAATATGTCTGTTGGGCATGATATAACATGGAATTTAGCAGAGACCATTAAGATCTCTGTCTGATGGGTAAGACAATACATAAATTCATATGCGAGGGATTCATCTCAAGAATTAAACAAAGAAATCGAACAAGATTCAAGAATAGCTGTCGAATAAAATAACATCTTAGATTTTACATTCTTTTAAACTAGTTTATTTTTTCCATAAAAAATTTTTTAATATGTGAACTTAAATCTTAAAAGTAGTATAATTAAATTATTAAAAATAAAAATATATGGATAACATTTTAAATTTTAAAAATAAAAATTTATAATATATTTTAACCTATTAAATTATATTGCACACAATAAAAAAATTTACCTAACAAATGTATTTATAAATAATTGATGTGAAAAATTTAGTTGAGATAATGAAGATAATATATTGAAAATTAATTTATCTTCAAATTTCATAAATGTATTTTTGAAGAAGGCATAAATATAAAAAAGACAAAAATACATTTATAGTAAAATTTATTATTTTTAAGTTTTTGATAATTTTTAATTGAATGGAGATTGGGTGACCCTAATTCAAGGTCATTTAAGTAATAGTAAATTGAGTGTTAAATAATAACTCAAATTTAATATTGAGTGTATTTAAGATGGATGAAGCTAAAAAATTATTTTAAGCAGTTAATATTGAATAATGGGATTAAATTATAAATTTATTATTTATTATATATTTTTTAATAATTAAATTATACAAATTTTTTCACCCGCATACTAGTATATTTTATGAATTACATACGGGAAAGGGTTCTTCGTTTCTTTATAGGTGACATCATTTAGATGCGGTGGATTTGCAATGGGCATAGTGACCAACCATGTGACTTTTGATGGCTTAAGCTTCAAAATCTTCTTAGACAACTTGGCCGCCGTGACTGCCGAAAAACCCCTCGCCGTCACTCCTTGCAATGACCGCCTCCTCCTCGCTGCTCGATCGCCACCATGTGTCACCTTTCCCCACCACGAGTTGGACAAGTTCCACGACTCGAACCCCCCCGTCATCGATGCCACTTCCCAAGCATTAGACTTTAAGGTTTTCCGGCTCACCTCCGACAACATCGCCAATTTAAAGGAGAAAGCCAAGGCCTCCGCGATCGGATCACACGTCAGCGATGCACGAATCACTGGGTTCAATGTGGTAACTGCCCTCGTATGGCACTGCAAAGCCTTATCATGGGATAACAAAGAGAGCAACCTCGATAGGGTTTCCACGTTGTTATATGCTGTTAACATAAGGCCTAGGTTAATCCCACCCTTGCCAATGTCATACACCGGGAACGCGGTGCTAACTGCTTACGCAAGGGCTACATGCAAGGAGATTGATGAAGCTCCGTTCTCACGGTTAGTGGAGCTCGTGACGGAGGGGGCGAAGCGGATGACAGACGAGTACGCACGGTCGGCGATAGACTGGGGAGATATTTACCAAGGTTTTCCAAATGGGGAGTTCTTGGTGTCTTCATGGTGGAAACTAGGGTTTGATGAAGTGGAGTATCCATGGGGAAGGCCTAAATATAGTTGCCCTGTGGTGTTCCAAAGGAAGGACATTATCTTGTTTTTCCCTGACATTGATGATAACAATGGTGTCAATGTATTGGTGTCACTGCCAAGCAAGGAAATGAGCAAGTTTAAGACCCTGTTTCACAAGTATTTTGATTGATGATAAAAATGGAACCAATCGGTCGTCATCAATAGGTGTGTTGTAATAATGAAGTTTGATTGGCATAATGTTTTGTATTGTGTAACTTTGTCATTGTAATGTTTAATGTGGCTATGATTATGTGGACTTTGACTTATGATATTATTTTACTACTTATAAAAAGTATAGACGGACAATGTCTGTGAAAAACTATGTAATAAATATATTCATTAAAAAATTATATAATAATTAATTGATATTTTAAGTATAAAATTAATTACTTAATTATGCATGATGTTTTGGGTTCAAATATTTATATGAGCAAACTTTTATAAATTTATTATAAAAAAAAGACAAAAACATCTTCACAAAAATATAACTTAATTAATATACGTGAGGGTAAATTAATAATTTCACAATTCAATTATGGCTAGTTAACTCGCGACATTAATTCAGTAAAAAATTTAATATAAGTTATAAATTTATATATACTTTATTTTATTTTATTTTAGACCTAAAATATTCAATAATTGCTATCAGGCCTTGACTTAATCTAGAATCAAATTAGGTTAGATACCTAAACATGAATACTTTTGAGTATTTTGTTCTCTTGGTGAAAAAAAATTGTAAGTTTAACCTAAATTATTAAAGTAATATTTGAACTCGATTTAATCCACTCAAAAGAAATAAATATTTTTAATATTAAAAATCATGTTACTAATAAAAATAATATCACACCAAATTTAAACAAATTTATTTAATAAAAATGAAAATAGGAAAAATATTAACACCCATTACTAATCTACAAGTGTGGTCTTACTGCCATAAACGTGTATGGGCTTACTTTTTTGGGCTTTGTATTGTGAGAGACTTTGCATAGAAGAAATATGTATAAATAAATAAAAAAGAAGAAATATGTGTAAATGCTTAAATTTATAATAAGCAAACATATAATTGTTATATTACAAAATATAAAAATTTAAACATCATTATCTCGAAAAGGTTGGACTGAATTTGAGTTTGAAAATATGTCCAAAGTTTAATTTTGTTGTTGTTTAATATTGATCTAATATTTTCAATGTGTGCTTGCAGTTCAAAATCACTTTTGAAATCTAACATGTTTTTCAAGCTATAAGTAACATTAAATAGAACTAGTCACATCTACGCATATTGTGATCCTCTTGTGATAACCATAACTTTGTGGCTCTTGCCTTCTGGCTAAGGGTCAGTTCTGCATTGCTTTTCAAAAGTATTTCTGGTTCCAAAAGCACTTCTGGAAGAAAAGCTGTGTAGAACAAGCTGTTTTTGGCTGAAATTTTTAGTTTTTCAGAAGTGCTTTTGAAAAACACTTCTGAAAAGGAGAAGCTAAAATTTTTATTTTTTCCTCTCCTAAAAACACTTTTAATGCTTAATTACTTTTTCACCCCTCCAATACCATAGTACTTTTTCTTTTTTTTTCTTGGTACTTAATTACAAATGTGTTAAAATCATTAATTAAAAATAAAAAAATAATTTTTAAAATACTAATTACAAATATTTAATAGTTATATTTAAATATTTAAAATATAGTTTATATATTCTAATTAAATTTTATAAATAATTAATATTTATTGCTTAAAAATATTTAAAATTTATATTTTATATATTAAAATATTAACAAGAAGTTATAATAATTTTTTTATATTCTTACTAAAATATAATAATATTAACTAATTTAAATATTATTTAAATACATATTTGTTACTTTATAATAACATTTCTAAAACGTACATTTTATTTCTCAAAAGCACTTTTTAACAGCAATGCTAAACACTCAAATTTTAAACCAAACTTTTCAAAATCACTTTTCAAAAGCACTTTTCAAAAGCATTGCCAAACTAGCCCTATGAACGACATATGTCTAATGAGAGCCCTACATATATAGTCTTAAAAAGGAATTATTATTACTTTGTATTATTCTATTTTTTTAAAAATTGAATTGAATCTAAATAGGATATTAAGATAACCATCGAACGAAATTTTGTTGTTTAGATTAATTCGATTCATTATTTAAAAAAAAAAACATATATACTTTTCTTAAGTTGCTTTCACTAGATTACTTTTAAAAATGTTTATTTTTGTATTATACTAAAAATATAAAAAAAAACATTTTAAGCACAAATTAAATAAAAAAACGGAATTTAATTTAATTCAAGTAATAGTATTTTTTTATCATGTCAATAAAATTAATTATGTAATATATAAATACATATAAAATAACTTTTTTATTTTTATTTTTATTTTTATAGTAAAATTGTCCATCAAACTTAATTCAAGTTGGGCTTGAGTACATCTCTAATCTCAAGATCTCAATTTTTTTTTTCAATACTGCAAGGATGATTGGTTGTTATTATTTATTTATGGGTTAATATATTATTTGGGCCATGAATTAGGTAATTTTCTCCACATTAGTTTTGAATTTTTTGTCTAAATTAGTTCTTGAACTTGATAATTATTTTCATATTGGGGTTAGAACATTTTTTTATCCAATTTTTAAAAGGAAATATTAGAGATTAACTTGAACCAAAAAAATTTAGACTCCAATGTGGGAACAATTGCCAAGTTCAAAGACTAACTTGGATAAGAAAAAGTTCAAGGACTAATTTGGATAAAAAGGTTCAAACCCTAATGTAGGAACAATTGTCAAGTTCGAGGACTAACTTGAAAAAAAAAGTTTAGGCCCCAATGTAGGAACAATTGCCAAGTTCATGAATTAATTTAAAAATAAAGTTCAAGCCCGATGCGGGAACAATTGCTAAGTTCAGAGACTAACTTGGACAAAAAATGTCCAGGTCCCAATGTGGGAACAATTGTTAAGTTCAAAGATTAATTTGGACAAAAAAAAGTTGAAGCCCCAATGTGGGAACAATTGCCAAGTTTAAGGACTAACTTGGACAAAATAAAATTCAACCTTCAATGTGAGAATTGTGGAAAAAATTGTCAAGTTCAAGCCCCAATTTCTTCATTAACCCCCTTTTTTTTTGATAGATATCTGTATGGTAATAATAACACGTGACAGTTGGAGTCTAAAAAGAAGAATGTAAGTAGAGGTGTTAATGGGCCAAATTGGATTGGGCTTAAGTTGGATCTAAATATGATATTAATACATTTTATCCTTATCCAAAATTAGTTCGGCTCGAAATATATTACTAACATTTTGTCCAAGTCCATTTGTAAATAGTTATATCAAGTTCATTTTAAGTTCATCTATATTATTTTTTAAAAAAATATTTATATTATTTTTAATTTTTATTCAATATTTAAGTGAAAATAGAGGTGATACAGTTTAAGTCCGTGTCAAAAAGATGTTTGACAAGGACATTAAATACCATTTATTGTTTTTGATCTAATATTTAATAATATAATATAATATATTATAAATTTTAAAAAAATCTTATGTAGGAGTCTAGTTGATATATAAAAAGAAAATCCAAAATTAAAAAATGTGAGTGGAGTCAAAAGCCTATGATCCAAAAAATTTCCATGCTAACCAACAGTTATTGACTTCACACTTCTCATAGCAGAGCCAGCCCTCTAAACTGCCTCCTCATCTGTCTCCATCTTTTCATTAATTTTCTCAGCTTTTTGTTGTTTTCCTTTTTATTATTGAAAGCAAAAGGCCAAAAAAAAAAACCTTTTGATTTATTGAAAACTGTGATCTTACTGTCATAGTTGTCAAGTAGTGTAGTGATCGCCTATAAATCTTAAGCATTATGATCGTATTTGGAGGAGACTAAAAATCAGAAAAGCAGGATAAAAAAAAAAAAGGCAGCTCGTCGGTAAATAATTATAATTCCCTACGATATATTAACTATAAAATTATTACAAGGACTTGAAATTTAGATTTTAAGGTGCTGGCGTGGAGTTTCAACTTTCAATCACTTGTTTTTTTGAGTTATTGTCTTTAATTTACGGTATGGGTTTTAAGTCATGCTTTGGTACATAACAAAGATGTTAGAAAGTACAAGTAGTCGTAGTGAGTACGAGGAGTTTAACATACTAAAACCATTTGCTGCTCGACCGGCTAGTTCGGACAAAATGAGATAATTCATGTTGACGTCGCTACAAACTAATCCGTATGCCTTGCTGTAGTGTTCTGAATAGTATACAACACGAGATTGGATGTGCATCTCATTGGGTTTCCTCAGTATCTCTTGGATAAATATAAGTTTGCCATGAGTGGTGGATGTGGCCGGATAATGTGCAGCAGTAAACGACGGGGAGCAGGACCTATCCGGTTGATGGACTCGGTGGAAGTTGTGGAGGGGAATGTGTCATTATGATGGTAGAGGTTAGGGATTGGCTTCTTGAGGGTGGATTTTATGTAAGCTCAATTTGAGATTTGGATATGCTCCCGCAAACATAACTTGGTTAGGATGTTTCCAAATGTTCCAACATCCACCGATGAATTGTTTTTTTGTGCATCGTATCACTTCAAGTAAAATTTTAAATCCTACTTATTAATCGATATTAATTTTCAATGGAACTATTTTCTTCATTATCCTTATACATTAAATTGTGCCAAGTATGAGCTCAAGCAACACAAAAAAAAAATTAATGATGTAATTACTTTTAGTAGGGAAGTAATTTCTCTCAATAGAAACTGACATATTATTTATAGGGAGAGATACAAGAATCATGGTTGAATAAACCATTGCAAAATAATATTATTTAAATAGAAATCACACTCCTACCCTAATTAGAGTAGGGGTGGATGGCACATCCTAGTAAATATTACTAGGGTTGTTAGCCCTTTCTTCTTCTACGAGGGAAATTGTCTCTTATGTATTAAATCTAATTATATGTGCTTTTTAAATTTTTGACTAAGGACTGTAATCCATTTATATTTCTCAAAATAAATATTATTAATTAAATTAACTAAATTAGTTTTCCAATTAAATAATTTTCTCAACTCAATTTTAATTCCACTAAAATCATGAAAACTTTACTGTAAAAGAATCTATGAGGGAATATATTTAATTTTCTTATTCAACATATTCATAATGTATGGTAATTTATTTCCATTTTCAAACTTCAATTATTTAATTATAATTAATTAAATAATAATTCAAAAACCTTAAATTAATTCTCAAGTCATTTCTATGCTTAGTGAGAAAACACATTCATTTGTGAATGCAATTCATTTATCTTATTTCATCATTTCCGTTCACTTCTATCCATTTGATTTTATATGTAATTCATTTATGCTTTCAACGAGCCAGTGGAGGGATCGATTGAATATATATAATCAGGGCTCAAATAATTTATAATTAAGTTTCAGCTTTTCACCTATTAATTATAAACTTATTTAGTCACGAAGTCATTATGAAAGCTATTTAATAAGTGCTCGTCCAATGACGTTATCATAAGTGTATTACCTTTATAGGATATCCTTAATCTCTTTGGAATGAATCCGTTCTCCCAATATGATCCTATTTTATTTCATGATAACTATTACATCTTCCTTCATGAGAAATAGATTGTATGAATTACTATCTGCAGTAAATGCATTTTCTCGAGAAGGTACAATATGACTTATGATTACTTTAATTTCTTTATATTATTATTTAATTAGATGAATAAATTAAATAATTGATTTCAAAGTAAAAATTAGCTTATATAGTCATTATCGTTTATTTTATTCAATACTTAAATAAGTATGTGATCTGCCATAATTCATGGTGGCAAATTGAGCTCTTTTCATCATTTAATGAACTTGTATTCAAGTAATTTATTAGCTTTTTAATTAGGCTCTCGATTTAGTACAATTATATTCAAATTCAATAAAATGAGCATTTTAGGGTGTTTTCTTGTTAGGCCAATTCGGGCCTAAGGGAAGACTAATGTGTTGATTGATTGTGCAGGACATCATTTTAGGCTGAGGAGTTAGTGGACTGCCCAGGATGTCGCAACACCTGACTTCGAAGCTACCTAGGAGCATTAAGGCATTAATATCGAGGGAACCAAACCTTCGTGTCACAACATCTAACTACGAAGCGAGAGTTATTATATTTGAAGTTCAATGTTGCAACATCCAACTTTGCACCTACAGAGGTAAAATCCAGCCTTTAGTGTCGCGACAACAAACTTCAAACCAAACAGGGGAAGTATTCAATGTTCAATGTTGCGACACTGACTATAGGGTGTCACGACACCCATCCAACGAGGCCCAATCATCAACCAAGGGTGTTTTTCATCCGTACACTATAAATCAACATGATTAGCAACCTTTAATTGATCTACTTTGGTCTTTTAACAGGAAGGCTGTAAATATTAGTGCTTAGGACTTGATTAAGGACTTTTTTTCCTTGGTTAATTTTCTTATTCTTAAATTAGGGTTTTATTTAGGTTTTTTTCTGTCCAACTTTCATTTCAATTAAATTTTAGTTTATTTTTCTATTGTTCAATCATTTTACTTGTTTACTTTTGTTCTTGCTTTTGCTGATTTTCAATCAGCATGTTCTCTTTTCCCTCCTTTTATTTTTACTTTCAGTTGAATGTTTGAAATATAATTGGGGAATTCTGCATCTAGAATGGCCATGAACTGAAAACCCTAGGAAGATTAACAAGTGAAAGTGGGAGTAGTTAACTGAAGGTTTAGGGTTGACCCAGAATTAGTTGGATTGGGTTAAGTGAAATTAAACCCTAGGATTGACGACCCTAATAAGTAATCTAGGTAGATGAGGTAAAAAAAATAGTCTACTGAGCATCCCTTAATCTATCCTGATTTAAGCTATCAGGTCGAAAGACAAGTAGATTAAGCCAATCAATTAATTTAATTATTGGCTGAATGATATAAGTTAGGTTAGCTGTTAGCCAAATTATTAAAAACCGAATCCAAAGTTAATCATGAACAGTGAAGCTAGTTAATCTTTTGCTTGCATAATTTGATTGAATTTAGATTGTTATTTAGTTTTTATTTTATGTTCTTGAATATCATCTTTACTTGCCTGCCGTAATATAATGATTAAGGTAGTACTGTTTAGACTTGATAGCTTGTAATTATGATTTAATTTAATCAAACCTCTTTTGCATACGATCCTCGAAATACTTCTCGTGTTCCATTGTAAACACAAATCTATATTACAATGTAACACCCCCTAACCCTTATCCGTCGCCGGAATAGGGTTACGGAGCATTACCAAATTTTTCAGAATGAATACAATATTAAACAATTCAATAAGCATACACATTATAAATTAATCATATTGTCACTTTTATAGGCCTTCGAGACCTAATACATGTGTTAGAAACAAATCAGGACTAATTCGGGTTCTCTGAAAATTTTTCGCAAATTTTCAAAATTTTTCCCAAATGCAGGGAACACAACAAGCCTGTGTGGCCAAGGGACACACCCATGTGACCCTGTGACATGCCCGTGCTTCAGGCTGTGTTCTATCCAGTGTAACTCATTGACTTACCTCACACGACCAAGTCATATGCTTGTGTGCTAGGCCGTGTAGTCAATTTATTTTTTGAAAATTAAGTGCAGTTTTCACACGGCCAGGGCACATGCCCGTGTACTAGGCCGTGTTCCTCACTCGGCTAAGACACACGCCCGTGTCTCTGCCCGTGTGGTAATACTTGAGCATTTTGTTTTGAAAATTTTAAGTTGCAGGGGACACACGACCAAACCACATGCCAGTGTATAAGCCATGTGTCTCACACGGCCTGGTCACACGCCCGTGTGCCAGGCCGTGTGGACTCAAAATGAGTATTTTACATCAAGTTTACCGACCCTGCAAATCTTGCATACCAAGCAATTCAAAAACCATTTATTCAACCACTTCAAAACACAATCAAACACACTGAATCATATCAAAATAGACAATCTAAGTGCCTAACCAATATGCCTATATAAATACTTCACCTATTTCTATCAAAACAATTCAATTATACTTCATTTAAGTAAATCTAATATCAAGCCATTTCAATCCAAATATTTGCCTATTTCAAATTCGTTTACACATTCACTTAAACATACCACATTGTAAACTCAACATAACATACATATTTATATATATAACCAACCAAATATCATTTTATAATATCATTTACAAACATTTTTCCAAAATGACCAACATAAAACATCCTAGGTACATGCCATTACCAAAAAGAAGCATACTTCACCACTTTGAGTTTGAGATCGGCTTTGAATGCTGATTCAACGATCTGACTTTGACCTAACCTGCGCACCGAAACAAACTGTACGCTGAGTATACACTCAGTGGTATTTCTATAATCCGAATACTTATTAAACAAGAATTTACAATATTTATATATCAAACACACATAACAAAAATCATTCAACAAATAATCAATTTCATAACACATCATTCATAACACTTTCAATTCCCATCTCTTACTATTTCAATCTCATAATTGATATTCAAATAACTTTTCTCAATAGGATACACATATCATTTCACTATATCAATAACCATTTCATGAATCCATTGGTTCATACATTTCAATTTCATAACTCAATTCAATATTCTAATCCAATTCATGTTTAAAATCATCCAATATCATTCATATTGCCAATTCATTTATTTACCCCTATTAACAGGACTCGAACTTTGGCGGATACACAGATACAACCAAAACACACCAATATGGCACCTAGTGCCTTATCGGATAATTTGAAGTAATAGATTCTCACCCAGTGTCTCATCGGCCATGCCTAAGTAAGTTGGTGCCCGTTACCTTATCGAATTTATCTGAAGTAATAATTTGACACCCAGTGTCTCATCGACTCGTGGTCGAAGTATCCCTAAACACTTCTAATCTTATGGCATGCCAACTATATCCGACTCGGCCTGATACAGTTAATAGGGTTTTCAATCACATTTTCCATTTCAATCAATATTCATTCTAATTCAAATAATCACATATACTCATAATTCAATTCAATTCAATACCAATACTTACCTAAATTTCACTTACCATATATTAAATAACACATACAACGATTAATAATTAGCTTCGGATTATAGAAATACAAACCGTAGTTTCCGAGCTAATTCTCGTTGATTTTGTCTTTTCCTTTCTAGCCGAGGTCTCTGGCTCAACGTTAACTATGGAAATCGAAACAATTAAAATTTATCAATACACTACAATTTCATATTGAATATTTCAATTTATACTCAACATTTGCTCACATTTCGATTTAGTCCCTAATCAAAACTAATTTTATTTTATTTAAAACTAATTTCATATTTCATTCAAATCCCAGTTTAGACTAATTTTAACTTTCAAATTTCACCATAAATCCTAATTTTGAAATTCTCTCAATTTAGTCCATATTACTCAAAACTTATGATTTATTTTACAATTCAATCCCTTTTTCACTTCTAACTTGAAATTCTATCAATTTAATCCCTAACACTTAAATTTATTCAAAATGAACAACTTCTAAAAATTCACTAACTTCTAAAATTTCAACATAAATCAAGTAGTATTTTTTTCTAGGATTCTAAAAACATCAAAATTACAAAAAAATGAGCTAAATTGACTTACCAGTCAAACTTTAAACCTGTAAAACCCTATTTTCCCTCCTTTCTTTTTCTCCCTAATCTTCTCTGTTTCGTCTTTGTTTCTTTTATTTATTTATTTTACTTTAGTTATAATATAATAATATTTTATTATAATAAAATAATTATATAATATTATTTACATAAATAATAAGTAAGAAATAATAATTAATTAAATATATGTATTTAATTGTTACACATTTCATGTTTGTTACCAAACACTTGTCATAATTTGGTTTAATTTCTTATTTAGTCTCTTTAATTTTTCTCTATTCTATAATTCAACTTTTACTTGTTATTCAATTTAGTTCTTATACCTAATTACTCTTAATTTCAACTAATTCACCTAGCCAAAAATTAATTAATCACACAACTAACTTCGTAAATATTTTTAATAAATACTTACGAATCCGTTTTACGAAAATGGTGACCCCGAAAATGCACTTTTTGATAACCATAAATTTCGGGTAGTTACATGCAACTTGATCTGTATATTTGCAGGCACAACTTCATTATTATATTTTATTTGTGGTATTTACAGCCACGACGCACACACGCTAGAGAGACAGTAAATATGCACAATAATTTTAATACAGTAAAGTCATCATGATTTTAACGAAATTAGAACCGAGTTGTGTACACTATTCAATTAGAATTAATTTAATTATTAATTTGAAGGAATATTTAATTGTTGAATTAATTAAATATCTAAGCTTCATTTTTATTTAAATTAATAGAGGTAAGCTCTAAACATTAGAAAAGAATATACAACTGAAATGCAGAGCTATTATGGGCCACTAAAAACCTTAGAGCTAAAGCTCTAGTAACTCACAAGTTTCACATATACCCTAGAATGCCTATATGGGACGGTGCTGAAAGATTAGTAGACATATGCAATAAAATTTCTTTATATTCCTTTTTGGCTTCTTAAAAATGTGTCTTATAACTATATTTAATACTTGTTGGTGGTACAATTTATTTATTTATTGGATTAAAAATTGACTACTTAACTTAAATATAAACTATAAAACAGATAAATAAAATATTAAAAAATTCGATATTTCTAATCTCCTTAGCAATTAGCATTGTAAGTTCCTAATATTAATTATCAAGGGAAAAAAAAGTTATTCCTCCTAGCAACCTAAGCTTGAAATCTATTTTACTTTTGTTCAAGATAAGAAATTAAAGTCTATATTCCTTCATTCAAATTTTCAGCCTTGTTTTTTTTATATGCTTGGTTGATCATGCTTTCATGGGAAAAAAAGGAAAAAGAAGAATGTAGTCAGATTCTCTTTGTTTATGGATATAAATCATATAATATAATGAGAGAAATTTTCATTTTTTTTATTAACATATAATATTAATATGTACTAACATGTGTTAATATCTTAGTGGGTCAATTCAAGAAATATACTTTCCTTCATATATATAAAATTGAATGTTGATGATTAATCAATGTTGGAACGTTAAATTAATGTGCATTTTGATAGAAAGATACACTTGGAGTATTTACAGAGAAAAGGTCAGAGCCTTTGAAGCCTATTTATTTAATGATTTTAGGATTAAAGAGTAGATTAGGGAGAATAAGTCTTTCATTAGCCAATCAAAGTTTGTCAGCTCAAAGTTTGTCAGCTTAAAATCCTTTTAGTAACGGATCTCTCACCTTTTTTGGGTGAAAAAGGATTTCTCACTTTAACATGTTAATGATATGCCAAAGGCGTTCCGTATTAAAGGATCTTTGACTTGAAAATGTTGAATAGTTTTGACCAACACAATGAAAAGGCAAATGCATTTATTGGATATTAAAGTTTGGAATTTTTTTTATAAGGGTTAAATCCCAAATTGATATTAATTAAAAGATTTGAATACTAATTTATGTTGGCAACCTTCATCTGGCATGAAATAGATGTATGGAAATTCAGCAAATACTTCAAGAGGGTGGGAGAAGTGAGAATAAAATAATTTAAAATAAAATCAACAAAATTATTTTTATTTAGTATTATTTTTTCTTTTAAATTAAATAAATAATTATTACCTGACATGATTGGCTTGTTGAATTCGAGTACAATAATAAAAATATTATATCAACCACAGAAAATAGGTTTGAAGTCTAAAGAAACCAATGACCTAATAAAGTTAAGCTTTTAAACATTCAACCGACACTTAGCACTTGTGCAGCATGTAGCTATAAACCCTTAACAATAGTGCTTGAAATAAGTCAAAAGGAAGGATCAATAAAAGGGCTAGAGACATAGTCCTCTTTTCTCAAGCCAAGAACACCTCCCTCAGCCAATCATGTAAAATGGGCAGCTTTGCCTCACGTACTCCCATGGAAACAATAGCCCTAAGATAGTTGAAAACCTTTAAATAAAGACTTAGATATGCTCTCACTCATGGCAACCTTCTCTCCACTATCATACTCTAGTAAAACACCATTCTAGCTTTCATCACCTCTTATAAATTAAGCATCAAAGAGCCTTCTACAGTAGAAGCTCCAATGCCATTATAGTTCATCCTTCATTTTATGAGCCCTTCAACACTTCTGGCCCAAATGCAATATACAATCCAGTCTCCTTCAAGGAAGACATTAACATTTGGTGCTACTTGTGGGAAACGAGTAAAAATTTAAAGATCTATCATTGAAGTTAACACTCTTAGAACCAAATGCAATCCTCCAAATACTGAAACTAGCCTTACCATCGATATTGCCACTACTCATATCTTTGAACCTAACCATACAACCCCTACACCATCAAACCCTCAACATGTTTCAAGTGTTGGCTTGAATGCTCCCAACTTACCAACCTCTATCAACCCCAGCTTACTCAGCTCTTAATGTAACACCCCCTAACCCTTTTCCGACATTGGAATAAGATTACGGAGCATTACCGATCACTACAATTTATATCACGAATCATATAAAATTACTCAATATAAAATTCAGTAATTTATCTTATTGACTCTTAAACGGACATTTGGGACCCAATGAAGATATTAGAAATAAATCGAAATCTATTCGGATGCTTATAAAATTTTGCATAAAATTTTCAAAATTTCCCTTAATGAGTAGTACCACACACCCATGTGATTTCGAGACACGTCCGTGCCTCTATATGACATGCCCGTGTTGTCACCCCGTGTGACTCACACGACTAGGACACGCCCGTGTCCCCTACCTGTGTACTTCTCTGACTTATTGCTCATGAACAAACTAGTTTTACATGGCCAAGACACATGCTCGTGTGCTTAGCCCGTGTGGATTTATTTTCAATTCGAACCTAGTGCAGTTTTCACATGGCCAGGCACATGCCCGTGTACTGTGGCTGTATGCTTCATACGGCTGAGACACATACCCGTGTCTCTGCCCGTGTGGTAAAACCTGAGCATTCTATTTGCCAAATTTTAGATGCAGGGGACATACGGTCTACTCACATGCCCATGTAAGGGCCGTATGTCTCATACGGTCTGATCACACGCCCGTGTGCCAGGCCGTGTGAACTCAAAATGAACCTTATAGTCCAAGTTTACCAACCCTGCAAACTTCAGTAACAAGCAAAATTTAAAACCAATCTTTCAACCAAATCTAAAACATGATTAAATACATCCAATTCACAATATAATCATCAAAATGTTACGATCCAACTCGAGTGTATCAGTAAGTGTTTAACTTAAAACTTCTAGACAATGTACTTTGGTACTAATTAAATTACTTCAATTAGACTATATAAATGACCATATTGTAAACATAAACTTTGCATTCATGGGTTAACCATTATTATTCTTACACTATTAACATTCACATTCAAAATGATTTCCAAAAGATAACCTAGGTACATGCCATTTTTCAAATAAGATACATCACCAAGTATTTAAGTTCGGGCTTGGCTTGGATGCTAAGTTGTTAGTCGTTTTCGTACGTAACCTACACACGGAAACAAACCGTAAGCTAAATATACACTCAATGGTATTTCCATAAACCAACACTTAAAAACAAATGTTAACACAAAATGTATTTAAGCTATTAACTTCAAATCTAATAGCATTATTTGTATTCAAACTAGATTATAATGTTTAATTGTTAGTTTTGTACATAAGGACTAAAATGTATAAACTGTGCAATTGGGGTGAAATTTCAGTAATTATAGGTAGTAGAGTGACTATAATGAATGTAATTGAAATCAATTTTAAAACTGAGGCTCAAAATTGAAAGATATATTTCAGTTTCAGGGACT
This sequence comes from Gossypium hirsutum, assembly GCF_007990345.1. Taxonomy (NCBI): domain Eukaryota; kingdom Viridiplantae; phylum Streptophyta; class Magnoliopsida; order Malvales; family Malvaceae; genus Gossypium; species Gossypium hirsutum. The sequence goes on from NC_053431.1 coordinate 125,082,018, forward strand.
AAATTAAGTAAAATGTAAAACTTAAGGGAATTCAAAAAATATAATTAAATAGGTTCACGCATATCATGGAATGATATAAAAACATTTGGTATTGATGAACTGTCTACAATAATTGTTTATATCAAGAATTGAATCAAGCCAGAGATAATAGGGAAAAAACCAAAATTGTAGAATAGTCCTTGAAGATTCAATATACTTTTGTTTTAACTAGGTAAGTTCATATGGTATAAATGTGCTTAAGTTTTTATGCAATTGTTTTGTGTATGTATGTTAGTTTATGGGTTGATTTGTGGTAATTTGGTACAAAAGGTGAGGTTTGGACTAAATTGTAAACAAATGTTAATTTGTGTAATAGATGCTTGTTTGAGCTTCGTAAAGGTTAGGTTATGATTGAAATGACAATAGGATATTGTGCGTGCTTGTACGAGATTGGTTACAGATGTTACCGAGATCCAACATTTATTGCAAACTCGAAGATACATGTGACACAAGTTTAGCTTAGACTGGCAACCTGATGTTCGTTTTAATGGTTTAGCCCGGATGAGTGACATTACATGTGACTGTCTCTAGACGTACCAACATCCAGAGTAGAAATCTTGTACAAAATATTTGAAAAGGCGATATCTACAATTTTACGGGTTAGATTGTAATATAGTTACAACAGAATAGATAAGACTCCGAGGATCGTACCCAAAGGAGGTGAGCATTAAGTTAATTCTAACATAAGAATAAATAGATCTAATTAGTACTTTAGATGAATTATATCACGATCAAGTAAAAATAAAGGTTTTTAGGATTCTTAATAATAAAAATAAAAAGAGAAGACATAAAGAAATAATGAGAAATTAAATAGTAAATTTATCAAATCTGAGCATGGGTGATTAGCTTGCTTCGATAATCATAATCAATTGTCGCTTCGGGTTTTTTTCTTCAATCAACTAGTCGATATCCCATTAGGATCTTTCGGTCTTCCACTAGAATAATGAGTTGGCAAGAACTACTTATCTCTCGAACTCACAGTCTAGACCAACTAAGGTTAAAGTGTTCACAGATAGGCCATAACAATATTGGGTTAATTTCCACCTCAATGACTTCCTAGAGTTGTCAGGCCTAGGGTTTAGGATCATCCTTTCTTGAATAGCTGATCCATTAAGAGAACCCTACAAAACAACTAATTAATCATACCTCTACTCCCTAATCCCCGATAGGAGGATTAGTTCCTCATGGATCTCATAAACAATATAGGCTTGATAGAAAGAATAGGCATGAACAATAATTCAAGAATATAAAGTTTAGAAGAAGCTTGACTTGTATTAGAATTGGTTACTTAATCCTTACATAGTTTAATCACATTTCACAAATGTGATTTCTTCTACAAAGCAAAGAACAAAAACTGAAATAAATTTAAAGCTTAAGAAAAGAGAAAGACTAAGAACTAAAACAAATGAGAAAATTATACAATATGAAAGCTGCCCATAACATGTGTTATATGAGCTTATTTATAGATTTTAGAGTGGCCGTCATCTTAACCCTAGGTCAGCTGCCATCCTCGTGCTTAATGTTTGATTGTGTGGACCAAAACACCGCTGGCTCGTAATTATTTCCCATACAGAGGTGATGTCATAACACACCAGGTCCTATGTCGCAATATCAAGGGCAGCATGCTTCATCTTCAGGGGTCTTTAAAGGTGTGTCGTGACATTGAAGGCAGTCTTGAAATTTTTCTATTTTATTTCCTATATTGCGACATACAACTCTTCGTGTTGCAACACAACGACCAGTATTGAGTTGGTACACCTTCTAATGGTCTCCTGCATGATCACAAAGTATATTAGTTCACCCTCAGGTCACATTTGGACCTTAAGGTCAAATTAAACACTTTATTAAATTTAGATAAATTTAATAATACTTAACTAAAACTTAAAAAAAGTTCTTGTATAAAAGCTCCTAGAGTACGAAAACTAGTTTAATCTACTACACTAAATTACAAAAGATCAACATGTATAATTTCAGCTTGGACAAACAATCGAATGTTTGGCTATAAAGGTTTAGCCTGGACTAGTAACCTGACATGAATATACTTAGCTTGGACGAGCAATTGGTATGACATAGATACCTGTGCATTCGAGTTCGTAAATTGAGAGATTGAAATGAGACATGATGATATTTATATTCAATTGTGAAATGTTAAATTTGAACTTGAACATGATATTGATGAAATGACATTAACATGTATGCAATTGTTTCATTTATGATTGAATAAGTTTTGAACCAATTAATCAAATGACATGAATTGACATGACATGTGATTGTGGTATTATATGTTTTATTTACAAGTTAAAACTCACCTTATTAATATGTGGTTTTCCATGTCTAGTTAACTATGCCAAGCTTAGTAACTTGTGCTTAACTGAAGATTGAGGTAAGCTTTTGTTTAATGCCTATGAACTTACTAAGCATTCTATATGCTTATGCCATTTGTTTTCCATTTTTCTTATATATCGATACCTTATGGAACGTGTCAAGCCGGATCAACTCAAAGCTCACACTATCCTATCACTGAATTAGTAGCTTTTTGATCATTTTGAGTTAAGAGTTGTAGCATATATATAGGTGTTTTGGTATATACTTTAATGTATAAAAGTCTTGATGAAAATGGTATGTGAATTAGATAATGCTTGATATGGCGATAGTTGAAGCCTAGTTGAAAAGGTTTACTTAACACTCATGTGTGTGATATGTGTTGGAATATAATTGATTTGGTTGAAATGGTATACTTATTTCAAGTTATAAAGGTTGTGATGATTGAGTTGTACATATAAAGTTTGGCTAAACATATTTGGCATAGTGAAATGATTATTTGTGATCAAATGGGTTTCTATGATGAATGGTTAAACTATGTGACTTATACTTAGACATTGTAGTTTATGTTTAAGGCCTACAAGCCATTGAGGTGTTTATTGTGTTAAATAGAAGGTAATAGAAATGGTAAGGCATGTTTTAAATGGTATGGCACAAGTAAATGTATTGAATGGTTGATTGATATGTTTTAGTACCATATGGTAATTTCTTAAGTTTCTTTGATGAATAAGTATAGATTGAAATGTTAAGATGTTGAACTTGAAAATTGAACTTGTTTGGTATGTTTTAGATATGTATTGATTCAAATGAGTCTAGTATTCGGTATACAAAATGGTAGGTTTGTTTTGAAACTTGTAATAGGTACCAAATGACTTAAATTTTACCAAATATAGAGTTATCGTCCCGACGAGAATATTTCATTGTCGCAAGGCTGGTCAATACTAAGTGATATCGCGAAATCGAGTTGACGTGACATACTATTTTGGTGATGTATTGACGTAGAATTGATGATGCCACGATGTCAGCTCTGAACTTTTAACTTTACAATTTGGTCATGTTTCGTACTCAAGTTGACAAAAGAGCTTTCGTAAGCTCGATTACGACTCTAGAATGATGTATTAGTATAATGTAATCATGATTGATGTTTGAATGCATGTGAAAATGATTATTTTATTGTGAATCTGATTGTGGTTGATCCAACAACAAATGTGGCATCCTGTAGCTTAGACCTGGAGATCGGGTTAGGTGAAGGGTGTCACACTAATCCTTACATACTAAATGTAGAGCTCGGATGCATTGAACAACACTAGTAAATACAAAATGATAACATACAAATCAACATCCTTAATACCCTCACATTGATCATGATTTGGCTAAATAGGTTGTTATATTGGAGTTGAAGAAACTAAAAAGTTACTAAGAATGATTGTGAGAGCTTGAATATAGAGCATAATCACCTTTTTGGTGATTCGCCAAGTTAAAGTTCTTCTTGGCACCAGTAATCTAGCTAACCACCTTAATCATTTCCAGTTCATTTCATGACCTTCAAGGTAATTTTGATTAGTACAATTTTGAGTTTTCCCCAAAATTATCAAAGGCCTAACAAGAACTTGGTGGCATTCTTTAACGCCAACTTTGTTGTTAACTTTGACCAACTTAGTCATAATTTTTTAGCATATTTTTTAGTAACTATAAAATGACATATCATACATTGAAGATTTGATATGTGTCAAGTAAAACCTTGATGAGACATTGTAACATTACACCAAGAGGTTTAATTCTACTAAACTAGAAGTGAATGAGCTTTATGCTGAATGAGCCATAATTGTCTTCACTGTAGGTGTCCACCATATTCCTAGGAAATAAACTTAGAAAATATGGTTAAGTTTCCATAGTGGAATTAAAAAAAAGAATTTTATAACCGGTCATTCGTCAAGATATCTAATACAGTAAATCTAATCAAATAAATACTTGTGTGTCAAGGTTGTAAGGTGATCCGTAGTTGTTGAAATCCTTTGGGAAGGTGGCCAAATTTTTCAATCAAATCGATCAAAGTATGATCTCTTCACACTTTCAATTGATTGATATTCTTCACTATTTTCAAACTAACGGTTGCTTAAAAGTAGACTCTAGTTTGAAAAACCAAACACATGGCCAAATCAAGACTCTTCAATGGGGAAGGTTGTGTAATCCTCAATATGAGATCAAATCTATTTCGGAACTCTTTAGATCTTGAGTTAAAATCACTTGTTGATTGTAATTTTAATCCTTTACAAATTTAGAAATCAAACTCAAGAAAGATAGAATTTAGTAGAGTATAAGAAAAAACTACTCAAATAAATTTTCACTAAATTTCTATAGCATTTTCTCTTAGTACATGACCATTTGGAAGTTTTGGCACTATTATGTACTTATAGAGGTCAATAAGAAATAGTTTAATTTTTATTCAGAGTTGTAAACAATCAAAACAAGAGAGACTCCGATCGAGTGTCCCCAAAGTCGATAGCATTGCTTGAGGATGAAGCAACCCCAAGTTATGTATACCTTGGCTTATTTGGGCCAGGGTTCCTAGTTACTAAACTAGCCCAATTTGTTGGACTATCCTTTTTTAAATTGGATAAAAAAAATCCTTTAGTTAATTAAATAATTAATTTAATTTAATAATTTACACAGCTCAATTTTAATTATGTTAAAATCATGACTTTACCATATTAAAATTTTTGTACAAAGTTATTTAATTAAGAATTGTTTTAATTTCAAATAAATTAAACCATGATGACTAACTAATTTAATTTTCACTTTGGACTCAATTATTTAATTTATTCATCCAATTAAACAATAATCCAAAGAAATTAAATTAATTCCAAGCCATCTTTTATCTTATCGAGAAGATGAAATTACTCTTTATAGTAATCCAAATAATAATTTATCCAAGGGATTATATTGTTTTCCATCAAGTCCAATTGAGGAGACACCTTGTCGTGAGTATCGGAGTAGATGACTTCTAAAAAGATAGAAAAATAACTGTGATTGTTTGGATTGACAATACATCAGACATGACCCAATTTAAATTTGTGCTAAATTTGTTTATGGATCAATTCACTTGACATGTTCATAGTGTAGCTTACCTAAATCGTAAGTGACTAACTATGTGTAACTCGTATACTTTGATATATTGAAAGCATGTGCTCAATTGGTATTAGACCTGAAAGCTAGTATGTTGGGTATATGTCTTATTTATGACATGACTCAATTTATAATAGTGGAATTCATAACTTGGGTATTTGACCACGGGTCATTTTTTAGGGACGAATGATTGTTATTACTATTTAATTAGTAATAATATTTATTATCATGAAAGATACAATGGTATATACAATTATTTCATATCACTAATTAACTCCACTTCGATCCGATTCTTGATCTATAGAATTATTTCATATCACCAATTAATATCAAACATTTCCATAATATACCATGGTATGCATTATTTCATATAATTAAAATTTTTGATTCCCCTCATATTTTACATTTTGTTTAATTTAGTCCTTAAACTCCAAATAAGCATAACTTTCAATTCCTAGCTTTAGATTAAAATCCAATTTCATATATTCTTATTAGGGACCTTATACTTTCTATTTCTACATAATTTTATGATAGATTTTACATTTATTCAATTTGGTCCCTAATGTAATAAAGTTAACAATAAGCTAAGTTAACTTTACAAATTAGTCCTTTTCATAATCTAAGCTTAAAATCTATCAATTTCGAGCCTAATTCTTCAAGAAACCAACAATGAAAACTTTCTAAAACTTTAAAATTTTTTCAAATTAATACACGAGCTAGCTCAATCAAGCTCTCATGACCTCAAATCTATAAAAAAAATAAGAAAATGATTTGAATTCACTTACTAATTAATGCTTGAATGTGTTGAAGAATTTTTTAAGGTTTTCCAAGCTCTCAACTATGGTGGACAGTGGAAGAATAGGAAAAAGATGATGAAATCCCACTATGTTTTCCATTTATACTTAATTAATTCTTAATTAATCTAGGTTATTTAGCTTGATCATGTTTATATTAAAATAATTTAACTATTAATCTTACTTAATGGTTAGTGTCATCACCACCCACCAACTATGAGAAATTCATGGTTTAATTGCCATTTTTATCCTTTGGCTATTTGCAATTTAAGTCTTTAAGCCTTTTGACAATTAAAACTACATAGCAATTGGAATTTAAAAATTAGTCCATGAGCCTTAATTAACTATTTAATTAACAAATTGCTTCACCAATCTTCAATATATTTTTATATTATTTTCGTAAATATTCATATTTAATATTTATGAATCAGTTTACGAAAATGAGGTTTCAAGGATCATTTTTTGGTACCACTAAAAATCGGGTTGTTATACATACATTGAAGATCCAAGACTTATCCTAAATTCATTGGAGATATTCTACATGCTGATTATCCTACTGCTTAATTGGGAAGATTAATTGTAATTGATATAGTATGTTAACAAGTCTCGATTCCTTATAAATTGATGAGACTTGTATAAGTAATATATTGATTTGAGAGCACTTACTCTTGTTCGTTGAAGAACATTTCTTATGAGTGCATTGAGCGTGTAACTTGGTTTTTGTCCTAAGTTTTCAAGAGGAAAACTTAGAAGGGAATTGTTTAGATCTTAGGTGCAAAAGTAAGAAGTCTAATCTGGTTGTAATCACTTGTTGTACGAGTTGCTAAGATAGTAGATTATCTCTTTGGGTAAGGCCTCACAGATGTAGGGAAATCAAATTGTGTAAACATATTGAATGTTTAGTGTCTTTTCTATTTTATTCATCACTAGTGTCTCAATCAATTGGCACTTAAGCCTTGCTTCTGACACTGCTTGAGTTCTCTTGCAGATATCTATTTAGTTCTTTCAATTAGTATCAGAGCGTACTACTTAACATATCTAATAGATTTTCAGGTGTTAATATTTGCTTGTAATGGAAATTTCATCAGTGTCTTATCCCTCAATGCTCAATGGTGCTAACTACGCATACTAAAATAGTAGAATGATGGCATTCATCAAGTTAACTAATATGAGCCTAGAGATCAATTTTTTTTGGATGAGAGCATCCATTCATTGAAGTCTCTGGTGTTAAGACACCTAAATCAGAATTGACTTGGACCTTTGAAAAGGAAAAGCTTGCTATTGCTAATTTAAAAGTTCTCTATGCAATTTATTATGGTGTAGATGCTCGAGAGTTTAAGAGAATCTCCAAATGTATCATTATTTAGAAAGCCTGGGATATTTATGAAATAGCTTATGAAGGCACTAATACTATGAAGCAATTATGCGGGAAAATGAGACAAATGACAAGTTTTATGTCGAACTTTATGATTTATCAATTAGGCTTTCGTTATTGGAGATGAGTACTCAAATTAAAAGTTGTTCAGAAAGTTTCTCTCCATATTACATGTAATGTTACTTATCTCTCTGACTTTAAGGAAAATCATAGTGATCAAGTAACATTTAGTGATGGTAAGAAGCTCAAAATTCTTGGCAAAGGATTCTAAAAGTTTATGGCTTATCAAATTTGAAAAAATGTGTTTCTTGTTGATTGATTTGATTATTATCCATTAGTTATGTGATTAATGAATACTTGTCAATTTTACCAAGGAAAAGTGTTTCATAACCACTAAATTGGGTGATAGTGTTTTGGAAGGAGTAAGAACATTAGACAATTGATACAAGGTTGTTTAACCATTTCAATGCAGTAAAGTTGGTATTTATGAACTTGAATTATGGCATGAAAAGTTCAGACACATTCATTACAAGAGCCTCTAATGCCTAGTCAGATATGAGGTAATTAAAGGAATGCCCAAATTAGGGAAAGCAGTGCCTAATGTGTATGGAGACTATCTCAGAGTGAAGCAACATAAGAAATCTTATACGTAGTTGCAACTTGTGCATACCACTTCTTGACTAGAATTGCTCTACATAGATCTCATAGGTCCAATGCTAACTAAGAGTATTGGACCTAAGCAATGCATTCCTTTTTGTGTTAATGATTGTTCTAGATTTATCTAAGTGAGATTTCTTAGGAAAAAATTTGATACATTTGCAGAATTTAAAAAGTTGTGTAAAATATTAATGAATGAGAAAAGGAGCATCATTGGCATAATTTTTAGGATCAGAAGCGATAATTGTTGAGAATTTGAAAATAATAAATCATCAAAATTCTCTGATAAAGAAGGCATAAAACATTAATTTTCAACTATAAAGACTCCATAACAAAATGGTATAGTCGAGAGAAAGAACAAGACTATTCAAGAAATAGCTCAAGTTTTACTAAACAACAAGAACATTCCACATAAGCTCCTGGCTAAAGTTTTCAACACAATTGTGTATGTTATCAATAGAGTTCACTTGAGACCAATGACACGTATAACTCACCAAAAAATATAGTGGGGAAGGAAGTTAAATGTGAAGTAATTTTATGTCTTTGGATGTACTTATTACATTCTCAAAGAGAAAGAGTATTAAGGAAAATTTGTTGCCAAGAGTGATGAAGGGATTTTCTTAGGCTACTCAAACTCAAACAAAGCCTGCCAAGTATACAACAAATGAACACAAAAGGTTATGGAGTCCAATAACACATTTATTAATGACGAAGCTACTTAGATGACTACTATAGATGAAAATGAGGGAATAACTTAGCAAGTGCATATTACACCAAGCATTGATCAAGTTGATGATGAACTAGAAAGAGAAATTCACGTGATCAAGGAATTTTCTGGAGATGATGATCCAATTTATGTTGATGGCCGCTTACAACCTTATTTTAGAGTTAAAAAGAACCATTCAATCAATCATGTGACTTGAGACATCAATTATAGAGTAAGAACCAAAGGAAAACCAAGACCTAACTACAAAGATATTGTGAGGTTTCCTTGTTACACCTTACAAGTTGAACTTAAGAAAGTTGAAGAAGCCTTGAAAGATGAGGACTGGATTTATGCTATGCAGGAAGAACTTAAACATTTTAATCAAAATAAAGTTTGAAAGTCGGTACCAATGCCTATAGGATGCAATGTCATTAGTACAAAATGGATCTTTAAGAATAAAACAAATGAGAATGGTGTCATAACTCACAAGGATACACACAAGTTGAGGGAATTGGCTTCAATGAAACCTTTGCTTCTATTTCTCAATTAGAAGTCATTCAATTTTTGCTAGCAGTGGCCACTCATCTCAACATCAAGCTTTACCAAAAGGATGTAAGAGTGATTTCCTCAATGACTTCTTGAGAGAGGAAGTATATGTGTCCCAACCAGAAGGTTTAAAGGATCCCGATAATATTGAATATGTAATTAAAATAAACAAATCTCTGTATGAACTGAAGCTGACCCCTCAAGCCTAGTATGAGAAACTATCCTAGTTTGTTTTAAGCTAAGGATACCTACAGGGTTTTGTTGACAAAACAACTTTTATCAAGAGAAATAGAGGTAGTATTATTGTTGAAAAAATCTATGTTGATGATATAATCTTTAGTTCCACATCTGTCAATACCAAGAATTGTTTTATAGATGATAAATAATGAATTCAAAATAAACATGATAGGAGAACTGTCTTATTTTTTGAGACTTCAAAATAAAATAGCTTGAGAATGGGATCATTTTATCTTAAGATAATATTCTAAGAACTTGATTAATTCTTTTGGAATGGAATGAGCCAAGCTAGCAAGGACCCCAATGTCACTACATGAAAAGATGAACATAGGTGCAAGGGGAGTTCCCACTGATCCTAGCACTTATAGGAATATAGTAGGAAGCTTGTTGTATTTGATTGCAAATAGACTTGATTTAAGTTTTACTGTAGGTGTATATGTTTGGTATCAATCCAATCCCATGGAGTCTCATGTCAAAGTTATGAAACGTATCGTAAGGTATGTTCTTGGCACATTCAATTTTGGAATTTGGTTATCGAAAGATAGAACTATGAGCTTGGTTAATTTTATTAATGCAGACTAGGTAGGCAATGTAAGTGATCAAAAGAGTGCTTCTGGAAGTTCTTTGTCAATAGCTAAGGCAAAGTATATTGTAGTAGGGAGTTGTTGAGATATAACCTTCTGATCTATACTAGAGCTAGCATTAGTGTCAATTGGTTGTAGCACTAGTGTATCACCATTGAAGACTAAGCACATCAATATTAGGCACCACTTTGTTCAAGAAATTGTAGAAAATGGAAAAATTGAATTACAATATGTGAAGGCTAATATTCAACTTGTTGATTTGTTTATAAATGCCCTAGATTCAACAAGGTTTGAAGCGCTGAGAAATTTAGTTGGAGTTTGTCGAGTTCGAAACATTTGGAAATTAATAAGAAAGGTATCCAAATGTTAATATTTGTTGTTGTTTTTATGTTTTGAAGATCAATATTTACAACAAATTCATTCACACAGACTACCATTATTTTTTTGAGAAAAATTTATTAAGGGTGGTGCTACAAGGAAACTACTATATATAAAAACCTTGTTCTTGTTTCTTTTAGCTGCCCTTGCTCTCAATCTTCCTTGGTTCTTGAAGTTTTTAGCACTAGTACAGTGTATTCATCCGGAAGGGAGGCTTAACCAGTTGATCAAGTTGATAAAAATTCAAAAAACCCCCAACCAAGAAGGTTGGGGATAAGTAGTGGAGCCTTCTAAAAATGTTGAAAAGGAAATTGCTAAAATAAATTATCTACCTAAAAACCCTCATGTTCCTGATCATGAGCCAATGCTTGGGGATCATATTGAATTACTCTTTCAGGCTTTGATTTTGCGATACAACCTTGAATGATCCTCTTTTCTTATTTCAGTAAATGGTCCTTCTATTAATGAGATAGACACTATCCTTTTATCTTTGGCTGTTGATTTTGTAACAAATATAACCGAACTTGTTGTTGATCTTTCTGAAAATGAAAATCACGTTGCTGGGAAAACATCCATGGTCATTGAACTAGAGAAGGAAGAACTTGTGGTTATAAGAGTAACCATTGGGCCAAGCATTAGTCTTGACACTGCAACTGGTGCAGTTGGTTGTAGAAATACTGAATCAATGTTAACCAAGAAGATTAAACAACTTTATCGAAAAGCTAAGGAAAAGTCGTTGTTGACAAAGGAAACCCTTTGTTCTCTTCTTCTACCAAGAGAAGATGATTCAATCTAGTCTTAGATTCTTCTTCTAAGTTAGAATCTAATGATAATGTGCCCTTCAAGAAGTTATATCTCGTATCCATGACCCATACCAAAAGGCCTAACATCATTTTATCTCCAAAAGTAAAGAAAGCCTCTAAAAAGAAAGCAGATAAGCCAATAGACTCGATGTAAAAAAAAAGCCATGTTAAAGAAGAAAGGATAAACTTTCCTCTCCACTACCTACACCAACACGTACTTGTTGTTTGTTAAGAAAAACTTCATTTAAGAACAAAATATCAATGAAAGAAGCTTTGGAAATATAGGCTTTGATGTTATTCTTGAGAAGAATGGTCTTCTCTAATTCGTAAATTTTGTACAACCTTATGTAAAGAAGTTTGTTTTTGAATTCTATACAAACCTCTTAAAGTCTATTGATGAGTCAAGCAACAAACTGTGCCACAATGCTTTTGTTAGGAAATGTGGTATAATTTTGGTCCAGCACAAATTTGAGAACTTCTATTTCATCCCCGCTCTATTGATGTTGAACTAAATGAGTCTTTTGACACAATGGTCAAGACTATTACTAATGTCGTGCATTTAACCTAGCCACAGGCAACTGAACTTCAAGAATCTACTCTAAAGCTTACTTATGTCGGCCTGTTTGTCATTGCCACTAGAAACTATATTCCTAATAGCCAAAGGAATATAGTTACAAATAGCATGATCACTTCCCGAAAAAGAAATGTGATGCCATGCAATTCGGCTTGGGGGAGATTATATAACAAGAAATCATCAAGCATGCTAAAGGAGTCTACCCCGGGCTATGTCTTCCTTTCCCTTCTTTAATTTTTTTTAGATATTTTATAAATAGAATTCTAAAATTATTCTTGCCACTAAAAAATATAAAAGAACGCCTGTAGAGTTGAAATTTTCATATAGGTGGCTAGAAATGAAGCATTTAGAGGCCAATCTAGGAATCATTCCTAGTGATGAAGAACAACATGTGGAAGTAGTGTTTGTACCAGTTAGCATTGATATGGGCACTCCTAGGTGATTTTCAATCTTTGAGAAAAAGATGTGACAAAATATTGACGTTAAGATTGCCTTTTAGAAAGGGTCATACAACAACTTCAAGTTAATGTTCATCAAGCAAAAACTTTAAGGAATGACTTGATGGCCAAGCAATTTTAGTAGAACTTTGGCAAAATTGTTGAACTAAAAGAAGGAGTATACTAGGATGTTGAGATTGTGTCTGCTAATGATTCGGAATTTTCTATTTTGTATTTAAGATTATTTTTGTTGAAACTTTTGAACTATGATTACTTTGGTTATTATTTTTGTGAGCCTTTTTTCAATTAAGCTTGTTATAATATAATTCTACGTACTTTAATTATTAATGAGTTCATCTTCTTCAAAAGCATTAATGGTTGATTTCCTTGATTATTAATGCGTTACTTAGGGGGAGCATTTATTTCTTTTGTTGTATGTGTTCTCCTCTTTACGTTTTGTTAAAAAAAGATCAAAAGGAGGGATTGTTGAGGTAATTCTTAAGCAATGCCAAGGAGCAGTGCCCACTAGTGTCTAGCACTACTCAACTAAGAAACTTGCCATGTTTAATGTTGGCAAATTTTGGTAACAAAACCCTTGGGTTTTAATCTTTTCTGATACTTTGAACAATTGCAAGTCCATTTATGGTAGCCATATTATTTATAGCAATATATCCTAAAAATTAGTTTGGATTAGATTAAGGAAATTATCTTCCCCATTTTAAAAAAGATTGGATTAAATCACGTAAAACTTGAAAATATATCTTGAAGATTCAAGATTTATCTCAGTGGAGATATTTTATATGTTGATTATCCTGTTGTTTAATTGGGAAGATTGACTGTAAATGAAGTGTATGTTAATGTTACTAAGTCTCAACTCTTTAAAAATTTTGGAGACTTGTATAGGTGATGTACTTTTCTGAAAACACTTATTCTTATTCATTGAGGAGCGTTTCTTGTGAGTGTATTGAGTGTAAAATCAAGTGCATGTGTGTGTGTGTGTGTGTCTTGGTTTTTTTCCTAAGTTTTCAAGGGAGAAACTTAAAGGAGAGTTTTCTAAATCTTATATTCAAAAGTGAGGAATCTAATCTGGTGAATGTTAGAGGTTGTAATAACTTATTGTACAAGTTACTAAGATAATAGATTATCTCTAGACAAGGCCTTACAAACGTAAGGAAGCCGAACTGCGTAGACATATCAAGTGTTCATTATTTTTCTTGTTTTGTTCATTATGCAGTAACCGCCTCCAAACATAACAATGTCCAGAGTAAGAATCTTGTACAAAGTCTATTAAAAAGGTGGTATCTGTAATTTTACGGGTTAGTTTGTAATATAGTTACAACAAAATAGGTGAGTACTCTGAGGATCATACCCAAAGGAGGCGAGCACTAAGTTAACTCTAACCTAAGCACAAATAGATCTAATTAGTACTTTAGATAGACTATATTACGAAGAAATATAAAGAAAGGTTTTTGGGATTTTTTTATAATAATAATAAAAGAACATAAACAAATAGATAGAATGAAATCAAATAGTAAAATTTATCAAATCTGAACATGGGTGATTAAGTCACTTAAATAGTCATAATCAACTGTCGCTTCAGGCTTCTTGTTCAATCAACTAGTCGATACCCTAGTAGGATCTTCCGATCTTCCACTAGAATAATGAGTCGACAAGAACTACTTATCTCTTGACCTCATAGTCCAAACTAATTCAGGGTTAAGGGGTTCACAGATAGCCCATACCAATTTTGGGTTAATTCCTACCTTGATGACTTTCTAGGGTCGTCAAGCTTAGGGTTTAATTTTTTCCTTTCCTAAACAGCTGATCTAATAAGAAAACCCTACAAAACAGTTAATTAATCATACCTCCGCTCACTAATCCCCCAGAGGAGGATTAGTTCCTCATAGATCTCTTAAATAGTATAAACTTGATATAAAGAATAGACATGAAGAACAATTCAATATTATAAAGTTTAGAAGAAGCCTGATTTGTATTGAATAGAATGCCGAATCCTCATAGAGTTTGATTAAGTTAACAAATCTTATCTTTCTATTAGAGTAAAGAACAAAACTGAAATAAACCTAAATCCTAAGAAAAGAGAGAAACTAAAGACTAAAACTATGAAGGAAATTATACAATACGAAAAATTATCCATAATATGGTTAAATGAGCCTATTTATAGAATTAGAGTGGTTGTCATCATTAACCCTAGGCAAGTTGTCATTCTCGTGCTTAATGTTTGATTGTGCATATCAAAATGCCCATGGCTTATAATTATTTCCCGTATAGAGTCTATGTCGTGACACACTAGGTTCTGTGTCACGACAACGAAAGCAGTATGCTCATCTTCAGGGTATCTTCAGGGGTGTGTCACGACATCCTCAAGCTATGTTGCGATACTAAAGACAGTCTTGAAATTCTTCTGTTCTGCTCCCTAAGTTGCAACATCCAACTCTCTGTGTTGCAACACAGCGACTACTATTGAGTTAGCACACCTTCTAATGGTTTACTGCAACTCACAAAGTATATTAGCTCACCCTTAGGCCTCGTTCAACCCCTAAGGTTAATAAAAAACTCAATACACAAATTATTGAATTTAAATAAAGTAATAAAAACTTTACTAAAACCTGACTAAAGTGCTTGTATTCAAGCTCCTTAAATGCGAAAACTAGTTTAATTTGCTACACCGAATTACGATAGATCAAGCAGTTGGCACTACTCTTAAATATTACTTGTAGTATTAATCGAGTTTGCTTGCAAATATCCCTTTAGTTTTTTCGTAACCTATCTCAGACCTAAGGGCAACATAACATTATATCAACTCAAGAAAACATGTTTTAAGCCCAAAGAAACGAACAAACCAAGAAAGTCAAGTCCCATAAACCTTTAGCTGACATGTAGCACTTGGGCAGCAAGTAGCTAACAACCCCAATAATAGTATGTGGAAAAAATCAGAAGGCAAGATCTACAAAAGGGCTTGAAGTACAATCATATTACATGAAGGACACCTCCCCAGCCAATCATGTGTAGCGGCAGCTTGGCCTCCACACACTCTCGTATAAATGATTGCCTCAAGATAGGTAGAGACCCTTACATAAAGACCCAATTATGCTCTTCCTCAAGGCAATATTCTCGCCAACATTATCGTTATTCTACTTTTTCACTCTTTTAACTTTCAGTACCTCTATTACCTCATTTTTAACTTAAGCATCAAGAGCATTCGAAGCATAAGCTCTAGTGCCTTTATAGTTTACCCTTTATTTTGCAAGCCTTCAACACTTCCAATCTAGATACATCCAACCCAATCCATAAAGAGAGAGTACAAGATTGCAAGTATGTCAAAAACATGGAAGAAAATAGTAGAAGCTTCACTCTAATTCTCACATTTTTAAACTATGATTACAAACACATCTTAAACGAACGGTTGCAAACATAATGAATAATATTACGATCAAATTCAAAACCATATCGTAACATTATATTATGATGTCGATTAAAATGGTACGGAGTGAAATGGGAAATGTGAACATGATAATGGGCGGCAGGCAGCGCATGTCAAATGTTGTCCTAGTGTCAGAATACAAGATAACGTCCAATCAAGGTTTAATCAAATGAGAGATTTGATAATGGCTGAAATTCCCGACAAAATTGCTGCGCCCAAACGACTGGTATTTGAGCTTACAACAACGAGAATGGTTTATTCTTCCATCCACTACCAAAGCCAAAGCATTGGGGACGTATGAGTGGCGATCACTTGGCAACCAATTGGGGGTTTTACCGAATATAATTTTTTTTTTAGAAATGGCCAAAAAGGAATGATGGGGAAAGGCAATGGTGAAAGGGAAAAAAGCGTGGGAAACCATATTTGTGGCTAGAAATAGAGGCGGTCATTCAATGGAATCACAACACTTGGGGTGTAGTATTGCCCTATGAAGCTTAGAGGCCAATCTGTGTAATTGTCTATGGCCTCACTAACAGTACTGAATAGTTTGCTTTAAAGATATCTTTCAGGTTTCCCTCTGTTGCCCCATTTCTTTCTTCTTCTTTTATTTCTTTTTAACTTGAAATTTCAAAGTGAATGTGGTCCATTTTTACTTCCTCATTTCACCATCACTCGTTTAGTGTTTATATTCAATCTATCAAGGAAAATCGTGTGGTGTTAATTTGTAAATTGTAAAAATGAGTTAAGCCCAAGCAGAACCTAACACATTAGAATACATGCATAAACCCTAGGTATGAAATGTAGATAATATATATATTGACATATGTGAGTTTTTATGGAGGGAAAAGTTGCAACATAAACTCCTCTGTTTTTTTTTTTTATAATTTTTAATGTTGTTTTATAAGCTATATTGTCATAATAAGTTCTTCCAGTTGCTTATATCCAATAATTCAACTTACAATTTTATGTAAATTTTAAAAAATTCTGATTATATTTATCACTAGTTTTACAAATTAAATACACTATTAAAATTGAAATAGATATTTAAAATATAAATAATGTTACAATAAACTATTTAATGGTCCCAATATTTAAATTTATTTAACAATCTACATTCACTAATTAACAATTAAAATCAAGTTGGAAACTATATATAAAAATAGAATTTCACACAATCTACTATTATAATCTTTATATTTTAAAATCAATTTCTAAATATTATTTATTTAAATTCAGTAAAATATCAATTACCATATTTTTAAAATTAAATTTATATATTTTTATATTTTTAATTTCGCAACTTCAAAAATTTTCTTTTTTGGTGTAAAAAAAAATAACTAAACAAAATACCTAAGTCTAAAAATCAGCTACCCTACGTTCCAACAGTTTCCTAAAAATACTTCGTGATCTGAATTACTCCTCCTCATTGAATACCAGCTATGTGCGCAACCTCAAATAAATGTACTAGTTTTATAATATCAATTAAAGACTTTTTTGGATGGGATACAAGTCAAAAGACTTAACAATGTAACATGCTCCTTTCATGTGTGGGCCCAAATGCTTGTGTTTTAAATTAGAAATGTTATTTTTTAGAGGGATTATTATGAACCTTAAAAATATTAGTATTTTATAGACAGTAAAATAAACATTAAGGAAACTTTGTTCATAAAAAAATATACACATTTTTAAACAATTTTCAAATTAAGAATTCTTAATCCAAAACTCAAATTAACAATACTCACATGTAAAAAATAAACACGAAATGTCATTTTTTTAGAGGGATAATCATGAACTTCAAAAATATTAATCTTTATAGACCGTAAAATAAACATTAAGGAAGCCTTGGTCATAAAAAAAATATACGCTTTTTAAACATTTTCCACATTAAGAATTTTTAATCCAAAACCCGAATTAACAATACTCACGAGTAAAAGATATGACTGAAAATGTCATTTTTTGAGAGATAATCATGAATCTCAAAAATATTAGTCTTCATAGACTGTAAAATGAATATTAAGAAATCTTGGTCATTAGAAAAATATACATTTTTTAAATATTTTCAAAATTAAGAAATCTTGATATTACCCACCGATGTCTATTTCATGATGTTAATTAAATTTTTACTTGTTTATACTAATATTATGCCAAAACAACTAACAAATTTGTCAATCAAATTCCTTTTGTGGAGGAATAGAAATTGGACATCATAATCCCTTTCCCCTT
Source organism: Gossypium hirsutum (assembly GCF_007990345.1). Lineage (NCBI taxonomy): Eukaryota > Viridiplantae > Streptophyta > Magnoliopsida > Malvales > Malvaceae > Gossypium > Gossypium hirsutum. The sequence continues at coordinate 125,100,261 of NC_053431.1, forward strand.
ATTTAAAAAAAGTTATATTAACTTTTAAAAAAATTCATTTACTATTTTTCAAGATATTATCTTTAAAATAGACGAATTATATACCTTTTTACTAGTTATACAGTGGCCGTGTGTTTCAAATGAAAGAAAAAATAGTAAATATTCTCAACTGAGTTACCCTATTTTACACCCCCAAAGGCAAAAAAGAAAAAGTAAGTACTATAAATTATTTTATGTCATGGATATAGGTATGGGGAATCACAGAAAGGGCAAGCAAATAAAAACCCTAAAGAAGAAAATGGTTAACCCAAGCTGAGTTTGTGGCTACAATGGAGTCAGTCATTTTTAGTAGGGGTGACAGCCTCCTTTTTTTGTAGTCAGCCCGATGCCCTTTTATCTTCTATATACTATACTATATTGCTAGCAAAGGGGTGTGTGTGTTTGTGGAATAGTCGAAGATCATCAGCTGAAACGATGTTGGGGTGTGTATGCAGTTGTGGGGGGGTTGAATCGAATAAATTTATCGAAGAAAACAAAAAGTAAAAAAGAACTGATTTAGACATAATGTACCATGAACGGGATGCTGTGGACCGGCTTTTATGAAAAAATAAATAAACTAAAGTGGGTTGCACCACCCCTCTTTGAACTTCACTTTACAGTTTTGAGGTTTTAACATTGGGTTTGCATATTCAGGATCCTCCAATCAAATATCACTGCTGGCTTTAACAGCATGTATTATGATAAAAAAGCAGCTAGATTCTATTGATGGTACGTAAAGTCTTAAAGTAGATACCCCCACACCTTCATGTATAAATAGCACTCGGGTGTTAGCTTGTATTGATCAGATCAGTAAACCAACAAACCAAAAAAAAAAAAAAACCTACACAGTAAGACCAAATAGCGATATCATGCCTAGAGATAGAGATCCTTTGGTTGTTGGTAGGGTTATAGGAGATGTGTTGGACCCTTTTACAAGGTCTATTTCACTTAGGGTCACTTATGCTACTAGGGATGTTAACAATGGGGTTGAGCTTAAACCATCTCAAGTTGTTAACCAACCAAGGGTTGATATTGGTGGGGATGATCTGAGGACCTTCTACACCTTGGTAATTTACTTTTACTTTTTTTTTTTTATATGCATAGTAATGGAGTAGGGTTTTTTTGTTTCTGGTTTTTGTTAATGATTACCAGCAGCTTCCCTTATACATAGTCACATTTTGGTGTAGGTTATGGTAGATCCTGATGCTCCAAGTCCAAGTGACCCAAACCTCAGGGAATACTTGCACTGGTGAGTCTTTATATAAAAATATATAAAGAGATCCATCATCTATTTTTCCTCCCTTTCTAGCTCTCTATTTTTGTTACATGCTCAAACACACAACCTAAGAGAAAGATGAACAGTCACAGTGTTTGTGATTGAATGGAAAAGTAGATGGAAAAAAGTGAAAGAATAAATGAAGAATAAAAAATGTTTTTAAACGTATAAAAATGTTGATCTGAAAGGAAGAAAATTGACAATTTTCCGATTCTAATGTATATAAATTGAAGTTAACTATGCATGTTCTAAAATTTTTAATTATTTTCAACTCAAACGAAGCTTATAAAAAAGTTTTTTTTTTTAATCTATTCTATCATGCAATATTGATGCTGTCACATAACATTACTAGGATTAGAGTGAATTTAAAAAAAATGCTAACGAGTTGAGGGTGACAGATGGTTTATAGTTTAGATTTTTTTCCTTAATTTTATATTTTTCACTCTTAAGAGCACTGATGGACAGATGGATAAATTTAAGATGTCCTCTATAAATAAGTCCATTTTTTAACTATAAATAATCAGACAAAGAAAAACACGAACCATTTAGTCTTAAATAAATACAAAGTTCTTTGGGACACTATAGATGCTGCCCATCCAACTACTGATGGGATGAACGGGCAGAATTTGCCACACTATATGGTCTTAGACCAGTAGTTTTTATCCCTTTTATCATGTTTACATTTATAAATATTTTAAATATTCATGACATTTTTTACCAATAAATGATAATAAATTTACTAACAAATTTGAAAGGGATGAATTAAAATTTAATCCTTGAACTTGATAATTTTTCTCACCTTAGTTTGTAATTTTTTTATCCACATTAATCCTTAAATTTGTCAAGTTTTTTTTTAATTTAGTCACTAAACTTAAATTTTGTTAAGTTATAATGACGAAATTGTGCCAAAAATTACTTGTAAATTTTTTATTATAAATATTGGATGTAGAAAAAAAACCAAACTAAAAAAGATTGTCAAATTAAAAAAGTAAATGATGTTTTAACCCAATTAGAAATTAAACTTCCTTGATATTCTCTCACTCTCATCTGTCAAAGACAAAACAAAAAGAAAAGAAAACAGATTCTTCTCGTATCATAGATATGTGATGTGATTGGTCATCCAGTGGTAGTTTTTGGGATATATTGCAGAAAAGGACAAATTGTCTATTAATTTTATTCTCATCAGATAAGACTTTGTAGACAGTTTAGTTCATCGGTATATTATACTTTTACTAACCTTAGCATCAATATCATACTTTTTCAGGTTGGTTACTGATATTCCAGCCACAACTGGTGCAAGCTTTGGTTAGTACTTCCTTTCCACACTCTATTCTTATTATTCTATTACACACATATATATTATATATCGAAGAGGCTTCAAAGATTCATCGGACCATGCACGGCATGGCATGTCAGGGCTAAGAAACTATCTTTTTTTTTTTAAATGTTTTGTTTCTGATTCAGCTGGGTCCTCGTTACCTAAATTTACAGTCAAATAAATCTCTTTATCTGTGATATATGTAAGACTGAGAAAGGGCTGAGCTTTGAAGAAGTACCCCTCATCTCTCTTCCCGGTAAATGTATTTTATAATTTTTTCTATTAACAATCAAATTATATTTTATTTTTTTCACTAAAAAATAAATAAATTATTTTTTATATATTAGATTAAAGAGTAAATTAATCTTTAATTCTACTATTAAAAGCTGGTCATTATATATTAACATAATATACACATAGCACACCACCACATGGTACTTTTTAATTATTTCAGCATTTTTTAATATTTTTTAATTACATCAATTTTTAATTATATAAATAAATAAAATTATATACAAAAATTAATTTACATATTCTTTTAATAAATAAAAATATATAATCTAACTCTTTATATACATTACTCACGATACTGTTACCTTCTCTTACCTTGTCTTTCACTATATATGTCTTTTTCCTTCATGAAATGAGCCTTGGTAAGTAGTACAGCTTTGTCAAGTGATTGAAACAGTAGTAGTATTTGTCGCCCAATAAATATTGGATATACAGACAGGACATATATATATATATATTTTATATTTAAATATATATATATATTTCTCCTTGTCGACAAGGAGAATACCCTTTTCTTCAAGGTCCACAAGTGGGGAACCAAAATCAACACTATTTACACCACACCCAACAAATACATGCCTTGGCAAATTTTAGTTAAATATTGCACGACAATAGTGGTATGTCCCAAAAAAATATCTTAGCTATCACAAAATATCTCTCAATAAAGTTTGTTGGGTATGTTGATTAAGACCTAGTTCGGTTTATATTAATATTGTTGTAAGTATAAGAAGACACAAATTCGGAAAGAGGTTATAAATAATTCTAGACATTTATATCAAAAAAGCTTATTGGGGTGTTTTTTTTATGTTATTTATATGTAAATGTATATAATGTATGGTGATGGTGTAGGTCAAGAGGTGGTCTGCTACGAGAGCCCACGACCAACGGTCGGTATCCATCGTTTCGTGTTCGTGTTGTTCCGGCAACTTGGAAGGCAAACGGTGTACGCTCCAGGGTGGCGCCAAAACTTCAACACTAGGGACTTTGCTGAGCTTTACAATCTCGGGTTGCCAGTGGCCGCGGTTTACTTTAACTGCCAGAGGGAGAGTGGATCCGGTGGCCGTAGGACATGAAATAAATAATATTGTTGTGATCACGTTTGATTTCAAGAACAATTTATTATGACGAATACGCACAGCTACTTAGAAGACAAAAGAACGTACAACGTTAATACACTAATTAATATTGTATTGTATGGGTGGCTACGTAAATGTACTTTAGTACATTGTATGTTATCAATAAAGAAAATGTGATTTACACTTTATAAAAACACCTTTCATAAAAGTATATCCTATATTTTTATAAGATATTAATTTCGATTTAAAGGTCCAATCATGTTGGATTCCGAATTTATAAAGACAGTATTTATTCAATTCTTTTTCCATAATGGCACGTTACATCCCTCTCACTTCCATTCATTCAACAAAAATTTTATATTACATATTGATAAGTGTTCGATGGGTAAATGAACTACAAAATTCTTTGTATTATATTTTAATCTTTTTATGGAAAAATAGACAAATTAGTTTATGGTAGATGAATGAGTAAGCTAACCCTTGCATTAAAATTTGGTTTTTATATATAAATTATAATAACAATTTTAGCTCTCAACCTTTACATATTTATTCAATTTGACCCCTACTCTTGTATTGAAAGTAAATTAGAAAATTTTGAAACTAATAAGGCTAAATGATCAAAAAGATCTTGCAATAAATTTAAAAAATCAATTAAGTCCTTTTAAAATTTAAAAAAAAATAAAATTTATAAAAAAAATTCATAAAAAAAGTTATATTACAAAAAAACAATACCGATACATTAAAATCTAATAGTTATAAGATTTAAAAAAAATTACCCCTACTCTTTTATTGGGTCGGTATTTTTATTTTTTAATAAAAAATTATAATTTTAAAATTATTATAAATTTTTTTATGAATTCTGTTTAATATTTTTTTAAAATTTTAAAGGGCTTAATTGATTTTTTTTTAATTTGTTACTAAGGTCTTTTTGATTAGCCTTATTAGCTTCAAAAAAATTTAATTTACTTTCAACAAAAGAGTAGAGACCAAATTGAATAAATGTGTAAAAATTGAGAGTTAAATTTATTATTATACCTTATATATAAACACCAAATTTTAACGGATGGACTGTCTCATCTAACATAGAGAAACTAATTTATCCATATTTCAATAAAAAAACTAAAATGCAATCCAATATATAATATAGAGGATTTTGTGATTCTTTTATAGTGTTAAATATAATGATAAATTGCCACATAAAAAGAGAATACATCGGTAAGAGTTGCCACCAACCTCGAAAATGGAGAATATATAAAAACTTTTATATACAAATACCCTTGGAAGTAGATATTGTTGGGTGAGTGATTTCATTTTCAATTGGTATAGTATGCAATTAAGTTTTAGGTAGTTGCGTGTGTTTTTGGTTGTTTTATTTCTGTTTGGTTGGAAATCCTTTTGATTTTCTAGTTTGATGTTTTTCTTTAAACAACACTGATTTAAGGTTATGTTGAGCATGTTAGGTTATTTAGCGAACTAAAGTGTTAATAGTTGAATTTGGGATAAAAGCATGTTTGTTTGGTATACTGTAAATTGGGTGGAGATGGTTTTGCTCCAGCTCGGACACTAGACCTTTGTAAATATTTGATTTTGACTACCATTTCAATAAATCATGCTATCTAGCTCACAACAAGTAGTAGCATTGCTCCACTTATAATCTCTTTTAGAATAACAATACTTATTAGAATAATTGTTGTTTTAAAATAATTATGTCCGAAATAAAATAGGGTTTCAATTCAAAACAGTTGTCATCCAGTGTAGCTGTCATTTAAGAACAACTTTTGTTGATAATAATTGTATTCTTTCAAAAAAGTCATTATTCAAAACAAGCTCTCTAAAAAAGTATCACCATAGAACAACTCTTACTCGAAACAATCTCTACATTGATAACAACTTAAGAGCAACTCACATTTAAAACAAGTCAGAATAACCCATGTTTGGAAACAATCTTCATCTTGTGGAAGATGTTTCACATAATACTACTTCACTAAAGTAGAAGTAGGAGTAAACCCGAAATATATAGCAGGTTTTTAGGTTATCTTCACTTTTAGGAAGTTCCTAAGAGTTTAGCTTGGTGGATCATATATGGAAGTAGTTAAAACGTTTTTCTTTTAACATTTTCTTATAACATTGCGTATTCCTCTCTTCTTATAGAAACATAGTGATCTCTTCTTCACTATTCATCATCACCATCTCTTATTAATCATTAATGTCATTATAATTGAAAATTAATTTTATTACTCCTATTAACTGTTAATTTTGTAACTCCTCTTAAGACACTATAAATAGGAGCTCTTCACAACTAATTAGAAGACTTTTTGAAATTTGGCGTTTTGGACTCAAAGTTCTCTCTAAAATTCTCTCAACTCATTTCTTTGTTGAGTTTGATCATCAATCACATTTCCCTTTCTCTAGTATGACCAGATTTACTTTAGTCTTTCTCTCCGCCTTCTTTCAATACATTTCATTCATTTGTTTGCAACACTTTCTCTTTCCACCAAAGAACCTCGACAAACTTAAGTTACCAAACAAAGCTTCAACTATTTACTTCTTTAGGTTGTTGGTAGAGTTCAAAAATATTAATTAAAATATGTAAGGCAAGCTATACTAAACTTCCCGTATTATTAAAAATTTATTCCGAGTTTAGACTGAGCTAATTGAGGTAGGCAAATAACTCAGTCCATGAATGGATTAATGAATGTTGTACTTATATGACTTTAAGGGCAGATAAAGTCTTACATTTTTTGATTATGTTGTCATTCGGTTAATGTTGAAAACCTATTGCTTCCGTGATGGTCAAGGCATCGCAGTTCGCATTTGTATTTTCGTTGATTCTCTGATGTTTTCTTGAGAACCCATGGATCATATCTCTATAAGCACTCTCTGCTGGACCTCAATTTTCCATGTTATTAATGCTTATTCACTTCACTGCATTGTGTGGTATTGGCTCCTGCAATTTGACACCTTTAGGCACTCTTAAAGAAGGTCCAGAGTAGTTGGCAACCGACTGACCGAGTAACTTTTTGCCCAAACCCGAATTCGAAGGAGTGTGTGATCAAGTTAAAGAATTGAGGGGAAGTGGTAAAGAGCTCTCGTATGATTATTTCGTCGTGCTGGTGGGCGATATGATCACGGAAGAAGCTCTTCCAACTTACCAAACAATGTTGAATACGGAGATAAAATCGGTGCTAGCGTTACTTCTTGGGCGATCTGGACTTGGGCTTGGATTGCTGATTTAGTAGAGACCCAACGTGACTATTAGATTCCGCTGAAGACTATGCCGATGTACTGGAATATCTCGTAGGAAGATGGAATGTAGCAAAGCTAAAAGGTCTTTCTGGCGAGGGAGGATGTGCTCGAGACTTTGTGTGCCGACTGCCAAAAAAGATTTGAAGGTTGGAGGAAAGAGCTCAAGCCAGAGCTAAGTAAACATCCAATGTTGCTTTCAGTTGGATTTTTTTTTTTTAAGAAATTAATAGCTTAATGGTAGTTGTGACATTGTAGGTTAAGCTTTCTATCCCATTTTTCTACCCATTGCATGCAATTAAAGTTTAGCAAGTATGATCTTACATATTCTATGCACCAAGATCGGGGACAAGCCAGAAAATTTTTTTTAGGTACCGAAATTAAATTGTAATATTTATAATAGTAGAAATGTAATTTCACCATTTTAATAGTTTATATCTTTATAATTTTTAAAGGATTAAATCAATTTTGTCATTTTTAGGGGGCCAAAGTATAATTTTATCTTTATTAATTTAATATTTTAAAATTTTTAAAAGACTTAAATGAAAAAAAAATATTTTAGGGATGTAGGGACCCTGCCAGCCCTTCTTAAGTACGCCATTGGCTAGAGCAATATTTCTTACACATAAATAATGATATTTAATGTATTGGAATGTGATGATAAAATATGAATCTATAATTTATTATTTTTATTATCTTGAAAAGTAAATAGACGAAATGTTGATCCATAATATTTTGAAGGACTAAAGAAATTTGAGAACAAATTTTTGTAGTCTAAGAAGTTCTTAGAACAAGACTTTTCTTCCTTGCAAATGAGATCAAGATTCAAAGCTTTAATAATAAGATCGAGATTTTGTATTTATATAACATATAATTATGTTAATAGTGAATTTAGTCCTAAGTTGAAAAATAAAATCAGTCTTGCTCGTTACAATTTTGAGTACTTTTATAAATTTATCAAAATTACTATGAAAAATCTAAGTAAAAAGATCTCTCTAGTCTTTCTCAATTTCGATGTCAAGTAAATTAGTCCCTTTAAAAAAATTAAAGCAAATTGATCACTGTCAATTTCTAAAGTGAGAAACTAAAGACAATTAATCACAATGTTAATATTTTTTTGTCAATTTAGCCCTCAAATTCTACACATTTTGTCAAATTGATCCTAAATTTAACAAATTTAACTGCAACATCTAAATATTTCGTCAACTTGATCTTGATTTAACAAATTTAACTTGCAAAATTTACACATTTTGTCAACATTTACACAATATATGTAAAAATCAAATGCTAAATTCATTACTATACTAATCAAAATTAAGTACAATTGATAAAAAAACATTAACGTCATGTCCTTACTTATTTTCGATATTGATAAGGATTAAATTGCTCCAAGTTTTGGAAAAAGGATAAATTTGCTCAATTTCAAATTTGATAGGGATTGGAAAGATGTTATTACCAAAAATCTAAAAAGATCTTAGACCTTTTCATCAGCTCCAAAGTCACACAAAAGTCGTAATAGTTTGTGATAATTTAGTCATGTTGCACAACACTTTTTGTAATAATTTATATAATCAAGTAATGTTTTGTATAATTATAAAAAAATTACATATTACAAATATTGTAATAATTTGTATAATTAGAAAATATTTTTATATTATGAGTAATGTTTTTCTGCATTCATACAAAATATAAAAAGAAGAATGAATTATAGAATCAGGTAACATTTTTGTATAATTGGAACTAATGGAAAGCACAAGCAACTCAACTCAAAAAGAATATCAATGAAATGCCAAAGAGCATCTTGAAACAAAGAAATAATATAAATAAATTAGCATCTTCATTTGCAAATTGAGATATTTTACATATATAAATATATATACATACACACACATAACTACCGTCCAACTGTCCTACCTACTCGTTACAATCAAACATGAAAGATGACGTGTGACATCCCTCCCCACTGTTAAGCTATTTAAATTTCATTTGCTAATCAACATCTTTTTTATATAATAAAAATATAACCAAACATTTTGATTGAAACAAAATAATCAGCACCGCAGACTGAGCATGACAGCAACACCAAGAAGGCAATTTCCACTGTATCTGCTATTTTTCCTATGCAAAGGGATCAGAAATCTGATTTTAAGAGCTTCAATCGAGGCTTTATACAGATATCATCGAAGGGTTTCCCCTGTTCTACATGGATGTAATCTTTTGTCTTAAGAACCTGTAGATTGGGTAATATTTACACCAAGGAACAAAGAGAATAATTTATGTTAATATGTAGTTTAGTAGCAGAAATCTGTTCATTAATCCATAGATGGATAGTGTTGTGCACTTAAAATGTTACTTTCAGATAAGTTTTAGTAGACATACCAGTGTTTCGAAAAACATCCTCGATGCCTCTTTACGTGTTTTACGAGCCAATAGACTGTCCATAGAAAGTGCCTTACGTCCATGTACAGCTTCATCCTCGAATAAATTCTGGAGATACTTGGCAACAGCCCTTAAAGAGAAAGTATCAGAAAACATTAAGATGAGATCTAGAATCATTCCAGTTATTAAGGTACAAAATTATTTCGACAAATGCTAAATTATTGTTGAAATTAATGAGAAAAAAGTAAAAAAAGTAAAAAAATATAAAAATATAAAATAAAAAAAAAACCAGTTATATCAATGACTACAGGGAGCATACAGACCTGGTACGAGAAGACCATCCACTATTTTCAAGAAGACGACTTTCATCACCGCCCGGCATGCCATTATCATCATCTTCACCTAGCTCATCATCATCTACATTCAGGAATTCTGGAAAGAAAGATAAAGAAAACAAATGTTCAGTAAACAAATGTCCAATCATCGTTTACATTGGGAAGCAATAGCACCCTATGGTCCAAATCCTAACCGAAGTCCACCTGCCTGAACCTTTCATTACTAAAATAAAATTATATATACAAACTGTGATTCATTTTACTTAAAAAGAAAATTCAAATAAATATAATTTTAAGTAATGCTCATCAACACTGAAATGTAAAAGCAAAACAGGGCAATAAGATCAAACCTGTATCATTTCCAATGGCAACATCCTCGAACTCCTGCACCCCACAAGGCCAAACAGTCATTTAGGGGATTCTTAGAGCCTCAATTAAAACAAGGAAAACTACCACAAATACAACTTTCATAGCAACATAATACATATAAATAGCACAATGACTGAATAAGTTAATATGAATACAAAGTTGAGGATCGGAATAATTATCTATATGTGAATCATGCTTTATGAATAAAACAAAGTCAAATATTCAACATAAATTAAAATATATTTAGAAAATACATGTTTGGTTGTTTATGGAAATATTTTCAATGAATCACTGTCAACCATGTTTTACGAATAGGACAATGTTAAATATTCAACATAAACTAAAATATATTTAGAAAATAATTTTCCTTTTCAAGTAGGGAAATATTATCAACTAATCAATCTGGAGTGGATCAGACAACTCAATATTGATGCCTAAATTACTTTCAGCCATTGCTCTAAAGTTATAGCACTACTTCAATATTACAGAATAGAAATTGCTAACAGTTTGGAAAAAGTTAGAGCACTTACAGCTTGATTATCCACAAGAGAGGTCATTTCTTTATTGACTGCATCGACTTCCTGAAAGGTTGAGGTTTCTCCCATATTTAATGAAGCATTGTTCAGAACCACATCAACATTTTCTGAATATGTAGAATCCATTTTACATTCTTCAATATCCTTACGGATAGGGTCCTTGTCATCATGATCCAAGAGTGCAACCTCAACTTGAGCCTCATCTATCACATCAACCTTATCATTTTCAGCTTCATATGCATTTTGAGAACCATTCACAGACTCACCAGTTTGTAAAGTGACAAGAGAATTAGTCCCATTTTCAATAGGTGCAAAGCATTCTGCTATACTACCATCAGCTGATGTATTGGCTTTACTTTCTTCCAACAAAAACTCAGTACCAAGATTAGTTGGGGATGACACCCCAAACTCATTTAGAACAAAGTGATTTGATGCATTAACAGCTTCAGCATTATCTTTGTCAATTTCCATTTCTGTGATCCCATCGACAGGATTTCTATCCTGTTGAGAATTCAGATCACTGTGTTCACCCTGCTGAGTTTCAGTGTGAACAGTAGTACCCTCATTCAGATCACTGTATTCACCCTGCTGAGTTTTGGTGTGAACAGTAATACCAACAGACTGTGCTTGCTCATCATTGCCATTAATTAAAGGCACAGAGCTCCCTTCAATTCCACCTTCAGCAATATCAGGTCTGACAGAGCACCCTGAATCCTTAGCTACTTCATTTGATGCGTGGTTTTGATCACCTTCAGAAATCCTGATACTGCTTAGATCATATTGTTCACTGTGCAAACGTGTCAAGTCACCCGACATACCTGAAAGGTACACCATTTGCAACTCACCAAGTTATAATCAACGTATTAAAATTTTGAGGCAGAATGGTTTCAAGTAACATAAATTCAAAACAAAGACAGAAAACCGTTAAAACGATCACAGTTAAATCTTAGTCCATACAATTTAAAGGTTGAGTTTAGATTCATACAAATGAAATCAATGCGAAAACTTACGTCTACATGTAGAAAATACTCCATAGAAATGAGGTAGTAGTATATACGCTAATAGGAAAAATGCATGTAGTAGCAGGCAGTATAGTTCTGAATAGGGCCAGAGGATGCCCTAGACTAAACAAACATCTAAATGTCACGACTTTTTCCAATGAAAACAAATCAAATCCAAACAAGGCCTTCAGGAGATATATTAGAGGTGTATCAATAAATTTTCCTCACATAGGGATGCAACATAATATTGGGGTGTGTGGTGTTCTTTTTTTTTTTTTTTTGGGGGGGGGGGGAGGGGGAGGGGTGTTTCGATGCAGTATGATCATTCTCCCTCTTTCACCACTATGTACATTAAAACACACCGACTATTAATTTTCACCCATTGTAATTAATGAACAAGTTGGAATTCTTTTCTTTTATTTCAATGACCCAACAAAAGCATGCAGATACAGTGATTTTTCAGGACTTTGATCTCACCAGTAAGTACAGATTCACTAAAGATTTCATCTTCCAAGAATCGTCTCTGAATCAATGAAATTTCAGAGCGAGTGCAAGGTGCTTTCTTGCGAATACGACGTATGTCTTCAGTATTAACCAACTGCTGACGTATTGTACTTGATAGAAAAAAGCAAGGACAAATTAATCAGTACTTAAACACTAGATCTAAAATTATAAATGCAACACTAAGATTCTCAGAAAAAATTCCGTTCAAGAATATTTCATAATGTGCCATGCTAAGAATAAACACAATTTGATCAAATCTCAATTCTTAAGCAAATTAATGCAATGTAAACCATAATGTCATACTGCAAATAGATTATTATTATCTATATATAAAGCACCAGGTACATCAAAACATGGCAAGTCCCTTTTGTAAAATTTGTTGACAACAGAAGAAAACAAAAATTTGCTTCAGAGAAAGCGAGTCAATCTATGTCAAATGATGAAAAGGTTGCAAAAGAAAGCATGAAAAGGTAGAAACTTCCAAGTGCATGAATTTCATAATATAAATTTTAATTTATATAATCAAAGAGAATAGTGAGGTTAAATAAAACAAACAATGTTATATATGACTGCAAAAAGAATATTGCATTTGAATTTTCAAATTCATTTGAGAAGAGAGCAATCATCAGAACATCAACTAGTGAAAGAAAGAAAGAAGAAATAAAAACATATTAATGACATACTCGCCATGTAAAACCATAGTATCATCCATAAGAACTTTTCTCTTGGTGGCACTAGGTTTTGCTGCAGATCGTGTGCGTTTCCTTGATGCAACTTCAAACTGAGGAGTTGGTTTCATTTTAAAAACTGAAGATTTTCTCCCAACTGAAGCAATAAAAAATTCATTTACAAAAATATTCTTATGAAGAACAGCCTTACAATCCATGCTATTCTAGTAATTCAATAGAAGGCAGATAATAGTTAATTTAGAGTTAAAAGTGCTGCTACCTAAAATAGAAGACAACAAGTCATCATCATCAGGAACTGATTCTGCAGTTCTCATGGATTGAGGCCTGCCAAATGATTCAACCGAGTTTATACTCTCTACAGTTAGTGTACTTTCAGTTAAACTTCGCTTTTTTCCTGAAATGAGTTTCGTTCCAGCATCAATTTCATCATTCCCTGCTAGGACCTGTTTGTCTGGGGTAGACTCAACCAGCAAATCACTTGGTTTATCAAGCAGTTCTTCCGGTGCAGAGAGTAACCTTTCAGGTGCAGGCAAGTCAGACATAGCACAACTATTTGAATTTTCCAACTGATGACCACAAAAAGCAGGTTCCACCATCTGAGTTTGGCAGACTTCACCTGCAAGAAGATAGTTAATAAGAAACAATCTAAAACAAAGTCATTATGGTTAGAAAAAATGTTGTCATATATAATCTTAAAAAGATCCCCAGTCTATGTAAGACAACATGCATGAGACTCATAAAACAAACCTTGCACCTCAATTGGAGCTCCAGAAGCATGAACTTCCTCCTCCCTTTGGGACAGATCCACAGAGTTCTGCTCAGCAGCAGCCAAATTATTGCTCCCAAGAACTTGAACAGACGAGACCTCTTCATGAATACCAGTTTCTTTAGGATTTTCAGAGACATTCGGTTCTTGAAAAGCTTGAGCTTCTCCATCAATTACTGTTGGCCTACTAGGTGATTCCAATGGACAGGAAGGATTTGAAGCTATTGCTTTGCCATGTGATTCTTCCAAATTACCAGTGGCTTCCGCTTCATTCCCAAATTCAAATTTTTGTAATGCTTGATCATTTTCCAAATTGCCATCTGACACAGGCACACAGGTGCTATTTGAACTTGTTCTTCGAGCAGGTTCATCCAAATCAAAGGTGACATTGGAGCAGCTAGGAGATTCTGCACATTCCCTGTCAGTTCTATCAATTGAGTGCATACCGCCATTATGCATCTCTTCCACCCTATCCGAACCATCAGGTCCTCTGACAGTCCCAACAGCAGATGCACACTCCACAGACACAGCATCAGGGAGAGAACTTTCCTGTGGTTTAGTTTGTTCTTTCTCCATGTCACTAATATGGCAATCGTTCTCAGGAGGCTCGATAACAACAGCATCATGATTTATTTCATTTTCCAATGACTGATCCAATGGTTTGTTATCTTCATGGTGAAGATTTGATTTATTAGAAGCATTTTCTACACACTTTGAGTTGGCCAATTCTGTAAGATTGTCATGTTCTGGTTCTGCATGATCACCACCTGCCAGCGCCTCATGAACACCAGACAAGTTAGGCACCTCCACTAATCCAGGAGTACCTGGATCTTGATCATAATCAATAAATTCTGAATTTGCAGCGAGATCTTCTACCTAACATCAAGCAGAACATATTTATTAAGGCAAGTAAGATAATAAAATGGTTAGAACATGAATTGTTTCTACAAGATGGACAGAAACTATTAAATTAAAAGGAAATTGAGATTTCAGTTATGTTGAATATAAAATAAACCTGATCCCCACTGCAATCCATTGGCATAGCTTCTGAATTACTTGGGACTTGCTCTTGTGGTACATCTGACCCTTGGGGATCATATCTGAAATGAAAGTTAAAAGCAAGCAATAAATACAAAATTATCAAAATATTTGCATAAATTAACTAGTGAAACTAATGACTGATTAGTAATTGGCTGTGCTTTGCAACCTACCCAATAGGGAGTTGAGAAACCACACTACCAAAATGAAAAAAAGGAAAATATGATAGAAAAGCATATATGAGGCATAAGTATTTGATATGCTACATGATCGGAGAAAGAATAAAGTGCGACTGTGTGTGTGTGCATCTGCATGTATATTTATGCGTGTTTGTCTGTGTGTGAAGCTTACTCTGACACTCCAGCGTGTTTGGATGATGCAACCCTATCTAGGACAAGCTCCTGCTTAAGATTAATTCAAGGCAAGAATTTTCAGTAGATGATTAGCATAAAGAGAAAATAGCACCATGAATATGAAAAATCAGGTCAGTCAATTCATAAAGAAGACAAGCTAAATACCACAACCCCAAAGATATCAACTTTGAAGGACAATGAATGAAACCATCAGCAAGTCAGCTATTTAAAGGTTCTGCTGACCAGAGGATCCATGGAAGCATATTCTCAACTTCAAAAACCAAGATGTCAGGGTTTCTGAAGTTAATCACCTATGAAATGGTTTCAGTAAATTGATCCACTTGATGCGCATCCCTAAAAGATCATAAGCGGTCCACTTGTACTTACTACTGAGGGTAGGGACATACATTTCTGCTATTAATCTGATGATATTACTGCATCACCTACTCTCACAACGCAGTAAATTTACAAAACATTTGTTCTTTTACCCCTCTTCTTTGCTAAGGCATCATTTTAAAATTGTTCCTCCCCAGCAACCCACTTATCTAGTTCATTTCATTACCTTTTAGTAGGTACGACCTCAACATTAGTAAGCCTCCAATCTAGGTCCTACATTAGTAAGCCTCTCTCTGATTGCAAACCACCTGCCAAACTAATCCCTAAATGATAGGGAAGAAAGAATGATAGATTACCTCATCAAGCAGACCAATCTGAGAAGTGTCACCATCACCAAAACGTTCTGAAAATATTCAAAATGAAGAGATTTATATTTACTAGTATTTTTCCAACCAAAAAATCCAGTGTATCACAGTCAAGAGCAGTACTGACCATCCAATCCAAATTGTGATGTGGAGTAAACAACACCGTCCATGGTATCTTGAAGCGTAATCTGCTCTCTTGAGCTAACATGATGATCAACATAGTTACTGCCAAAAGAGCTACATGTTAACAAACATATAGTACTTCCCCAGATAGCTTATGAAAATATTCAATGTGCATCTCGTATCACCAAAGCAACAGAAAAACATCATGACTAACCCCTGAAAGATCTCATTATCAGGCAGCTCAAAGTCATCAAGATCAAAAGTCTCTGGCAAAGTGATTGAATGGTAAGGCGCAGTTGATTCTTCCGGTGGCAAATCAACTGCAGTGGAGCGAAAAGCCTGCTTTATCTTAAGCAAGGCTTCACTGCAATCATCAAAAAGGTAATTCACCTTTCTAGAATATATCCTCACCACTCCGAGAAGAAGATGACTTGACAATCGTAGTGCAATTGGTACATCAGGAAACAGAATAGAGTCTGCTCAGAGCCATATAACAATAAAGAAGTAAGATTATAGTTAAAAAAAGAATTCAAAAAGTTAGATAAGCCTAGGCACCTATCCTCACTAAGAAGGTTCCCTGTAAACATGAACAAAATTTGATATTGGAACATGAAAACATAGCAACCCTATCATCATCATGATTGTATAGCCTTATCTAATTCTATTAGTGCAGTGATCTGCCATGAGCAACAAAACCAACAAAGTGCTGAGTAAACTCAATGGAAAATTCCTCTCCTGAGTAACCAAGTAAAACCATATTTTATGAAGATGCTACCAACACCATGGTTATTTACCCTGCCAATAAGGGAAACTACTCCTACATGATTATAAATTTCAAAACAAAAAATAGAGTTGCCCATAGCCCCTCCGTGTATGTCCAGCAGGGCCATGACAAGGAAAAAGCATGCAAGGACTTGAAGAAAATAAGCTCATACAAGAATAATAATGAAGAGGAGGATGTTATGAGCTTTTAAAAATTATCTTTAATAAATATTAAAAGAAACTTTCAAAATAAAATTTTCTATTTCAGAAACTGGTAGGCAATAAATGCATATGAGCAGCAAACTATTCCAATATGCACACTACCTCCGACATATTTCTAGAGAGTCCATTTTAACCTAACCTTATAGTATGGCCATGCCATCAAGCTCGCTAATTTTCAAGCTCACCCAGTATTTATAATTTCCAACTCCCAAATACCAGTTTTACTAATATTTGTTTATTGATCAGAAATGTTTGGATTTGATCAAATTGTTAGAAATACTCAATAAACATAGAAGTTATTAATTCCAATGATTGGTTTAATGAATAATAAATTACAAATCATGGAAATGAAATAAGCATACCTACCAATCAAATAAATAAATTTTAACTAAGTACTTCTAGCTATTTATTTCCTTAAGAAGACATACATATTCCTCAATTTGGCAAAGAAAATAAATATGCAAATAGAGAGATAAAGATTCTAAATTTGAACTCTGGATTCCAAACTAAACAAGTAAAATGAAATTAGAAAGTACTAACCAACAGAAACACCGATGTCAGTATCAGCCACCTGATTCTTACGGAGCTTCCTCTCCAGATGAGCTGCTATCCATATCGTACCCAAGGGACCTTTCTTCGCCAATATAAACTGTGAATAAAACATTTTTTTTCTCCCAATACGATCCCTACTTTTTCACACAAACTTCCCCACCCCTAAATGTAAGAAAAACCTATTATCTAATCTTAAAATTATCCTCCTAATCAAAAATAAACCCTAAAGCAATCAACTTCAAATCCTCGGTACAAATTCAACATGCTCCCATAGCTCCCAGGACAACCCCCTAAATTTCCAAAATTTCCCAACATAACCCTTAATTTTTTCCACTCCCAGCTACGAAAATGAACAAAAAGAAATTCAAAACATCCTAGATTTCAATAAAAAGAACGAAACCCTAATTACTCCCTATCCACCAAGCAACCATTGACACACTCGAAAAACCCCGTAACCCATAAAAAAGGGGCACCATTTCAGCTAAATTCACAGACCCACCACTTATTAGAACATCCCAAAATATCGAACCATAAGAATCGACCAAAAAAAGAAAAGGAAAAAAAACTCCCAACTTGGGCTTTGCTTCGATGCGTAAACCCTAGCCCTCGAATAAACGAAGCTTTCGTGGAGAGGAAAACTACAGCTCCATAACTGAGTTGAGGGGATTGAAGAGAGAGAGAGAGAACGAGTTAGAATAGTGAGTCAGATCGGACAGACACGAGAAGAGAGAGGGTGAGTTTCCGTGTTTGGTGTTTAAGGAAAGAGAAAAAAAAAAAAAGGAGTAGCGCTGTGTCTGTTATAATGTAATGTAAATTAATAGTAAAAGATTCGATTTTTGAAGATAAAACTAAAACAAGCTTAGTAGCCCGCGCTTACTCTTTTTTGATTGGTTAAACTACTTTTAATTTATTATCTAAACACTCCATGTGGACCAAAATATATTTTACACATTCTTGGAAAACTAATCCGTTAATTTTTATAAATTTAAAATTTAATCCTTATACTTTTACTTTACTTTTAAGGATTTAAATTTTTTATTTTTTTAATTTTAAAATTTTAAGTTTAACTGTTAATTTGTTAAATTATTTTATTAATTTAAATTTATTATAATGTCATTATTTTACTTATGTTATTATCAAGTGAATTTATTTTTTAAAATAATAAACTAAAAAATTTAACAATAATAATAATTAAATTTTAATTTTAAAATTTTAAAATTAAAAAAATAAAATTCTTAAAAATAAAAACTACATAAACTAAATTTTAATTTTCAATATTCACTTGCAATTAATGTTCAACAAAACTAATTTTTAAAACTCATAAATACAATTATGAATTTAAAATGATTAATGTTACAACTTAAATACACTAAATTAATTAATAATTTAAAAAACTAATTAGTATGTTACCTAAAGAAGCTTGTTTTTTTTAGAGTCCTAAAGAAATTTGTTATTTTATAAAAGTTATCATTTTAATTTTTATTTCATATATTTTGTTAAAATTAAATAACTTAAAATATAGATTTAAAAAAATTTAAATTAATAAATGGTTAAATTAAGAAATTTAAACTTTTTCAAACATGGATTTTGATAATTTTTTTATATAAATACATAAAAATATTTATAATTTCTCTTCAATCTTTAAGAAAATAAATCCACTCAAAGTCACATCCGGCTTATTCACGGCATTGACCTTGAAAACAGACTTGAAATAATTAACAACAAGTTTTAGGCTTTAATACTTTATCTTCATGGCTTACTTTTTTACTCATTAACCTTTCAAGTTTCCATTTCTGTTTTGGTGCCGCCATTTTTTTTCCACTGTGAATATAAATATTTTTATTAGTATTTCAAAAAATACATATAGGTGTCACCTAATACAGTGGTGACACCAAAAAAATTTTTTTTTTTAATATGATGATTAGATGATTGAGGGGAAAAGAAGATGGTGTTGTTAGCGTGTCAAACGACACCAACGAGTACTGTTGCAAACGAGTCATTTTAGTATACAATTTTTTCTCCAAATTATTTTAGGTATTATTTAATATTTTAGGATTATTTATATAAAAAAACATTTTTTTTTCATTTACATTTTGCTTCAAGTACTTCTTTTATTTTTAAATTTGAAATTACAAGATATTTAGTGCTTTTCAATATCATGATTCTAATGGAACGTGATTGATAAAAATATTATTGCTAAACATCAAGGGAATCACTTTACATTATTTATGGAAAAGGAAAGTAAACTAATTTTTACATATCAAACATTAAAATCACATGCCAACCAATAAAATTTCATGAAAAGTGATCATTTTCTATCATACCAAAAATGCTCTACTCATAAATAAAACATTGGTACTCGCAAATTACTTGGGTTCAATTCAGTAAAAAAACTCAAACTCAATTTAATAATTATCAAATATCAATCAAGTTAAATATCATATATATTACATATTACGGCTTGTGATCTTTATCAAACTTTTTATTTTCTATTTTTAATATTTTCATACAATTAAATTACATTGCCTTTAATTTAAACTTAATTAATAAAGCTGAAACTTAAACTCGAATATATCGAATTCGTGATAAACAAGCTTACACAAACATTAAGCCGAGTAAGGCAGGTAAAGCGAGTCTGACAATAATTAAACTGGATAACAGAAAATCCCAGATCAGATTTCAAAATCTTATGCTTTTTTCCACCAATAGTTCTGTAACTTTCGATCAAAATTTTTACCCTTTTCATTTCTCCGTGGAGCTTCGATTGTTCAATTTGTCTCATTTACTTATAAACCTTGAAAGAGCATGTCTAGTACTAAGAGTTCCTCAAGCTTAAAAACATCATATCTGACATACAACAGTAATCATATAAAACAAAAACAAAAAGTTGAAAATTTCAAAGAAAGGTCATTTACTTTCTAACTCAATTGGTTTGAATATTCGAATTCGAGCTCAAACCCAAGTTGTTCAATGTTCAAAGCTTGTGCTTGAGACTCCCTTCAAACTCAAATTACCTAAAGAAAAAGAACTAAATTATATTCTAACAGTTAAAAGTGTATATGACAGAAATAATAATCCTAAGTTACGTAATCTATGATTGGCAGACACTGCCATAACTGATGTGGATCACACTACTTTTTTCTCTTTTTCTAAGGGACCAATTTGTGAGCTGATGTCATACATACATACATGAATACACCTAACATGATATAATTTTAGTTTTACAGTGAGTGAGGTATGGACAGAGAGAAAGTATTACATAAATTGATGGAGCATTGTTGTTGTTAATGCTTCTTAAACTTGGGATTTATCAGGCTGCCCAGAGAGTTCTTTCTCAGCAAAATGAAGCAATCTTCTGAGTCTCAACACCATATCGGTGTGAAACGGGAGGGCTGTCCGGCGATCTAAGAATCCCGGACTAACTGTCATCCATGACAGAGCATGAAGCTCTGCTGCAATAGATGCCAAAATCAAATGGTTATCAATTTCGGAATCTCTAGATTCGGAGCTCGGAGTCCTTCCTGCCTGTTTTGCGATTCCTCTTATTACTTTATCTTGGGTGACCTTATTACCTCCATAATAATCAATGAGACTAACGGAAAGAACCGAAGGCCATTCCTCTTTTGGGTGATTTCTGTAGTCTTTCCTCATAGAAGGTACAGCCTTTGAAACCACGAAACCGGTTGAGAGAGGGATCGCAGAGCCCTTGCTATGAAGAAGATGAGCAAGCGGTGGTGATTCTGCAGTTAGACATGTTGGCAGTTGAAGAGGGGTTGGAGGTAGGAACCGCATGCTGGGTGATGGGATCAACATGTATGAAGCAGAAGTTGAACCAAGAGATTTGACAGGAGTGAACCCTTCTATGTAGCTTGATTGACCCGGACCAGTACCACTATGAGTTCCTGGTACACAATGAAATGGTCTTAGTTTATACAAGTATAAACAAATAATACATACAGATCTCATTTTCACTTTCCTTAAATGTAAAAGTGAAACCAAAGAAATGACTTGATGATTAGTTCCTTCGTAAAAGACAACACCAAATTGAATGCTAGTCTAATCAATAGTGTAGCAAAATATAGAAAAAGTAGTCAACAGGGTCGGCAAGATCTGACTCTAGCCTACATGTTTTCATAGAGCCAGATCTCGATCCATCCCTGTAAACATCAGGACCCAATGAGATAATACTATTCTACGGGAAAATTGTTTGGTTATCACTAAATCTAAAAGGTGCCAATCCAATTGTACTGCATTGACAGTGTAGGATGGAAGGCCAAATGTCCATCTCCCCTTGACGCCTTCACTCCTGCAATTTCTCCCTTCAACATTTTTTCCCTCTTTAGAGCCTTCTTTTTATAAATAGTTTGCCTATAAGTACTAGTGGGAGAGACTCCAGAATCCGCCCGATCTTGCATCAACCAATTCGGAGACTCCAAAATCATGTTTTCATAATTAAAAGTTCACAATTCAGCACCACATCAGCACACTTAATGCTTTAGTATTAAAGAGTTACCAGTTGTACTTGATTGCAAAATGCATAACAATATGAGGGTTTGAATGATGAAAATATTTGGGAGAGACTATGGTTAACAGGACAGGTAACCCCTACGCCGCAGACTCGGGTCCCCTTTTCATTTAACCAAACAATTCAATGTAGTCATGTTGTGAAAAGCAAATAAGAACATTTGAAGCATCATTTATATTACGAAAAAAGAGAATCAACCAAAAGAGTTAATGATAGCTCACCAGAAGATGGTGAATCTGCTTGCAACACTAGATGTAAAGAATGGTCAACTGAAACTGAAACAAAACTGATGCTCTGCACCCACTGAAGCAATCCCCTGGAGTTGTCAACTAATGTTTGTCCACTCAAAAGCTGCTTTCTTGCGGCAGGTTGTCCTAAACCACCTTTCATAAAGCTAGCCTTTGTGTGAGAACTGTACAATGGACTAGGTGAGGAAGGCAATGTTCTCTCTTGAATCAAACTCATCTCTTGCTGATCCAATGAAGCTCCATTTGTGTTAGCAGGCATGCCATCAGGAACAGATCTGCGCAACTGAAGAGGCCATTTCTTCACCTCAGATCCACCAACTGAATAGATAGCTTTCTGCCACTCTTTAGTCACAGTGCAAAAAAAAAAGGTATTAATGCCAAGTAAACAGAAAAAAACAACTGTTGAACTCTAGTATATTAGCATACTTTCAAACCAAAAAAAGGTATATTAGAATACCACATCCTTAGAAGCTTGTAACTAATAATAGGCTAAACAGATTATAATTGCAAGTGTAGAAACAACTTTATAGAAGGAAGCAGAATTATCAATTCAGAATCAACATATGCATAACATAGCCAATTCATTCAATAATATTGCAGAAGGCAGCTTGAATGTTAGAGATAGCCATAAATGCAACAAGGTCATGAGCAGCAATTTTTTGGCATGAGAGAGAAAAATAAAATAAAAACTAACAGGATGAACCAAACTGACATACCAAGGTATTCAAGCTCATAGAAACTTCCTATACGTGTGATCACGAAGTCTCTGGGCTTGACAACACCAGTATCGGATGAAGTGCATGCCTGAAGTATTTGACAGCCCTGCTGCAAAACTTGTACAAACAGGCACTGTAGACCTTTTGTGTCCTGTCTACTGCTAATTCCACCAAAAGGGAATATGTTGCAGTCAAGCAATTCCCCCCTAGCATCAGTCCAGATGCATACCAGCCACCGCCAATCTTCTGTCCATCCATAACAACAATGTAAGCTCGGAATCTTTTGATTACTAGAATCAAGACCATCAGGCTCCAACCCAACATGCTGAGAACCTGAGCCAGGATCAGTTCCTACAGAATTTGCAGCCTGCATGAAGCCGCCACCACTTTCGTCCGAGACTATCTTTGAAGTTTCAGAGGTTGAATTACCAAAAGCTGTAGGAGAAACTCCATGCTCCAAAGAACCAGACTCTGCAAGAATAAAAAGGGGCTCAAACATGAAACGAACTTCATCAGGATAGAAGAAATCCCCATTTCTATTTGGGTCGCAAATTAATCCTCCTGTCCTTGTTTGCCATGAATTTTCCCAAGCACCACCCCTCAAGCTGGAATCAATTTCACCCTCTCTAGTAATAGAAGACCCTGGGATTCGAGAACCAACAGAATCCTTCCACATTGTTGGAATAGATGTCATAGGAGTTAAGACCGAATGAGATCTAGATAATGATGATGAAAGAGCCAGATCATTCATGGATCCTCGTGAAATTCGTCGAGCTTTGTTGTATACAGTGAAAGCCATCTCTTTAAGAATGACGAGTTCATTAAAAGGTGGGCTTGTAACCCTAAAAATGGCATCCACTGTTACGATCTGAACAACCACTTTTGGAACACTAAACCCAGAAACTACAGGAATATTTGATACTGATGCTTCATCCGCAGCTGCTGAGCTGCTTAATGCCTTCCCTATCTGACTGTGCAGTAGTGATCTCTTATCCCTATCTGAGGGCAGAATAATTGATCCAACAGCAATAGAAGATTCAATGACCGTTTTTAGGACTGCAGTAGGTTCGGGGAAGGGGCACACCACATATATTACCTAAATACAAGAAACCAACAAATCAGGTAAATGATAAAATAGTTTGGTCACATTACGCAAGACTAAAGCAAGTTTACGAGGCAGTCAAATAATTGATTGTATAAGTCACAGAAGGCCATGGACCACAAATTCTGCTCAAGAGTTTATTATTTAATTAAACAAATCATCTTAATTTAGGTATTACAAAATGGGATGGTAATGGTATATAGTATCAATTCCACAAAAATACAACTCTCTCCGAAACTTAACTTCTATCTTAGTCACACTACAGAAGTATATAAACTTCTATACTGAAATTTCTGCTGTACCCTTAAATCATAACATTCTATTCCTACAAGTTCTTTTTCCCCCTTTTTTTAATGAGAACAGTTATGATACTTGAGAAGAACATGTAAATCATTACAGGCAAGATATTTCTGAAATATGGTGCTTTTCAAATATGAACATCAAATACCTATTGTAAGTGTATTCTAAATCCTCCAACCTTCTAATGAAAACACAATTGAATGCCATAAAAATGCTAATAAAATTATGAAAGTGAAAAAGAAATCAATAGAAGAAAGGAGCTTGCCCAATACATGTACCATCAGGTAAAGGACAACCAAACTAAGGTCTAGCCTAGACACCATATGTTCCAAAGAAAACAAGGAATACAGACAAAAAGCATATGGTTCCAGAGAGAAGGTTTCAAAATGCAGCATCTTATATTGAATAAACAGCATATATCTTTTAGGAACAAAAGTCATGCACTTTGTGAAGTAGAACTAATACTGATTTGATCTTGACAGTCGGCGAAATATAAACTCAAAGATAATACACGAATATATCGTTTAAGGTAATTGAAATATTGTGTCAAGACTAGTGAATTTCTCACATGCATTTTTCATAATTAATAAATCAGTGGAAGGAAGAGAGCACAAATTTTTTTCCGCTTTGCCTGAGTTAAATATCATCCAACCATCATCAAACAAGGAACATGCTGAGAGAGAACCACTTCCATAAAAGATATACAAGGAACATCATACTTACCAAGCATGGGCTGCTTATTCCTTCCTTTTGGTTTGTGAACAAAAATTGGCCAATTTTCAAAGCTTTAAGAGCCTTAGAAAGAGATTTGAGATAGCATGTCATGTCCCAACCATTTGACAGAGAGAGAAAAAAATCACTTATCGATCCCAGGAGAGATGCATTGCTACTTTCTATCTTCATTGATTGGGGGCAATCAAGTAGGACAAAACCAGAAGAAAACCATTTCCCCGAATCAATCTCCATCTGGTTTCCCAAACTCTGAGGTGAGTGAGTTCCCAGTTTGCATGTCTCATATACTGAGAAAAAATAAACAATAAGATCAAATAAGCAATCTTCTACTTCAGAAAATACAAAATGATAACTAGAGCAGGAAACAAACTGCATTGGTAATTGACATCAATATGTTTACTAATCTTAATTGGACCGAATTCACAGGAAACTCATAGGATCCCTGCCCAATTTCACTGTAAAACAGATTTTTGAGCAAAAACCAGCTGCACTAAGTTGTAAAAAGTTAATAACATCTAAAGACAAAGATGAGCCAACAATAAAGACATCCTTGGTATCAAGTACAGGGAGATTCAAGTCCCTTAAAGATAAAAGGATCAAACACCTGGGCAAAGTCAACACGGGTCCAAAACCATTCATTTCTTCCAATAAAAATTTATGAGATTATGCTTCTCAACATAATCCTTGTTGGGTTGACAAAGCCATACTGGGAAACATATAACCTTTTCTTTCTCACCAGGTATGCATCAAAAGTACAATAGCTAAATTGAATTATTGAGCAATAGCCAGCATATTCAATTGAAACAATTCAAACCCAAGAAAACAAAACAAATAATGCATCAAAGTCCCATACCAATTCCTAGTTGTTGAAAAAAATCAGCAGCAGCAGAAGTAAGGGGATCAATATCTGGGCATATAACAGAATAATTTATCTGCAAGCCACAAGTTCAGATCATAAACAGAGCAATTTCTAAAACCAGACCAACCCAATAAATAAAGAGTTTTTGTTTTAGCTGGAGCAAGCCATGTGAAGAATCTTACAGGTTTTGGTAGAGCATATGGCTCAAGAGGAGCCTTTTCCCAAAGCTGCAAAGTGTTTCCTGAAGTTTTAAGCCAATCATCCTGGTACCTACAAGTCATCATTTGCACTTATCTGTTCGAATGTCATAACTTAAATAGAGCAAACTGCAAACACTGACTAAAGTATCAACTTCATTTGAAATATGGCCTACTTGGCTTACATGTATACCCCATACTTATCTTCACATGCAAAACTGTTCAAACTACCACTTGCAAGTCATGTCATGCTATGCACATAATTTACATTTCAAAAATTATGTTATATATCTCAACAAATTCAACTGATCTACTCTAATCTTAACTGATATGTTCTCATAATAGATTTCTACTCTAATCTGCCAATTTTATATCAACATAATGGATCAAAGGTTTCCTGTCAGAAAAAAAAGTTCCATGCACCACCGGATAGCAAAGTTAACTCTCATCTATGAACTATCCTGCAATGCATGAATAGTAGACTAGCAGTAGCTGCAGATAACAAGGAGTGGAAGTGCAAAATTCTCAACCACAATACCCAGCGATACACCCTGCCTTTAATGCCCTATTAATATGTGCTCGGTATTGTGTTCCTTCTCAAGTAGAGAGAGAGAGCAGAAGAAATCTCCACAAGTGTCTACCAACAGATCATGCTTATAAGCGAACTAAATCTTGGAAATCAAAAAATGAAGAACTCAGTCTAAAGACTCATTCCAGTAGCAATGCAAGGGACTGCTTTGAGTTGTTGATTAACATTTGCTAACAGAAAAAGTTATGATAATAAATAAATAATCTAGACTTAATTGGCTAACCATGATTGTCAATGATTTCTTTGTACCAGATACCATTTCAAACATAATATACTTTCTAGGGCATAAAGAGCCTCCTTAAAATTGAATGTCATTCATATGAATAGTTCAAGCCAAATGAATTTGCATCATCTTTGTAGACTCAATTGTCTAATTATGACTGTTGAGAATTTCTTTGCACCAAAATGAATTTCATTCACATGGATGGTTCATGCACCCATTCCAAGTGAATTTTATTGGCATTTATCATCATGCCCTTGTAGAAATTATGATATATATAATATTCGTTTTTTCAAGTTATTCTTCATTTTCATATGCAGTAGGCCAAAAAAACCCCAGCATGAAATCAAAGGCAGGTCAATAAAAAAGGGCCCTGTGCCTACTGTCCGGATGAATCAAAAAGGATTCTGCATGGATGCTGTGTCGAAGAATAAAACATACTTTTTAGCCACTGCACATTAACTTAAGCCCTAGGGTTCAACAGCAAAGCACAAAGGTACTTTGCTCGGTCAAATGTCTTTTAGAAATTATTTTAGTTGGTAAATGAGGCATAGACAACAAGGATGATGCCAAATTTTAAATATTTTTGTTAGGCCATTTGCAATCGACTTAAGCAAACTTGTAATTGTTCATGAAATAAAAAATAGAGGACACTTACCCAACAAGTAAGGCAGGTGATGGGAGAACAAAAAGAGTTGGTCTTAGCCGGCTGCTTTGTTGTTGCTCTAACTCAGAACCAGAGGTTTCTTGGTTCAATCTCCTTTGGCTGGTCTCATCAACTTTACCTCCATCTATTGCAACAGTCATTGCATCAATAAGGAAAACCCCTTCGGCGTGTCAAGTTTCTTCAGAACTCCCATAAATGTAACATAATAGTGTGTAAACATACCTTTAAGGTAAGATGATCCGCCAACAGAAGTTTGGGATGGACTCACTGCTTCTCCCACAGAGAGAGTTACGGTACTTGAAGAATCTCGGCATTCACTTATATTGGACTCTGTAGATGATCCATCAGCAGAGGCTCCAACATCACCTGATTGACCGCGACCTCTGCACCAGTCAGTGACAGACAAAGGACCATCCAAACTGCCAAATGCAGATTTTAAGGCTGATTTGATGTCAGAGTGCAGCAAACTGATTACGGAAGAAGCATGAATCTGTAAGAAAATATTCTTTGCATGAGACTCATATGATAAATAGTCAAAGTTCTCTAATCCATCACATCCATACACACACGTGTAGACAGTGAAAAGTAACAGACATTGATAACTATCAGCAATATCACATGGAGTTCACTCCTAATTATTATAGGACCCATAGATACTAGTGTAATTAGTAGTCTGGACAATGAAGAAAGCTCACATTAGCAGAAAGTGGATCTACTAACTCCACACCAGCAATGTCCAGGGAATGACAAGAAGCCAAAGTCCCCCCACAACCTGCATGAACCATGGAAGGCCCACAACAAAACCCTCGCCTCCAATGCTCTTGTAATGCAAGCCAACTGTAAGGACAGTCGCCACCATCTGCATCCAAAGCCAAATCAACAAAGGAAGTAGCTTGCTGGACTAGTAATGGAATGCCATCAAGAAGTTCCTGAAGTGGTTGACTTTGCCCATAAGAGAGCATACTTTCCTCATTATACAAATTATGGGTTAAGGATGGACTAGCTTCAATACTTGAAGTAGCAAGCTTTGAAACTTTTGGAGCTCCAACAGTGCGCCATACACCTACAGGTGCATTAAGGTGTCCGTCTAGCATTACTCCATCAATATCACCAGCACTTTTGAAAGGTATAGATTCTTTCTTCACCTCATACCGGCTAGATAGATTGTCTGCCATGGTACTAGGATCATCAGGAAGCTGGTTTAAAACAGAACTTGCTGTAGGCCTACTCAAGCTAATAGTTGCAGGGCTAGTGGGAGACAGAAGTATGTGCCTCATCCTTAACATGGAAGCTTGGAACATGGAACATTCCACTTCAGTTCCAAGCACGGTCTTCATAGATTGAAGGATACGCTCCCCACCAAATACACCTTGCGTCATTTTCCTGCTTGCCGACTTATCTGAATTGATTGAATACAAATTACCAAACTGAGATGTTCCTGACATCTCGTTTGTAGCATTGCTATCATTATGTGTGAGCAACCTCCTGCTATATCTCTCTTCCCTAGTTTCCACATGAGTGTAATATTTCTTCAGTTGGAGCATGGCGTTTGAATCATGCCCTCCAGGGTGGGCCTTCAGATTCATAGGCATACCAGTCTTCTCATCCAATCCACCAAAGCAAGGGAAAGAAGGAGGCGTTGCAGCATATTTGTAATTACTTTGGATTGAATTAGAACTCTCCACTTTACGAGACTTCGGGAGATAAGGGTTTCTAAAAACTGATGATGAATCACTTGCAGGAGTTTCTACAGCTCCATATTCAACTGCAAACGTCATCAGTGCTTCAGCTTTCATTAAATGATCAAACTCACCAGTAGAAGAAGCTGGAGTTTGATTTGATGGACCAGATGTCACAGCACTATTTGTGACCTCTTGACTTTTGCTCAAAAACTCCTCTGTGACAACTGGAAGAGGTGGATTAAAGCTATCAAAGGAAGGAAGACCTACAGGCAAAAGCATCTGATCTGAAGTATCCATCACCCCAGCTGGACTACTTCCTACATCTCCGCAATCTGAAGCACCAAACATAATAGCCGATGACTCTGCAGTTCCTGGGGGCTTCACAATAGGAAGACCATAATGAGATCATTTAAAGTTTAATCATCTTGAGGCAAAAAGGTGCTAACGACAAGACTGAATGCCAAATGCAGGCCAACACCAGCTGTAACTTCATATACTGAGCTAAAAAAGAGGTGTTTAAGAGAAAAAATACATTCATAAAGTTTACTCAAAAAGAACTTTTCACTGTATCCAGTTGATGTGCGCAGCTTGAAGGCATGAATTAAAACAGCTCGACAAATGCATATGAAACAATATACAACATTTAAAAACTTTGCTTCTCTAAACAAAGAGTGAACTTTGGGTGGGGGATTTTGAAATGAAGGCATTTTGTTATGCAGCAGCTCAAAACCAGAAGTTATAATTGTATTGTTTGGGTAAATATTTTTTAGAATGAAAAATGGAATTTGATAAGACTAAAAGAAAAGGATGATTATAAAGGAAGAAGAATAATATTAAAGACTGCAAAAAATTGAGATGCTATAATTCCATCTTGAAATTCTTTAGACTACAAGAAAAGGATGATTATAAAGGAAGAAGAATAATATTAAAGACTGCAAAAAATTGAGATGCTATAATTCCATCTTGAAATTCTTTCTCTAAATCCCTCATCCAAACACACTCCAAGTGATTTAAGCCGAATGGTACAAATATCAGATAAAAAGCCTTTATTATAGAATATATGGAAGGATAAGAAATTACCTCCCCAAATGGCAGTACATCATTTTCGAAGAAGTCCCCAAAGTCTCCAAACTCAGAGAGAAGAGATTGGATATCCATGACAATTCCCCTGTCGTCGTCATCCCAATCCCAATTAGACCCAATTTGGTCATTTCCGACACCTGTAATCACTGACCTGTTAACTTCCATGGACCTAATATTAGACTTATACACATCTTCAGTTGGAGCATTTGTAACAGTACCTGCTTGACCATATGACTCTGTCATCCCAATTCGTGGCCGTTTGGAGCCCTACACAGGAATTACAACTATTAATTTCAGAGATCAAACAAAATTTTATGAATTTAGAGAGAATAAAACTACTAAATATGCCATTGACTTTTAAATTCAAAGAGTCAAAATGGTTTCACATTCAAAAGCCATATACAAGTCATTGTTATTTCCTGACTAAATGCTAAAAATATGCAAGAAAAGAAGCCCATCTCAATCCCTTATACAAGTAGTGAAAAAGATACGAAGATTTCACAATTCAGGAGAAAATCTAAACCCCACTATTTGGGCTTTAAGCATCTTTAAATTAAATATAGTAACAATAAACTCAGAAGAACATTGCAGTACTTCCCATCTAAATGGGTAAACTTGCCAGTCGGAAAGCGGACTGTAAACTTGCCAGTCGGAAAGCAGACTTTCTCATTTTTGATACATTTATGATTCAACAAATAACAGAAGTCCACTCCAGACAAGGCTACTCAAATATAGCACATACAACCCTAATAATTTAAAATATGGATGCACAAACATAGGCTATATATGTTTTTGCATTCCTCTCGTCTACTGAGCTTTAAAAAGTATATAATAACATAAGAACGTATTTGTTAGTGCATCATCAGGTGGATATTTTATGGTTGCATGGATGACACCCTTCCATCCAGAATTGACACAAGTAGCACACAAAAATTAAGAAAAAAGTAGCTAAAAAACGTAGATAAAAGTCTCACCATTTTGAGGCAATCAGTCTCCATCTGATCATTAGAAGATAAGCCAGACTGTCTACAGGACGAATCTGCATCTGCCTCCAGGTCACGAGCTCCTGTGGTCACACTATCACTGGAACTACTACTTAAGGAACTTATGCTGCTATTATTACTATTGCTGCTGCTGTTATAGCAATGCTGTGTGTGTATTCCACTGAATTCAGCCCAAGATTTTTCCAGAATATCTAAATTGCCATCACTGCAAAAACTAATAACAGGATAAGGGGGAGATGAAGATTCAAGAGATAACTCTGGATGTTATCATAGTTACAATTGCTTGCAACCAAGGTCAACTATGGTTCGCATATTCTTAGTCATTGTCGATTATGATTCACCATAACACTAAAATAGTCAAGTCTGGATGTTTTGTGATGAAAGCATTTCAGATAGGGGGGCCCGAAAGTCCCGTCAAAGAGACCTTAGGAAAAGAATGCAACATCTATTGCATTCATCTATTATATTGCAATGAAGAAGAAAAGAATCAGAGAATTTTCTTCAGCACAATTAAGATGACATGCATCCTTAAAATAACTACGTGCAGGAAAAAAAAGTTCTTCAATTGTGGTATTAAGTAAAGAATAGATGATTCATGATTGTTAGGGTAGCCCTACCTCCATATATAGTTTTCCTTCTTCATTTAAACAAGTAAAATTTACAGCATGTCCCACGTGTCTAATGTTTATGTGAATGTGTTGAAATAGGTGCACCCTGATTGTGATATTGAGGCACAAAATAGGAAGCTGTTGGTTATTACTTTTGTTTGTTCAATTGATCAATCATGTTTTTGGCTTACCTTCATCTGTCTCAAAATAGATATTAAATTTGGCTAGAGCAAATATTAAGGAGCTTTTGTGGGACAATTATTTTCTTCATTTAGAATGGTCATTCCATGCATTTTTCACAAGGCTTTCTTGCTTTGATTGTGAATTCATTGGTTTGCAGTTCTTATGCTTAAATCTTTAATGAATACCACAAGGAGGCAAAGCATGAAAGATAACAAACAAATAAGATAATAAGAGGGTAAGAAGGGAAGCAAGAGAGAGAACACTAACCAATGCCTAAAAAAGGATGAACCAGCCAATGAAGGTCCTATCCAGTTTTGTAACCAGAATCTGCAAGTTCACATATAAGCTTTTGTAAGTGTCACACAAATAAATTTACAAGAGAGGAACAAGTAATATGGTTACTGTCATCACTTCATCTTTACAAAGATGAAAACACTATGAAATGTCTTAAAAGGATGCTGCTTTATATATGACAAAAAACCCAGATGCTGCCTGCTTGAAAAAGTTGGCCTCACCAGTTCTCAAGCTGGATCATTACACACAAATCAACACTGGCAGCAATAGAATTACCACAGAATTCAAACATACCTTCTCAGAGAGGATCTAGCAAAGGATGTTTGCAAGACAGGGACAAGCACAGCCTCAGGTGGATAAATAAATGTCTTCTCATGTACTGATAAGAGATCTAGTGGTCCCTTCTGATCAACTCTTCCCATTGCATAAGCTTCAGTAGACTGGTGCTTGGGTAAATTCCGGATATAATCAGGGTTTTGATTCAGTGACTTGTCACCTCTAGATTTCGAGCATCCAAGACTAACTTTAACATAGCAGTTTTGGCCCCTCAACTGGCAGCCAGAACTTTGAGAAGTACGGTGTGGTAGACCAATTTTGCCAGAGTTGCTGAAAAAGAAGAAATTTAACAGCAGAAAGAAAATATCAATCCGGGCACGATCACTATAGGGGAATGAGTAAGTTCTATATAAATGAAAGAAGGTAATAGTGCCAAAAAATTACAAATGAACAGATTATAAATAAAGTCCACCTGAAATATACTTGCTTGACAAGATCGTTTGGACAACATCCTGTGAGTTTTCCACACATTCCATGTGGGGAAATAATCACTACAACCAAACATCAAAATAAATACAATCACAAGCTAGTCGGTGTAGCAAAGATTGCATAACTGACCTTTTTAAAAGCAGGTTGATGTAATGAATAAACTAGTATTCTAAAAAGCAGGAAACTTAACTAACCAATCATACAAGATAGCACAGTCAGTTTTATCAGCTTGATTACACTTTTTTACCCAAAACCTGACATCTCTCTCACTCTTACACATACACACACCAAAGCACAAAGACAAGCCTCTTCAAAGTCATTTTCAAAAACCAGAATTGTGAAGGGCACTGAACGAACCAGGAAGCAGGTAACTGGTATTATTAGAAGAATGCTCTAATACTTTTTCTATATCACCAGTTGAAAGTGTCCGGATATGCCTGAAAATATAATTAAAATAGGTATCAAAGCATGTTAGAGGGAAAATAATAAAGCAACCCAAGTGCAAACTGCTAGAAAATTAAGATGCCAGGCTTCACGAACTTTGAGGATATTATAGCATGTACAAAAATAGATTCTTCTGTAGCAGCAAAGATGAACTCAATTGTAGGCTGTGCTCTCCTGCAAAATAATAATAAATATCATTCCATAAATGAAGAATAACCAGAAGGAAAATACAACTAGCTGATAAGTTATGATGCGAAATTTTTGCAGCTTTCTTTCCAGTGCTTTTATCTCAAATTTTCAATTTTTTAAATGCAGAGAGAGGAGGCAACAGAGTGGTTAAAAAGAGAACAAAAGGAGAGGAAAAGGAAAAAAAGATTTAAAAGAGTAGAAAGTTAATAACATATATAGGAAGAAAGTGATTGGCCAAGAAATAACAAGGAAAAGAAACACCCAATTGCACCGTAACATACATTAAGTAGTTCCCACTACTGTGATTCTGGAAATCCTCCCAGCAAGCATTTGAGAATTAAATACCCAGATATAAGCATTCCAAACAAACAAATTGTTGGAATTCCTTAAATTAAGCAGATTTTCTACATTAGTGCTAGGAATTTTCTTGTACTATTAGCCATAATCAAATTACTAATTTTTAGGGATAGGCTAATTTCTAGAGATTATTTCCTTTTTTATTTTCCTGCTATTCTTTAAAAGGCTGTATTCAGATTAGAAGTAATAAGAGAGAATCATTCTTCTTCCTAAAACTTGTTCATGGTATCAGAGCATCAGGAATCCATTTGATCCTGCTCTTTCTTCTCTTCTCTTGTTCTGTTTTTCTCTGTTAGAAACCCTACTCCCATGGGTGACACCGAAAATTTCTCTGAGACTGAGATCTCACAAATAACTCAAAATCACAGTCAAGGAATCCCACAAGGTGACCTTAACTCCTCTCTTATAATCACAAATCATCGATTAGATGGAAAAAATTTCCTACAATGGTCACAATCTGTCATTATGGTTCTTCGTGGCCGAGGAAAAATTGGGTACATTAATGGACAAATTCCTCGACCAGCATCAACAGACTCTGGTTATGCAACTTGGGAGCTTAACAACTCAATGGTTATGGCTTGGCTTATAAATTCGATGGAAGGTCATATAAGCCGAACGTATCTTTTTTTCAAAACTGCCAAAGAAATGTGGGATGCAATCAAGGAGAATTACTCGGATCTTGGAAATACTTCCCAAGAATTCAAGATCAAATAAGTTGAAAGATATTCGACAAGGAACACTTGAAGTCACTCAATATTACAACAACCTAAAGATCTTATGGCAGGAGTTAGACATGTATTATGAAGTTGATTGGGGCGAGGGCTTGGAACACACCAAGTTCATGGATCATCTTAACAAAGAACGTCTCTATGAGTTCCTAGCAGGACTAAATCGTGATCTTGATGAGGTCCGAGGACGAATACTAGGCAGAACCACACTGCCAACCATAGGAGAAGCATTTGCTGAAGTAAGGAGGGAAGAGAAACGGCGTCTTATTATGTTGGGAGACGCAAGAGAATTAAAACTATTGACCGTAGCTGGTCATCATCCTTCCGAGAACTCTGCTCTTATTTCAAGAGGCCCTCAATCTCAAAGGTTCAAAGATGGAATTGATTCTGGTTCAAAAAGGCCATGGTGTAGCCACTGTTATTCCTGTTTTGGAACCTGTCAGCCCTACCACAACTACAAAACCTGCTGAAAATCCTACAGCCACTGTTATTCCTGTTTTGGAACCTGTTTTTCCTATCTCCACTGTTCAGCAACAAGAAACAAGGGTGATTAATCATACTAATGAAGAAAAACAGCCCACTCATTCTGAAAAACAACAAGGAAAAACTCAGGGACTTCGTGTATACTCTCGGAGACATCAGCTGCCCGAGACCGAAACAGCAGTGCCTATGCCATCTTTACCCGAGGACTGTCCTGAGGAAGAAGTTTCACCTCCTTCATCTTCCATCCATCTTCCAATTGCAGTAAGAAAGGGCACTAGGAGCTGCACTCAACATCCCATTTCTCGGTTTGTATCCTATGGAAACTTGTCTAAATCCTACAATGCCTTTGTTTCTAATGTTGACTCTGTAGAAACTCCAAAGAACATAGACAAGACTCCTATGGAACCCAACCTTAAATTAGGAACTGATAAGGATGGAGAAGAAGTAGACAGGGGGAGATATCAACGGGAGAAACATTTGGAAGCTGCCTACAGGATATTGAGATACTTAAAAGGGACTCCTGGTAAGGGTTGCATTTCAAGAAAAATGTTCGACGAAATTATGGGCAAGCTGGGTTTGATTCACATCTACACTCCAGCTTGAGGGGGAGTGTTGGAATTCCTTAAATTAAGCAGATTTTCTACATTAGTGCTAGGAATTTCCTTGTACTATTAGCCATAATCAAATTACTAATTTTTAGGGATAGGCTAATTTCTAGAGATTATTTCCTTTTTTATTTTTCCTGCTATTCTTTAAAAGGCTGTATTCAGATTAGAAGTAATAAGAGAGAATCATTCTTCTTCCTAAAACTTGTTCACAAATTCGTTCAAGAATGAAAACAGATTAGGCTTCTCCTATGCCAGTTTAATTGAGGTACATAAAGAATATAGCAAAGCTAAACAAATTATAAAGGTAAAAAAAGATCAACATAAAATAATAGTTTAAGCCTAGTTGGTCACTGTGATTGCAGTTGAAAATTCTAGTGCAAAAGACTGCAACTGAATGCAAACTCACTGCAATCAGAAAAGCAAGATCTTGCTTCCACTACTGAGAGTAAAAGCAATCAGGATATTTACCATAAATTTAACCTTCTTTGACATTGCATACTGTATATTTAATTAAACAAAAACAGATAAAACATGAGTAATGCCAACAAAGACATAACAATAAGGTGGAATACGTTAAATTGAAATTAAGCACTTCAAGTAGCATCAGATGCTTATCTCAATAATAATGATGGATGTATCAGCATATCAAGTCTTATACCTACATAACCATTATATGATTTCTTTATTTCATCCGTTAATCTGAATGCAGTAACAATGGCCTTTTGAGCCACACAATATCTACTTGTAAAAATTAAATTATTAGCATCTAAATAAAGTTACCTGATAGATTCTTCAATTTGTGGAGGATGATACCTTGAAAATACATCACCAAATCTCATGTAGGAGAGTCCCAAAAGTGCCCTGTAAAGTTTAATATAGTCATGGTCAAGAATAGTCCAGTCCATGGGCTGGAACAGGCCACACTTAGATGACCATTAATTTTTCTTGCCCAAAGCCCAGCCTGGTCCATTGGGCCCAGAAGCCCACTTTACTATTCAAAAAATTTAAAAATATATTTTTTACTAACTAAATACTAAATAGGGTCAGACCTGGGCCTCAAAATCATGTCTAAGGCCTGATCCGATGTTGACATGTCCACTCTAGACTTATTCAATATGACATACTGTTTATGGTCTAGGAAATGGATGGAAACAAACCTTTCTATGCGATTCCTTAAAGCCTGAGAAAGGGCAGCAGCAACCTCTTCTGAGTCACCAGGTGCCAACCAGAGTCCCGAAGCAACAACTTCAACAAAATAAATAGATGAGTAAAATAGTGCATTCACACCGTGAAGTAAGTGTCTATATGTGTGTTTCATGCAGATGACAAAAGGAAACTGAGTACTGAAAGAAGGATGCCACTCTAATCTACAAAATCCCTAATACGCAAGTACTAAATACACCAGCAAGCATGTAGACACACATATAACTAAAGAAAAGAACAAGGTCAATGATAAAAACTCAGGGCTACGAGATACCTCTTAACCTGGACACTGCAGATTGAGCAGAGTCCACAACAGATGCATGACGTCCAGGGATGAAAAGCCACAGCTTAATCTTCTCATCTGCAGTGCATCATAAAACTCCATTAGATATAGGAAATTAGTGTATTTTATCTCTTTCTTTCAAAGTTAAACCACAGCAGAGTTCATTGTCACAGACCAAAGATTGGAACCTAACCTGGATTATGCAGACCTTGAGATGGATCCCAGGGTCCAACAAAGGAATTGGTCCATGCACTAAGAAATCCCTCCTTCTGTAGCTGCAGATGGGACGAGAGAACTAACAATGTAGCAGCATCTTTCTGCTCTACTTTTATTCTGTGCAGCCTCAAAAACAAATTATAAATTTCTGATTGTTTACACATTAACTCTTGAATATTTACTTCTTCAAAGCTCCAAGAAGAGTGTAGAAAGATGAGAAGAAACTGATACCCTCGTTACTAACCTTTTGTCAGGGAGGGAGCTTAAATCAGATTCAACAGGGTGAAACTGGAACCACGATACTTGACTGAGACCTCCCTGTAGAAATGGCCCATGTTCCATGTTAAAGAAATTATTTAACCTTATAGGTATTAAAATTCAAAATCATTTGTAACTACAGAATTCACAGCAACCTGATAAAAATGCTTTAAAAGTCAGGCACATGTGTATGATGATCAATCCAAGTTAAATGAAGTATGAAATTCAATTGCTATTAAACCTAAAGGTTGCAAATCCTTTAAAGCAACTAAAAAATTCCTTTATTACCTTCAAAATTTCGCAAAGCGCTTTCAGCACAAATAGTAAATCAAATAAAGTAAAAACAAAACTGAAAGATAAAATGCCTAACTGCTAATCCGCAAATAAGTCAGAGACCGTGTAATAAGTAAGCAGTATGAAGTTAGTTAGTCAAGATTCAAAGAGGTTAGTTAGTCAAGATTCAAACTAGTTCCACCAGGAATTGTTCTCTAGTTAGCAAATGAATTATTAAAGTAAACAGCACTAAAATTTACAGCAACCTGATAAAAATGCTTAGAGAGTCAGGCACGTGATCATGATGATCAATCCAAGTTAAATGAATTATGTAAGTCAATTTTTAGTAAACCAGAAGGATATAAAACAGCTTAAAAATTCCTTTATTACCTTCAAATTTTCGCGAAGTGCGTTCAAATAAAGTAAAAACAAAACTGAGAGATCAAATGCCTAACTGTTAATCCACAAATAAGTCAGTTACCATGTAATACGTGAGCAGTACAAGGTAAGTTAATCGAGATTCAAACTAATTCAATCAGGCATTATCCTCTAGTTCGCAAAATGAATTATTTAAATTAAAAAGCACTAGCAAAACCCTAATTCGATCATAACGAACAAAAAAAAACATAGAAAATTAAAAGAGAAACGAAGAAGCGACATACGATTCTAAAAACATTCGTCCACATGACTTGATAATAACTGCGAAGAAGCTCTCTCTCTTTCTCGCTGTTCGTCGTCTTCTTCTTCAGTTTCACCAAAATTGAAATTGATTTTTCCCCGAATTACCTGCCATTTTTTTTATTTTTTTGCAGATTAAAGAGCCAAGGGAATAAAGCTTTCTAGGGTTCCGCTATTTGTGTGTCAAGTTTCAACCGAAACTGTTTTAAAGCCCATCAATACCCAAAAAATACTTCACTTTGTATTCATT
Organism: Gossypium hirsutum; assembly: GCF_007990345.1. Taxonomy (NCBI): domain Eukaryota; kingdom Viridiplantae; phylum Streptophyta; class Magnoliopsida; order Malvales; family Malvaceae; genus Gossypium; species Gossypium hirsutum. The sequence continues at coordinate 125,139,557 of NC_053431.1, forward strand.
TATTTCGTAACACAAAACAGCATTAGAAATTTTCTGGTTAGTACTTAGTATATATAACAATAACCAGAAATATGTAGATCCAGGACGAGGATGGAACAAAAACAATGTTCTGAAAACGAAAATAGTAATAATAATAATAATAATTAAATATGGTTTATTTTAGGTTAAAATATCTGTTAGTCCCTATACTTTGATAGATTTTCGATTTAGTCCATGTCATTAAAAAATAAAAATTAAGTCTTTTATTAAAAAAAAAAGCTTAATTCAGGAATTGGTACCTAAATTATATCATTTTTCTCATCTTGATACCTAACCTGTTTTTTTTATCAAAGTGGTATATAAATCACTTTTTTTTCAATTGATACTTCCGTTGATCCAAGCATTAATCAAGTCGTTAAATCTATTTTAAAAGGATCTTGACCATAATTTAGTATCTAAATTGTACTTTTTTTCTTAAATTGATATTTAATTTTTTTGTCCAATAATAAACCACGACATTATATGAACTTAATAATTTTTTTTAATTCTTCTATTTTCCATTTTTTTCTTTTATGTTATTTCTCTCTCTTTATTTTTTGTATTTTTTCAGTTTTTTTCATTATTCTACTTTTATAATGTTTGGCAACTCGAAAATTGTCATCCTGAGGTCAAGACGCTAAGAATTAATTATGTTTTCAAACTTTATTATTTGCTTGCTCTACCTAAGAGGATCAAAATTTTTATTTCATCAATCAAAATCGGTGTTTTTAAAATTAGACCAGCTCAACTGAGAATCGTTCAGATATTGGTCCGAATATAGGGGTTGAACTGATTGACTTGTGCATTGATATAAACCAATTGAAACCAAGCTAAAAAACTAGTTGAACCGATTTTCTCAATATTTTAAATATTTTTTATTATTTTTAATAATTTATTTAATTGAACTAAATGAACTAATCAAATCGAGAACTGGTGACCTGACTGATTCGATCGGTCTAGTTCTAAAGAAAGAAAAAAGGAAAATGAATATATATAAGAGAAAACAACACCTTTTTTGTTTTTTTTCCATGTTTCACATTTTAATTGATTATTGTTTTTAAATAGATTTACCTACTAGACAGAGGTACCAACTTGGAAAAAAATAATTTCGGTACCACTTGTAATCAAAATAATATTTACGTGCCAAAATGGGAGAAAATATATAGTTTAAGTACTAATTTTTAAGTTAAACATTTATTTAAAGTAGATTTAATAGTTCTACTAAGGAGATACTAGCTTGAGGAAAATATTAATTTGGGCATCACTTGTAATCAAATAAAAAAAATATAATTTAAGTAATAATTTATAAATTAAACATAAAAAAATTTTAATTGATGCTCAATTGACAAGTGAAATTATCTCATTTAAAATCTTAATTTAAGTATAAATAGATATCTCCCTAATAAATTAGCTTTGACTTACGTCTATGATCACAGGTAAAAGTAATATCAATATGATTAATTAAATTATTAAAATATCTTAATAATAATATTTATAGAACATTTGATGAAAACTTGGTATTACAAATAAAGATGGTAAAAAATCTTCGAATGTTTTTTTTTTTCTTTAAAAGGTTAATATATATGGATGTATCTGAATTTGATAAGTTATACTTACTTAATGTTATATTGGTACTTATTTTTAAGTACCTAATACCATTAAAATGCATTAACATGGTACTAACGACCAATAACATAGTGACGTGCGGCAGTCTCGTATTTTGGAAAGTGACAAAATATAAAAAACTAAATTATATATATTTAATTTACTTATTTTCATATAAGTGTAGTTTCACGATTCTTAATATTTGATTTTTTATATGATGCCTAAAACTACCCATAATCCCTCTCCAACCCTTAAATAATAAGATAATGCGCTTCAACGTACTCAAACACATGTTCTCCTACACTGGTAACAATATTAACGTTAATTAAGCCCTAAATATGAGTATGTCAAGTTCGCCATAATATTAATTGTCGATGGCACGTGAGTGTATTTTAAGTTAGTCAAGTACCTAAAAAAAGGTTCCAATTTTAGATTCTACTTAGAGCCAAAAAAATTAGATATCAAATAAATATAAATGATCAAATTCAAATATTTTGTATATATTAACCCTTCTTGAAATTGAGTTTTTACTCTTGTCTAATTTTTCAATTAATCTAGTCACATCTGGTTAGGTTGGATTTAGGAAAAAATGTGTACCCTCTCAAAATAATTCCCACGCTTTCATTTATATATATAATATTAGTTTAAATATATATGATAATAAATTTATGTTAATATTTATTTCAGCATAATTGTTTTTAAAAAATAATGAATAGTACCATTAAAAATATTATAAAATTTTTAAAATATATTTTAATTTGATAAAAATTTTAAATATTAAAATTTATGGGACATATTTATCTCTTGATTCCATGTCGGGATAAGGTTGAGTTGTGATGGGGCATATTTGCCATGTTATCATCTCAAATTATAAATCAAGCAATGTCAACTTGATGAACTAAATTTTAAAATTGTGCATAAATTATGGTTTAATGTGTAGTTATATAAAATGTTCTTTGATTTTATGTAAATTTATGCATAAAATTTTGATTTTATTCAAATCTCACAAATTATTAACATATTATTAATATGAAATCATTTTGTATTAATATATTGCATGCAAAAATAAACATATTTATCTAAATAGAAATAAATTGATGTATTTATTTCATTAAAAATGTATAATTAAATTGAAATTAAAGTTTCATATATACATTTAAACTATAATAAAATTTTCATGTATATAATTATACCAAATTAACATTTATGTATCACATTTTATATTGAATAAAAATTCATGAATAATTTTAAAATTTATCACATTATTAAAACATCCTAAAATAAAGTAAATCAAATGTTATATAATTAAAAAATTATTAAAAACTTCACTTGCAAGAAAAACACATTCAACTCTTTCATTTTCGATCTTCTTTTGGGTTATTAAAAAAAAACACTTTATCCTTGCTTACAACATGTAAGTCGTCTTTATTTTACTCACCTCTTTTATTAATTTTAATATTTTTCATTCCTTTCATGTTTTTAACATTATTTATTATTTTCACTTAAAAATATATTTATTATTTTTACCCACAGGTAAGATGAATGTCTATAATATTGATTAATCGAGTTTCACATCACAAATAAAATAACATCAACTCAAGTCGATTCATAAATAGTTTTTTTCCTTATCCCTTTTTTTTATTTATTTAAATCACAAGATATATATCTATATATATATGGTGAATTACAATAACAAGGTAAAGCTTGAACAACAAATGCGATTGGCGCGACTCGAACTCTAATCACGCTTGAGACGCTGAACACTCTTAACCATTAGACCATCACATAGGATTTTTTTTTTCTTATCTTTATCGATTAAATAATGAACCAAAGTTTGAACCATGACATTTAATTTATGGGTCATAAATGTTTACCTCATAGTCCACGTCAATGGTTCAAATCTTAAGGATTACTTTATTGTGGTGTGTGCATGACAGCTGTAAGAAAACAACAATAACAAAGTAGGAGTGAGCAAAATCCGTTTTGATTCGAAAAATTTGATAAAAAATTAAATTTTGAATTAAATAGTTCGAGTTATTTGAGTTAATTAAGTTATTCGGATCAACTCGAATAAAAAAATAAGTTTTTCGATTCAACTCAAATATTTTTTTTATTTAACTCGAATATGAATTACACAATTCGAGTTATCCGAATAAGAAAAGATAAAACTACGTCGTTTTGATAAATGTTTATTTTTTTAAAAGTTAAAATTCAAAATAATTAAGTTAAAATGCAAACCTACGTTGTTTTGATAAATGTTTTGTAACACCCCTAACATTTATTTGTCGCCGGAATAGGATTATGAGGTATGACCAATCAATACACATCATTTAATATACATATCTCATACAAATTCCATTCGTACAAACATATTGTCCCTTTTAAGGGCCTACAAGGCCTTAAACATGCTTTAGAAGTGATTTAGGACTAAACCGATAACATATGAAAATTTTGGAAACTTAGAAAAATTTCAACATTTCAAGTGTCACACACCCGTGTAAACAGGCCATGTGCCTCACACGGCTAAAAGACACGCTCGTGTCTTAGACCGTATGGAAACAGGGCATACATACTGACTTGTGCAACACGGCCAAGTTACACGCCCGTGTGCTAGGCCGTGTGCCATTTAGGGGATATACTGACTTGTACCACACGACCAGCCACACGCCCGTGTATGAGGCCGTGTGGAGCATTCTGACTTCAATTTAATTTCAACATCAGGGGACACACTGCTGTGTAACATGACTATGTTGTAATAGCCCGTTTTTTGTCAAATCGGAACAGTGGTTTTGGAACCACAAATTTGAGGTTAAAATATTTATTTTTTTATTTTATTAAAGTTTACAGCATGATAGAATTATTATGTGAAAGTTTCGTTAAAAAATTTTACTGTTTGAATGCATAATTCGGTAAAAATGACTAAATCGCGTAAAGCGTAAAATTTGAGTTCTAATAGTTAAAAGTATTAAATAACTATGAAATTAAATTGTGAGAGTCCTTATGTTGATATTAGACCATGGTTAAGGTTAGTGGACATTTATGTCCATGGTTTATATGTTATATTAAAGTTTTATTAAAGGTTAATTTGGTAATTATATAATAATTAAGGTTAAAAAATGATAAAAACAACTAGCCATATCTTTCTTAAGTTTGTTCCACCAAAAATAGAAAATAAAATAAGGATTTGAAGCTTCCATGGTTTCGGCACACTCCTAGCTTGATTGAGGTACGATTTTAGCTCGGTTTTTTTTATTATTTCTATGTTTTTGTGATCATTGCTTCGTATTCTATCTAGCCCGTACCTTAGATTTTGAAACTGTTAAAGATTTAACATGTCGTCTTTGTTTGAGTAATTTGATAGTTGATGATGAATTTTGAATAATTGTTGATAGTTAACTAGTTTTGTAAAGTGATTTCTGACAAAAATGTCAAAAATGGATTAAATTGAAAAAATGTAAAATTAGGTGGTTAAAAGTGTGAAATAATGAAAGATATGGGTTGCTAGGAGTCCCTATGAAATTCGGCTAGGCATGGGTTGTACTAAATTGCATGAATTTGTAATTTTATGTGATTAGGACTAAATTGTAAAAATGTGAAAAGTATAGTGGCAAATGTGTAAGTTTCCAGAATATGAATTATGGGCTAAATTGAACAGATTGAATACTGAATGTATTGAATTTGATAATATATAGATCAAGATAAGCTGAGATTAAGTTTAGATCGGGGAAAACGAAAAGTAGACGAGTAGTTAATAGTTTCCATCTGAGCAACTCGATGTAAGCTCATATATTTAGAATCGAATTTATATATATTGGTAAGTATTTGAAATGAATGTATGTGGTTGAATAATTGATATACTTGAAATATGAATGCTTTATCGATATAATCTATCAGTTACCGAGCCCCGTTTGAACCGTAGGAATTCGTATGATACGAGTGACATGTCACTAGGGTTACCGTTTTGGTCAAGCTCCAGCATTTGTTGTGGATTCACCATAGCTCGTATGAGCTTACCGATATATCAGCTCGTAAGAGCTTACTGTTTCAGCTCGTTAAAGCTTACTATTTTAGCTCAATAAAGCTTACTGTTCATCAGCTCAATAGGAGATTATTGATCATGGCTCGAAAGAGCGAAAATGATAATCAATTGACGGATTACTGATGTATATCACCCTAGTGTCCTTCGAGATTCTAATAAGTTCAATGGGCATAAATTCTGTTTACATGGATAAGTACTGTTATTGAATGAATGATTGATTATATGATTGAGAATGAAATGTTGAATACAATATATATTGAGTATTGAATTGTGGTAATGGATGATTTCATGTGTTATATGACTAACATTTGGATGAATGTTGTGTTAGGCATTTGGAAATTGTATGGAGTTTACCTTAATTATTTGTATTGATTTGGTATAAATGGTAAGTTTAATTCTAAATTATACGGGCTTACTAAGCTATAAAGCTTACTCTGTTTCTTTTCTATGTTTATACAGGTTCGATAGCTCGCTCGTTTCGGACAAGTCAGAGTTTCACATCACACTATCCAATTGCCGATTGGTACTATTGAACTAGTGGATAATTGTAAATATGGTATGTATAGGCTAGTTTAAAAGGTGATAGTTATGGTTACTTGAAAATTATGTTTTTTGTATAATTTGTGTATAAGTTAAGCCATGTGATTTGGCTTATTTTGGTACTATGTTTTGGTTGTGTATAAGTGTTCAATTATGGTATGTTTTGGCAAGAAATAGATGGAATGAAAATGTGCAAATAATGTCTTGATATGTAGTTGACATATGAATGGATAATGCATGATGTTAATTATGTAATTAAGTGCTAAGTTGTATTGGTATTTATGTGCATGAAATGTTATGCAATGGCTACCTATTGGGTTATGAAATGTTGTCATTTATACTTGTGTATGCTTATGAAAATAGGGTGGCAAAATGGTTTTACAAATAGCCTATTTTTGTCCACATGGGCAGGGACACGAGCACGTGTTTCAGCCGCGTGTGACATGTTTACCCATTAAGTTAAAAGGCAAAATCATTATATTGTTCATGTAGTTAAATAATATTGTACTTCGCCTACTAGTTAAATAACCGGTCCATCTAAATGCAACATTAAGTATAAATAATAGGATTCGTTAACTCGACCCGATTGACTCGAAATTTTTTGACTCGATTCGATTTGAAAATAATTCAAATTGAGTTCGGTTGCTAAAATAAGATTTGTTAACTCGACTAACTCAAAAATTATTGACTTGATTCTACTCGAATCAATCGAATACTCACCCTTATAACAAAGTTTTGTTTTTTGTAATGGATAAATATCAAATTTATATATGAACTTTATTTTAATGTGCAATTTGATACATAAATTATGATTTGGTGTAATTATATACATGAGACTTGAATTGTGGTTCATATATATATATGAATTTTTTGGTTTTGATTCAATTGTACACATAATAAGAGAAATAAAAACATACATTTATTTTTAATTCAGATTAATATAATTTTGTGTTTATGCAATATATCAACGTAATTTATGAAAATCTAATCAAATAAAAAATTTATGTATAAAGTCACACAAAATCAAAATTCATATATGACATTGTACATTAAATCAAAGTTCATGTATAATTTTAATATTTATCCCTTTTTAAATAACACTTTTATCCAAAAAAAAAATCAAAACACATTGCAAATTTAAAATCTAATTTATTATGGTCTTTTTACAAGAAGAAATTGTATGAAAACGTGATTTCACGTCATATTTATCTCTTTCCAATGGGAGAATGATAGATCATATTTTTTCTCCTCTTACAAAAATTCAAATCCAACTAAAAATACTAAAAATTAGGAGGAAAAATCTGATTTATCATTCTCTTATTAGAAAATTATAAGAATGATGTGCAATCACATTTTCATGCAATCATTTTTCCATCTTTTATAACCCCAACCCTAGCTTAATGGTGGACCATTAGGATCATTTGCTCCAATTATAGGATGATTTGGTACCAAAAATATATATGATTTAACTTTATTATTTATAAATTTGATTTGGTAAGCCGATTGAGTCTTAACTCGATTGGTATGAGCATTGTTGTCAATGCAAAAAAATTGGGTTCAAGTATGTTGAAGTGCATTATCTTTCTATTTATGGATTTGAGAGGGGCTATTGACAGTTTTAGACATTGTGTCAAAAAGAGTAGATATAATCAAAACTATAATGAGATTGTTAAAAAAATTTGATTTGGTAAAAAGTATATTTAATATAATTTTATTTATTTTTAATCGGTTGAGTATTAACTTAATTAACATCAAGGTATTAAAGATACTTTCACAATAATATACTTTAATTATAAAAAATTATAATTATTTTAATTAAGTTAGAATCTGATTAAAAGTAATATGAACTTAATCAAATGTTTAAATAGCAATATAAATAATACTTTTTTTTATAATTAATAAGATTTTAAGCTTATTGATGGGAGGTTGTACATCCACGTACAGTCAAGGGTTCCCTCTGTGAATCGTACATAGCCTTCTGCGGAGGGGGCAAAACCCTTACAATACTTTCCACTGTCAAGAGATTAAGTTAGCGTCCTCAAGGATAACACTTCAAAGACTTCTCAACAATTTTATATTTTTTTAAAAAAATTATGATACAAGGTCAACTTGTGCATCGTATGGGTAATAAACTAGTATAAACTGAAATATATTTAAAATATTTGGATTAAATTTTAAAATAATGCATAGATGACTTAGATACAACATGTTTAAAAAAAGTACGATACCTTTAAATTTTTGGAGCATTACTTTTTAACACGTTAAATTCAAACACTCCATACATTAGATATATACATGTTTAAATTTTTATCCATTTATTTTAAATATACTAGGCATCATATCTAGAGGTGATTTTGGTTTGCTTTAGTTTGACTCATTTTTATTTTATATTTTTATAGTGATACTGTGTTTGAGTTTTTGAACTAATTTTTGACAAAAATGAATTTGATCTTATGATTTTTGAATATTATTTAACAAAGTTTCAAGTTTTTTTCAAATAAGTCTTTGTAAATGGTATTTTAAAAAAAATATTTTAAATATTTTTAAGCTACTCTCATTATTTTAAATATTTGTTTTTATATGATAAAAAATAATTTACTAATAAATTAAATTAAAAATGGAATTCAAATTGGTTCGGTTAATTGTCTTTTTATTTTATTTTATTTGTATTCTATTAACTTTTCAAACACTTTGATTTGGATCGATTTTTTATTTTTCTTATTTAACCCTAATCATATATAAGATGACATTTAAGCATGAACAATTTAAATTTGATATATTGAAAAATAGATAGTTTCGTTAGATTCAAAAGCAGTAATTTTCATTTTGAACATGTTAGACCTAAGCTATTTATGAGATAAATGCACATTTAAATATTTTTTATTCACATACTTTAAATATATTTGATATCAAATTTAAGGTAGTTTTTAACTCCCAAGCTAATAATTAAGCTAATAGAATGACTTGTTGATACGATAATAACATTTTAGAGATTTAATTTAAAACATTTCGAAGTTATGCATAAATTGAAGTTATTGGAGCAGGACCAAACTAGTTGGTTGAACTAGAAACTGATCAATATACTATTGCCAAGGTTTCCAAAATCTGATTAGTAGTTGAATCAGTCAAGCTACTAGTTCATTGGTTCAATCGATTTGATTGGTTTGTTTGGTTTGATTAAATAAAAATAAATTTTTTTATAAAATAAAAAAATATGGTTTAATTGTCTAGTTCGAACCGATTTTTTGCTCGATTCAATTGGTCCGTACTGATTCTTAGATCAATCAGTCTAATGTCTTTATCTAAATTAATACCCTAATCAATCTGATTCGAACAACCATGGTTGGTTTGGATAAATAGGTTGAATTGGTTATTCAGCAAACCATTCAAAACCAGTAAATAATTGATTAAATTATTTTTTAATTATTATTATACTGATAATCAAATCTATTTAACCGATTAAACTAAGAGCGGGTGAAACATTTGGTTCAATTAACCCAAAATAAAATTGAAGGAAAAAAAAGGGCATGTACAAAGACAAACATGGACCTGATGGCTTCAAAGCCGTCAGATGAAAATACTAAAAATCCAACGGCGTAGATAAAACCCTAAAGGCATAAAGAGCTTGTGCCTGCTCACTGGGTTATATAAAAAAAAAACCCCCTTATTTTGTGACCCTATCTTTCCTAGTTGCAGTCGAAGTTGCGGCATATCCTTTTTAGTACTCCCTACTGTAAAGGTTTCAATTTCTTAATTCTCTGTTTCTTCTTATCATTCGGCATATACGTTTTGAAAAAAAAATAAAGAACTTAAATTTATTTCATTTTTGCTATTTTAATTTCGACGGTTGATTTGTTTTATCTTTAGATTGTTTTGATTTAGGATTTTAAGTGACCCTTTTGTTTATAAATTTTGGGGGGAATTATTGTCTTAAAAAAAAGAAGAAGCTTATCTTTAAAATTCCTTTCAGCTGCCAAAGGTTAGATTTTTAGCCTAGTTTATGCTTTAGGGTTTAACACTTGAATACAATTACAATAACTAAATTAGGGTCATTGATATTTTTATATATTGTTCTAATTTTTTTTTCTCTGGTGGGTTGATAAAGTGTGAGCTAGGCGTTAATTTCTTTTATGTTTTCCCTAGACTTCCTTGTATATTATATAGTGCTTGATTGTTTCACATGCTTCATATGTATTGTGTTTGATTTGTTTGCTTTAGTGCTTTTGATAAGCTTATTACCTCAATATTCTCTTTGTTTTTATTGTGTGTATCTTGGGTCTTGATTTATCATACTTTTATTTATTTATTTGTTGTTTGCTTCTTTGGGCAGATGAACAAGGAGAGGCTCATGAAAATGGCCGGTGCAGTCCGCACCGGCGGGAAGGGTAGCATGAGAAGGTAATGTTCATGGTTTGAAAATTCCTTGGATATACCAGCTATATTATGTTTTTTGCTTTATCATCTCTGAATATAGGATGTAATTGTTGCAGTTATTAGGAGTAATAGGTGCTTGAATTTTGATGCCTCTTTGTAATTTGTATACTAATCATTATCTTGTTATTGGAACTTGTGTTTAATAGAAAGAAGAAGGCTGTCCACAAGACAACTACCACAGACGACAAACGGTTACAAAGCACCCTCAAGAGAATAGGAGTCAATGCTATTCCCGCAATCGAGGAAGTCAACATCTTCAAGGACGATGTTGTTATCCAGTTTATTAATCCCAAAGGTAGATATGTCTTTTATCGAAGTGGACTGTGCAATTTTCTCATAGGTTTTGTAAAATTAACAACGTATATGATGGTCTGTATTTCAGTTCAAGCATCTATTGCTGCCAACACCTGGGTTGTAAGCGGTTCTCCTCAAACAAAGAGTATGCACCTCTTTAACTTTGAAAGCTTCCCATAGTTGATTTTTACCTTTGTTGATCTGACATTCATGCTTTTCGCCTATTCCAGAATTGCAAGATATTCTCCCCGGAATCATCAACCAGTTGGGTATGTACACTTGACCCTGAGTAGTTCTGTTTTTGGAATGTAAATGAGACATTGGTGTTCGCAAACTACTCGAGTTCAGCAAAAAAAATTCAAACTCGATTTGGTAATTATCAAGCCGAGTGTGGGCTGCTCGTGCTATCAATTGAGCCGAATTCAAGCTTAGGAATACTTGAATCGAATGGCTAGCAAGCCTTAATGAGTGTTTCATATTTTTATATTATTAAATTATGTTATTACCCTTAATACATATTATTAACACTAAGCTTAATTATTGAGCTGAGCTTGAGTTTGAGTACAAAAAATGGTAAATGAGCTTAATCAAGCTTGAACTTGAGTAGCTCAAACATAACTCGAGCCAAGCTCGATTTTAAAAACAGATGTTCAATCGAGCTTGAGCTGAGTATCAAGCTTCAAATTTCGAGTGGAGCTTGAGCTCAAGCTTGGCAGTATTGGGGCTTGCTCAGCTTGATTACACCCCAAATTCTGTCTTTCATGTTTTGACATCAATATTGGCCGTCTTTTTGACTCTTATTCTAAAACTTATAGGACCTGATAACTTGGACAACTTGAGGAAATTGGCAGAGCAATTCCAGAAGCAGGCACCTGCTGCCGGTGCTGGTGACGGTACCGGTGCAGCCATTACTCAGGAAGAGGACGATGAGGAGGTACCAGATCTTGTACCTGGCGAGACCTTTGAAGCTGCAGCAGAAGGCCAAGCTGCTAAATAGAGTTTTTATCTTTAATTTTATTTTGTTATATGTTTTTGATGAATTTAACTATTTGTTTCTTTTTCCAAATTTTCTCTATTTGTGGTTTTTGTTTGCTCTACCTTGTACTCTTAATGGTTTGGTTCAGAGTAAGCCTTCTAGAATTCCTATTATTATTGCCAATGGATTAGAGATGCATTTTCCCCAAGACCAATAGTTGTCTTGAAATGCTAATCTATGCAGCTAAGAAAGTTGCATTTGGCTTTGTAGTATCATTTTTATTTTTGCCCAATTAAAGCTTATATTAGGGAGTTTTGTCACTAAAAGCACCGTAATTAGGAGCACTGCTAGTGGAGAACATTGTTAGGGTATGTTGAGTTTGGCCAGATAATATTGCTGGTAAGGTTGCCTCTTATCCAATTAACCTATGATTACTTAACATATATAGAAAAAGAACATGAAAATACGTGGATTGAGTCATAGATGAAGTGACAATTGGATATTAAATTTGTGTTTTATTAACTTCTTGCCACCTCCCTCCCTAAATAAAAAATTGATGGCACACTTAAATTTTAAGGAGTTTGAATGATTAAAGAATTTAACTCCTCATTTGGTTACCATATATATATATATTTGTAACTAAGATTTGAATTCAGACTATTTTTAAGAAGAATAAGTCACTACTTTGTACCAATTAAAAGGGTATGAATCCGAACGAAAAATTATAGGTAATCTAGAAAAAAGAAATCAAATTGTAATGGTAAACCATGGCTCTGAAAACATTGAATCTTTTGTACCTTCACCATGTATGAATTTTGAAAATTTTACAATATGCTTTTCGTGGGAAAGCAAATTTACAGTCTGATCTCAAGAGAAATTGACAAATCCCTAAAATTTTAATCTTTTACAACTTGAAACTAAAAAGAGTTTTTGCATTTTCAAAACAGCTTTTGATGCAAAAACACTTCAATCAATTACAAAAAAGCTCTAAGCGCTTCAAATATTAATATTAAAAAAATATTAATACATTTGAAATTGTAAAAAAGGATTTTTTGCTGGTCAAGTTGGGCAAATAATTTTTTTTTCTATTTAAGAATGACCCGGCTCACACGCCCGCCCATCTCGACCCACCAAAATATCAAAGCTTATTTACTGAATGTGGTATTCAAAGCTTTCAACTGTGTCCTTGTCAGCTGCAAGTCTAATATGCAGCTTCCATTGTTGCTTGATTGCAAAAGCTTCATTACTATTAGGGAGCGTGTTTCAGAAGGTGAGAATTCAGGATATGAGAAGTAAGATTCGGCTCATTTGTATCGGTCCCATCCTTCTTTACAGTTACATTTGCTGCTGCTCGTTCTTTGATGGCTTCCTTCTCCAATTTCTTTTTCTCAGCATCAGCCAGCTTCTCGTTCTCCTCTCGCGACTTTTTAAACATCTTAACGAAAACAACCAATATCTGAGTCACTGCAGCAACAAGGAACAAACTCAACCAGTCAGGCGTTTGTTTGAAAGGTAGGTTTTCGATATGAACAATAATTGTTAAAGATGGAAAACCTTGTTCAAAAGGACATCGTCCAGGATCCTCTCCGAAGTATTGGGATAATGAATCCGCACTTCTACCCTGCAAGACATACAACTTCAGACTAAACTGCAATGCACAGCAAGTTTAAAATATCCTACGAGCAACTGCAAATCGGGAAAGTACTTACCACTTCAGAATACAAGGAGATAAGTGACCTCACTTCAGCTTCAGCTGTATCAAGGAAATTCTTCAACACCTAGAACCGACAAAACTTCTATTAAACACTAATTGTACATGCTCAAAGAAAATTCCAGTGATTTCCAGGAAAAAGATATCATACAAACATTCGGACAATGGAGATCACTATAGAAATGGTGTCAGTGGTCTTAATTATTTATAAGCATCTCAAAGTATTCACCATATGGTCATTTTCTTCCAAATGACTAAACTGCAGCACATAGATCACAATGAACAGCGCGATTGAATGAAAACAAACATAAAATCATGCCAACAATTTCTGAAGAAGATAGTATCTAATTGATTCTTGAAAAGAAAACTCTAATTCCTAAAACCTAAAACCACAATAAAGAAAAGATGTTTTTGGTCAATCTTTAAAGAGGAAAAAAATTCTATAAATGATGAAAGGTGATAATAATACGGCTTTGCTTGGCAGAGTGAAAAGAAAGTTGGAAAGATGGAAAATTGAATGGGTATTTTTCTTTCAGTAGGTGTGTGCTTGGTAGGAAAGATGGAAATTCAAGAAAAAATAATTTTTTTTCCATCCACTGCTTGGTAGAGTTGAAAAATGGAAGGAAAGAAAATAGAACATTTGAAAAATGCATAATTTTGAACTAATACATCTCTCTCTCATTTTCTCTCCTCTCATCATTCCAATTTGGAAAGATTGGTTTTTATGCATTAGGACAGAAAATGACCATCTCTCCTATTTTCTTTCCTCACGTTTCTTCCCTACCAAGCATATTCAAAATTTATTTTCTTTCCACTCCCTCCTTCCATCGTCCACTTTTCCACCCAACCCAGCACACCCTAAGGGTTTGTGAAAATTCAGAAGAGTTTGTTTCCTTCACTAGCAAATCAACATCATGCCAAATCCAAATATCTATGATGACAGGAAAAAGTGACCAAGGTAATTTTTGTATGCAAGCAAATAGGGTGGGAAGTGACAAAATGGAGTAGATTCTTTGTTAAGCAATAATAATTGTTCTTCCTCACCTTCTGAAAGCCCAAAGAGATATCACCATCATTATCTGAAGCGGAGAGTTCTTGCTCAACCTTTTCAAGGCCCTTACTCACAGCTTGCATTTCTTCAGCAAGATTTTTCAATTGAATCTAGCCACATGATATGAAAATCAAGTGGATAAAAGAAATTAACAACTTTAAGAAGAAAAGAATCCAATAAACTATAACCATATAAAACATACCTTAGAAGCAGCTTCTAAATGAACAAGATCTTTATCAAAATCCAGCAACTCTGGCATTTTCTCCGATAGAAGCTAACACATGCAATAAGTGAAAAAATAAATAAAACAAAAAAAAACCATGTGACTTAAGAAATCTGAGTAGAGCATGCCAAAAGAATTAACAGAGTGCAAATTGTTTTTTGCCTAAAATGAAACAATCATGTGGGGCAAGAAGGTAAATTTGGTTAGAGTGAGGTTTCAAACATACTTGAATCAGAGGAAAAAGCAATAACCGAAGCAATAGCTTTTTCCTTTTAAAACAAGTTACATGCAAAAGATTATTTATAGTCAAGATTTACCATCCCAAACCCCAGGCACATATACTAGTAATAAAGAACATCTAGCTTCTCTCCTCAAAGACTACATGAGAGTACCACAGTATTAGAAGACTTTCCCTATGTCACACAAATACCATTTTAAGGGCACAAAATTACAGCATCATTGGCCCCACCCCCCATAACCTTAACAATAAACCTTATTCCGAACTTCCAGTGCAAGTATAGAAGTCTAACTTTCAATGTCCTACCTTGCATAGATAATGCATTAAAGTCATTTTGTTGTTTCTTGCACGCGTATCAGATAATTTAAGGAGGCTATCCAATTTGAATCCCACCGCAGATCCTGGGAATAAAAGCAAAAACAAGATGAAGAGGCATCATTAAAAAAATGGTCAAAAATCCTAAGTATAGACCAGCTGGGTAGTACCTCGTGCAGTGCCTTGATTCAAAGCATTTCCCAATGTGAGAATTGTCTGCATTATCTGACGCAATTTTGCAGATTCTTTTACCTGAAAATAAGTTTCTGACATTTTAGATGCAGGAAAAAGAACATGCTAGACATTTAGCATGCAAAATGAGCAATTATGCAGCATCCATTTGAGATTCAGTATAGGTATAGCAGTACCTCTCTGGTCGCATTATTAATAATGCTCAGGTTAGACCTTAAGTCATCCACCTGAAACAGATGAAAGGGAATATAGATTAATGATAAATCCCAGAATAAAATATCGAATATACAAATTATCCGGACAATACCTGAGAAGAAAAGGTGATTCTAAATGCAAATACTCGCAATTTTGATTCTACTCGTGGAACCTTCATCAACTCTAGGAAAAACTGAAAGATTTATCAATTATAATATTAACAACTGATCGAATTAAGGGATCGGATGTCTTAAAAGAGAGAAAATGGAACACACCTGTTCACACTTTCCAAGCATTGCCTTGTCACCTGTATAATTCTACCAAACACAAAAGTAGCAAACTTTTTTTTTTACAATTACATCCTTGTAAGTTAAATAAAATGTTCAAATAAGGGCTATCTAATAGAAGTTGTAAAGAGGAATCTGTTATGCGCCTTGGCGTAAGATCTAGTCACAGGTCTAGACGAGAAAATATCCTTGCTTCGACCTATGGTTACTCAAAGGCAGATTCGTCTTTGACTGAACCCTCTTCCCAAACTAACGTTTGTGATAAAAAATAAAACCCTCTTTTATTTCATATTGGTAGCCTTTTTATAGGCTGTTAATTACAAAGGAAAATCCTAATCTAATTCCTAATTTAAAGTCCTAATAGAATTCCTAATTTAAAGTTTATAAGGAAATAAAAAACCTAGTAAAACTAAAACTCCCAAAGAAATTAAATAAATGTAGAATTCTAATTCCTATTCCTCCGTTGATATTGTTTTCCAATGAAAACATCTATATCATTACTCCCCCTCTCGGAGTTGAGCTTGTCCTCAAGCTCAAATTCAGGATACGCTGCTCGAAAATTATCAATTGGTTCCCAAGTGGCATCTTCTTGAGGGCATCCTGCCCATTGCACTAATAGTTCCCGCCGACCCCGATTAAGCCTGGTATTAATAATAGCTTGTGGAGTAGGCAAGGCCTTGCCATCATATACTAAGGGCAAGTCTCCGACCGCATCTGGTTGAGGTCCCTTGTATTCTTTGAGGAAAGAAACATGAAATACATCATGTATTCTGCTGCCTGTAGGTAATTCAAGCTGATAGGCCACTGATCCTATTTTGTTCAAGACTTTAAAAGGACCAAAATATTTTGGCAATAACTTGTGATGCTTCTGTTTAGTTATCGTCAATTGTCGATACTGTTGAAGCCGTAACCAAACCCAATCCCCGACTTTAAAATTCAACTCTCTGTGCCCCAAATCATAAGTGGCTTTCATTTGTTGCTGAGCTTGCAAGAGTCTATCCCGAGTATTGTGTAAAAGTGCATCCCTATCTTGTAGAGCCTTATCCACAGCTTCAATCCTTGTAGAACCAGCTGAATAGGAGAGAAGTCGAGGTGGATCCCTACCGTATACTAATTGGAAGGGAGTGGCCTTTAGGGCAGTGTGATATGAGGTGTTGTAGCAAATACTCAGCCCATGGAACCCAATCGACCCACTGTCGTGGACGATCACTAGAGAGGCATCGTAGGTACATTTCTATTGTTCGGTTAATTACCTCTGTCTGACCATCAGATTGGGGATGGTATGCTGAGGAAAAAGCGAGCTTAGAACCACTTTGACGAAATAATTCCTTCCAAAACAGGCTGAGGAAAACTTTATCACGGTCTGAAACTATGGATTCAGGCAAGCCATGAAGTCGGAATACCTCTGCAAAAAAGACGGTAGCAACAGATATAGCAGTAAATGGATGGGACAAAGGTAAAAAAATGAGCGTACTTCGACAGTCTGTCCACAACCACCATAAGTACCGATTTCCTTTTTACTTTGGGTAGACCCTCCACGAAATCCATAGAAATATCAGCCCAAACATGTTGAGGTATTGGAAGAGGTTGAAGTAAACCTGCGGTCTGTAAATTTTGCCATTTGTGGCGTTGGCATACTAAACAATGTTGCACAAATTCTGAGGTTGCAAGCTTCATTCCTTTCCAAAAAAAATCTTGGCGAAGACGATGCAATGTTTTCAATTCCCCTTCATGTGCCATAGCATGTATAGAGGAGATAAGAGTGGGAATAATTGGTGAGGTAGGTAAAAGGTACAACCTCCCTTTGAAGAAAATCAACCCATCTTGTGCAACCCAATCGGGCCCCAACTCTCCTTGTAAAATTCTTTGCTGGAGTTGTGATAATTCTGGGGAAGCTTCTATTTCTCGTCTGATGGCTTTAAGAATTTCAACTTGAGGGAATGAAACAGTCATGAGGTGTGGTAAGTTTTCGTCTTTTCTAGATAAAGCATCTGCAGCCTTGTTCAACTTCCCTGCTTTATATTCCACTCGGAAATCAAACCCCATTAGCTTGCTGATCCAATGTTGTTGTGGAGATGTCGTAAGTCGTTGGTCTAACAAATACTTAAGACTGAAGTGATCAGTACGGATGAGGAAATGCCTTCCCCAAAGATAGGGTCGCCAATGAGTCACTGCCTTTGCCAAACCAATTAATTCACGTTCGTAGGCAGCCAACTTAAGGTGTCGATCTGCAATCTTGCAACTGAAAAAGGCAATGGGGTGTCCCTTTTGCTGTAGTACAGCTCCAAACCCGCTGTCCGAAGCATCACATTCAACCACAAATTCCTCCGCAAAGTTGGGTAATTGCAAAACTGGGGCTGCTGAAAGAGAAGTTTTTAATTGGGTGAAAGCAACATCAGCTTCCTTAGTCCAGTTGAAGGCATTTTTCTTTAGAAGAGATGTTAAGGGTGCAGCCACTTGTCCATAATCTTGATGAATTTTCTGTAATATCCTGCCAACCCAAGAAAGCCTCGTAGAGCCTTGGTAGTTTTAGGAGTTGGCCAATCGGTGACATCTTTAATTTTAGTGTGATCAACCTCGACCCCTTCACCATGGATGACATGACCGAGGTAGGTTACCTGAGACTCTCCAAAGAAACACTTGGATTTCTTTAAGAACAACATATTATCCCGCAAGAGTTCAAAAACTAATCTTACATGATGCATATGTTCAGTCCATGTTTTGCTATAAATTAATATGTCATCAAAGAAGACTAAAACAAACTTACGCAAGTAAGGGCGAAAAATGTCATTCATCAAACTTTGAAATGTGGAAGGGGCATTGGTAAGCCCGAATGGCATGACAAGAAACTCAAAGTGTCCATGGTGGGTTCGGAAGGCTGTCTTTTCCACATCAATAGTTGCCATTCTAATTTGAAAATATCCCGATCGTAAATCCAATTTTGTAAAATATTTTGCCCCATGAAGTTCGTCCAACAATTCATCCACGACAGGAATTGGATATTTGTCTTTAACAGTGCAAGCATTAAGCTCTCGGTAATCGATGCAAAAACGCCATGACCCGTCATGCTTCTTTACTAATAGTACTGGAGAAGAGAATGGTGATCTACTGGGTCGAATGATTCCTTGTTGTAACATTTGGTCACACTGCTTCTCAATCTCATCCTTTTGAAAATGTGGATATCGATAAGGCCTGACTACAATTGGTCCCGTTCCTGGTTTGAGAGTTATACGATGGTTACATTTGCGGTTAGGAGGTAACCCAGACGGTTCTTGGAATAAATGCGCAAATTCTACCAATAGCTTATCTAATACTATATTAGTTAAATCCTGTCCCTGTATCAAGCTGAGTCGTCGAACTTCCTCTGGGTGCTGCCCTTGCCAGAGTATCTTCTTCTTGTTTACTGCAAATTGCATAATTAAGGAGCTGAAATCCCATAAAATTGGACCAAGGGTACACAACCATTTAACCCCCAAAATCATATCAAACCCTTCTAATGGTATTGTATAAAAATCAGCTTGAAAGTTGTCATTGGCCACAACGAACTGTACTGATTTACAAATGCCAATGCTAGGAACCCGTTCTCCGTTTGCCACACATACTTGCAACCCCCTTTTCTTTTGTATTTTCAGTCCCAATCTTGGCACTAGACCTTCGCGTAGAAAGTTATGTGTACTGCCTGAATCAACGAGAACTAACACTGTTTTTCCTGACACCGTTGCTGGTAGTTGCATAGTAGATGAATTGCAAGTTCCTCTAATGGCATGTAAGGAAATTTCAAGATCATCTACCTCATCATCTTGCTCATCTTCAATATCTGGTACTTCTATCCAAAATAGCCTTTTACATTTGTGCCCCATGGAGTAAGACTCGTCACAATTATAACACAATCCCTTAGCCCTTCTCTCCGCCATCTCTGCTCGTGTCAATCTTTTGATAAATGGTGCGGAAGAACCTATTTTGCTGTTATTCCCCATTGGTTTCGTTGTTTGTCCTCCTCCCTTTGCAAAGCTCTTAGTTGTTGGAATAATGGAATTGCTGCCAGTGTTTTGGGAAGCTGACCAGTTTAGATTGGTTTGAGATAACATCTTGGAAGAGACTTTTTGTTTCCGTTCCAAAGCTCGAGCCATATTCATTGCAACTCCAAGGTTTCCCGGTTGTTGCATCTCGATATCAATTCTAAGTTCCTCTACTAATCCGGCAGTAAAAAGGTTTACTTGTTGTCGAGGTTTAAGATCAGTAGTCCTAGCCAGTAGTGATTGAAATTGACGTTGATATTCTTCTACCGTCCCGGTTTGTCTCAAGTTTGCAAGTTCCCCCAAGGGGTTATTACTCATAGGTGGCCCAAACCTGACATGACAACACTCTCTAAAACGCTCCCAATCCAAATTTGCCTCCTCTTCCTCGATTTGATCAAACCACAATTGTGCTTCTCCTAAGAGATGGAATG
Source organism: Gossypium hirsutum (assembly GCF_007990345.1). Taxonomy (NCBI): domain Eukaryota; kingdom Viridiplantae; phylum Streptophyta; class Magnoliopsida; order Malvales; family Malvaceae; genus Gossypium; species Gossypium hirsutum. The sequence continues at coordinate 125,160,125 of NC_053431.1, forward strand.
AAGCTAAGCCGACTTTGTCTTCTTCGTTGGTCCGCTGATTGCCAAAAAATTTTTCGCATCTTTTTAACCATCCTAAAGGATCACCAACACCATCATAAGTGGGAAATTCCATCTTGGAGTATCTTGGCACCATGCCCCCACCGTGTTGTGAATCTGAATTTCTTTTCTTGCCTCCACTGCTGCCTTGTTCTTCATTATTTTTTTCTAAATTCTCTTTCGTTGTCTTTTGGACCAAAAGAGATAAAATCGCCATCTGCTCCTCTAATGCTTGTTGCCTTGTAGCCATTTGTTCCATAAATGCCTCCAGCTTGGCTGTCAAAGTTTTTTCGTCACCCATGACAACTGACTCCGATACCAAGTTGTTATGCGCCTTGGCGTAAGATCTAGTCACAGGTCTAGACGAGAAAGTATCCTTGCTTCGACCTATGGTTACTCAAAGGCAGATTCGTCTTTGACTGAACCCCCTTCCCAAACTAACGTTTGTGATAAAAAATAAAACCCTATTTTATTTCATATTGGCAACCTTTTTATAGGCTGTTAATTACAAAAGAAAATCCTAATCTAATTCCTAATTTAAAGTCCTAATAGAATTCCTAATTTAAAGTTTATAAGGAAATAAAAAACCTAGTAAAACTAAAACTCCCAAAGAAATTAAATAAATGTAGAATTCTAATTCCTATTCCTCCGTTGATATTGTTTTCCAATGAAAACATCTATATCAGAATCCTTTCCCCCCAAAGGTCCCAATTTAAGGAATTTAAAGAAAAGGATGGCTTCAGACTTCAAGGGTTCTGAATGGGTAAACCAAAAATCCCTCTCTCGTGTTAAATTATTTCCAAAGCTGGGAGAAGGCACCACTCCTCTCTTCCTTCTCCCTTCCCTTTCCCTCACTCAGACCAGAACTTAAGTTAAAATGAAATAGTGGTCTTTCCTTTTTCTGGCATGGGGTCAAAATCAAACTACAACTGATTCCTTACAGTGGTTGCAATTAGTTCGGAATGTAGCCTTACTCATAACTAATAAGAAAAATATCCAGATGTTTAAATGGTCCTCCTAGAACTGAAAAGGTTCAGGTTCAGTCAGGAGTTCGAACAAAAAACAACAAAAGGCAGTTTTAAAATTTCCATGAAGTGGTCTACTGCCTGTAACTCATAAGAGATTGGTGGCAATACAACTGTCACGTTGAGATGCGACTTTCCAAGTCAAATATTTTTATCGTATAAAAGATAACATGCTATTTCTTAGGTGATGATATGTAATGAGTTCTCTAAAAATCTACAGTATCATTTAAAGAGCACAGTAAACAAACTGGAAAATGTAGCATTTAAAAATATATGCAACCAAAATGTTGAATAGTATATATGAATTACCTTTAGCAATTCCATATCTTCCTTAGTGGGACAAAATTTAATCAGATTCTCCACCTGATCAATATCAAGAGCTGAAGAATCCAATGCTAGTACAGCATTCTGAAAATAGAGGGCACTATATTTAGAATGACCGACTCAACTTTAGAAGTAAAAGCAAAAAAGGAAATTGAGAATATTGTAGCAAAAGTTTGACCCAACTTGGCAAGGCAAAAGAAAGAACCAACAGAGAGAATGAATTTAAGTGTTACGGAGGAACAGAAATTTCAGTATCAAACTTTGGTTGTGGTTAAAATGGAAAAGAAAAACTACAAAGCAATATAATCTGGGCCACAGAAAAAGAACAAATAGTTTATTTATGATATATCCCAGATCCAGCAAAGCCAACTGTCATTCATTCCTCCCATGGAGATAGCAAAAAGGTCCAAGTAAAACAAACAAAATTCAACTTTACCCTCAACTATAAAAGCATTCCATAATAAACATTTCAAATCTATCCAATTTACCTAATCAACAGTTGTAGTGAGTTCACTACAATATAGATATACCATCTATTTTAACAGCTACAGGATAAAAAATGAAGCTTCGAAAGTTGGTATTAGTAGTACATTGTAAACAAACTAAGAAATCCAAATTAATATAAACTATATCACTTAAATCTATTATACCAAATACGTTTTTGCCCCCCAGGCAAAAGAATTCACCTTTCGACATTACTAAACATCCCTAGCATAGCTCTAACATGTTTCCCTAAAGAATCACGTTATATTGATGGAACCCTAGCCCAATGCCCTTCAGCAGATAGAACTCCAACAAAAAGATCATGAGCTCTAGGTGACCAATAAGAAGCTTGAGGATTAATAAATTTAAAATTCATAATTGCTGCTGCGGGTTACCAATTTTGATATCAAATTATAGAATATGCTGCATAAACAAAGATTCCGGCTCCCAGGAATCTGGTTGCCAGCAAAAGCTTTATGCACAGAACTTAACCTATCAGAAACTAAGATAGTATTACCATGGAATATTACATGCGGGAAAAAATCAAATAGAGGACATCAGATAGGGATATATTAGAAGTAATATAAAAAATAAAATAAAAAAAGACAATTTAAAGGGCAGGGGACAGGGGGAGGGGTTAAATCTCCAATATTCCAACACCATTTCAATTAAAAACTAAAATAAAATAAAAGAAAAAGATAACAATTTAGCACACTTATAACATTTAGCAGGGTAAGCTAAAAAACTTACAATCATATCGGGCAGAGGGATTTTTATTTTTGTGAGCATTATTTCACAATTATATGCTCTGCGCAACTCAACCTGAGATATAATACAAGCACCAAATACACAAAATAAGGGTAAAGAAACTTAAGGTCCTTAAAATGCATATAAAAGAAATTATATGATGAAAGAAGGAATTAGATGGCTACATGTGGCACTTCATGAATCTGCAGTAGATGGTCAAGTTCAAAGTTGATTAAGGATAAAATCATCCATCATTAGCAGCAGAGGATCTTTACAAACTTAAATATTCGTCATAAAAGAGTAGCTGTAATATAGACAAATAAATGGTGTTTGGGACTCCTATTATAGTATTTTCTTAAGGTTGTAAAATATGTAATTTGCAGCAAAAGGACCTTCTTTCTGATTTTAGAATAGGACGGCATTGCACAGCTATGGTAGCAAGTATAGTTTTAAAAAAAAAAATAGTACGCAACAATGATACTCTACCCTGATGACTCATACAGTCATGTAACTAAACCAACATGTCATTCATGCTGCAGACATAAAAATCAATAACAAAGATGTAGTGAAGATAAAGGGAAGCATGACAATGATGGTACAACTAGAGCAGCAGCCACAACAGAATCAATCACTTCTAAAATTTGTATGCTAAAAGCTTAATGATTATTTGCCATGATGGTGCCATTTAACTAGAGGAACCACAAATTAAAGGCCATTGAAATTCTCTTAATGCTTAATACATAGTTGTTTTCTGTATATAGTTGACAAGGCAATTACTTAAAGGACAGTAAACTTAAAATTGGAGAAACTATGTAACCAATTACAAAGTCTGACTAAGCTCATTATTCAGGAAAAGAAACCCCATATCATGTTCCTTATTTATTTTCTTTCATATTTTAATCAAGCCAATTAGGATCACTTAAACTGTGTTTTTCCTTATATAATGCATGTTTTGTAAAAATATTAAGCCAAAGTTAACATATATTTGATTAAGTATCCTTCATTTCATACATAAAAGGAGTTAGAAGAAAGAAAATTTCTTACTAATTGCACTTTCTCAGGTTTATTGATGTTAGAACCTCGTCGGCCTCCAAGTTTAGCACTACTGCCGTCTGAAGCAGAGGCAGCTGAGAATAAACTTTCAAGTTCAGACATATCAATCTCAGGGGCCCTACACCAAAAGAAATTGATCTATAGGGTTAGAAAGTAATCATCTTCCCATATTAGAGGAAAAAGCAATCCAAGTAAAACTAAACATAAATAAAAGGGGAAACAGAAAAAGGACAGATTGACCAAGAATTTATGCTTCCTTTTTCTCTCTTTATCACATAACAAGATAGAAAGTAAATGGACATGTAACATGACAAAGCGCTTTTTCAAAAACATTCAAGTGAATGTCCAACAAAATGCAACTACTATAAAATGTTTTATCCACATTCCAGCACATATTGTGCAATCTAGCATCAATAAAAACTTTTGGCAATTATAAGAACCTATGAAACAATTTGGTACTGATATACAAGTTATATATGCATGAACCTTGATTGATTATCCTGCTTTTGAGAATCAGCCCATAAACTCCCTTGCATTGCTCGAGTGACTTTGACCCAATGTAACGGCTTCAACGAGTTTTTCTTAGGGGTGTTACTCACGCCAATGCCGCGGCCTCTTCCATGACCAGTCTGTCCCAAAGCTTTTTCCCTACCACTTGATGCAGGTGGTGGTGGAGGCACACTGGAAACCTTTGCACCTGGCAGCCGTGCACCTGGTGGGGGAGGAGGCACAGCAGGAGCTTTTGGTGCAGGGGGTGGAGGAGGCACAGCAGGACCTTTTGGTGGAGGAGGTGGAGGGGGCACAGCAGGACCTTTTGGTGGAGGGGGTGGAGGGGGCACCGTGGAACCTTTCGGTGGAGGTGGAGGAGGGGGTGCAGCAGGAGCTTTCGGTGGAGGGGGTGCTGGAGGAGCTTTTGGTGGAGGGGGCGCTGGAGGAGCTTTTGGTGGAGGGGGCGCTGGAGGAGCTTTTGGTGGAGGGGGTGGAGGGGGCACTGGAGGAGCTTTTGGTGGAGGGGGTGGAGGAGGAATAGAACCTGGCCTTGCAAGTCCTGCAATTGGCGGAGGTGGAGGCAGGGGAGGGACATTAGTATTATGGCATCGGACAGATGGAGCAGATCCCTTGTGAGAGGAACTAGTAGTAGAGACAACCATTGGAGGTGGTGGCGGAGGTGGTGGTGGTTGGTTTGGCTCTTGCATTTTAGATTTGCTGCTGAAGGATGGTGGATGCAAGGGTGGGGCAGGGGTGGAGGTAGGGGTGGAGATGGCAATTGAGAGGAGTTGAAAGGGGGTGGGGGAGGAGGAGGAGGAGGAGGTGGAGGTGGATCATTGTTTGTAGATTCAGGTGATGTTGAAAAGGCTCTACCAGAAAAACTATGAGGTGGAGGTGGTGCAGGTGGTGCAGGACCTCTTTTGGTAGTGGCAGGCAAAGATATTGCAGGATTCCTTTCGGAGAAACCAGGAAGAGGAGGGGGTGGGGGTGGAGGTGGGGGTGCAGATGGCTTCGATGTAATGATGTTAACAGATGAAGGTAGATGTAGAGGAGGAGGAGGTGGTGGTGGCGGTGGTGGTCCAGGAGGTGCAAATCCTGAAGAAAGACTTTTACTAGGTATCGGAGGTGGTGCTAGTGGTGTGGGTACAACAGGTGCTGAAGATTCCAGTGGAGATGAATGAGATGGCATTCCAGAACATGACACTACCTGAACAGCTTCAACTGATGCATGATCTAAATCTTGTAAACTATCACTTTCTGAATGTAAGGGAACTTTATCAACAATGTCTGGTGGCAGAAATCTTGCTGGATCCCCCAAAGGCTTATTGATCACGTCAAATGCTTCATCTGAACTATCAGCAGTGCTAGATGCATTGTTTTCCTCCTCAGAATCAACAGGAGATGCATATAAATTTCCTTTGTTCTGCAATCTGGACAATTCTTTTACATCACTCAAGACAGAAAGTTGTTTAAGTAACCACAAAGCAGCATCATCACTGTTATCAACCCACTCAACACCACTAAAGAGTTCTTGAACACGAGAAAAAGCTTCAATAGGTAATCCCCCTTTCTCCTCACCATTCAAAACTGTTATAGGAGCCTTAGGTGGGGTGGAATTTTCAACCTTCCCAAACAAAACCTGAATTTAGAAGTTTATTGAATTAGAGATACAAATGTTGAAGAAACTAAAGAATCATGAGTTCATGACTAAAACTAATAACACCTTAGGTTTTGGAAAAATATGGTAGGAGGTTAGTGGCTAAGAAAGTGAATTGCTTATCGCGGTTGGCCTTTGCTCTTCCTTCTCATGATGCATCCAAAATCCTAAAAGAGGCTCAAAAAGATATTTACCTCTGCTCGGAATCCTTTTGGAAACCGCTCCTTTGAGTCCCAAAGAATGTCCAAGTTCTCAGAGTTCAGCATCAATATGTTGGATCGAATAAATGCAGTGTTGAACATTATGCGAAACATCATAACTTCCCTTTCAGGATCCAAATCCAAATGGACACACTCCAATACAACATCTCCCTGCACTGAACACTGGATGTCAATTTTAATCACATCACAGTCTGCCTGCAACAAGGAAAAAAAAGTCATTTTTCAGAAGTTAACACGGAACAAAAAAATTAATACAAAAAATTTGGGGAGGGGGGACTTTTACCTGACGATAATGTCGAAGCATCTTCCTTTTCTTGGACATGGAGAACAGCATCTGCGTGGACAAGCCATCTTTGTTATGAAGGTTCCTACCAAAAATGCGAATAATTGGCCTACATCCATTTTGGGCATCAAAGCTCGGAATGGCTCGAAGAATGATACAATCTAAAGAAAGAGCACGCTCAGGAGGAGGCCATTCAGGAGCTATATTCCTTCGAGCTACATACTGAAGGTAGCGAAGCTGAGAAGGGAAGGGATTTAAAGGTGAAAGGAGCTGCAAGAAACCCTTGGGAGCCTCTCGATGAACAATTTCAAGGGTCTTGCGCTCTCCACTGTGCAGTTTTTTAAAAATCAAGAAACTAGCTAGCAGAAATGCCAAAAGTGGCCACCCCCCTCTTTCACAGTGTAGAAGAACGACACTTTGATGATTCCCAAGTGAAAGCCAACTTTCACAAACACGAAGAAAATGCTGAATTAGAGACAATGGGAGCAGGGGACAACCCTCATATTGTCGTGGATAGTCCAATACAGTAACATCGTATTGACATAAAATTTCCGCGAAATCACTTGGTTTTTCACCTTCGCGAAAATTGAAAGCCAGAAAAGATGACTCCGGGAACTCTTCATGTAACTCAGTCACAATCTCGTGTAGGTATACTTGGTACATACCATCAGGCAAGGCTTCAGTGGAGAAGCAGGAATCCAAAACTGCATTAATTTAGATCAAATTCACTTAACAATAAAAAATACACAAAGAGACTCCAAATCAAACAAGGTGAGGTTAAAGAATTTTTTTAGCACATACCGTATACTCTCTCAACAAATTCAAGCAACCCATCCGGGGGTCTTCTATAAAAAAATCTACTAAGAAGTGTCATCTCTGCCAATACAATTTCACCCAATGAGCTAAAAACACCCTCACAAACAACAATAAGAACAAGAACCCGCGAAACTGTTCCAATTTGTTGCCACGTGCTTGCAATTTTACAGAGAAAAATCAACGGCAGCAAAATAAAAACAAAAAAGAACAAATATGCAATTATTTAAAGCAATTCAACTAGAAACGAAATTTATAAACAGCAGAGCCACGCTCAATGACTTCGATTTGAAATAAAGCGAACCATTTATTCCTTAAAAAAACACATAATACAAGAAAAAAATAGTTGAGGTTAAGGATTAAAATTACTTACCTGTGATTAAAAGAAATGCATAAGCTTTTAAGATTGGTGAAAACAAGCTCCAACTCTATGGTTCTACTGGTTTTTAATTTTCAAATCTTACAGAGCGTTCTTCCATTTTGAACTTCAAATATTTGGGTTTTCTTCTTTTTTTCTTATTAATTTAACGGCCATGTAATTACGTATTTACCCTTTCCTCATCCCCTAGATTTGGGCATGACGCAAACTTTTGCACCATGTTTCTTTACGGTTTTTCTTTGGATAAAGCGGTATTTAGTCCCTGGACTTGACGTTTTCTCAACTTGGTCCCTGGATCTTTTGTCCACACTGGTCCCAGAATTTGGATTTTTTTCAATTTAATCCTTAAAATTGAATTATGTTAAGGTATAATAAAATGACACTACGAGATTACGTCATGTCATAACCTGAGATTTTGAAATATATATAATCTAAAAAATACAAAAAGTATAAAGAAAATTTTAATTTTAAAAAAAGTGATGATAATAGTGCCACCTTATCATATCTTAACTAAATTAAAATACAATGATGAAATTGAAAAAAGTTGTCAAATTATAAGATTAATGTTTAAAAAAATTAATGATTAAATTAAAAAAATTTGTCAAATTTAGGAACTAAATACCACTTTATTTATTATGTTCACAATTTTTTACTATTTTGAATTTTGAGTTGTGTCTATGATTATAAAAATATATATGAATTAAATTTTAAATTTAATAAATATAATGTAAAAAATATAAAATGATTTTAGAAAATCTATTTCAATGATTTGGGTGTTTTTTTTTTAAATTATGCATCGGGTCATTTAAAGGTATTATTTAATATTTTTCAAACAAAAGTTACTATTTAACAATGCTAATAATTTGAATTAAATCATAATAGGAGGATAAAAAGCTGTAAAAGTCAAACAAAAAGATTAAATCCCAATGTTGATAACAGCATAGGGACTAAAAATAAAAATAAAAATAAATGTTTTAGATAAACACTTTATCTGCTTAATAATTTAAATTTTGAAAAAAAAAACCTTTGAGATTGAAAAGGAATTTATAAATTTTACAAAATTGGTGATAATTTATTTTGGTAAAGTTGTTTTTGAAATATTTGGAAATTAAATAACATTTAGTTTTCTTTGTTCTGTAATGCATGAATTAGTCATTTGTTATTTTTTAAACAAAATAATATGTTATTTAATTATTTTTAATTAATAATACATTGGGAAAAAAATAGGTATATATATTATAAACAAATAAATAAAAATTGTGTTTATATTTTGATATAAAAATAATAAAATGAAATATTGTAACTTCACCTCATTTACAAATTGTTATTTATTTTTTTATCAAAAGATAAACAAATCATTTTAATTAGAGAAAAATGAAATTATAGAATTAGTTAAAATGAATTAATATAAATTTTAAGAGTTAGTATTAGGTAAACTAACAACAGTGGTGGAATCAGGGCCTAATCTCTCTAAAATGAAAATTTTTTCATTTAAGCTCTTATAATTTATAAAATTTTAAATTATTAATGGTAAAATTGCACTTTGGCCGTCTCAAAAATGATAAAAATTTGATTTGATTCTTTAAAAATTATAAATATATAAACTATTAAAATTATGAAATTACATTTTTATTATCGTAAAAATATACAATTTAATTTCAATCTAGAAAAATTCTAACTCCACCACTGACTAACAATGTACTTTTTTATTCCACAAGCAATCTTAAAAAATTGACATGTGTCTATTTTCTTAAAATATTTATGTTTTTTTATTATAATATACCCATCTAGGAGATTTGTCACCGCTTAGTCCTACTTATTGAGTTTTTTCAAGTTTGTTATAGCACCACTTGAGTTGAACATATGTCATTCTCGGAAGGCACCAAGTGGACGCCTAAAAATGGTTTTCCACTTGTCGTCAATCAGGACATCCTCAATTGCTCAACCTCCTAAAGCTAACTATCTGTCGTGAAAACAATTCGTCTTAAGAGACATCTCCTTTTGCCAAACTACTCGCAATTTGAACGCTTCCCCACGTGCGAGCATTGCCCTCAATAATCTCTAGAACACACCTGAACATAATAACATCGTACTCCCTCAAAAGGCATAACAGAAAGAATTCCATCGTGCATATCCCTCACTTACTCCATAATGATAATCACCTTGTTATATCACCACTACTAGACAATGGGTATATCTTATAAATACTTTCCCAGACAACGAGAATGAGATCTTCTTCCTATTAGCAATCTTGAGCACTTACCATCTGCATTCAACCTTTCATAACAACCTTCCTCCTTCTATTGTCTTTGTCCGACTTTCCATCTGTTTAGGTGAATTGACCTCCCTTACATCACCACTACATCCTCCTCTTTAACCTTTTTGTTATTAAGATTTGTATCAACAAAGTTGAATTGAACTATTTTATTTATGTAAATATGAAAATAAAGATTTTAAATTTTTAATGTGATTTAATGCAGATAAATTGTGACAATGAAATTTTGAAATTTAATATTATTTAGGCTTCATATTTTTTAGCTAATAATAAAATGTAAAAGAAATGTAATATGTAATACAGCAAAGTATCTCAGTTGGCAAAATTTAAATAACTCCACTTAAATAAGATTCCTTTTGTATGTTAAAACTTTACTAATATATATATTATATGATTCAGTATAATCATCACAGGCTATTAAATGTGTGTGAAATAAGGTTTTTTTTATAGGCATGTTAATAAAATTAAATTAATATAAACATAAATGTTAAAAGTCAATATATTAGGCGATTAACACTGAAATAAATAATTATAATGATCGCCAATTGTAATATTATTTAATGTTCTCGTAAATTTAACTCATTAGAAGAAAGCAATTAATAAATAATATTATATTAAATTTATAATAATAATTTTTATTATTAAATTTAGATTCACTTCACAGTGGTATAAATGAAAAAAAGATTACTATGTTTGAAAAATAAATTTAGATAAAAAAAAAGTTTATTCAATAATCAAATTCAATCTCCAATAATCAAAGCCTCAGCCCAACTCCAGTAGTTTTTATGTTTATAATATATTATTTTTTATATATATTATGTAATTTATATTATATAAAAAAAATTAAAAGGTAATACCGGAGTGTTTATTATTAAAATAAAATAAAATAGTCCAACGCTACAATCAATAAAGTAAAGACTGAAAGCGGTTTCCTATCTTCAACAGAGTTTCGGCTATTGGTATTCCACCAAAATCTCCTCCAATATTATCAGCAAAAAACCAGGAGAGTGTGGCTTTCCATATAACACAACATTAGCCACAGGTCAGTAACATCAGAAGATAGATTATCAAAGGGGGTCAATTCATCGTCTATCTTCCTCTATTGCCGCCAACATAAAAAATTAAATATGCTATACTATAATCTAAATATTAAAAAAAATACTAAGTTGTTTTATAGGTATATGAGTTTTGGGTTTATTATTGTGATGGTTTATTTCTCCTTAGTTTGAGGGAGATTTATACATTATGGTTTGATTTTTTATACTTTTTACAGAGGATAGCTGTACATTTAGGTTGGGCATTGTGTAGTCATGCAACATGTGATCACAGTCAACTATTATTTCTTTATTGGCTGAATAGGCTTTTTAGGTGGTGGTACTTGCTCTGGTTGTTCCTCGAACAATGAATTTTTCTGAAGTAGATCTATGTATTGCGGCTCCTCTCTCGGAACTAAAGCTCTGCTCGCTATACGTAACGTCTTCTTAAATTTAGGGTTTGACTCAATCAGGTCACTCTTGCTTTAAGTCATACATTACAAGACAAAATAGTTAAGTTAATAAAAGAAAAACAAATTGCAAATAAATAGCAAAAATAAAAATGTCGTATCTATACTTTTTTAATTCACTATTTATCCCCACTAGCATACAAAATTTTATGACTAAATCAATTTAACATCGAAATCTCTTTGATAACAGCGACTAACAACTTGATTGCGTCTTGGCGTGCATGCTCCAGAGCTTAGAATAATACAATTATATATATAAATACCTGCTGTGTTTATAAATATATAAGTTAAATTGTAATACAAAGAATTTTACAACAATGTACTGAAAGTATTCCAAAAAATGTACCAAAAAGATGTCTATCTAAATTGAATTAACAGTAAATATAAATATTGAGTTAATTCTAAGCAGCTACTACTCTATTGGTCATATTATGGCTAAATGCTAAAATTGAAGTTTCAACGCAAAAAAAACTAAATTTTATAAATAACAAAATTTCTAAATTAACAAGCAAAGATTGATTAATGTCAATAGTTGCAATTAATCTAAAGTTAGAGATATTTACCAATTAATTAATAATTAATCTAATAAATATCTTTTGACTCGTAGTAGTCTATTTATTTTTCGACCTGATGAAACTAAACTAAGCGAAATTAAATTAATACTCTGAGTCTCATCTACCTAAGGCTCTTTGGAAAATTTTAGCCCCTCGAGCTTCAATGTCGTGACATTACAGGTCTATTGTCACGACTTAACAGCTAATTTAATAAAACTTCTGAGACTAATGTTGAACGTGGCGACATTGTTGCGCTTTGCTGTCAACTTCCATCTTCGGACTATTATCTCGGACGTTGCGATTTTGTAAGCCAATCTTGCCACTTAGGGACCAGTGAGCTTGGTCTTGCTGATGTTGGTTGAAAAATTCGTTATTCTTTCTAGATCAGTGACGATTTTCAGGTTGTCGAGTCACATACCATCTGTTTGTCTTTATTCCCATGTGATATATCTCACCGGGGATGGCTTTTGCTTTTGTTTCTGTTTCGGGAATCTCCACATTTAGGGATATTAACTTACGTTAATTGAAGTTGCTGCCCTAGAAATGCCAAGTGCTCACTTTTCGTTATTGTCTAGTTTAAATATATAAATTAAGAAAACTAGTTCTCCATCGAAAGACCCGATTTCAGGTCATATATCCCCTACACATGCACCACCCAACCAAGGGGACAGGGAAAGCTAAAGGCCCAGGCCAAAGTTCATTTTATTTATTTATTTTTCTCCATAAAAAAAAATGGAAGCAGACGAGATAGCAAAGGAGCTGCAAAACATTGAGTTTGAGATTCATGATGTTGAAGGTGATATAATTTATCAATTTTCATGATTAAATTATTTTATATACCTTTGTTTGTGGAATTATATGGATGAGCGTGTTGCTTAATTGAGTAATTTCAATAATGCTTTAGAACAAATACGGGAGTTAATTGAGAAGCAAGAGAAGTTGTACGAGAGACGGTCGGAACTGCAAGTTTTACTGGAAACATGTCCTATAGATGTCAAAGTTGGCTCCGCTCCGACCAACGTACAAGCGGAAGATTGGTCAAGGTCATTTGACTGGGATTCTCAAGCCGAAGATATTAGGTTCAATGTTTTCGGCATATCTTCCTATCGTCCAAATCAACGAGAGGTAGGTTGCTTGATTCCATTATGTTTGATCACCCCTTTTATCGTTCTTTTTCTTTTGGGACATGATAATGGTATGAAGGTTAAAAATGTGATTTAGTTACTAATTAAAATAAGGGTTTTGTAGATCATAAATGCAGTGATGAGTGGAAGAGATGTTCTGGTGATAATGGCTGCAGGTGGTGGCAAAAGCCTTTGCTACCAGCTCCCTGCCATACTTCGTCAAGGAATTGCTCTTGTTGTTAGTCCTTTGCTCTCTTTAATACAGGATCAGGTCATTCTTTTTCCTTCTTTTAGTTATTATGAATATCTGATACTACATTATTTGGGTTTTCTTTTTCTTTCCCTTCAAAATATTGACTGCAAGTATTAATAACGATTCAGGTAATGGGTTTGGTTGCCTCAGGCATTCCAGCACATATGCTTACATCCACCACAAGTAAGGAAGATGAGAAGTTCATATACAAGGCCCTCGAGGAAGGTGAAGAAGACCTAAAATTATTATATGTCACACCTGAGAAAGTATCCAAAAGCAAGAGATTTATGTCTAAGCTTGAAAAATGCCATCATGCTGGTCGCCTCTCTCTTATTTCCATCGATGTTAGTCTTCCTTTTCTCTACATATTCTTTTCTTGTCATTTTGATGTGTATATCTTTGCTCCTTTGATCCTTTTGCTTATTTTAATTTCTTATTCTTTTTAAACATTTCATATCTTTTAAGCATGCATGGTTCCTTTTTACCAATATTGTTATGATTTTAGTTTTAAATATTTTATGCTGTGAGGGCTACTAAAATTGGTTGTTTACTTGTTTCTTCTAGATCCATACCTTTATCTTTTATATAAGAATCGGAAGTAGCTGGAGGTTATGATATGAACTAATACGAACATTTTACTATGCCTGGGTTTTTATATGTTAAAATGCATTACACAATCTAGGTTTGATACATATACTTTGTACATGTTCTTCTTTCAAAACGTGTTGAACTACTGGTTATACATAGTAAACATAATTATTTGATAGAAAGCTGCAAGTGTCAAGCAACTCCAACATTATGAATCCTCAGGCTAGACTGTTGATAACAATATGCATGCATGCATGTATGTATCATTATTATTTTGTGTAGGTGATTTATGTTTAAATTAATAGTTTGCATGACCCAATGTTACTTTTATGTTGGTTATTTTGCAGGAGGCTCATTGTTGTAGTCAGTGGGGTCACGATTTTCGCCCTGACTACAAAAATCTTGGCATACTAAAAACTCAGTTTCCAAATGTTCCTGTAGTGGCTTTAACAGTATGTAGTTCCTTGCCCCTTAACATTCACACGCATTTGTATATTTGCTGTTTGCATAGCTGCAATTTTTTGGCTAAATATATGACCTTACTTTTTAAACATATTTTGCAGGCAACTGCCACAATGAAAGTCCAAAATGATCTGATTGAGATGCTGCATATTCCAAAATGCGTAAAGTTTGTCAGCACTGTCAACCGGCCAAATCTTTTTTATATGGTAATTGGAACAATTATTAGTAATGGCCATTTTGTTGTTAAGAGTTTATGTAGGAACTATGTTATTAGATAAAGGAATTTTCTTAAATTGCAGGTCCGAGAGAAGTCATCTGTTGGAAAGATTGTTGTTGATGAAATAGCTAAATACATAAAGGAATCCTATCCAAATAAGGAATCTGGCATAGTTTATTGCTTTTCCAGAAAGGAATGTGAGCAGGTATGAGCTTTTTTACACCGGAGGTGCCTCACACAACCCTGTACCCATAAAAGAACATTTCATGTCTTGAAATGTTTGCTATTGCTGTCCTCTATCTAGGGGCATCATAATTGGAGGTTGTTTGTTGACTTGATTATTGTTTACAGTTGATAGTTCTACTCCTAGGAAGAGAAGTTATGCACTTAGTTTAGTTCCAAGTCCACATTATGGAGAGATGCATAGAAGCACTAACCTTTATGTTGTTAATAAATGCTCTCAGAATCATGCCATACCATCATATTCACCAATATATTATTCATGATCATTTACTACCTGTTAGCATGTTATTTGCCTTGTCATATTGCATCCTCAGGCATCTTAAGGATCCATTTTAATTCAGTCTTTTATAATGTCTGGACTATGTTCAGATGTTCTAGCTGTGTTGCAAGTTAAAACAGTAAATTGATCTGTTGGTTGTCAAGTTATTAAGTCTTACTTATAGGGTGTCAGTATCTAATTTCTAGATTTATAGTGAGTACATAGGTATGTATTATATATTCCTTTCACTCTATCAAGAGCTGTAGGTTGCAAGTGAGTTATGTGAGAGGGGAATATCTGCTGATTATTACCATGCTGACATGGATGTAAATGCTCGTGACAAAGTTCACATGCGGTAATCTCAACTGTCCTAACTTCTAATAGTGATCCTTTATGCTTAAATTATCTAATGCTCAGAGTGAACTTTTATTTTTCTTACCTTACTAGATTTGCACCACATACTTGGAAGTGACTAATCACTGCAGTATGAATTATATAATTCGTCTTTTCTATATTTTTTTTAATTAAAGGGTGTGACACTTTTGGGATTACGTAATTGGTTTATGTTTGATCCACTGGGTGAATAAATAAATTATCATAGGATGACACATTATTTCTAAAACTAGAAGTAGTCAGGTGTTAGAAATTATATTTTAATAACTTTATTTAGGTTTAATTAAATTTTAATTAAAAAAATTATTTCAGTCATCAAATGTGAAGATCCTGAAATGGCCGAGTATTCTTCACCTTTGTTCCTAGAGGTCATGCTCTCTTCCTCCAACTACATTGCAGAACATATCAATAACTTCAAACCAAACCTGCTAGAAATTGATTGAATTTAGGTACTTGTTACTAAACCTAGAAAATACCAATTATACCATAAAGCCTACGATGTAGAAAAGAAGTACCAATGAATGTAAAGTAACCAAAGAATCTTAATTAGCCTAAACAATGTAAAGATTACAATCGGACCCATAAAATATAAAGTAACTTAAATTTCAAAACTAGCATATTTTTATTTTCTGTCAGCCTCTTACTCGTGTTTCATGATGTAGATGGAGCAAAAACAAATTGCAGATCATTGTTGGTACAGTAAGTTTACCATCAGCCCTTTTTAGATATCTTGTCGGTTCTCTGTTTTCAGTTGTTATACCTTCACTTTTATGCAGGTTGCATTTGGAATGGGAATCAACAAACCTGATGGTAAGTATGATTAGGGAAAAAGATACTACTTACTGGAGAAAGAAAGTTGTATTGAATCAGGCATTCTAATGTGGATTGAAATGGTCATGTAGCCTGCAGAAGTTAGCTTTTATAGTTTATACGTGTACTCCTTATATGGCAATTACCTTTATAGTTTTCTGGCAATCCCCCTGCTAAAGCATCCCGAGTTATATATCTTGGCAGTCTCCATATTTTATAGATGAAGTTGGTAGCCATATACATTGGAAGATAAACTAGTAGGCACTTAGAAAAGCATTTTTTGTCATTCCTTTTTCTTATTTTCCTATTCTCTCTAATTTCTAGCCAGCAAGCTTCCTACTAGGTGTATGCTACTCAATATAATTTTTACCTGTTTCTGTTATATCTAACACTTGTTTACTGTTTGATATTGTAACTGTTTGTAGTCAGGTTTGTCATCCATCATAGCTTGAGTAAATCAATGGAAACATATTACCAGGTTTTTGGCCTTCCCTTTGTAAACTTTTTCCTTCATACATTCTCTTTTTCTCTGACTTACTTTGCTACAGGAAAGTGGCCGAGCTGGAAGAGATGGACTCCCCTCTGAGTGTTTACTCTTTTTCAGGTCGGCTGACATGCCTAGACAGGTAACTTTTTGGCTTTTTTTATTATTAAAAAAAGCTGTCATGTTTGCTTCGGACTTGTGTTAATTGTGATCTTTGTTTTAACAGAGCTCCATGGTCTTCCATGAAAACTCTGGATTGCAGAACCTTTATGACATAGTACAATATTGTCAGGTATAATCATCTGCCTTTTAACTCTGCCGTGTATATATATATACACATTAGGAAGTTTGTCTGCCAGAATGAGTTTAATAATCAGACAATTGATTTAGTTTTACTCTTTGCACCTTATTTGTTGCTTACTTACTGCTGGTTAATTTTTAACCTTTAGCTATCTGTGATAGAATGGGGAGAAGTAAAACGAAACGAAGACCCTTTTAAGATGAAAAAGTACAAATGTAGGATTTTTTTTTTCTTCTTAAAAGTTGGTTCAATGACTCCTACAAATCCTTATGCTTTGTAGACGTTAGAAGAGGGAAGAGACAGCAATATTACAATCTCTTTCACACAAGCCCATATGCTTAGGATGGAAAAGATAGCAATATTACGATTTCTTTCACACATTAAGTTTGGTAACTCCTACTATAAATCCTTACGCTTTTAGGGTTTAGAAGAACCACTGGTTAATTTCTATCATTGGGTTCTTTGGCTGCCATTAGTTGTTCGCCAGTTTTTGTTTAAGAATCGGTACTTATTGCATTTGGATTTGATTACGTTACTAGTGTCTGCATGTGCTAGATCCTTTATTTCAAGAGAGCTACTAAGTATTACATTTTCTTCTTTTTGTAGTCTAAAAGACAATGTCGCCGAAGTGCCTTCTTCCGGCATTTTGCTGAGCCATTACAAGAGTGCAATGGTATTTTTCTTTTACTTTGTATTACTTTTACGCCAATTTTGGTCAATATAATCATAATTTCATATTATGTTAGGGATGTGTGACAGCTGTGCATTCTCAAGTGAGATTAAAGAAGTGGATGCTTCAGGTATGTTTATTTGACTTCTATTCATTCAAGTTACTTTTTCGTATCTAAATTTTATCCTTTAAGTAATATTCTCTTCACCTTTCTTTTCAACTCAATTATATGTATGACACCTTCTGCTTTTCTTGCTTGGCCATCTCATTTTGCTTTTCTCCTCTTCCTTTAATTACATTTTGTTGCTAAACTTTCATTCTGTGGTGTGAGGTATTTGTATTCCCTACACAAGTCAAAATTTATGTCTTGCCTATTACAGGGTGAAAAGCAAATACATTTTATTGAGCAAAATAAGGTGTTTTTTTTACTTAGTTTTTTTCTAGAAGAAGACTGTCTTTATATTAGCTTCTTGAACAGAGTGTTGATTTCCTATACTTTTCTAGTCCAGGAGTTGGGCTACTGATGTTATTATAATTCCTTAGTTAGCCAGACACACAGCGATATAGTTTAAAATGCAATTGAACTTTTCATTTGACAAAATTTAATGGAAATGAGACGCGGTCTCTTTACAGATGTCAATTATCATTTGATTTTAACTTTAGGTGCTTGGATTTTTCTCTTTCTTCTACAGCTGCCCCCCTTTCCCCTCCTTTTTTTATTATAGATGTGTTTTGCTTGGAAAAGAAATAAACAAAGAATAGGGGGAAGTGAAAAAATCTGCGAAAATCTCACCTAGGGTTTCATTTGCAATCGCACCTAAGACATTTGGTTCAAACACCCTCAGAAAGGTGCTGAAAGTGTTCCATATGTTCAACTCAGTTTGTAAAATATTTGTTGTATTGGGGATTATATGTTGCATTTTTTATTTGGTTTGGAAAAATAAGTGGTATTTTGCTTCATATGATCATTTTTTTGCAGGTCATTCAAAACTTTTGATTTCTCTGGTGCGTGAGATGCAAGAGAAAGATCAAAGAGTGACAATGTTGCAATTGGTGGACAGAGTGAAAAATAAGCAAAAGCAACTAGGTTCATCCATCTCTTCTTATACTACATCTAATAAGTATGGTTAGGATAAATCTATATTCCATTGTAGATGTCAATATAGACTTGCATTTCTATTGTATAATTTCTACACTGCTTTGAAGTTTTTTGTTTTCTATCTTGTAAGGTGTAAGAGGAGCAAAAAGATGATTTTTCTATATGTGAGTGGAGGGCATAACATTCATTGGGGTGAAGTATAAACATGAAATTATAACCTCTAGATGGTGGTGGGCATGTATTCCTGTTGGTTGGTGCATGAAAATAATGCCACTCTTAAGAAACACATATCTTGTATTTCGTGTTTAATAAAAAGTCAGAAAGCCTGACTTGTTTGTGGCTATTCATATGGGCAAATTATGCCTCCCAAGAGTACCCTCAAAATTAGTTGAGCTAAGAATATTTAATCACGTGGGCTTTGCTATTGGAACTCCTTATTGGTGGTGTTTGGGATGTATGTCTAATGTCATATTCAACATGTGAGCTACATAAATCTGTTTCTCTGTATGAAAGATAAATATCATATTTCTTTTGTTCTCTTTCATTCATTGTCGTTAAGGTAACCTAAGTTCTTGACTGTTCCCATTTATTGTAGCAACATAATTATATCCATTTTTTTTATGAATTTACCAGATTTTGAACTAAAGAGGGAAGAGATGGAACAGCTTGTAGTACAGCTTATACTAGATCGTGTTTTGGTAAGAGTCGCTTATTTTGTGGACCATGAATCTAGCGTAACTTGTGATTATTTATTTAATCTGACTGCACCATATAAACTTGATTAGTTATTTATAGAAAATACTTCGCTGCTGAAATGGTTCATTTCTATGAGTTAAATGCTCGAGGTGTGCTGAATTACATTAAGAAATCATGTGCTATATGACTTAAATGCAAACTACTGTACCTTTGAATTTGTGCAAAATGAATGGTGTAAGAGCAGTGGTTATTTCAGCAACTGGAGTTCATCATGGCTTAAAACCCTCAAGAGGGTATTTAAAGGAATAGTTACTTCAGTAGAAGTTATATTGCTCCCTATAATCTGAAATTTTCGGGCATACACCTGTTCGCTTCATTTTTATCTAATTTCTAGTATGAAACGGCCCATCTTCATGTTCTAGTTATTGGGAGAATAAGGAATAAGACAAGAACATATATTAAACAAACGCATTGTTATTAGGAAGAAAATCTGCTGATTGCCACCGTGATAATAGTTATTGATCAGATAGTTCTAGATATAGGGGATTTTTCCATTAGGGTGCTGCAGTGATTCTGGATGTTAAGATCTTGCTTTTAAATGTAATGTTGTGATCTTCGTCTGTTTTCACATCTCTATGCTGCTTTTCAATCATGCAGAAGGAAGAATTTCAGCATACAGCCTATGCTACAAATTCTTATGTTACAGTAGGACCAAGAGCAAACCAAGTTTTGCAAGGTGTGTGCATCTGTTCTATAATACATGCTAGTTATTGAAAGTATGTTGGGTTGGCATGGTTGATTTACACTTGAGCCTGCAGGGAAAAAAATCATTAAGATGGATGTCACTAGCACATCGAAGGATGTGGATGGCTATAGGAAATCCAGTAAACATGGTGTCACATCGGGATTGGAGTTCAAGCTAGATGAGCTGAGGAAGGAACTCGCTTCTCATGACAAGGAAATATTCCCTCATTCTGTGTTGTCAGGCCAACAGATCAGCAGCATAAGCGCCCATTTACCAAATTCAATTGAAGAGGCAAGTCCAAAACTTTCTCAACTCTTTTCTTGTGTATTTATCCTATGCTTAACAATTGGTAGGACAAAACTCTTGTTTGCTACCATGCAAAGGAATTTTACTGCTCATCCTTGAGTTCCATCTATTATAAGGACCGGATCAGATTAGTCCTAATTTAACCTCTGGTTTTATTAAAAAGAATCAAATAAGGCCAAACTATAATAGAGTTAACATTTACTATTTTAAAAACATGAAAATTATTTTTTCATTTTCAGTAAAAGATTTCATTTTACAGAACCATAAAAGCTTTCAAAATATTAAATTTGTTAAACAGTAAAAGTTAACTCTGTTAAAATTTGGCTTTATTTCATTCATTTTAATAGAACTAGGATTAAATTGATCTGGTTCCTATAATAGAGTAACCTGCCAAATACTTTCACCATTTTCATTCTATTATTTTTGTGTCTCAAGAGAAAGAGAATACATAACTCGTATGTTTGCACGTGTGTTTATATATATATACATATTGTTTCTTGCAGTTGGAAAAGATTATTGGAAAGTTGAAGACAGAGAAGTATGGGGGGAGAATTCTTGAAGAAGTAAAAAAGTATGGTAATGCAGAGCATCCAAATAATGAAGTGTTGAATGAAGAAGAAAGCAGTGAAATAAGACCTCCTAGAAAGAAGCTGAAGAAGGCCAACAAACAAGTTATTATGGTTGACAGCAGCAATGATGAATCTGATTGATATTTTCCTTATGCTTCTTTCCACACTACCCCTAGACCTACATCTATCCTTTGGCTTCACCATAGTTTTCCAGGCATTTCAGGGCTGTTACCAAACATTTTGGAACTTGAAGTTTCTACTGATAGAAGGGAATATAGCTAAGCTTTTGCTAATTGGAACTCCTCTTAGATTTGTTCTTGTCATGTCATTTACTATGTTATCTTCTCCATTGTGACTAACTTTTTACCTGAGACAATGCTTCGGGTTTTTCTTCAATGTAAAAGAAACAGAAACAGAGATATTTAAAAAAAAGAAATTAAAACATCCTTTTTCCCTTATATAAATTATATTTGTTGTATGTAACTTGTAAATTTTGTCTAACATATCATTCAACATGTGATTGATTTGAATTTTTGTTCAATAATGTCTTAACATATATATATTTTAAAGAGACAGATTGACTTCACTCATTCTGTAACTTTTTTTGTTTGATATGATATTTAATGTGTGTTTCGTATGCTTGATTTCTATCACTTTTTTTTTTAAAGAAATTTATGTTGAAATATAACTCATCATTTATCAAAATTTCCTTCTTTAACGAATCTTGACATAGATTTTAGCCTCATTATCCAAGGGCTCCTTGTATTCATCCTTGAGTTCAATCCACGTCCCCTAATAAGACATCCTCAGGCAAATATGCTGCAAAGCAAAAGTACCAGAAATAGGTAGAATACGATATATGTACACACATGCATACACAATTACAACAATCATAATCTGGATCTTTGCCACATGCCCTGCAAATATAGATGCATACATATTCCACACGTTATTATATCATTATCATTGTTTCGAAAATTAAGGGTAACATTATGCTTTCCTAACTAACATTTATTGACATTAACAATCAATTATCCAGATTAAATGGCACAATTGCATTTTTAGTGTTTGTTATAAAATAATAATTCAATTCAATTTTTTAAGCCCTTACTAAATGACAGAAAATTAATAATTTAATTTAAACAATTTTAACACAATTTTTAATTTTGACCCCTAATTTTTTAAAATTTCATCTCAATCTCAAGTTTTAGAACAACTAAACTATGGTATATTTTAATCAATAAAATATAATTCACCGTGGCAGACTGCACGTGAATATGTATGGAGGGAAACAAATCAAATTGCTAAAACTTTGTGCAATTGTAATGCAATCTTCTGTTTCTGTAATTCAAACTCTTTCATCTACATATATCAAGTGTTAACCAAATCTCTCAACTCTTCGACGCCGTAATTCTTCCAAAGAAAGATCACGAGAATGGCGAGATACTTGCCGCGAAAACCCACCGCTCTCGCTGCTTTGACTTGTTCCACACATCTCACAATTACTTAACCAATCAGAATTATCATATGTACAAGCTTGGCATCTCCATGTACCAGATAAGCTTCTTCTCTCACCCCCACCAACAGTTCCCTGGCCTAAGATTCTTCGTCTCCTTAATCGGAATGTGTTCCTTATAAATCTCACAGGCCACCTTAACAGACTGGTGAGCTCTCTGATTATTGTAGTCAATGGGTTCGGACCAGAATACGAACCCTTCAATTTCAAATAGAGAATCCCAGCAAGTATACCACCAAGGTGACCAAGAAACGAGACACGAGGGACAAACATTTGGATAAGAATCAATTCAGCCCATGCCGCATAACGAGCTGGTACGATAAGTCCATGCACATTAGTGAAGTTTTCTGAATGAGAGTTGAGGATGACTTTCATGGCAAACAGGAGACCCGAAAATCCAACGGCATATTCAGAGTAATAAGGTCTCCTGTAATCAAAGAAGACAAGTAGGGATTTGGCTAATAGCAGGGTGATACCTTGTGACAAACCAAGCAGCGCAACAACCATAGACGCAAACTCGGTGCTGCCCATTGAAGTTTCCAATTGGATCCCCTTCCATAAGAGGGACATCATATTGTAGACCAGGTGAGATTCATCGACATGGTAGAATACCGACAGGAAGAAGCGTTTCATATCTTTGTTCTGCATATTAAAAACATGACAACAGATTACTTGCTAAGAAATCGGGTTGCTTTGGAATATTCAAGTGCCTAAGATACCTAAATTCGCAAAACTATGGATTTTGAAGCTAAAACGAGGCATCAGCTTTGAACAATTGGTAAAACACAAGAAAAAAGAAAGGATACTTATGAAGTAGATTCAAACCATTCTATGCCAAGGGATTAATTATAAATCTTAAACCATTTTTAAAAGGAACAAGGCTCACTGACATTCAAAGAACCCTCTCAATGGCTATGCTTTCAAAGGGTTTCTTCCATTATGTTTTTTTTTTCTTTTCTTACCATTTTCGGGATTTACCTTCAGTGAACTCTCTCAATGTCTACAAAGATGATGAATTTTATTGTCAAAATCATTTGATTTGCATTAATGCCTTAATTTTTTTTTCCTTTTCAAATCATTCGATCTAGTTGATAGTATATCAATGTTGCAACACACAATTTCGCAAGGAAGAAAACTAATTTACTGAGCATCGATATACTTGAGAATTGATTACAATTCGTAAATTAGGTAAATAATTTCCTATAATTTTCAGATTTTTCATATTTCTGATTGATCAATCTACGGTTTCTCTCAAAGATTTCCTAAATCTTTATATGTTTCTCCAGATTCATAATCTTTCTTACTTGATTATTGATTTCTCCTTAGGCGTTAAGAAATCACGCACTGTAAAGCGTACCTTGAGAATAAGATGAGGATTGAACCAAACCTCATCAACAAAAGGGAGGAGAGAATCTAGGAATGAAGGCCTGAGATAAATGAGAGTGTTGGAGGCGAGAAGACCGGCGGTGACCGGCGGCTTCCACGGCAGCCGGTAATATTCGTTGACGGCGTGAAGAGCCAACAACGGCAGCATTCCACGAGACACCGCCCCTCTCCTCCATCTTCCGCTGTCCATCGGCTACGGTTTTTGTCTGCAATTTTCACTTTGTGAATCAACAAAAAGAAAACATTCAATGAAAGATTAAAAGAAAGAGAAGCTTTCTTGCTATATATGGTTAGCATTGCCTTTTCCAGACTCTTCCTTCAGTTTCTATTTGTAAAATTTTCTCTTTACGTTTGTTTAATTTTAGAGTAAATCAGGTCTAATATCATATTTTTGTCGCTCAATTTTAAAAAATTATAATATAGTCATTAAATTATTTAAAAATTTTAATTTAAATAATTAAATTATACAAATATTTTTATTCAAGTCTTAATTTAGTTCTTTTCGATTTTTCATCTACCATACTTTATATTGATTTGATTCTTTTCCGATTCTTATAATATAATGTACTGGTAAAACTTTAAAAAAAAATCAATCTTTTGTACTTAAAGATGAGACCATCATTGATAGTCTTTAATTCCTTTGTTACCCGTACAAAAGATGAGACCGTGTCTTAGATGTCATTAGTTAGTTTCACATTATTAATAGTTTGGCAAACATGTCGAATAATTTTCTATCTTCAATAAAATGCCTTTCATGGCATGTGACACTTTTTTTTAATAGGATATTATAATTTTTAAAGTAAAATAAAACGAAATTGATAATTTAGATTTCAAATTATTTTTAAAAATTGTAAGTACATAAATATGAAAAAGGGTATAATATGAGGGCTAATTTTTGTAATAAGCCTTTTATCGACTATGATTTTAAACAGGGCCGCAGGCCCGCAGAAAACGCTGCGTTTTTTTATTTCTTATTCGGATTTCAAATTAGATAAAGGTGTAGGGCATATTTTAATAAACTCCAAATATCCTTTTTGCCTTCTAGAAGTTTCAAATGCCACAACGAATACCACTGAAAAAGCTTTGTTTGGGGTGAAAGGAAATGGCAACGGCGGCAATGGGTGGTGGATTTATGAACCAAATTATGAGAAGTAACACCGTTTCCTTGGTGGGTAAGGCTGCGGCACCGCCATGGCCATGGCCATTAAAAGGATTTCAACTCTACTGCTGCAGTAACACCAATAACAACAACAGTAATACTTAACATTAAAAGACGAAGAGCTTATGCGACAGTGCGAATTGAATACCTTCAAAGCCTCAGGGCCCGGCGGTCAGCACCGTAATAAGCGAGAGTCTGCCGTTCGTCTCAAGCACCTTCCGACCGGTATCATTGCTCAGGCCGTTGAAGACCGTTCCCAACACATGAATCGTGCTTCTGCCTTAGCTCGTCTTCGTACTCTCATTGCTCTCAAAGGTACCTTTTCTTTTTGCATTCTTCAATGCTAATTGCTATTAGCTAATTGCTGTTTGATTGATATGAATGAAGTTAGAAATCCGGTCTCTCTTGAATCGTATTCACCGCCTCCCGAGCTTCTTCAAATTCTTCCCCGAAACTCAACGCATAGGAGATCTGATTCTGGTCCCCAAATTGGGCCTAACAATCCCAAGTTTATATTGGTATATATATGTGTGTTTTCCCCATTTAAATTTAGTTAATTTCAGCATTACATACTGATGAATTGTGGTTCATTTTAACCCCCTTTTCACAGGGTATGCAGGCTCTGCTTGATCTAATCTTTGCAGTTGATGGGTCTATATCTGATGCTGCAAAGCTTCTGGGGTGCGTTATATTAACCTCTGGTACTTTTATTGCCTTCCTTCTGCCTAGACTTAACAATTGGACGGGTTGGGTTGGTTTTTCAGTAGTTCAATTCGGTTATTATATTTCTGGATCAATTTAGGTTTGTGTTCTTTTTGGTTTTGATCATTAGGGTTTTTCGGGTTGGATCATCTTTGGGTTCATATCATTTCGGATCCTTTTGTGTTTGGAACATCTTGGATTCGAATTCTTTTCAGGTTTGAATGAGCCAGTTTGGGTTATTGCCTTTTGATTACTAGGTTCATTCGTTTTTAGGGTTTTTCAGGTTGGATAATCTTGGATTCATATCATTTTGGATCATTTTATGTTTGGAACATTTGGAATTTGAATTATTTTCGGGTTCGGTTGAGCCAGTTTGGGTTATTCCCCTTTCATGTTCGGATTAGATTGGATCCAGTTTGAACTTTTGGGTTTGGTTCAAATTTCTGGCCAATCTAGTTGACTCGTCTTTTTTACCTATGTTCTATACTGATAATTCAAGAATGACTCGAAATCTCCTCTTTTTTTGACATTATAGACTGCTGGTAGTCACCCCTTACATAATGAATAGCCATAGTTATGGAGGGAAACTGGCAGGAAATGTCAGTAAAGGAAAACACTTGTATCATTCTAAATTTTCTATCGATATTCAATTGTGAGCTTTGAATTGTAGTTTGCTGTGTTGCTTAATACATGTTAGTTTGCTTACACATCATGTTTACAGTTGTATTTGTCTAATCTTGCAGGATGAGTACAGGGGCACTTTCGCGGTTAATACTATCGGATGATTCTCTTTGGAAGGCAGTAAATAAGTTGAGGGCGTCCAAGGTAGAACACTTAACCATGATAAAAGCTAAGATTTTAGCTTGTTTCACTCTCCGAACTAAAAAAAGGGGACAAATCTACTTGGTTATCATTTTTGCTCCATTCTAATTTTTCCGCAATTCGTTTTTTATCAACAGATTATCTTGTTTCATAGTGCATCCTACTACATTCTCACTTTTTAAACATTACCTTTTGATTGGTTTAAAGTACTTGGGAGGTCCTTGTATTTTAGAGGCTGGATCAAATTAGTCCCTCTACTATTAAATGGACCAATTTAGTCCCTATACTATTAAAAAGAATGAAATAAGTCCAAATTGTAATAGAGTTAACATTTATTGTATAAAAAATGTCTTGAAATTTATTTTTTTCAATTGTAGTTCAATTCCAAACAAAAGATTTCATTGAAAATGTTGACTCTGTTAAACAATAAATGATATTTTTTAAACAATAAGTGTTAACTTTGTTCCAATTTGGCCTTATTTGAGTCATTTTGATAGTATAAGGACTAAATTGATCCATTTAATAATAGAGGTACTAATTTGATCAGATTCCTATAATAGAGGGACCTTTAAGGTACATTCACCCTTTTGATTGTCTATTAGGAAAAGGCAAAACACACCTCTGAACATTGTGGTTTCCATTTTCCTTACTTATCAAATCCAGTGTCATATGCATGTGTTACCAGAGTTGTTTATAATGTTGCTGTAGGGCACTCAAAATTAAGTCTATCAGTAAATAAAAGAATTTTGAAAATGACATGCATAGCAAGGGAAAACATCATGAAGCTATAATAATCTATATTTTTGTTTAGGTTAAAATATCTCATAAGTCTCTATACTCTTCGAAAAATTGGAATTTAGTCCCTGTGCTTTTATTTTTCTCTACCTCTGAAATTTCAAAATTCAGGTCTAACTGTTAACACTGGTATTTCTTTGGGGGGGGTTAAATTCAGGTTCATTACAAATGTCATTTTTTTTAAAATTTAATATCGTTGATAGTTGGACTTGAATTTTGAAATCTAAAAAGTAGAGGGACTAGATTCCTAAAAATAGAAGTACAAAGACTAAATTTCAAATTTTCGAAGGGTTAGAAGACTTGTGGCATTTTTTAACCTTTTGTTTAATATGCTATAATAATTATCATGAAGTTACTCTAAAATTAGGAGTGTGATGGTAATATTGCATGAGTTGAAAAGATTAATGGTAAATCTAGAATCACTCACACAATTATTGTAGTAAATTTGCACACCATCTCTTTATTTTAACATTATCTTGATGGTAAATTTTCTTGATTTGGTTAAGAGTGTCACATATGTAGGCTCATTTGGTAAACAAAGAATTTATGTCAATGAATTTCAACATCCTTATTAACATCTTAGTTTTTTTGTAGCTATAAATTAGAAAAGGAACTATTCTAATTGTGTTGGAACTCCATAGGGTATGAAGCCATTGAAGTAGCACTATCATATGTGGATGCTAATTATTCCTCTGCGTATCAGGTACACCAATTTCTTTTATCTTTTTAATGAATGATGCAAGAGGCATGCTTTTGTTGCTACTAAAGATCTACATTTAACTCATTGTTGAAAGGGTTTTACTTGAATACCACCTCGCCCTGAACTGGGTTAGTCTGAAGCTGAAACAAATAAGAAATTCTGTGCTTATACTCAAAAAAATCTACATTTAACTATTGGAGATAACCAAAAAGTGAAATGAATAATTTTTCAAATGATTTGTTATTTTTTCGTTTTAAAATGTTTATTTGGTTTTCATTTATTGAGGAGCAATCTTTAGTATACAAATTGCAAACTCTTGAATTAAAAGATTATAGTGGCATATGGGGGTTTTCATTTTTTGCTGATGTATATGTAGTTGTTTTCATGGTTTTGTGCATCATGGTGTGGTTACCATTGTTGCAGCCTTGCAAGTAGCACAAATGAGGGTCTCAACAATGTACTAGTGCTAACGCATGTATCATGATCATGTCTTTTTTTTTTTTTTGCTTAAATCTTCCATACTTTACTAAATGATAGATTATGGTACGTCCACATTGTAATGAGTTTTCAGTATTTTTACAACTGATTTGGTATCCAGTTAATTTATGCTTATATAATTTCATTTTAGGGAAATTAAAATGTTTCAATCAAAATATATAATTATGTTATACAAATCCTAAATTCTGGATTGAAAATACAGTTCATAATTAGGAATGGTAGTCGATCGAATGTTTCATTTTTTAACTACCCAAATTTGAATCTACAAAATTATCTAAAAGTTTAAATCCGAATTAAATTATCTATTGAATATTCGAATTTGCAAAAAACTAATTTCCCTATTTTAATATGCTTGGGATATTTAAATTCACAAAATCCTAATTTAAATCATAAAACTAAAATAATCCGTAGATTTGAAAATCCACATCAGTTATCCGACCGGAATAAGCAAATACGGATAATAGATATTTGAAGCGTCTTTTTACAGATAGTAATTCTAAAACCTTAATCTAAATATTATCTGAATCCGAACTGCAATCCCTAATCTTAATGAACACCAAATGATATACCACGGTTTCTCCATGTTATTCAATGAATGAAGATGTTAAAATATATTACAACGTAAAACTTGAATAGACCAAAAATTTTACATAAGTTGCTGCTTGTTTTTCTAAGATGCTACATTTTGATTTTTTCCCTTTTACTTTCTCTTGTATCTTCTCTATTCAACTATGGCAGCAAAATTTTATGTTGTTATACAAGGTAAACGGACCTATGAATGAATGTTACTTGTACAAATAATAGTTATTATTTTTTTACCACATTACAGAAGCAGCAGCTTTGGTGGGAAAAATGCTACAAGCTCACGGCTCTTGTTGAAACCTCAGATTCAGCTTCTGGCGACTGTCCTTCTACCGATGAAAGGTTTTCCTAAAATACAAGCACAAGCACAATCATGTTTACCAAATTTTGTAATGAATGTATAAACTGATCCATAAGAGAATTGATGAGCAAGTAAATACAGCAAATTGTGTCAGGACTTCCAATATGAAATTATTTTTGTCCAATTGGGTAAGGATGCTTTTTCCCACATCAGATAGTCTAACCATAAGGGCATCTAAGAATTTTTTTCTCTTTTTTTTTTGGAAGGTTTTTTTTTTTTTTTGGGGGGGGGTCTAAGACCTTCGGCATCCAGTAACTATCTTTTAAATCAAGCTAAGTTGCACCCCAAATAGGGAGTAAGCTCTCCCCACACCTATTTTCTCTATTCAGATGACTCAAAAACGAGATCTTGCTAAAGGAGCATTGAGCTTCTTACCATTTGGCCCTATAGGCATTAAGCCAATCTCATTATATTATCAATGAATAGGTTCAGTATCCAATAACCACATTGTACTCGAACAATCTCAAAATCAAGCTAAGTCAGACCCCAAATAGGGAGCAAGCTATCCCAGCACCTATTTTCGCTATTCAAAAGACTCGAAACTGAGATCTTGCATAAGGAGCATACCACTCGGTCCTATGGGCATTAATGAAGTAAATATCATCATATTATCAATGAATAGGTGGTGTGGGCTGCCCAGCATAATGATATACGATTGAAAGAGGTTGATAATATGCACAAAGCGAAAAATAAGAATGACGCTAAAACTTACAATAGAATCCTTCAACATGGTTTTGGCAAAGTAATGCTTCAAAGCACCATCTCCACGAAGAATCTTCCCTCCACATCCAGGGTTATCTGTTGAACCCACTGATTCCTCGTCAACTACAACAGCATCTACTCTATTGTGTCCCGTCTTTACATCTGGAATCTGAAACATACAAATGTCAAACGATTCATATCATGAAATTTCTAATTTCGTAAGGATATGAATCTACGTACTATGACTTTATTTTTGTTGAAGTATCTATGTTTGACACATGAATATGGGAGACACGACCATCAAAGATTCTTCAAATATGTAAAAACATAAAAATCTAACAATGCCTGAGTCAGATGCAGCATATCTGTATCTGATAGACGCACACAAACCCAAATAACATAATTTATTCAAAACTTATGGCCCTCAAATACCTCATACATAGCTTCAGTGAGAATGCTTTCCAGTATAGCTCTCAAACCCCTTGCACCTGTGTTCTTAGCCATTGCCTTCTTAGCAATCAATCTCAATGCTTTTGGCGTAAAATGTAGCTTCACCTGAAATTAGATCAGTAATGATGTGAAAGTATGAGATCTGATTCAAATTAATGCAATATTTGTCAAATTGCTATGTTACTCGGACTCGGGTGTGAGTGTTGGATACAGGTAAGTATCCGGCATGGGTATGGTCAGATTTTTCTTAAGTTTTTCCATGTTTGGAGGATCTGTAGAGATCATATCCTCCTATCCATGTCTCGGGTACAGGTACCTTAAGAAAAATGAAGAACCCGAGCAACATAGTCAAAAAAAGAGTGTAAGAACTGAGAGAACTTGAACAGGCAGAGACAACTTACATTGTTCATGCTAAATAACTTCTTGAATTGCTTTCCAAGAGCATTTTTTGGTTCTGTAAGCACCTGTATCACGAATTCTTCTCAACAAATAGTAATATAAAAGGAGTAATTTATTAATGAGTTGCCTAATGATGATCCTATTGATCTTCCCAAATCTAGAATCCAAATTTGTGGCTATCTATGAAGCATGGAATTCAAGTAACCTGTGTATTAGTGGTGTCCTTGTCCATGTATATCAGATACAATCAAATGCGACAGAAAAAATTAAAGGGTTCAGACACTTGTGGGACATGGTGATCAGCACTTCAAAATTCAAAACAAAATAAAGAAAAAGAAAGGATAAATCTTTGTTATTTGGACTCGGAAATAAGTGTCGGATACAAGTAAGTGTCCTACATGGTGATCAGATTTTTTGAAGTTCTTTCATGTATTTGGAGGATCCTTGAAGGTCATATCCTCATATCCATGTATTATGAAATATCACCCTATATATTGTTGCTGGAGTCTTTAAACTCCTTGGCTTTTTATTGTCACATGATGATTTCTTTTGAGTACTGAGTAAGTTACAAATTAAATTAGAAGGAAGGGGATTACAACAACATGGTTTGAACCCTAGTCATTGGGATGCCACCAAGAGACTTTAACCACTACTCCTTTATGCTAAAGTGTTGTTAGTGTAAAGTTTTTTTTTGGTACCATTACAAGTTTACAATTTGGGGGAGGGGATGTAATAGCTAGGACTTGAACCCTGAACTTTGAGGTACCAACATAGCGCTTTAATCACTTGCTCCTTCGTGTCATTGGCGTTAATGTAAAGTTAAAAAGATCATATAAGTATTTTCCTGGATATTATATATATATATATTCCTGAAACGAAAACTTCTTTGACTTATATTATAATAATTTTATTAGTACCTAATATAATAAATATATGAGATGAATATTCTTAAAGATATAGTTTTTTATTAGAAAATAATTGGTTTAATGAATTTATCTTTTATAAATTGAACAAAACCCAAATTACTAAATTTGTCTATACATAAACATTCTTTAACTGAATTCCTCCACAAAAAAGGGGCATATGTATGATGTATCTAATTATCTCAACTAATTGGTCACACTTTTTCTTTTCTGCAAATTTTGGCTCATATTTGCACTATGTTCTATCAATATATAGTTTATAAATAATTTATACGACTTATATAGAAATATAATGATGTCAAATATTTAAGTTAACCCTTTTAAAAATAAACTTAGTATTTAATATCAACAGTCCCTTATCTAATACATTGCATTTTACCATTTTAATCATCTTTCCATCAACAGTTAAGAAAGAAGTGAACAACAATTTTAATGCTTAGAGATAGCAAAATGATCTGTACCATGTACCAGAAAGGATTAAACTGAGTAACAAGAAACCGTACACACACACCAGGACATGTGTAGACCAAGGTAAGAAGGTGATATGAAATGTTACCTGCACAAGTTGCTCCTCAGTTAAAGCTGACAAAGTAACTAGTATTGGAAAGCGTCCTATAAACTCTGGTATAAGGCCATATGCAATAAGATCGGAACTCTCAACCTGAAATGCAAATGTAGCTTAAAGATCTCAGTGGAACTTTATGCAATTGCTGTCCTTTTTAGGGTTAGCTTGGGAGAGAATTTAGATATATAAATAACGTTACATGTTATTTTTGTTGTCTTGACATTAGAAAGAAACAAGGAAAAAGGTTTTATTCTCACTGATTCAACCAAAGATGATGTCACAGCAGCATTGGTTACCCACGAGGTCCTCATATTAGCACGTACAGGTGCTCCAAAACCAATTGAAGAATCTTGCTGTCTGCACCAACGAATAATTAAATCCCCTAAGAAAATGAACAAAATGACATCTGACAGAGAATTTCATTTTGGTAAGTATTGATAAGGGTTTACCTCTCAGAAATTGTTTTGTCAAGATCAATAAATGCTCCACTACAAATGAAAAGGATGTCTTTCGTATCTATCTGCATATTATTTACATCCCATTTAAGAGTAGTTGCAAAAATTAACTCTTCTAAATGAAGGAGCTAAGCAAGCAGCTTAACGTCAATTGGCACCCAGCTTGAATATAAGATCACAGAGAACACAATGCATAATAAATGTAGAATAAAACCATTTAACACTCCCCTAATGTGTAGCTCAACAAGGGCCTATATGACAGAAGAATTTCCTAGCTCTATCCTTGTTCATAAAGAAGAATTCTTAGAGGTTAAAAATTGTGTGCATACGCATAGGATGCTGAAAGCAAACAGAGGGTTCAGTTATTAGGAATTACGAGAGATGAAATTTAGGGAGGATCATAGAGATGTATGATCGAAGAAAAAATGTACAAGTGTGTTAAGTGGAATAGGATTTATCTGATTGGTTTTGACACTGTGGAGCATAGAAATAAGGATAATTTCAAGGAACAGATTTCAATGTTTTGAACTTCTGTAAATTCCCTACTATTTCATATCTATAATGAACTTTACAGCATGCACAAAGTTAGAAAAAAAACAATAACAATATATGATACCCATTTCATTTGTGCATAATTAAATATTTATGTATTTGCAATGATTTTTATTTGATCTTTGTATTGTATGGGCTTCCACTCAAAATACTAACAAGTCATATCATAACTAATGGTTTGAGAAAGGATTTGCTGTAGCAGGTTATATCTTTGGGATTGAAGAGACAAAAGGAGATTCACTGTAACATGATTCAAATCTCAGTAGATCAATTTTCAATTCGACATGTTGATCTCCAATAAGCTTCAGATTCTGGATTTAGTTGAGAGTTCTCAAGTTCCCAATATAACAGGAAACTTAAAGTGCTGATATTCAATAGCAGACGAATGTCGCAAAGATTTCCTTAACACAACAAAGATCTCTTCTGGTAGTATAATACTTGGCCATCTCATTTTAATATTATATTCAGATGTTTTATAAGTTGATTGGTAAAACATTCAAGTGATGTGACATGTCTTAAGATCATATGGTGTATGATAGTCGAAAGCTACAAAAAGTACACATAGGGAGATTCATTGAAGAAAGAAAAAGCATCTTTTCTTTATAACAGTTCATTCAGGCTTGCGGAAATTACCACTTACAAAGGCTCAAGTTCTTGCAATCATCTCAAGGAATTTCCAACAGTAGGCAAGACAAAAATATTTCCAGTTGCACTATGGTTCTAGTTCTCCTTTATGCCAAGGGAAAGAATACTTTATCAAGTTTACCATATGCATTGACTACTTAAAATAATTCTATTTAATTTCTTTTAGGAATTAAAGAAATTTATGCCATTAAATTTTGAACCAGTTTGTCCCATATATCAGAAAAAACATAATATTGTTGCTGAACCGAAAAAGCATACAATGGGCTGCAGATACACAACATAAACATGCTCATGATAAAGGTACATTTGTGAATGACATGATAAATCGAAAGAATACCTGTATATTGTCACTCCGAGGATGCTTCCTTGCTCCCTTCTCTGGAACATTTACAATCTGCCAAAGAAATATTTATCAACTGTGAGGCAGCTAGAGAGGATGCTGCTGAAAACCTCAAATTAAGTCTAATGCAAAATTAGGTAGGATGAAAAGAGGCAAAACAACAAATAATTGACCTTTTTTGTAGATTATACTATGTTGCATATCCCTATTGTCACTTCCAAATATATACATTTCATTCATAAATTCTTCCACAAGATGAAAGAAAAAACTGAAATGAATTTTGAAGAAATTTTCCCATTTCCTTCTAATTATAGGAAAAATATTTACAGTACCGTTATTGAAAAGATTACTAGTTTATACGGTCAGACTTCAGAGTTCAATATGAATTTAGTCTATAGGATTTGATAATTTGCAATTCTGATAATCTACATCAGTCTACTAAAGTTTTAAAGCAATACTTGACTTTATTATCCTCTTAGAAACTGACCAATTTTAGCTTCATCTCAAACTATCTCTTCTCAAGATTAAGCCTCTTCCAAACATTTACTTCCATAACTAATTCTCTCCTCAGTGCCGTGAAAGCAAACCATTATTCTTCAGCTGATAATCTAGCTCAAACTATTGTTTTTCTGTTATCTTTTAGGGAAAGAATTGCTTCTCTTTCTACATATTGCTCAGAAATTATAAACATAACCAGTATCCCAGTTGTTCACTCAAACCCTAGATAATTATTAGACTACCTACTAATGAATTAGGAGGAGAAGTTTAGAAACTCAGCAATCACTTAAGAACTTTTGTTGGAAGGAAATTTGGCAGGAAGCGAGCAACCACAAGGCATTACATATATAAACTAATAATAACATACCAGTCCACAACCAATGAATTTATTTTCAAAACACACACACACACACACCAACAACAACAACTCACAGTTCCTTCTAACATTTTAAGCAATGCTTGTTGTACACCCTCCCCTGAAACATCTCTGCTAATGTTTAAGCGTTCAGCCTGCAAAAGCAATTCAATGTTTAAGAAAATTTTAGGTCCAAAAGAAATCCAAGATTAAAACATGAACCTGACAATTTGAGTTGCTTTTTTTAAAAAAAAAAAGGAAGAAGGGTAAATTAGAGCTGAGTAATTGTATAACCTTCTTAGTTATCTTGTCAACTTCATCAATGTAAACAATTCCTTGTTGAGCAGCTTCTACATTGAACTCAGCCACCTAGATGCACATCAAAAGGAAAATATATATGACTACTGGTATGTGAATAGATAACCTAGCTCTCACTCTTTAACCCCCCACTCTCTCTTCAAGATTGTACATGAATTTATAGAAAAAGAAAACAATTTGTAAGGATATCATTAACTTGGAACATAACCATCCATCTTATGATATAAAATTAAAGTCTGAAAGCCACATCAAGAGAAAAGAACAAGAAAGTAACTCCTCTCATTAAGGGGAATACATGTAATTATCTTATCTCAAAGGTGCAATAAACCCGAACAAAAATACACTTTTATTCTAGAACATGTTCTAACTTTGAGCCAAAAGTTTTAAAAAGCAAGCTATGAGCTTCTCAACAGCCATTGGGTAATTTATTCAATAAAAGTATTTTTCTAAGCCCTTATTCACTCTCCAATCTCTCTGACTTTATCGTACCACCTTTTCTCCGCATATATAGCCTCTCACATCTCTTGAATTCTGGTTACCACCTTTACGTGGTTCCTGGGGTCAAGGATCGTTAAAGAGGTGCGAACTTCTTTGCTTAATTTTCTTTCTCTCCCACATTCTTATTATACAATCTTGAAGGAATGGCATCAGTGGTTCTGGTTCACCTTCACATTCTTTAGTTCTAGCATGTTCGATTTTGCTCAAAGGCATTGAGCAACTAGAAAATTTGTGATGTATAACAACTAGGGGGAAGAGAAGGGGGGGGGAATCAGCATGTTTGGGTTAGAATTGGAGGTACCAAAGTCTCATTGATCGGAGAAGAAGCCTCAAACCAGAAGTTTGTCTTCCCCACTCCCTCATCATACTAATTGAGATATTTTGAGTTCTACTAAATGATATGATGATGGGATCTACCTATAAGCCCTACGATGCAAAGATCAAAGTTAATACCGTGAGTAGTTTGTACAATATCGATTCAACATCTTCACCAACATAACCAGCCTGCAAAAAGGAAGAATTTCCCTCATTAAATGGGACAGCAAAAACAAAGAAGAATATTTAGTTAAGAAAAGTGGGACCTTTAATTAATCATGAAGGCAAAAAAGGAATCGTAAAAAAAACTTCTAGGACCTCAGATGTGTTTAGCAAAAGGCAACAATTATTTTCTATGGTAAGATTTTGTATGTCTAGGAAGATATCGAACAACTCAAGTCATCAGCTAAAATACTTCAACAATTTAGGTGAGAATAAAGTGATGAATATGGGATGGGACCATCTTCCCTTACATAGCTCAAGGCCAATGGGTTTCACACATCCCTGTCCAAAATCTGTATTTTACAAGATTTTCTAGATTAACATGGACAATGGACTTGCCTGTGTCAAAGTTGTTGCATCTGCAATGACAAAAGGAACATTGACGAAGCGAGCCAGAGTTTTTGCCAATAAAGTCTTTCCTGTTGTATGTACGTGTGTAAGTTAAGGAAATCCAGTAAATGAATTTGAATTTCATAAATCCAACTGGGTACCAAAGAACAGTGAAGAGTGCTTACCAGAGCCAGTTGGTCCCACCAAGAGCACATTGCTTTTCTCTAACTCCACATTTTCGTTGTCCTCAAGTGCTTCTAAGCTTCCTTCTTCTACTCCTGACCTAGCATTCAAATCCGAGACCTAAGTTTTCTAATGACTATGTTCTATATCAGTATACCCAATGGAACACAATTAAGCTACGATAACAAATATCAGGTTGAAATTTCAGAAATGAACATGGGAACTAACCCTTTCTCCAAGGAGGAATGGTATATTCTTTTATAGTGATTATAAACGGCAACTGACAGCACCTGGAATAATGGATTTACAGCAATAAATGAGGATTTAGGTTTTACTTATCTATTTATTTATAAATTCAAAAATTACGCACCTTTTTTGCCTTCTGCTGCCCAATAACGAACTTGTCAAGGGCTTTACAAATCTCTCTCGGTGTAGGCAAATCCTTCCCAAAATTGGCCCCGCCCAACCATGTGCCATTACCATGAGCATGACCTTCCTTAGGCCCATCAGCTCTCACGAAATTAACTCCGGGAGGAAAGGGCGGTCCAGGCGGAGTTTGCACAGCGAGGCCATTCCCAGCGGGTGGCGTTGGCGGAGAATTCTCGGATCTAAGATTATCCCAAAACGACGTCTTAACACCGTTCCGAGGATGAGGAGCAGGTGGAGGAGGAGTAGGAACAGCTTTCGAATTGGATTTAATCTCCAAGAAAGTTCCCTGAAGAGGATATATCCGATGGGGACGAAAGTGGTAAGCTGTCCTACAAGTAGGACAGAAATTAACGGTGGATTTTCCATTACTAGAATTACCATCGGAAGAATCTAACGAAGCATCGGGAAGATTGAAATTGAAGAAATTGTGATTAGAACATCGCGGACAATTTATTTCCGCTTTGATCCTACGAGTAAGAGCCGAAGTAGCAGTGCCACTGCTTTTCGTTCTAGCTTTACCTCTGCTCTTTGTCCTTCCATTAGTACCAGCAGCAACATCGTTTTTTTTATTATCATCATAATTGTCACCTCCTCCTCCGCCGCCGCCGCCGCCGTCAGCTCCTCCGCCACTGGAGAATCGATGTTGAATTCCACCAATTCCCACGGCAATCCTCCTCCAATGGCCCAAACAATTCAAATGCTCCATCACCACTAGCTTCCTCCATCTCCTCCACAGTCCTCCAGACATTTCTTTCTTGTCTTTTGATTTTTTGAGATTTAGATTTAGATTTAGATAACACTCCTCTGTTTCACTCTCTCTCTCTCTCTCCCCCCCCCCCTATAGAAATGAGCTTTTTATTTTTTATTTTTTATTTTTACCTTTTATTTTTATTTTTATTCTTTTCTTTGCTTGAAAGGGAACTTTTTACTTACATAAATATAAATATAAATATTTATATAACACGTATAAAGAAATACGCATTGTTCGGACGGTAGTTTGGCAGAGCGAGTGCCTAAAGGAGGTTTCATGGATGTTACTTTTTCACGTGTTCCTATTTTCTATCTTTTTTTAATCTTTGAGGCTTTCAACTATCCAATATTTAAGCTGAACCCATTGAAATCGGATCAGATTAGTTAGTCAGACTAATTGATCTTTGGAGATCGATTTGATTAGAGGTATAAATCAGACCAATTGTAAATCAATTAAATTGAATCAAAATTTTGATGTGAATCGAGAATAAATGACTTGATCAGTTTGACTACAGGTCCAGTTCTAAAAATATTATAAAAACTAACTAATATATTGATCTAGACAAAATGATTGAATCAACACTTGAGCGAATTATTCAAAATTGATAAAATTTTGAAAACTAGATCAAAATAGACCATAGAACCGGTTTATAAAAGTTTTTTATTATTTATTTATGGTTAAAATATGCCATAAATCTTTATACTCTTCAAAAGTTTGAAATTTAGTCCTCATGAATTTAGTCTCCTTACTTTTATGTTTTCAAAATACAGGTTTAACTGTTAGCCGTGTAAAGATTATTTTGTTAAATTTATATTCATTCCAACAATTTTTTAGTTATACACTATTAAGTGAGGTTTTTTTTCTATTTCAAAATATTACACTAACAAATTTAACAAAAAAACTAATTAATAGTGTTAATAGCTGGATCTCAATTGTAAAATTTAAAAAGTTGAGATATTAAATTCTTGTAAATAAAAGTACAATAAATAAATTCTATATTTGTGAAGAGTATGATTGACTTATGGCATATGTTAACATTTAATTATTGTTGGATTGGTGGTCGAATTAGTTAAACCAAAAATTAGCCTAATCGATTCAACCAATAATCTAGTTTTTAAGACATTGAAAGTAATAAAAATAATTTGTTTATCAACACTTCATCGGTTACATACTTGTGCTCATAAATTATTTGAGTTCAATTCAATAAATGTTCGTATTTTATTCGATAAATTTTGAAATAAAGCAATTCAAGCTATTGATTGCGTTGAATTTGAATCGCCTCTAAATCTAATGAATTTTTGTTTATAATATATAATTTAAATATTAAAATTTGTATATGCAAAAAAATAATTCGAGATCAAGTTTAAGTATGAGAATCAAGTAAATGAGTATAATTGAGTTGAAATCAAGTAGTTCAATTATATTTTGAGCTAAGTTGAAGTTTAAAAAGTCATACTAAGTACTGAACTAGACCGATTAGTTGAACCGATTGGATTGAAATTTGATTGGGGTATCCATACCAATTTGATATAAGGGGTTAGACCAATTGACTTGCAAATAGATTGAATTACACAATCAAACCTGTTGAATTTTTTTCTTCTATTTTTTGGATTATTTAATAATTAATTTAATTGAACCCATCAAACTGAAAATCGATGACATGACTGGTTTAACCATCGGTCTAATTTTGAAAACCTTAAAATGTACAAACACAAATACAAAATATACTTAAACACTATTGTTTTATTGTTGTATTTGCATAAGTTTTTTTTTTTATGATTCTAATAGCTTTTATGTTTGGTGTGCCCTGAAATATATGCATTGTTTAATATATTATTTGATATTTAAGTTTGATATTTTTAATTTAATATTTAAGTTTTTTTATTTAATTTAGTATTTGAACTTGATATTTTTTTTACTTTAATATTTAATTTTTTTTATTTAATTTAATTTCTAAACTTGTCAAGTGTTATACAAATTACTTCAAAATATTAACGATATTGATCTTTTATGAAGGAACAAAAATAATTAATGCATAACACATAATCTATAGTTATTATTTCAGGTTAGCGAGAGGTATGACCATTTCAACTGGGGTGAGAACGTGAAAGGGCGCTCACAATGGCTCCTCCAACTCGATGATTGAACACTGACATACAAGTGAGGGTTTCGTCCTTGCTCCTCTTTATTGGCAATGGCGGCCTGATTCAAGCAGAATTTGTTTAGTTCCCAAATTTGGATTCCAGATCATTCAGGTCTCTCACTTTTTTTTTTGTATGGTTTATCTTAAATTTATTGTTTCCATTCAATTTGCTTTATATTAATTCTACATCGGTTCAATTTCATCCTTTGTTGCTTCTATTTTTTTTTTGAATGGAAGTTAATTTTAAATAAAAATTTTGTGGGTTAAAAAAATTTCACCCACGTGTATAAAATAAAAATCCTAACAAAAAGATAAGTATATTATTTTACAATGATAAATTTTAAATTTTAAAATAGTTTCAAACAAAAACTAAAAAAAATGATAAATTTTAAAAATCGAATTTGACTTTTGGTCAAACCGGTTGACGCTAGTGTTCACTAGAGAGCCTTGTAGCATTATAATTCTTCAAATTTGTTGTTTTTCATTTCATTTCCTCTGATTTAGGTCATAATTTCGATATCCCCAACTGCTCTCAGTGGAAGCGAACCGGATAGGAGAGGCACCGATCCCATTGTAAAAGCCGTAATCGGAGCAGAGGAGCGATGAACGGAAACGGCAACGGGAACGGCAGGAGGCGGAGAAGAGAAGTGGAAGAAATGGACAAGGGTTTGATTTGGAAACTTCCGCAGCTGAAGTTGAAGGAAGTGGGTAAGGTTGGTCCTGCTTTCGGACTCGGCGCTGGTTGCGGTCTCGGCTTTGGTATCGGCCTCGTTGGAGGTATTTTCATTACTATTTTCCCCTCAATTCATTTTCGTATTCCCTTTTTTAACATTTAAAAAAAAATATTTCCCTGCTTTAGAGAATTATCATTTTGTTCAACCTTTTGGGATAGTAATGTGCATTGGCGGATCAGTCCACTACGAGGAACGGAAACTAGAACGAAATTTGCTACTTCTATAAAACCTAATTCTCTAGGGTTAAGACTTCTCCAGTTCGTTTAGTAGTAACGATTTGTTGGCAAATAATTTTTAGAACTCCTATATATATGCTTGTGTATATAAGTATATAATTAAAATAAATAAATTTGGAAGTTGATGAATTGTATGTTTTACTCAATAGTTTTATAATCAACTATAGGCTTATAGGAACATTGGTTTTACTGAATCGGATTGCTAGTGTTCCCTGATTTGGAAGGAACAGGCATACCAATTTGAAAATCGCTAGGGAGATAGTGATTTCTGATAACAAAGTTACTGTGTGTATAGGTAGGTATATGCGTTTTTTTATTTTGTTCTTGACCCTAGTATCTGGTAGCTAAATTGGCCTCGGGTCGGACCTCAAACAGGTGAAAGCTCTCTTGGTGTCTATTTTCTCTTAAACTCCAAATCCGAACCTTGCTTAGGATCACTGAGCTCCTTACCGCTCCGTCCAAGAGGCAGTCTCAAACCCTGTCCATTTCATGTCTTGAATCTCAAATTTAACTGAATTGTTGGGGACTAAAACAACAAGTTTTACAGGCCTCAACCATTTGAAGCCATACAGAGATACTAGTAGAGTCATTAGCTGATAAGATATCTAACTTAGCAATAAGTTCATATTACTTCAAACTGCATTTCTTTTACATGCAAGAAAGGCTATTAGATAAGGTTAAGACCCCCAAAGTTATAAACATACACTTGAACAGCTATATATATATTAGGACAACTTGGAAAGACTCCTGACCGAAAGCTTTATCAGCTTCATAAAAACACTTGTACATAGATCTTTCATAAAGCACACTGGGACT
Organism: Gossypium hirsutum; assembly: GCF_007990345.1. Lineage (NCBI taxonomy): Eukaryota > Viridiplantae > Streptophyta > Magnoliopsida > Malvales > Malvaceae > Gossypium > Gossypium hirsutum. The sequence goes on from NC_053431.1 coordinate 125,202,567, forward strand.
GGGTAACATAATAAACTTCCCCAGCTTTAATATGAAAGAAAATAAAATAGAGGATTGATTAGGATATAAGTTAAGGAAGCTAAGCATCCTGGATTGATATAATGTGCAATAAGCACTAGTGGAAGCCAAAAAAAAAAACAAATTAGTATCATATTTGATGGTTTAAAAGATAGCTACCGACAGTGTAATTCAGTTAAAGGTGCATATTAAAAACATATACAATCTATTTATTAATTGAATTGCAAATATTTAATCTATACTTGAAAAACATTTGTTGAATAAATGAATAATTGATTAGATGCTAGTTTTACTGTGTGCTTTTGGAAGATCAAAGGCTACTGGCCTACTGCTAAATTCTCTTTAATTTGTCAATGATCATAAGTTTTTTGTGCTTCATACTTTGGGATTGCACGGACCTAAAGCTGCAGTTTTTATTTATTTTCTTCAATTCTAAGTTTGTTCTATTCAGTGTCACATGATGATCTGCTCTTAATTTCTTAGCTAAGTGTTGAATGGTTTTTGTCATCAGGTGCTGGCTTTGGTCCTGGAATTCCTGGCTTGCAAGTCGGCTTTGGTTTTGGTGCTGGATGTGGGGTTGGTTTAGGATTTGGCTATGGTGTCGGTAGGGGCATTGCTCATGATGAGTACCGTACATATTCTAATGTTAAAAGCCTATTTGGCAACCAGCATCTTCCTATGCAGTGAGTATTTTTATTTATATATGTGTATTTGTTTTTGTTCTGCTATATCTTTCTAAGTTCTTTGTCTGTAGAAATAATACAATTAACTTCACTGAAGATTTTGCTTGAATTTAAATGCATGTTTTCCTGACGTGAAACAAATACCTTTGTCACCCTACTCTCTAGCTTAGCAAGTTGATTACTTTCATCCTTCTTGGTGAAGTAGGTTTTTGGATATCTAAGAGTATGGGGTTTAAAGTTATTAAAGCCAGGTTATTTTGATTTGGATATAAAAGGATGAAGTTATAAAAAATTATCTTTGAGGGGGTGGCGTAAAAACAAATTGTTTGGAACTCCAATACTCCATTAATGAGATGAATGGCTGTAAGTATGGCTTCCTCCAAAAATTGTTTGGAATTTTCCTTTGAGAAAGGAGGGCGCAGTTTGTTCCAAGGAGGTTTCAGCTTCCATTTTGTTAAGTTTATAAAAACCGGATGATTCATGAATATTTCTCTCCTTTTGAAAAAATGGGAATAAAACTTGATTAAAACACTCCATTGTATCATCCATTTGCAGTAACAACTTGAAAATGTGAAAGCCAGATCTGGTCTTAACTTGGCATAATTGTTTTATAGATGAGCATGGATGAGTAACTATCCCAGTGTTCATATAGCAATCTGTAAAGTCAAGATAGTAAAGTCCGTTGGCCTTAGAATCCCCATTTGTGTTCCTCATAACTTGATCCCGAAAAACTTGTTTAGGCAAGAAGTCAAGCAGTAGTTTAGATGTTTTGCAATTTATTGGATAGATATAAGGATTGTCCTATGTGAATGTCTTCTTCCCTGTTTACCATCATTTAGGAACCGCTGGCTATAATAATATTTTTATTTCAAGGACAAGGGCTATAAGTGGAAAACCTATGAGATGAGTAAGTCATGTAGTCGGTTGCTCAAGTATATGATCCAAGAGCTGAGTGAGGATCTGAAACACCAAGAGCACATGCAGAGGGAAACTTACTTGAGAGTGCTAATGAACATGCACTTCAAGTTTTTGTTTTTTTTTTAATTATTGAGTTAAGGACTTTCAGCCGATTAATATCATCTTTGTTGAACTCTCTACTACATGGAGTGGTCTGATTAAAGTAGTGATGATATTGGCTTGAGTAGGGTGTGCTTGTTCCTTTTGTTGTCGCTTTGGGTTAAGAATACCCTGGTCTATATCAAATTTCCAGCAACTTTTTATTGTGTGACCTGACTTCTTGTAGTGGTGGCACATTAAATTCTCTTTATCCTTGCTTCTTGATTTTTGTTTTATGCTGTCCGCATTTGCGGCAATAGATTTTCTAGAAACCAGTTCATTTGTACTGAGCAATAGTGTAATTGGTTCCACCAGTTGAATATCAAGCACGACTCCTCCCCTGCTTTGAAATGCTACATTAGGTTTCAAGATTAACAGTTTTCTCGCGACACTTCGAGCGTCTAAATGATTGTAGAATCGAATGGCACTATAAAAATGCATAGTAACCTATATGTTGTTTGCATTTTGCATTTTACATAAACAATGTCACCAACACTTCTGTTTCATTAGTAACAATTTTTTATTTGTTATCTGTATACATTGTTATACGGTCAGGGATGAAATCAGTGGCCTAATCGATGAGCTCGTGATTAATACCAAGAAGGTAGCTGTAGCAGCTTCTAGAGAAATTGAGAAGTGGAGAAGATGAATGAACTTGAAGGATATGTCATTTGTGAATGTTTAAAAGGCAAGTATTTCTTATTTTGCAGTATAGTGTTTGCATGAAAATACCTGTAGGGATGTATGTTACTTATTATAAGTTTAATATATGTTCATGTTTATATTTATTTTGTTCTTTTCTTTGGTTACAAAAATATGATCTTTATGATATGCTAGTGTCGTGTCAAGTAGGAAAGCCGGTTCCAACCGACTTAACCGATAGCTCTCAATCGAGTCAGTTAGGTCAAGTTAGTTATGATCGTTGAGGCGGTTTTATAAGCATTTAAAATATATTCTCTCAATTGGTTATTAGTTATGAATATTCGTAACTTAATCGACCGACTTAACCGATAGCCAAAAATTATATTACATTTTTTATATAATATATACAATTTTTTAGCCAAAATTCGAAATTACCAGTCAGTGTTAAGTGGTTTCCAAATAGATAGTGAATTAGCATGTGTAATTAATCATACAACTAATTGGCTTAAATGTTTGGATACATTTTCATCTAAAATTTTATAATGGTATTAGTAAGTAATTGTGTAAATTATCAAAATTATCACTTTTGTTTGGCTCAGGATACATTTTAGTTATCTTGAAATGTTATATTTTAGTCACGTTATCGTATTGTAATTTTTAGTCACTAGATTGTTAATTTTTGTTAACGGTGTAACGGTAAGCTGATATAACATGTTAAATTATTATTTCAAACAAAAAATTTAAGTTAAATTATACAATTATTTCTTATATTTTTTCGTTTTGAGCAATTTAATTTTTTTATATTAATGTAACTTTTTTTTTCTTTATAGGGAAACGAAAAAGTATAAAGACCAATTGTATAATTTAACTTAAATTTTTTGTTTGAAATGATGATTTAATGTGTCATGTTAGCTTATCACTACACCGCTAATGACAATTAACGGTTCAGTAACTAGAATGTTACAACACGATAACGTGACTAAAACATAAATTTTAAACATAAGTGGCTAAGGCAAATAAAAGTGACTATTTTAGTAATTTATACTAAATAATTATTGTTGTACCAATTTAAAAGGACAAGATTCGAGCATAAGAGAATACGCCTCAATCCTAAAGAAATTAGTAAAACCTGAAAGATAAAAGCCTACAAATAGCCAGCTAGCACACAACTATATTTGTTCATAGGTTGGGTTACTCGTTTAAGTTCGAAGGTTCGTCCAAAATTTAGGAGTGTTTAGTGAAAAATATTAGGCTGAAAAATAGATTTAAGCAAAAATGGGCTTGGGTTTGGTTTTTTGCAAATATAAGTGAGTTTTGATAAAATTTTAGACTTATATTTTGAATTGAACTAGATTTGGACAAGCATATATTAATATCATGCTTAAACCCGGTTTATTAACACCTTTACGCAAAACACACCACACCGGCAACAATTAACTAGTACATCATAGGTCAAAAAGTAAGATTACCCATACTTGTCATAGTGTAGGATCACTTAACCACCATAGGCTAAAGAGTAGAATCAACAAAGGGTTTGGAGGCACAATCTTCTAGATCAAGGACATTAGTTCCTACGGATCACATGTGCGAGTCATTTACGCACTTCGATACAATCAACGACTTTAGAATATTAGTGGATCTCGATATTAAAGCCCAAATACATTCATATTCATAAGTATCTTCACTCATACTATCGTTATTTCAATTCGTTAAGTATCGAAGAGGTTTCGAAATAAAAGCTTGAACGCTCTAACAATTCTTTTACCTTGCAAGCCGATTCATCCTTCTATTCTAAAACAACCTCCAAAGCATCTTCTTCATAGAGGTTAACAAATATAAATTGTAAACCAAGTTTAAGTTGCAACTAAATTTTAATTTTAATTGAAGGGTTAATGTTACAAAAGTCTAAAGGGAAGGATTATATTTGGGTTAAGCTTATGAACGATATTAATATTATTCATATTTGTTTAAGTTTGGCTTGATTTAAAATTTGAGTATTAAATTTTATTTAAATTTATCCATATTTATAAATAATTAATCCGAGCTTGTTTAGGTTGATTTATAATTTTTTTTAAATATAAATTTTTTTGTTTAATATTTAGCAACAACAGTTATATGCAATTTATTATATATTTTTCATTTGTTAAATTTCTAAACATAAATAACATAACACATTTTTTTTAATATTTACATTATAAAAGAAACGGAAAAATTTAACATATTATAAACTTGAAAATTAGATTAGTCGTATTCAAGTTTTGACAATTAAAACTCCAACCTCAATTCATATTTTAAGTTAGTTTATTTTTTTATTCAAATTTATTTTTTGGGCCTAATATTTTTATACAAATCTTCTTAAATTTTAAATAAATCTTTTAAAACTTGAACAAATATCTCAACCCTAATTACTTAATTGTCATGTTGCATAAAATTAAAGAATGATCAAAATTAAAGAATGTAAGGGTGAATGTGAACTTTTTTAATCAATCGGTCAATTGGATACCTAATGAAAAACAAAACAAAATGTATTCTATGGACTCACCTAAACATTTGTTTGTATTCATCAAGTCTTTTGTTTCTTGCACATTTAATTAATCGATTTGTTTTAATTACCAACAATTTTAAATTGATTGTCTCAAAGCCATGCCCCTCAATTTTAACTAATTAGGCATCAAATTTTTGAAAAAACAATCCGCTGGCCGGCCATTATTAATAATTAGAGACTTTAAACTTAGTTATTAAGTTTATTTTGGTATTTGTAATTTTTTAGTTTAGTCATTAAATTTAGTAATTAGATTCATTTTAGCTCTTAAACTTGGATTTTGTGAATATTTGATTATATAACCAGTGTTATGGAATAGGACTAGGTCAGATGGGCTGAGAACTGAATGATATAACGGTTCAAACAGAAAGGTTGAGCTGGTTGACTTAGAAACAATTTGAAATTGATATATAAAAAAAAAGAGGACAAAAATCGATAGTTGAACAGATTTAACTAGTTAAATATTTTTTTTAGATTTCTATTAATTTTTAATTGTTTATTTAATTATTGTTGGTCTGATGATTAAACCGATCAATTTGGTTGAACCTAAAGTTGTGGTCTATTCTGTTTAACCACCAATCCAATTATTAAAGCACTGAATGTAACATTTTAAGACTGTACCACATCATCACCTAAAAATATATATTTTTTAATTTTCAGGTGATAATGTGACATAATCTCATAGCATCAGATCATCAAACTTTTATGTTTTTCAACTTTAGAAATTAAAACAAACTTAATTATCAAATTCAAATACTAAAGTATCCTAAAAAAAATAAGACATCGAAATAAACTCAGATGTCAAATTCAATGACCAATTGATACATTAAAAACATATAATTCTAACTATTATTATTTGCATGATTTTTTAGTTAAAAAAGAGACAAAATTATAAACTTGTTAGGATAGTTACCAGAACAGTTCAAAACATTTCGGTCCAAACCCACAAGGTTATAAACTGAGCTCACATGATGATATCCCAGACTAAGCTCGTTTGCCACCTACTCCCCTGCAATGTTATATGTGCATGAAAATTCCTATCACATGTTAAATTTAAAGTAGAGTATGTGTTTATATGCATAGAGCTTATAATTAACGTGTCATCTCAATAAATAATATTCATATCATATAAATAGATAAATATTAACGAAAAAAGAAGAGAGAAAAATTCCTCAACAAAAATCAAACATATAAATTATTAAATATGAATTTTAAGTAAAAAATGAATTATACAGTATCTCCGCAGCCGTACGTATATGATATATCCTATAAAAACTGGGTGTATATATATCTGCACGTCCAATATATGTAGCTGCAGATGTAATACAGAAGTAAACCGTGAGCTCTAAGCTGAAAATAGCTATGTCCTCCAATAATCCAATTTCCAATTTCCAAGACGTGCCTTGGAAACAACGATTCTACAGGTCCATGCTTGGCTACGGTATCCACTTCTCTCGCCGTTCCGATGGCACCATCAACCGCTTCATCATGAACCTATTCGACCTCAAAGCTCAGCCTTCCAAACAACCTATCGACGGCGTCATAACTTCCGACACCGTCGTTGACGCCACTCGCAACCTCTACTTCCGTCTCTTTCTTCCTTCCCTCGAACAAAACACCAACATGCCACTCATCGTGTACTTTCACGGCGGTGGCTTTGCATATATGTCGGCGAACTCCATAGCTTGTGATGAGCTTTGTAGAAACCTTTGTAAGAAAATCGGTGCGGTGATAATATCCGTTAATTACAGGTTATCCCCGGAGCATAAATACCCATCTCAATACGACGACGGATTTGATGTCTTGAAGTTCATCGACGAAAATGCTAATACCAAAAATTTGCCTTCGAATGTTAATTTAAAGCAGTGTTTCATCGCCGGTGATAGTGCCGGTGGCAACTTGGCACACCACGTGACGGTGAAAGCGTGCGAGTATAGATTAAGAAACGTGAAGCTGATAGGGTTAATAGCAATACAACCGTTCTTTGGCGGGGAAGAAAGGACGGAATCGGAAAATAGATTAGTTGACGCGCCGGTTCTGTCAGTGAAGGGTACGGACTGGTTGTGGAAGACGTTTTTGCCGGAAGGGTCGGACCGGGACCATCCCGCTTGTAATGTGTTTGGGCCGAAATCTGTTGATGATATAAGGAGGTTGAAGTTTCCGGCGACGATGGTAGTGGTCGGAGGGGTTGATCCGTTGTATGATTGGCAAATAAGGTACTATGAAGGTTTGAAGAAATGTGGGAAAGAAGCATATTTGATTGAGTATCCAAATGCTTTTCACTCATTTTATGGTGCACCTGAATTGAAAGAATCTGGTTTGTTAATGGAGGAAGTGAAAGATTTCATAGGGAAATTAATTAAATAAGTTTACATTCAGGTTTTTAGAATTAATTGCTTCGACTGATTCGTTCGATTCAATTAAATAAATCATTAAAAATTCATAAAATAATAAAAAAAATTAGTTCAACCAATCTAATTGGTTTTTAGCTTGGTTTAATCGGTTTGTACTAATTCCCAAATCAATTAGTCTAATGCATTTATTCGAACTGATAACTTGATTGGTTCTCGATCCATTCAGGTTCAAACAATCACGATGATAACTTCATTGTCTACATACTTGTATTTTTAAGGTTTTAGGTTAAATTTTGTCATTAATTCCTGTATTTTATGGAAGTTATGGATTTAATCCATGCACTTTAATTTTGTCATTTTTAGTTTTTACTTTTCAAAGTTTATAATTTTAAACTTTATGAAGTTAAGTTTAGTTGTTTCTGAAATTTGATGCGACAAACTTACTATCATATGTGTAATGTCATATCAATTTATCATTTTCATATATTACTCACTAAAAATCTTGTGAATAGATTAACAATTATAAACTTATGTGATTGGCTTGATGGCCAAGAGATATTTACCCATCGAACCCACCCAATTTTAAGCCTCCAAGAAGCAAAGGGTAGACCTTTATTTGGGTAGCTCTCTTTGGATGTAGTGTGTGCGTGTATCCTTACTCTGTGTGTACTAATCCTCCAATTGTACAATATCCAAAAAATGAATTGATAATTGTCGTTTGTATCAATACTGAAATTTTAAAATTCGATAAATATAAAAAATTAGAATGGTCTTATTGGAGAATATGAACTAAATATACATCTGTACACATAATATATATGATTAGTAATTGAATTTAATTTAACGAATGTAATTGTACTATTTGATTCAGGACTAAAATTTCAAAATTCAGAAAGTACAATGACGACTAGATAATTCAACAAGTAAAATTATTAAAATTAATCAAATTAAATTATATAGACTAAATCCACAACTTTCATAAATTACATGAATTAATAATAGAATTTAACAAAAATTTTATAATGTGTACTAGTCATAAATCTCCTAACCTACCTTCCTTTCGAGCTCCCTTAATGCTTCGTCACTCGAACACTCGTTTTCAATTTGCCTCTCTCTTTTTCTCTTTATGTTTTTTTTTGGTGGAAGAGAAAAAAAAAGTAATTAGATTCCATTAAGGCTTAGTTTGGATGGGCGATTGGGTGCGGTGCAGTGTGTTTAACTTATTTTTTGTCTCACGCAATAGTATCGCTACAGTATCTAATCTCACCGCCACCGCTGTTTTTACACTAACCGTAGGTAAACGCACCGCCCATCCAAACTCACCCGAAATTGAACTAGACAAAAGTGTCATCTGCTTTATCATAATATAAGATTGTTAAAACCTCCCTAAGCATATTATCACCCTGAAACCTTCCTCCCTCTCTTTTGTTTCCTTTTTCGTTTTTATGAAATAGATTTATTTATGAGATGGATGAATGATAAAATTTTTAAAAAAAATATTCGATTTATTAAAAAAATTCATATAACTATTTTAAAATAATAAATATTTTATATTAATATTTATATATTTTATAATTAAATTTAAAATAAATTTTTTAAAATTAAAATCAAGTTGAGTTGTACATTTTAAAAGCAAAAAATCTTTACTCAAAACCAATCCATAAATACATCCACATCTACTACAGATGAATAAAACTATGATTCATCCATTGTTGTTGTTGTTTTTTTTTTTTTCAGTCCTCTATTGTAGGTTGAATAGCGATTGGTAGGGTTTTCCTGCTCGTCCATGGAACCTTGTGATATATTTTCGTAATTTAACAAATAATTTTAATATATTAACAATTAAATTTAAATTTTAAAATCTAAAGGAAATAAATAAAATTTTCCAAATATAAAAAAAATACGTTGCATATCTTGAAAAATGAATGTGGGACTGGCTTTAACAATGTGGTAATTATTAGTGGGGTTGCGTTAAATTAAAGAATGTAAGGTTGAATATGATTATTTTTATCAATCGGTCAGTTTCATACGCAGAGAAAAAACCCATAAATATTAAATATATATATGTATGGACTCACCTAAGCTTTTTGTTTGCATTTATGAAGTCTTCTGCTTCTTGCACATTTAATTAATCGGTCACCTTTTGGTTACAACTACTAGAGATTAATTTTTTTTTAGAAAGGAACTTTAAATTCACACTACAATGAGACATTGACTACGAGAGTTTTAGTTTGAACTGAATTTAATAATTATAATTTAGTTTTAATGGAATATTAGTTTAATTAATGTTATTATTACAATAATTTAAAAAAAAAAGGTGGATTCAGACATATATTTATTATGTTTAAATTTAAAAGTTTAAAGATAAAGTTAATAGTTTAAAATGTATGAGAAATAATTTTAAATTAGTTTTTCTTTTACCTGAATACCTAAATAAATCTATAAAAACCTTTAATTCCAGAGTAAATATAAAAAATTTCACGATTTCATTAAAACTTGAACTCAACATTGCTATGAAACTAAAGCTTAATTGAGAATAATAATATAGATATGAGATAATGTTTGTAATGTTTCAGAATCAGATCAATAATTTTCAATTCGTTTAAATATTTAATTAATTTTTTAAATCGAACAAATTAATCTATACTAATTCATAAATTAATCAGAGTTTTTATATTATTTTAGATTTATATATCAATGAATTCCTCACCTAATCAATTAGATTATAAAAACACTGAATATTTAATGAGATTTTCACAAATGATTTTTCATAATATAAAAATATTGAATTCAAACCCATAAATTAAATTTGCATTATTAAATCTATGTCCGCAGTCGTACGTAATCCATAGTTATTTGCACACAAATATTAAAGTTTGAATCAACAGTGAATTGAATGAAGTGAGTTGAAAGCCATTAGAAAGATCTGCATGTACAAGATGTCCAACAATCCAACTTCCAATTTTCAGGACGTGCCATGGAAACATCGATTTTTCAGTTCCATGATCGGCTTCGCCGTTAACTTCTCTCGCCGTTCCGACGGCACCATCAACCGCTACATCATGAACCTCTTCGACTTCAAAGCTCCTCCCTCCCAACAGCTCTTCGACGGCGTCAAAACATCCGACACCGTCGTCGACGCCACTCGCAACTTATACTTCCGCCTCTTTCTTCCTTCCCTAAATCAAGACGACGACGTGCCAGTCATCGTCTATTTTCACGGCGGTGGTTTTGCATATTTGTCGGCAAGTTCCATACCTTGCGATGACTTTTGTCGAAGGCTTTGTAAGAAAACCGGTGCAGTGATTATATCTGTAAACTACCGGTTGGCCCCAGTGTTGTTCCAATAGGGTCGGAAGCGTGTAAATTATTGTACTAAAAAATCACACAAAGTTCAATTCACAGGGAAGAGAGGTGGATCACATGGACCTCTTAAATACCAAGTCTTTCATTAGACAGAATATCCCTTCTATAGTAATTTAATAGCACAATTAAATACTACTATTATACCCTCAAATATTGAAAGAAAAATAGGACAAGAAAGAACACAAGAGTTTTAACGAGGTTCGGTAAATTATACCTACGTCCTCGGGCACTAACACCAGATGATAACTTTACTATCTTCAAAGTATTACAAACAAATAGAATTCCTTAAGAATTCTCAAATGGGAGAAAAAGAAAATTAAGAGAGAAAGATTGGTTGGGATGAATTGAAATGAGAAATGAGAAGGCCTATTTATAGTTGAGGTTTAAGGACCAAACAATAAATAGCCCATTATCTCAAGGACCAAAAAAAAATTATCCCTTGCCACTTTTCTAAAGTTGGTGGTTATCATTATTGATTGTCTCCCATTAATGTTAAATGGCAACCATTATTAATTGTTTTCCATTAATGTTAACACCCAGAGCATAAATACCCATCACAATACGATGACGGATTTGATGTCTTGAAATTCATCGACGACAAGGCTAATACCAAAAACCTTCCCTTCAATGTTAACTTAAAGCAGCGCTTCATCGCCGGCAATAGTGCCGGCGGCAACTTGGCGCACCATATGGCAGTGAAAGCGTGCGAGTACGGATTAAGAAATGTGAAGCTGATAGGGTTAATAGCAATACAACCGTTCTTCGGCGGGGAAGAAAGGACAGAATCGGAGACCAGAATAGTTGACGCGCCGATTATATCAGTGAAGGGTACGGACTGGTTATGGAAGGCGTTTTTGCCGGAAGGGTCGGATCGGAACCATCCAGCTTGCAATGTGTTTGGGCCAAAATCGGTGCATGATATATCGAGGTTGAAGTTTCTGGCGACAATGGTGGTGGTCGGAGGGTTTGACCCGATGCATGATTGGCAAATAAGGTACTACAAAGGGTTGAAGAAATGCGGGAAAGAAGCATGTTTGATTAAGTATCCCCATGCTTTTCACACTTTTTATGGTGTCCCAGAATTGAAAGAGACTTGTCTGTTAATGGAGGCAGTGAAGGGCTTCATAGAGAGATTAATTAATTTAAATAAAGAGGGGTGCAGTTAGAACTCGCCCATCAGTCGGGTCAGATAATAATGCAACACTATTGAGTTTATATCAAATCTATCACTTAATTTTCCTTTTTAATTACTTTAAAATTTTCTAATAATTTTTTTTATACTTTAGATTAAATATATATAAACTTTTAAGTGATAATGTGGCAAAATAGTGTGACCTCTAAATCTAAATCTAAATCTTAACAAAATTCAAGTTTAAAAGTTAAATTAAAAAAAAATTATCAAGATTCAAACCTAATGTGGACCAAAATAAATTTCAAATAAGACTAAATTTTAAAAAGTACTTTTAACTTTAAAACACTGCTCAAATTCTAAAAAATCCTTTTGCTGGTATGGAAAATTTTAGCATTTCTTAAACCAAAATCACTTTTGATTGGTTAATTACTTTTTTTTCATCCATTTTTCTTCTCGCAGAACACACCTAGTATCCCAATTCCTTCTTCATTTTCTCTATCAAAATTTATTCTCTGGTTTTTCTCTTTTATTTTCTTCAATTCTTCCATTTTCTTCTAAGGTTTTTGCTGCTCTCTCTCTCTTTCTTTCCACTCCCCTAATCCTGTCTTCTCATTTTAACTCCCCATTTAATTTTTTCCTTTTTTTCCCATTTCAGGTTAAGCAATGGCATACCAAAGGACTACGAACTCAACAGGTGCATTTCAAAATGGCTGGGGTAGGTAACTGGCACAAGAGCACATGAACCAATATTGGCACATAATATGAAAGCAATGGCATGTGTCTGATATTCATTCTCCAGTAAAATATGCAGCATTTACTTGTGATAAATGGCTCCCTTGGTTCAAGCCTATTAACATTTTTACCATATTAGCCTATCAGTTTTGAGTTGTACATTACCTGATCAGGCACGAAGGTCCAACATGTATTCCTCTCCACAGGCACATTTAATCACATGAGAAATCCCCTGTAAGACAAGGACGCACCTATTAATAATCTTGCTAGGAAAAGAACTGGCCTAAGAGACTTTTAAGATGGTGGAATCATCGAATTATCTCGTGCAAGCGAACCAGAAACATTCAACCATCTGAATTACCACATCCGAAGGCCGCTTCATGAAACAGAAAGCATAATCTAAAACCATATATCTACCTTTATTTGTTCAAGATGGTCCTGCAGTGAGCAAAGATACTCAGTTTCTCCGTCTTTATCTGATAGAAGTGCTTTGTATTCTTCTTCAAGTGCCATTACACTTATTTCCAACAGCTCCGGCTATAGTTACAAACAAAATTTGTACGAAACTAAGAAAACTGTAACAGATACATAAACTGTACATAAAGTAGCAAGTATGCAACCATTTCACATCATATACTATTTGGTATGCAACTCAATCAAACATTTGCAAGGATTATGAATGACAGTTCTCTAATGGCATACTTGTATAACTTTCATGCTTGTAAACAAGCTCACAGTTGTATGAAAGAATTTCAGTAAGCAATTCACCTTAAAATGGTTTGATCCGAGCTTTGCTTGCTCAATAGACTCCTTAATCTGAAAAAAGGAAAACCATGAAAGAATTCTAAAAATAAGGAAAATAATATCCGGAAATATTTTAAATATTTTGCTTAAAATGGAACAATCAGAATTCTAAAAATAAGGAAGCTAAAAATAAGCTTCGGTTGTAAATATAGAAAGCAATCCACTTTGTATTTTAGATAAATGGATAAAACCGCTTCCATCCAAATGAAATAACTTACATATAATTGAGTCACATTAGTAAAAGGAATTATGTATTTATGAAGCATTCATGTATTTTTATATATCATAATAAAGTTTAAGGTCTTATATATTTATATAAACTTTGATATGTTAATAATTCGTCTTATATAAATTTTGATACATTTATACATTTGTATTGATGCTATTTTTTATGTAGTGTGTGTCCGCTTCAATTTATCTACTAACCTTTTTATTATCTCTCACGAGTTTGGCTTTCATTTGTTTAATCCCATCTAGCTTGGCTTTTTCCAAGTCCAACTTGATAATCAAGTCATTCCCTTCATTATTCTGTTATTAAAAGGAGTCATTAGAAATAGCTAGGGATAAATATCAAATATTTATAATTTTCTAATATGTAATTTGACACATGAATTTTATTTTTGGTACAATTATACACATGAAATTTAAATTATGGTTTATATGTATACATTTAAAGAACTGAATACATATATTTATTTTCATATTGAATTAATATAATTGTTTGTCAATGTAATATATCAATCTAAGATGGTGTTAATTCGACAATGTTATTAATAATTTATGAGAATTAAATTAAATCAAAATTTTATATATAAAATCACATAAAACTAAATTTCATGTATGACATACATATTAGATCAAAATGGATGTATAGTTTATCGCAAATAACTAACCCCTGAAATCTTTTTCAGTCATTGGCGCAAGGTTTTTACCTCATTGTCCGTGATCAAACAGTTTCCAACACTAATGTTACCTGCAAGATTAATCCAAAACAGTATGAAATAATTGACATAGTTATAAGGATCAATTTCGCAAATTACCAACATTGTAGAACATGGAAGTTGGGTGAAAACAAATGCTTAGGATCAACTTTCAAGCATAACTCGCATAAACAGTTCAAAGAATTCCTCAAACAATAAATTGAAATAAGTCTTGAACCCAAACCTTCAGATTCAGTCATTTTCTCGTCAAGTTTATTGTTGACCTGCAGGAGCTAATTATTAGAATTTAAGAATAATAAATAAATAAATAATCTATTTACAATGATTAGAAGCTACCCAAACACTCAGATAAGTAAAAAGATGTCATGAATTTATTAACCATTACAGATTGATTTATAAATAGGGTAATCCCTGAATATTTATCTGCATAAGGGCTCTCTCTCTCTTTTCCATTCTCAAGCAAAATCATGAATTAACCAGATCAGCTCGAAAAAGATATTTAAACTAATTTCATGTGGATCTCCCAGCAAACAGGAACTTAACTTTTACATGAATTTTCATATTAAAAATCTGCATTCAAATATTATATTTTATATGCATGCTTATTGCCAAAGGGACATCAGTTTATTACTATGCCAAAGACCAAAAATGATACAAATTGTATGATACCTTAGAAACCAGTCTGTGTTGTCAAGAATTACTATATAACATACCATGTTATGTTACTTATTCAGTCAAGTCGGACTCACCAACATTAGCCAAAAGCTTAAAAAAATTGTATAAGATGAAAGAGAGATGAGTATACTAGCTCTGTACTACAAGAATTGATTCTTATTCCTAAAACAAAGGAAAGCATAGAAGATGTAGTAATGTACCAAATCATGCTCTTCCATTTGTCTTCTATGTTTCTGAGATTTGACCCAGTCCTACGCACATATGAAGAGGATATCACCAACTGCATGCTGAAGAGCTAAATGCAAAACTCAGAAACCTAGAAGTGGATTCTGGAACTCAAAAGTCAAACCTGTTGTTGCTGCAATTTGCAAGAAAGATCCTCGACCACCTTGGAGTAGTAAGCACTGTTATCAGGATAAAGGAGATAGGGATTCATCACATAAAGCATGGAAGATAAATAAATCAAGCATATGAAAGTATGTGAGTATAAGTAATTGACAAGGTTCAGCCTAAAATCATTAAATCAAGCATATAAAAGACTGTAACATTAAATCAAGAACTGCAGCCATCCATCAGAACTACATGGTCCACTGACATTAATATGAGTCAAGCAAAGTCCTCAAATCCATAGCAAAAATAGAACCAAGTATTATGATTTCCATCATTGTGAAGGACTTAAGGCCTCATATGTTGAGCAACATGTCAATATATGTGACATTTCTCCAAAAAAATGATCAAGAAACGCACAATTTAAACATAGATAGCATGCTGACAAACAAGCTACACATCATCTTGGAGTTTAAGACAGTTTTCACATTCACAATATGAAACAGTGTAGATTAAATTGTTATAAGTTCACTTGAATTACCTCTTTTCTAGTAATTTGGAAGATAAACTGATTTTTTCATGTTGAATAAGCTCCAGTGTCTGTATGCAAGTCAGAGACAAAAATGATAAGCGAAGTGCTGGTAAAAAACATAATGGCAATAGGATACCTCATCTCAGTTGCAGAAATAAAGGTGAACATTTCAAATATGTATCCAACATACGCATTTGGGGTAAAAAGTTAAAGTTTGACATGCATATTGTTCTGGCCAGATTAGAGTTGTATTTGAAGTTCTGAGTTTGAGCCTGTTATTCAGTAAACAATTAGAACAGTAATCTCATTGGACCAGCATCTTACATTATGGCTATTCTCAAATTAGTTGCGTAAAGGTTTCCTTTCCTTCTTTGTTTAAAGGTAAAAACATATATATATACACACAGTAGAGATTCTCAGTCGGACATAGGCATAACAACGGGTTGAATTTAAACTTTTACAATATCTACATCTATATCTGCTTAATCGCTTTAGAAGCCATATCTATTTATATTCACATTAACTACATGTTGAATATCCGTAAATATTTGAATCCGCATTATCATTGCTATTCCTATATAGACTGATTTTTTGGGTTTAGTATATATAGCTTCTATTCTGGCTATGAGTTTTGCTTTCTTGTTCTTAGCAAAGTTCAAAACTGATGACCACATGAGAAGTCACTCATACAATTAAAGAGAGAGATAGAGAAATAACCTGGGCAAGTGTGGTTGAATCAGAGTCTAGAGAGGCTATTTTTCTCTGTTTCTCAATTATCAGCGAACATAATTGGCCCTTTGCTGTCAGCATCTTCTCGATATCTTCTATAAGTTGTTGTTTCATGGATTTTGCTGCAAATAGCAGAAAATACGGTAAGGTTTGAGATTAATAGAATGAAACAAATGATTCAATACAAAACATTGGATTATTTGAATTCAAAAGTAGAGAAAATGAGATATATAATCCTTAAAAGCAAATATATTCAAAAACACTATACCTATCATTTCCCTGATATTTTCTTTTCCTTTTTTTAATATACACACAAGAAAAGTAATTCAGTAGAGGAAAAATAAATAAGCTGTACACTCTTTCATACACAATTAATATTTAAACAAATCACTATTAAACTTGGCAATATAATTATACTCCTGCGCCTATAAAGTCATTGATCAAGAATACTGTGGTTATCAATATAAATCCAACTACTGAAACATTCTAACATAGAACAAATAATTAAATATTTTAATTTACTTAAAATTCGATTCATATTGTATTCTTGTACGATCCAAGTAAAAGATTATAAAGATCAAACTAAATATATATAAATGTATGAAAATTACAAAAAGTGCACAGTATTCCGGGCGAGCACGCGCATTCATACATACATACATGAAAGGGAAACGAAAGCACAGTCAAGTTATTCTATATTCCCGCCGAATCGATTAGCAAAATAAGGAGAAAAGAAGAAGAACAACAAGAAGAAAGTACCAGAAAGGATATCATTTTGCAAGGTTTGAATAGTAGTAAAGTGGATCTGCTCTTCAGCTGAAACGTTGGCGGCTTGATCCTCCACATCTGCCATTTTCCTTTCCACAAATTAACATTTCCGAGAAAATAAAAATTAAGGAACAAACAGAGTAAGAAAACTATCAAAGAAGAAAGAACCGTTGATCTGAGATCGGAGAGTTTTCATGTACTGCAAATACTCTTCCATTTTCTACTCGCGGCTTTGGTCTTCCTCGTCCAAATAAGAATTCGAGCAGTTTTTTTTTTCTTTTTGCCTTTTAACAAATTGCTACGAGGCCGTGTCACAATGCCGTGAATGTTTTCGTTCGCGGTATCAAAAATTTTTAAAATCTCTTATATAGGTTTCTGAAAAAAAAAGTTTGCAGAAATTTATTAGGTAGGACTTTCTTATCACATAGTTAATGGTTACATCCAATTATTTAGTGCCATGGTTGATTGGATGGGATATTGCTCATGTGGTGGTGGGAAAGGTTTTATTTTCTTTTTATAAGTATTATATACTACTTTTGAGATTTTTTATAGAATTCTATATGTATTTATGAGATTGAGTATGAAATTTTATTTACTCATTTTAAATTGAGTATTCTTTTTCCTCTCTTTCCTCTTAAGATTAAAAATCATGTATTTTACATATTTATATTATTGAGTTATTGAGTTTCTGAAATAATGTAAAAAGAAGTGCTTTGAATCATTGCTATTTGACTGGAACCCATTCTAAAAGAGTTGAGTCATTTTAAATTGTTTGTTGACACAGACAAAGTTAGATAAAACCTCTTTAAGTTATTTCAATATTGGAGTTAATAATTTTTTTTTATTCTTTGAGTTTGATTGGGCTAAGCAAATAGTTCAGATTTTTAATGTTATAAAAATTGGAACGACTCAAATCGATTAGATGATACCAATTGAAGCTTTGGTTCAATTGATTGAACCATTATTTTTATCTTGGTTTTCGGTTTTTTACTAAAGTTAAAGTTTATTACAGATCTTTGTATTATATCATAAAGTTCATTTTAGTCATCCTGTTATTAAACTAAATATTGTATATTTGAAAAGTAAATATTTTAATTCTTACACATTAACTTTATTCTTAATAGAATATCGTAATTTAATGGTGGTTGACGTGACATTAAATCAATTATTAAATTTAAAAAGCTAAACAACAGCTTTTAAAAATGAATAGAGGTAAAAAAATTAATTTTGCTTTTACCTCGAAATTGTTTTTGATTCTATTTGTTTTTGTTAAGTGGTTGTTATGCTTAAATTATTTAGAGTTTGATCCATATCATTTCATTTATTTTCAAGACTAGCGAACCTTTTAATATGATTTAATGACATATTAGCTACCATTAAGCCACAACATTCAGTTAATGACAAAGTTAATGTGTAGGGACTAGAATGTGAGCTTTTTAAACATTCAGAGATTAAAATATTTCTTTCAATAATAGAGGAACTAAAATGAATTTTATGATATGGTACAAAATATTAAAGTTAACTTATAGTTCAAAACTGTTTGATTTATATATGATTTTATATCATATGTTTGATCCGACTACTATTCAGCTTAGTTCTAGCATCGTTGATTTGTTTAATTACACATAAATTTTAGTATCATAAAATGAATTGTACTTGGTCTTTATATTTTTAAAACGAATAAAAAGAGTTTTTAAGTTTTAGAAAAAAGTGAATTTATCTTCTTCTTTTTTAAAGGATGAAAATCTTTGTTAATTTTATCCGATGAACTTAAATAAATGATAGAATAATAATTTAAAAAATGACATGGAATTTTTAAAAGAGGTAAAAAGATTTTTATTTTTTTTATTTTTTGATATTGATTAAATTCCGTGAAAATAAAAAGAGTAATTTAATCCCTTTTAATTTTGAAAATAAGTAGTTTCTCTGACATCACAATTAGTAATTCATCTGATAGATTATGCATGGGATATGTATTAATATTATCGATTAAAATAGTTAAGTTTAGTCATAATAGTGCATTATTATTTTATGTGTTTTGCCTGCATTAAATTAAATATTATCATTGTAATAAAAAAATAAAATTGATGTAAAAAATAGTAATCTTAAAAAATATTTTTAAAATAAAAGGAATTACTAAATATATGACCTAATTTTTAGCACTTTCCATTATGCAATTTTGAATTGTATTTAATTACTTACCATACTACGATGCATTGCATATAAAAAGGGTAAAATTAATTCGTATGGTATAATGTATGTAATAACGGTTTATTATCAAATTAAACATTTGACTATATCAACACATATCATATAGAGTAATTGTTAGTATTTTATTTATTCATTTTATGTAAATAACTTTTTGGGTAAGTTTTTTTAATTATATATTTAATAAAATATAAAATTTAAATTAAGAACAATTTTTCCCATTTTTATAACACGGATGATATTTTAAATTCAATTTTTATAGTAAAATTATATAAAAATATTAGTTTATATAAAGATACTATACTAAAATTATAGCATTATTTTTGTGATAATTAATGCATGGTTAATTTGTTCAATACTATTTTGTTATGCAAGTATTACTAAAGTGAATTAATGATATTTGAATACTATATAATCAAATTTAGTAAAATATTTTTAAATCATTAAATTAATTTTTAATATAATAAATAATTACACATGGTAAATTTTTAAATTTTCATAGTGACAAATTGCAAATTTTTAAATGTGCCACATAAAAAATGTTTTTCTTTTATTGTAACATCAAATTGTTATAGTATTAGTATAGCATTTTACCAAAATGGTTAAATTTTAATTTTGGCCCCTCTAATATGTTTAAACTTGAAATTTAATATTTATCCTTTATTTTTTAATATAAAATTGTCTCTATTTTTATAATATTAACTTTTCTATTAAAACATTATATTATTATATATCATTTGAATGCCCTATTTTTTTTAGATTTGCATTTCGTCTTATCATTTTTTTTTTGCAATGTTAAAAAAAAATTAAATTTTAATTTTGATCCTTCTATTATACTTAATTTTAATATTTAAGTTTAATGTCTAATATAATTTAATGTAATTAAAATATTACGTAATTATATATGATTTTTTAAAATAGGATTACAACCTTCAAATTTGTACGTGGGATGTGCAATTGCAGTAAGGACATATAATGATGTGATATGCAGCAAACTGAAATTTTAATACACTTGGTGAATTTGTTTGTATTTGTTTGTAGCAATAATATAAAATCTTCAAATATTTTTGTAATGGATTGTTGGCTGTCGTCCAATATGCAGGTTACTGTCTTTGACCCTGCAGAGATGTCAATGGCCTTCAGGCCCCAACTCGTCGCATAGATAGTGGTTCCGTTGTTTTTCTAGGTTTTGTTTATACCCAAATAAAGAAATATTACACTACGGTCCAAAGGTGAAGAAAAAAAAATCAAAGGGTGTTTTTAGAATTTTTTTTAAAATTTGAAATTTAAATTTAATTATTAACATTATTTTTAAATTAAATTTATTAATATAATATTTTAAAAAAAATATTTATTCAGTAATATAATAAATTTAAAATTAATAAAATAATTTTAATTGTGTTAATAATTAAAATATGAAAAGTTAAAAATAAAAACATAAAAAAACAAATTAAAATGGACCACCTATCATTTTCATTTGGATCATTACTCTTTTATTTTGCGTCAATGGCCCCCCAAGCAAGTCTACGATGGTTGCATCGCATGAACATTCTCTTCATATATGGTATGTTACTTTCTTTTGTTTAATTGTACAAATTTCAACATAATTATTGAACTTAATTCACGAGTTATGGATTATGTTATTAAAGAAAAAATATTTTGATTTATAAAGTGTTGTCTTTATTACAATTCATACAATATCATGACACATTATATGATTAAAGATGGTAAAAACACTATGAAGATTTTTATATTAGGAATTAATTGCATTTTGTCCTTATTTAACAAAAAAGAAGAAGAGTAAATTAAAATTAGTATTTGTATATTACATTAAATAAAAAACTAATCACTTCTTTTAAAAAATTCATCTATTTTTACTATTAAAAATTAGTGTGGCTAACAGAATAATCATTTAGCTTTTTAATAGTAGAAACGGATGAAATTTTTAATAGAAAAATCTATTTACTCTTTCATCAAATGTATAAAAAATAATTTATCTATTTTTTTAAGTAGAGAAAACAATATGCAATTCAATTATTAATACAAAATTCTAATTATTAACTAAAATTTTCACTATTATTATTCCAAAACATCATAGGATAATGCTTTTTTTTGCACACTTTAAAAGAAACAGCCCATCACTAAAAAAAAAAAAACCTCAAACTTTAAACTTAATTTAAAAGTTAAAACCCATTTGGCATAATCTCTAATTGACCTTTTTGCAATCGAGCCTTATTTCTCCATTGGTACCAGTCAAAGGGTTTAAGTTCCCCATCTTTATCATGGCCTTTGCAAAGCTACTAAAGAACTGGCTTTGACTGCTTGCAAATCTGTTAACAATGGCCACTGTTTCAGCCCCCTTAGTGGAAAACAATTCTTGGTCTGTTTGAAGCAATCCCCTTTGGTTTTGTAGGTTCGAAAAGTACTTGTTGTCGAACGTAAGCGAACTTTGTTCATCGAGATCGATCAAACTTCTAGTGTCTCCGCCTTTAGGACATCGTTGTTTGAGTGTGTTTGCATATGTCGCGTTGAGGGTAGGATCGGTTTTCCCCGTTTTGTTATTGAAGTTGTAGAGTCGGTCCATGAACGCCGCACATCGAGCCCTTCCGAATGTGTGAACACCTAAGAACCAACCATCATGAAAATAAAAATTAAATGTTTGTTTATGGAGTGATTTGAAAAAATCTTTTCAATAGAAAGTAAATCGTACCGGACAAAGCGACTAGATCAGTAGAATCAAATCCCACGCTCTTGAACAAGGTTGCAATATTAGCAAGGCTCTCGTGGCCGGTCGGGATACTTCCGGTCCCTTCCCGGTGCGCAGTCAGACTATCCCTTCTCCCTAACGGAACTTGCCATGTCGGACCTCCACCCTATATACAAAACATACTCTTTAAACAACATTGTCTTACTACTAACCAAATCAAGTAAAAGTACTATAGAGACCCTTAATAAAAAAAATAGCAAATTAATTTTTGTCCCATAGATCAAATAACAAACCTGAACTTTTGTTAAAATTTTTATTTATTTTCACTATTATAAACCGGTTCATGTATGTGAACATGAAATATATATAACACATCATGTGTAACAATTTAATTATTCCGCTAGCTAAACTTATTTTTAACCATAATTAAAAATGGAAAACATACCAAAGAAACAGAAATTTGAGCAGCAAGTGCCAAAACATCGGCACATGAGACGACACGAGGGCAAGCTTTCTCCAACGCCGTTTTGATATCATCGATAACTTCATATCCCTCCGTCGAAAGGTTTGGGGTCGCCGTTTTCTCACCGTCCGTACCGTTCAACAGTAACGAAGCATCACAACCCTGCATGTATATATATCACCATTAGTGCATGCATGTACATATATACATACATATAATGGAACAAATATTATGTTCTTACATGAACAAAACAATCATGAAAATGAAGGCGAACGATCTTAGGGAATATCCAAATATCATTTCCTTGAGCTTGTTGCAGCACATTACTAACAATGGTGGACATATTAGGGCAGGTTTTGGCATAAAAGGTGGCACTGAGTTGAGCATTTGATGCACCCAGCATTATTGTTAGCAGAAAAAGAAGGGTTGTAATCATATGAAACGAAGCCATTTTTTTTGAAGATGGAAAATGAATGAGATGCTTTAAGAGACGCCATTGAAGGTCCTTTATATAGAGGGTAGAGAGGCTTATAGCTGGGGGGTTTAGCAAGTTGCATCTTGAGTATATCTGCTATAGGGTGACTACTGACTTGCAGTGTGAATCATGATTAGTTTTAGTAATATTCTGTGATAATCAATAATGCAAACGCGTGTCTGCCATCTTTTCTCTTTTTATTTAATTTTTGACTTTCAAAGCCTAACATCTGGGGTTCATGCATGTCTTTCTTTTTAAATATCATTTTACACTGTTTTTCTTTACAAGCAAGACCTAATCCAAATGTAGTTATATATATTAACGTAGGCTTACTTGGGAACAAGAGCAAATCATTGCCAGGGCTGGAACAAGGGCTGATAATATCTCTGCCCTCCTAAAATGGTAATTTTTTTACAGAGACCCTTCAAAATTAATGAAATCACTTGTTAATATATTGATACAATTGTAGGTTACCCTCTCTAAAATTTTATTATTTATTTTTAACCCTAAAAATCAACACACACCAAAATAAATAATCTTTTTATAATTCGAACCTAAACAATTTTAAACGGTAAACATCAATCAATAAACCATAATTCGATTATGAAAGATTATTTAAATGTAAGTGATTATAAAAAGTTATTTTAATAAAACGACAAACTCTAGGGTTTTTATAAAAATTTTCTTATCTATCAATGATGAATGTCTATTTTCAAGTTGAGAAATTACTGGGTGGCTTCTCACTGCAGATTCCATGGTTGCAAAAGTTGACCAATAATTTGGCTTCTTTTTGCTGCTGACGTGGAATTGGTAGACTTAGTTCCATTATATTTTGTCCATGCATGCATGTGGATATATATATTCATGTGTGTGTGAACAAGGCTTCTTATTCCTTTTAGGTCAAATGATGTAAACAAAAAATACCATGCATGTATGTTATTTTTAACACCGCCATGTACGTGTATATCTCTTTTTGTAGTGAGTTTTTTATTATTATGTTAGAATATATTTTATTATACTTTAGATTATCAATAATAAATATATTTATTAAAAATTTATGTAAGAGTCGATGTTTTGATTTTAATGATAAAATTTTTTATACGTAATTTTTTTATTAATTTATATAATAATATAATTTTTTTGTAAAAATAATAAATTTTTAATGATTTATCAACTGAATTAAAACTCGGTTGATGAGTCACTTCAATTCAATCAATGATTTTATTATAGTAGAGATTAAGGATGACAATAGAGCAAGATAGAATTACTAAATTCATCATCACTCTTATATTAGTTTACTTGTCCCCACAACTCACTAAGGTGAAGCTATAAATTCTTTTAGGAGGGTCGAAATTAAATTATATATTTTTTACGATAGTAAAAATACAGTTTCACCATTTTAATAAATTATATCTTTATAATTGTTAAATGATTAAATCAAATTTTTATCATTTTGGGGGCCAAAGTGTAATTTTACTTTTATTAATTTAAATTCTTATAATTTATAAAAGGGCCTAAATGATATAAAATAATTAAAATACTTTCAAATTAATATACTTTATTTTGTAAAAAAAATTATATAACATAATCCAACTAAATTAATACTCGTTTGAGTTTTAATACTAACTCAATGCTTAATATATATAGTTAATCTTCTGTATAACAATCACCCACCATAACAATATTTTGCAATAACAACAAAGTTTTTGTAGAACATAATTTTTTTATATTTTATTTTAACACTCTATAACAACTTTTGACTTATAACAACAATATCCATAGTTACGAAGTACATTATTTATTAAATTAGTTTTTTTTATAATATGTTGTTTAAAATTTTAACTAAAATTATAGTTATTTCATATAAACAAATCTATTAATTATTATTTATTAAATGAAAATGGTTTTAATTAAAATATTGTTTCAATAAAATGATTAAATTAATTATATTTTATTAAATGAAAAAAATCTTCAATAAGTAGAATTAAAAATATCAATTCAATAAATTATTAAGTTCCCTAATTAATCATTCTACTATGAATTTGGAACATCATAAATCTATAAATAGATTACTTGAATTTAATATCTCGTTATAAATTAAATTATTTAATTTGATAACTTATATTGATGAATTGAACTTGTTAGATTTATGAAGTTTATATTTGATCATGTGAAATAATGTAAAATAAAAGATGCATAAAAGTAATAATGCATGCACCTATTATACGTCTTTTAATTTCGTTGATTCGATTCCCACTTTTTTTTTTCTTTTTTGAACTTAATTTTGACTTTCTTTATTTGATGAAAATTCATGATATAAGTTCAAGGTAAGTTTACAACAATTACCTCTCTATAACATCTATAACAATATGTCATTATAAGTGTAAAACAATTACCTCCCTGTAACAGACAAAACTTGAGCAGACAAATGAAGTTGTTATAGAGATGATTCACAGTATAAGAAAACTAATAAAACAGTAAAAGTACTATGGATGCCCCTGTACTAGTAGTTAAATTGCATTTTGCTCTTTTATTAAAAGATAGACAAATTAATCACTGTGTCATATTTAAATGTTACAGAATGGGTTTTATTTTTTAAATTCAATTTGAGTAGATACTAAATATAAGTAAGTGGAGAATAGAAAGAAAGGATAAATGAGGGGAACAAATAATTACAGGGAGTACTCTTCGTCTTTCTAGCATTCGACACAAGAAAAGGAATTTCATACACCCTTTTCTTGTGTCGAAATAATAACAATTCTAAGACCATCAAAGATTTCTATTCTTAGTTTCGATTTTTCCAGATTTTTTCAAAAACTTTTTATTTTTTTTGATTTACTAATAACAGAATAAATAATAAGGATAATATAATAAGTATAAAATAAGTCGAAATAAGTATAATATACTACGTAATGGACAATCCAAAAAAAGAGAAGGAATCTTTACTTTTTTTTTATAAAATAGAATCAAGGTGATAAACTTATAAAATAATTTCAAATTTTGATGAAATACCAAAATAAATAGATTAAGGCTAGACTAATCTAGAAAAGGTTTTATTGATATTTGATTTGACAGAAAAAAGAAGGAGGAAATATTAAATATATATTATATTATGTCATCCAATTGAGTGATTTCTTTTTATATTTTAACATTGAAAGTATGGATAGATATTAGGAATCAATTAATTGAAATTAAGATAAAAAACAAATTAAATTTTTTTATTAAAAATTCCAGATATTTATGTTGTTAAGAATTAATTTAGCTGATAGAATAAATAAACAAAAACACGTGTTGATATAAAAATAGATAAAAATTTTAATAGAGGACTGAATTTTTTTTTTTGATAAATGTAAGAGATTAATTTACCCCATTTTTAATAGAATAATTTTGGGTACTATAAAGTAATTTCGGGCGATAACCAGAGCAATATCCCCGTCAATCCACGCACCTACGCCAAGATGTTGAAACAATGTCGCTCTTTGCTCTCCAGGTTCAATTTTTTAGCTTACATTCAAAAACCCTAATTATATTGTTTTACTTAAAGATTTATGGTGCTTGAGAATGAAGAGTCGAAGTGTTTATTCTACTATATTACATTGTACCCTTCACTCAATTTTTTTTTTACTTTCTAAAACCTCAACTAAGCCCTAACTTCGTCTTCTTCCTCTAAACCCCCCAAAAAATATCTTCATATTTCGGAGTTAGAGGTTCTGTTTTTTTGGGTAAATATTAATTTTCATGGATTTCATCACGTTCAGAGCAAAGGGTTTTCATTG
Organism: Gossypium hirsutum; assembly: GCF_007990345.1. NCBI lineage: Eukaryota > Viridiplantae > Streptophyta > Magnoliopsida > Malvales > Malvaceae > Gossypium > Gossypium hirsutum. The sequence continues at coordinate 125,229,497 of NC_053431.1, forward strand.
TTCTGCAAAAATGACTTAGTATTTCTTTACTTTACAAATAAATATACGGCCATTGAACCCTTTCTAGTTGAGTTAGTTTTTAATGATGTTTTCACTGCAAACAGGTCACTGCAATCTGCGAAATGGGGTGATGGCTTTGAATCCCGAGCTGCCTATTCAACTTCTCTACAGGATTTCGCTGCTACAGGTATCGAATTGTCCCTCTCTTTTGCATTTTTTTCACAAATATTGATTAACCATAACTCGTGTTTGTTATTATTATTTTTCATATATATGCAGGAAATGCCAATGGTCGTGTGTTTGCTCCTTATACGATATACAAGGGGAAAGCTTCACTCTCTATTTCTCCTGTTCTGCCAACTTTCGTTAAGATGGATGTATGCTCCCATTGCCTTTCCTAAATATTTGTAGTTATTATTTTCCTCACGTGGTTTTCATTTTAGTGAATGGTGACTTTCATTTGCCTCGTGTTTGCAGTCCGACATTGGTGGCCTTAAAGTTAATCGCCGTGGTTCCATGATGTTGACATTCTGCCCTGCTATTGGAGAGCGCAAGTACGATTGGGAACAGAGACAGGTAAGTATTTCTTATAATCCTATCTGTTTTCCTCATTGCACTTCTAATGCATTGATAGATAGAGCTCATATTTAGCATACTCCCAGCTGGATACCTTTTGTTTATGATAACACTTTCTCTTGTTGCTCTTGGCCTTTGCATAGTATGTTGCTAGGAACACTGATTTTTAACATATTGCAGAAATTTGCTTTGTCACCGACGGAGGTTGGGTCTTTGATAAGCATGGGTGCTCATGATGCCTCTGAATTCTTCCATGACCCTTCAATGAAATCAAGGTTAGTTTTTCGCACTTGTTTCTTTTATATATTCATTTTGTTGGAAGCAATTCTAATTTCCATTAACTTTTAGTGGCACATTTGTGTGCTTCAAAAATTAAAAAAATAATAACAAATGGAAAAAGCAATGCTTGCATGCAAGGTTTTTCTTTTTTATATATATTTAAGACAAATTATTTCTGCTACAGCAATGCTGGTCAAGTAAGCAAGAAGTTATGTATTAAGGCACTTGATGGCGGTAATGGCTACCTGATTTCTTTGAGTAAGTACTCTGTTCTAATTTCTTTCTTTGTGTTCAACTTTAATGTTGCTCTCTTTCAAAGCAACTTTACCTTTTGTTGTTGCTGTTGTTATTTATTTGCTTGTCCAAGAGCTGGACATTACTTCCAAACTATTTGCAAGAAAGAGTAGCATTACTGTAAAGAACAAATACTTATATGAAGCAGTTTAGGAGTGTTTCATCATCACCAATGGTGCTACACATAGTTAAAAGTTGGTATTTTGATGAGATCAGGTTGATCTCAGATCAACACTCAAGTAGTTGTAGTGGACAGAAATTTACTATTGGTTGCTAGAACTATGTTGCTCCGATGCTTCATTTTTCTTGAAGTACTCGTGTCCAACACCCGTGTTCTCCATATTTTTGGACATCGATATGGTAATATGACCCTCCAAGATCTTTCCAAATACACGAAAAAACTTAGGTATCTGACATATGCCTCTATCTGATACTAGACCCAAGGCCCAATAACAGAGGATGGGAAGAGGTTCTTAGAATAAGGTTGGCAAATAGTTGGATGGGGACAATTGGCGTTTTAAGTGTTAAGAAATTTCCTAAAATAAAATAGCATCAAATAGTCTGGACGAAACATATGGTATCATTTGTATACTTGATAACATTGTATTACTGTGAAAGGAGAGCAAGCTATATTTTGGCTTAACTTTGAAAGAATAGTGAGTGTTGAGTTAATATTTACAAGAATAATCTTGGCAGGACAGGTCTAGGAATCAAGGGCATAACTGTGTAGGACAATACTAATCTTTATTACAGCTTTCTCTGAGATCGCTTGAAAGGATAATGGTTGATTGATAGAGATTGTGTTAGAATAGCTACACTCATGGGAACATAAAATTCTGCTATGTATGTACATACATCTAGGGGATTGGTGACCTACACATGTTTGTTGTATAGAACAGTTATGAGACTTTCTTGGACCAAATGTTCGTTATATACCTTGTTTAGTGCCTCAAATGCTATTTAGGCAACTATAGGAACTTAGCTTCGTATAATGTGTCAATTATGCAATCATTATCACCTACATATAATGTAATTTGTTTTTTGAAAAAACTTCCCCTTTAGAAGTAAAATCGATTAATGCTTGAAAAAGTAATAGATCATTTTCTCCTTAGGCATATCGGCAATGCTTTGTTTTTGAAGAATTAAGACTTTATGATGGAAGTGTAGAACAACCGTTCGTTCTTTCGTTTCATTTTCTCCCCAGTACTATGTTTCCTCAATTTTAAGCAACTATTATCCGTTTGTTATTGAGCAAGGCAATCCACAAGAAGATATGGTAACTGGTATTACATTTATTTCTTTGTCAGGGTGTTCCATGTAAGTTTTAACTTCCTCTGTAATTTCTTTGCAGCTGTTACCAACAACATTCTAAAATCAAACGAGCGCTTTAACATACCTGTTACAACAGCGGAATTCGCAGTCTTGAAGACAGCATGCAGTGTATGTTATGATGACTAACTCAACTTTATTGCTATTTCCCTGATTTAATGATCTTCAATAAATATTGTAGGTATCTGCGTGAGATCACACTAGAAATCTCTAAATTACCTTAGTAATCAGTAATTAGGGCTAGAACTCCTTTTTCAAAATTCTACAATGCTTGAAAGAAATACTTTTGATCTCACATGTACATACATGCGCACATACAAATTAGAATGTCGAATGCTTTACATAGTTTGCAGCCTATTTTTAATGTGATATTGGACTTCCACTATAGAAGAGTAATCTTGTCATTTCAAAGCTAGACATAGCATTGAAGAGCTATGGGACTTATATGGCACTTAAAATAGGTTAATATGTTCTTATATGATAATTAAATTTCATGATATGTTAACATTGGTTTTAGTCAGGCTGAAATAATGTACCGGTAATGACCGTAGATTATCATAAACCTTGTTTGAGCTTTTCTTGGGCATTATTTTTAAGTGGGTTGGTTCGGGTTAAATTATTTGCTCCCTTGCTATGCGGTTGTAAAACGAAAAGAGCTTTTGCTATGTGGTTTTCCAATGTTGTCACAGTTTGCATTGCCTCACATCATGGGTTGGGATCGGTTGACGAATCAGTCACCTAAAGGCATCAAGGGGAGTCCTTCAAAGGTGAACTCAAAGCAGCATTTCGATTTGGAGTGGGATAGATGAAAGTGTAAGTATAAAACTATATAAAAGTTTTTTAGCATTGCTTTTCCTTAGTTTGCTAGTATGGACATGCTGAACTAGAGGTTCTCTTTTTGTCAGTTAAAAGCCTTTATTATGTTAATTTTTACTTTGTGATGAGCAGTGCTATTATCTGTCATGTTTAAAGTCTGAACTAGACTTGCCATATGCATCTTCTACTATATTATATTGGCACTTGTTTTGTTTTCGGTCAAATATGCTGCCGGTCCTTGTACTTTTGTAATGTTTGATTTTTAGTCCCTTTACATTAAAATTTTAAAAATTTAGTCTTCTTATTTTTTTAATTAAAAAATTCTTATGTAATCGTGGACACCGTTTCATTTAGTTCATAATGATTTACCTCTGAAGTCGGTATCATTAAATGAGTATATATTGATGGTAAATTTTGATGGAAATACTAATGGTGTTTGAATTAACTAGTTTATTGCAAATGATTTTATAAAATACATAACCATTACACAGAATATTAAGCTTACAAAAGGGAGACTTATAAGCAGGGACGATGTGGCTAATAATTAAAATTTTGGAAGGTTAAAAAATGCAGCTTTCTTTCACTTGGCTAAAGCTAAAAAATGATTAAATTGAATTCTCTGTACTTAAAAGGGATTAAAGGTAAAATTATATCATTAATCAGGAAGACCAAGGTCTCTATTTACATCCCTGCTTATAAGTATTATATTAGGTATAATAATATTTATAATTTATAATAATGTTGATTGATATACTCTGCTAAACAATTATACAAAAATTACAAAATTGAAAACATTCCCCCTTCTCTTGCCTTTGTAAATTATGAATCATGTTCTTTTTTCTCTGGAGCACCACTGAACTTGGGGACTAGGAACTTGAACATTGGCAAGAATATAAAGTAGAGTGTGCCCAAAACAATGGGTGCTGCAACAAGCCACCCCAACAACTGCAACCACCAATCATATTTCAAATGAGGGACCAATTTTCTATATAATATATCAAGGATTATAATTAACTTAATTATGATATCTTTATGTGTAACACTCAGGTTTTCTTAAATGATTTTTAGTCATTGTATTGCTAATACCAAACATGACAATGCTCAAACATCGACACATGTTACTTTTAGTTAACCCTTAAGGAATTAAAATAGGATTTAGGGTTTAATTGAAGGAACTTATTTGAACAATTCAATTAAGTCCAAAGGCTTAAATGCAAATAAACCAAAAGTTGGTTTGCACTTAAACCTAGATTAGCTGCCCCTTATAAATTTTTTGTATTTCAATCTATGATATCACCAAATACCTTCAATAATTTCCTAACATTTTAGGGTTAGTCACATAACAAGTTTTTAAATTTAAATTAATTACAAAATATATATAATCAAAATTATTGTGCTTGGAAGACCTCGTCAGATCAACCACAAAGACCTTATTTGGTTAGCCACTGAGATAACCATATCAAGTACTGTATGGTTACAGATAAATAGGCTATACTCAACCAACATGTGGCACTTAAAAGTCCCACTGGCTTAAGGTTGCATAAACCTTTCCCATGACTTAGTTGAGGAGATTAACTCCCAGCAGAAAAGAAAGCTAATAGAAACGAGAGAGCTCTTTTCACCCACTCCTAGAACACAGTCAACAATACTAAATGAAACAAGTTGTGATATCAGATTAAACCAAATACGGACTGGAATTTTATTTTTTTTAAATTGGATCATGACCCGATCTGATCCACGAACAAATGTATTAGAAGACAATGTGATGATGTTGAAAAGCATGACAGATAATAAAGTGACACATACAGGGGGAGGACAATACATAAAGTAAAAGAGAAGAAGGGGAAACTTACAGCACGGGCAATACTAAAGAGGAGTTCGGTTGAAGCTTGGCCAGTCAATACTTTGTTTAAAGCATCTGATGTTAATTCAAATGGCTCCCCACCTGTAAGCAGTTCCCCAAACCGCAAGAACGGCACCATAAGGCTGCACAACACAATAAAAATTAAATATTTGTAACAAACATATATATAAGATTACAAGATAATATAAACACGATACGAGTATAATAAAGTATATAAGATTACAAGATAATATAAACACGATATGAGTATAATAAAGTTAAGATGAAGTTAAGTATTTTGTGTCGGGGATTGAGATAAAATTATAAAATTTTAAGTCATGATTTGACTTTAAATTATATTTATTTTTTCATTTTGGATATTCAAACTTTTTTGTTGTGCTTTAATACTCAAACTATCATTTCATCCCATTTTACCCCTAAAATTTACCATGTATCACATTCTAATTGGCTTTTAGGAGGTGAACTAGAAAGGACATGATATTTTAGGTACTAATGTGAGGAAACGAGATAATTTATGGTCAAATCGTGACATATGCCAATAATAAAATTTCAATTTTTTGTGTTAAAATGAATTAAATTGAATGAGAGTGGTCAACAATAAAAGTTTTCCATTTAATGAAGAGGCTAAAATTCAAGCCAAACTTTTTATAGAATCACTAATATAAAAATTAAATGGTTTAAAATGATAAAGTGTCGTATCTGTTTAAAACTAATCAATTAATTTTTTTTCAAATCCCGTATATAATATTTTAAATTATAATTTTTTTCCTTTTAAATAATATCCGAATTTATTATCTCATATTATATTCTAATCACATTAACATTTACCTAAATTTATACTATAAATTGCGTAAAGCAAAGCACATGAAAAGCTTTTAGTTAAATATATTCAAAAGACATTGACCCTCGATAGATTTGAGCTTTACATAAATGACCAATGATTAATATAAAAAATAAATTATTACAATCTCAAAATATTATATAAATATATGCTGTTAATGAAGGGAAAAAAATGGTGAAAAAAAGAAGCACCTCAACTCAATAGGGGTGGCAATGAAGTTAGCAAGCATGACTGTTGGAGAATGGGCCAATGATCCCAACACCGCTATTGCCATCCCACACATCACCACTGTCACCCCTGCAATTCCCATTCCCCCATTTTTCATTTTTTTTCTTAATTTCTTCAAATATATAAAATAAAATAAATTACCACAAATTGGAAATACTCCTATAGTAAGTCCCAAAGCTGCAGAAAAGGCCAATTGCTTGGGTTGTGCTCCTCTGCAATTTCATTTTTATACATTCATGTATAAAAATTTATTATTTTTTACTTATCATAATAAAAATAAAATAAAATAAAATAAAAAACATATATATTTTAGATTACTTGCGGAGGATTTGGATCATAGGATCCACAATCTTTTCATTCAACCACCCCTTCACTGACATTGCTATTCCAACTTCAATTCAATTCAATCCCTCAACAAAATTATGAGAAATTTCTCAGATTTTTTTTCAATTTTTTTCTCTTACCTTTAATTTTAAATAATAAATTTATGTAAGAGGAGAAAGAAAACTATAAATAGTATCATCGATTACTCCGGATCATTTTTTAAATCAATAATTAATAAATAATAATAATTCTATTTTAGTTCTAAATATTAAACAAGCCTTAGAATTTGAGGAGGTAATTTAAGTCTACAAATAAATTGAGATAATAATTAAATGTATTATGATTGAAATTATTTAGGGTTGAGCAAATTATGCAAAATAAATAGCTTCGTGTAACAGCTGTGCTGTGTATATGTAATATATCAAATACGTAATGGCTGGTTTTGGAAGATAAATTTGAATTTTTCGATTCTAAATTCATTTGTTGTATAATTTGTAAAAATAAAAATGTATACATTAAGAAAATTTGTTGGGACCGAAATTAAATTGTAATTTTTATAATAGAAAAAAATGTAATTTCATTCATTTTAATAGACTGTATTTTTATAAATTTTAAAGAATTAAATTAAATTTTTGTATTTGGAGGGCAAAGTATAATTTTACCTTACTAATTTAAAATTTTAAAAAATTTAAAGGGGCCATATGAAAAGAATTTCATTTTAGGGGGTCGGGAACCTACCAACCCTCCTAATTTTTCCATTTATTAGGAATAAATTAATCTTTTTACTCTTATAATACATGGTATCAATTAAATTACTTTTAATTATTTTATTTAATATTTCCTCATTGTTATACGATAAATAGATAAGTCAATTTCAGCTTGTATTATCATCTAGCGCATCACCGCTCTTGAGCAAACGAATTTCATGCACTATTATTGAATATGATTAAACATATACTAATAACTTTATTTAAATATGATTAAATGTAATTAAATTTTGAGTTTAGAGTTTATAGTTTATAGTTTAAGATTTAATATTTAAGATTTTACATCAAATTTCAAGTTTTTTTTTTTTGGTTAAAGCTTAGCTGAACTTGTAAAAAATGCTAATAGATTTATTTAAACATAAACCATAAGTAAAAAACTTGAAACCTAAAAGTTGATATAAATACTAAATCTTAAATTTGAAATTAGAAATCAAATAAAAATATAATAATTATAGTTTTAAGTTTAAAACTTGAAATCCCAAAAATTGATAAAGAACTTAAATCTTAAGTCGTAAACTTTAAACTCAAAATCTAATAAAAATATATTTATAAATTTTTCAATATTTTTTGTTTTACTGATGATAAAATCAAATTTATTATTCATTGATAGTGTATTAAATATTCACTCATAATTTAATTTTAAATAATATTATAAATAAATCCCAAAATTTATTTAAAACAATAACTAAAATTTATCTTGTGCTTAAATAATACGAGTCTCATCTTTTAATTCTTATAGCTACTGGTTTGTATGCCAAAAAAATAAACAGCAGCCCAACTATTTCAATACGTGAAAGGGTAATTATTTTCAATCCTTGGTCTCAAATTGTAATTCCATCTCCAATTGCTTTTTGCATGCAAAGCAATTGGATGGTTGACCGTTGACCTCCCGCGTGTTCCCCCTAATTCCCTCCCGTTCCCATAAATTCCCGGTTCCGTTTCTACCACTACTGACTTTCCAGCTCATACCTGCAAATATGAATGGAAAATCTCGTAGATATGTCAAAAGTAAGAGGCTAATGTAGTCATTTCGGTCATTCCATCAAAATAATAGAAGAACAGCTAGGCCGACATAAAAAAATCTGCATTTATTTATGCCCATTTTCAGCAGAGGCGCGTTGTAACACCCTTAGTATAAAACTGATCTTTTTTTTTTAGGTTAAAAGGTTATCACTTAAAATAATTTATTATTTATATTTAAATGTAAATTGGATTTGTGTTAAAAATATAATTTAGATGTAAAATAAAAGTTACTTTTATCGCATACAAGTTTAAAGATATGATGTTTTTTTTAATATGATAAAATATATCATAACTATGTGTATTCTTAATAAATTTAAAATTTAATTCTTATACCAACTTGATTTAATTGAATTGTCTTTTTTTTTTAATTCGATTTAAAGACGAATTGGGTGGTCTAAATCTAATTCTACAATTGGTTGAATCGAGATTAGGTTTAAGAAAAACCAACCTTGCCCCACTCTAGGATAATGATGAAAATACCCTTATGGCTATCAACAGTTTAAAATATATGATAATAAAATTTACGAGTCTTTATACTATTTGTAGATTTAGAGTTTAGTTCATCTATTTCTATTTCTAGAAATTTAATCTCTCTACATTTTAGATTTCAAAAATACGGTTCGATGATTAACTCTATTATGGTTCGATGATTAACTCTATTAAACTTCTTTTGTTAAATTCACTAGTTTGACATTTTGAAATAAACAAATACTTACTTTATGGCCATTCAACAAGGAAAATGACGTTGTAGTAAATTTTAATTTAATATAATAAATTTAACAGTGTTAACTATTATATTTACATTTTTAAATCTGAAAAGTAAGTAACTAAATTAATTAAAATAAAAATAAGAGACTAAATTCGAAATGGATGACTAGTATACATTTTAGACTGAATTTTATATTACTATTTTCTGTAGTATAACTATAAGTAAATATAGAAAACAATTAATAGTATCATTAAAAAAATAAAAAATTGACATATTAGGTAAAGTTCAAGTCATGTATAACTTTGATTTTTTGAGTTGAGATTAGAATAATAAATAATATTTAATTTTAAGTCTCAATATTTTGTTAGGAATAGACCTGCTCATGGGCCAGATTATTTGTTTAGACTTGAAAGCCTGCTTGAAAAATGCGAGGTTTGGAAATAAATATGAGGCCCAAAAAATGGGCTTAGATAAAATTTAAGGTTCGTTTTATATATGGACCAAGCTTTGAGCAAAACTTTTTGGCCTAAACCTGGCCCGATACAAATATATTATGTTATAAAAAATAATTATATTAATTATATATGTTAAATAATTATATATATTTAAAATCACTAACCCAACAACAATTAAATCTATTATCTAAAACCTAAAAAAAAATCTTACCCAACTAAAATATAAAATTCTAAAAATACAATAAAATATTTCTTATATTTATTTATATTTTTTAATATAATAAAATATTTATTATATTTATGACAATATTTTTTAATATAAATACTTTTTTAATATGTTAGAATACTTTTATTTTAACTTCTTTACTGCATTTAGTATATTATATATATTTAAAAAATATTTTTATATAAAAATTAATTTAAAATAATTAAATATGGGCAGACCTAAATTTATTTTTCTTAAATTTGGCCGAATTTAAGAAAAAATTAAACTACTTTTTAAATTTAAAAAATAAATTTAAATACGTGCAGCTCACACTCAAATTAAGAATATATCAGGTCAAATCAGGACAGGTGAAAAAACCACCCACCCGGCCCGGCCCGTTACCATCTCTCATCCAAATGAAAGAAAAAGCGCGTGAGGGAGTGAAATGCAGAAAAAGAACATGTGGGGATGTGCTGTGTTGTATAATTGACGTCCGTATTATGATACTCAGAGAGTGTGTGTTCCCTCTATTTTTTTTTTCCTTTTGCTTTCTCTTTCTTCTTCCCTCCTATTTCCCTTAAAAACCACACACCACCAACTCAAATTTCACCTCTTAATTCTAAAATCAACACAACCCCATCACATCCCCTCAGATCCATCAAACAAAGAGCAGCGAAAAATTGATCTTAAGTTGCTTGTGATTAAGAGAAGATGACTTGTGATAAGAGAGGGCAGTTCGGTGATACCACTTTCACCAAAGTGTTTGTTGGTGGTTTAGCTTGGGAAACCCAGAAAGATACAATGAAGAAGTATTTTGAACAATTCGGTGATATCTTGGAAGCTGTCGTCATTACTGATAAAGCTACTGGCAGATCTAAAGGCTATGGATTTGTATGATAATGCTTTCTTTCTTTCACTGTCTTTTGTATACCTTGTTTTTATTACTGGATCTTGGAGGAAAATGGGAGATCTGATGGTGATTAGTGATGGGTTTTACGCGAAATGGAAATTTGACTCTTTTTTTTTTGTAGGTCACGTTTCGTGAACCAGAAGCAGCCATGAGAGCTTGTGTTGATGCTGCTCCTGTGATTGATGGGAGAAGGGCTAATTGCAATCTTGGGTTTTTGGGTGCTCAAAGATCTAAACCCTCTACTCCAAAGCATGGTGAACAGTTTTTTCTTGCCTTTTCTACTTGTTTTCTAATTGATCTGGTTAAATCTTGATGAGTTTAGGGTTTTTGGGGATATTCATGAATGCATTTGCATGTTTAACACATTTGGAGTAAAGATTAATGATATCATATATGGATTTACCTCATTGAATGAGATAATGTCATGAAATTTTTTTTGAAAGTAACTTTATTTTTTAAAGATATGTCATAATTTAGTTTATTGATAGTAGTTTATATTCCAGACAATATAATGTATGAATCATAATGATTTCAATTTTAATGATATAACATCATTTGATTGATTGACTATATATATACATTTAAAGACACTTTTATATCATGATAATGCATCAAATGTAGAATAAATAAAATGTTGGGTGCAGTGGTCACATTGCACTTTTAAAAGTGAGAACACAAGTTCAAACCTTGTAGATAGCATTGTTGAGATTGGTAGTCACAAGTCCAGTAATTGAGATTGGTAGTCACAAGTCCAGTAATAGACCATAAAATAAATATGGAAGATGTCTTGGTTCTTAAAAAAATGTATCAAGTATAATTCCTTTAACATTATTTGTAAAAACTTTATCTCTAGTAACTTAACTAGAAGTACATAAAAGCAATGAATATTCCTACAAAAAAAAAAGAAGGTAAAAATGGGGCAATCTTATCCAAACTCTTGGTTTTGGAGGAAAAGAAAAGTAGATGGTGTAGAATCTTGAAAAACAAAACTCATGCCAAGAAATATGCAAAATAAACAAAAAGGAGTATATATGTTTTTACATTACATTTATTCCCTTGTAAAAATTGCAGAAATAAACAAAATGGCATGCCAAAAAAAAGTAGATATTTTATAATGAAAGTTGGGTTGTCAATAGGAGAGGCATGCATTGGTGGTGCATTAATTATATATGCACATATATGTAAGAATATTAGGTTAGCTGTTTTGTTATAATTAAAGAAGAAAAGGAAAGAAAGAAATTATAATAATAATAGAAATGGTGAATGCAGGAGGAAGGAATTTGAGGGGAATGAGGTGTTTTCCCACAGCAATAGCTTTTTCTTCAGCAGCAACCTTCCCTCCTCATTATTATGGCATCCCACAAGGACTTCCTTTTAATCTTTATGGGTATGCTTTTTTTTAACTGTTATTGAATTAAATAGTGTCACTTTGTCAAATGCCTTTATTATTTTTTTGAAAGTTTTCTGTCTTTGGACCATGTTTAAAGATTTAGTTCATGTAATTTAATTTGATATAATTTGGCACGATTACTGAAATATCCAAATTTCACTTTTTTTTATTTAAAAGAAATTCCAGCTCAACCTTATGATTTGGATTATTATTTTTTTAAAAAAATTAGTGATTTGGACTAAGGAATAATATTAACAATAGTAGGGATCAAATTATGTTAAATTAAAGTTTAGGGATTTAATTTTCAAGTTGAGAATAGTATAGGGATGAAAATCAGAATTTGACCGAAAATTTCAAAATAAATATAGATAAATTATTCTATTTTTTGAATGAGAACGGTGACCTAAACTATGATTGTTTTTAAACAGATTTTGCTTACTGTATTTTCCCTTTTGCACTCTTTCAGGTACTCTCCATGCTCACCTGATTACTCTAATTATGCCACGGTTTGTACATGATCCTTCTCTTTAATCTTTCTTATTTATATTATTTATTATTTATATTATATTTTTTAGTCTTGGGAATTTTTTGGTTTACAAGTTAAAAAAATTGTGGATATATGAAATTAACCAAAATTTAATTTTAATTCTTCTTTTATGTAAAATAAATAATTTATATTTGAAAATGAAAATAACTTTATCTTGTATAAAAATCATTTTTCAAAAAATATTATATAAGAGTTATTTTTATTTCCTTGAAAAATTAAAATTTTTTTTATGAAGATTTAACGAAATAATTTTAAAAGACATGAAACAAGCCTATGTTGTTAAAATAAAAAGCAAAAGCCCAAAACTCAAAATTAGAATGGAAAAATGGAGAATCTAACTGTTCAAAAATCCAAATAACTTGATTGAACTGAACCGAACTTAGCCTTACTTTTCTTTTTTTGCCCCTCTTGGGAGTACACTTTCTATTTTAACTTTCATCTTTGGTGTTAGAAAAGAAAACCCATTACAAAGTACTTTAATACTTGTTATTTGAATAGGGAAGAAAAAAAAAATCCCAAAACTTAAAAGCAATGATAAAATCCAAAGGCTTTTTTTTTTAATACCATATTGGGGTTGGGAGAATGGGGTGGGGTACATAAATTTTCTTTGCCGGACAACTAGCATAACATTTAGCTCAATACACGAAGTAGAGGCAGTATTAAAATAGTTCCAGCTAGCAGCTTTTGTATTTGCATTTGCATACAGTTATGCTGTGTTTACCTTATCTACGACTTCCTAATTAGAACATAGAACTTGTGGTCCATCCCTCACACTTTCACAGTCTTCAAAAAATGTCTCTAACTGCTACCACTATAATTTTACTTTTTATATATATATTCATCCCTTTTTACATTGTCAGAGATCACATGTATAGAGAAATATGTATAATATTCCTAACTGTTGGGAATTGTGTCATTATGGTTCAGAACTACTATAGTCTGTATGGAGGGGCCACTGGCCAGTATCCAGTGTATGGTGGTGGCTTGATGACTGGTGCAGGAACAGCATTCTATCCCTATCTTCAATTCGGAGAAGGAATGGCCGGCCCGGTCTACTCTTCCGGCCAAGGATACGGTGTCCAGTTTCCACAGCACCTGTTTCCTTACTCAACTGGGAGCTATCCACAGCACTATGGTGCACCTATGGCTCTTGCACCTACTCCACCCTTGCAATAAGGTTTGTTTGCATTGTACTACTACAACCATATATATACTATTTTTATATATTCATTGTGTTTTGCCTGTGCCACAGGTGTGACTTTGGTTCTTCATGCTAGGAGACTTCATTCCAAGCTTATGATATCACATTTCTTCAGCTGCTCTAAAGTCTTCAACCTTGGGCCTAACCATGGTTCTTTTTTCTCCCTCTATATCTATCTAACTTGAAGCCCCCCGTAGGGGCTATAAATCACCTCCAAAAAATGGAGAATCATGCATGTTTTTTTTTCCATTGCATCTTGTCAACAAGGGTTCCTTGAAGAGAACCAAAGCATTTTTTTTATCTAAATGCTCAACTTTAGCTATTGGATCAGCTAAGTTGGGGTAACCATCTTTTTTGTACTGTCAGCCCTTGAAAGGCCCAAGTAAAAACAGACTTTTTTTTCTTACTTTTAGCCTAGGCAAGGCTAATAAATAGAAAAATGGTTTGCAAAATTTGTAAATTTAGCAACACTAAAAAGCAAGCCACTCATTTTCAAATGGCTAATCACCTCTTTGTCAATGAGGCAGTTTTATTTTAAAAACTGGGGGCATTCAATGCCCCCTAGTTTCTTTTTTTGTGCATTGAAATCTGGTTTTTAGGGTTTAAAAACTAGGACCATGTAGTCATATATATATTTTAAAATGCTTTTTTTACCAACATCACTTCATATCTTAAATGTAATAATATGTGAAAAATATCAAAACACCATCTTCCCTTGGGGAAAGGGAAGATAATGGTTTTTAAGTACAAACTTACCCTAGCTTTGTTTTCTTTTGTAAATTCATTAATGGTGGCTAAAACTTAATTTGGGAGTATTTAGCCCCTTTCTGATTGAACTATGGTAAATAGTTTCTTCTTTTGTGATTTTAATTAGCATTTAGCTTTTTTCTAACATTTCATCATGAAAAAGGAGCTCCATTAATGGATATGGAGCTCGCAAGCATTTTGCATGCAAACCCTAGGAGATATTTGGGTTCCTTAGGGTTCTTCTCTTCTAATGTACCAACCATGGTTAGGACCTTCTCTCTCTACCCTCTCTTGAACTTGGAACTTGTTATTTTATATATGGTTTGGATTTGGGACTTATATATATTCATTCTCCATCCAAGGGTTGATGACTGAGAATGGATGATGCAATACTATATATTTGCATTAATTTCAGACTCTTTCTATGTCACTGTTGCTAATGTTGTACTTTGATCACCAAACTATAATGTGCTAAATTTTAATTTTTTTTATTATGGTGTTTACTATTTTGCTAAATTATAACTACCTTAGCATAATTTGACTATGAATGCCCTTTTTGATTAAAAAAAGTTAAAATGTATGTTATAGTTCTGGACTCTTGGAATTTAGTTTTTATATTTTTATTTTTAAAAATTTAGTTTTATGTTTTTTAGATTTTAAAATTGAGCTCTTATTATTAATATTGTTATTTTTGTTAAATATATTGATTTGATGTTATAAAATAAAATAAAAATTTTGTTTGGTATCAATGAAAATAAAAAGATTTTAAATTTGATAAAATATTTTTAATAATTGAATTTAAAAATTGAAATTAGTAAAGGGATTAAATTTATCAAAATAAAATATAAAAATTTAAATCTAAATTTACAAAAAATATAAAGATTTATGGAGTATTTTAACAAAAAAAAAATGTCGCGAGAATGATAATTACGAAAGAGTAGCAAATCTATTCATGAACTGGGTATTTGTTCGGCTTGGTAGGCATCGGTTGACTTAAGTTATTCTTTTTATCTTGGTGTTGGCTCAAATTTAAATTAAATAATTTCAAAAATATTTTATTTAAATTTAATTAGAAAATTATATTAATTTAAAATTTTGTTTTAAATAATTAAATGGATTATTTAGGTAAATTAGGCCGTAATGAGTAATAAGAGAGACTTTTAGTTATAAAAATATTAATGGTTTATTAAAAAGAGGTTACTGTAATAAAGAAATATCGAACAGAAGTTTCTCATCTTTATGAAAGAGAAAAAAACTCCAAGCAGAGCTCTCTATAACATTCGAGTGGGAAGTTAACCAAGAATTATTCCATATTTTGAGGTTATTTCTTTTTTTTTTCTTTCTTTCGATGAAATAATATCGGGAGAAATATATTGTATAGAATACTTATCGAAGAAGATACTTTTTATGATATATTTTTTTCTGTAAATGAGTTCTTTTATGAAAGAGTTGTTTTATTAAAAATATTTTTTTAGCGGGGAATGTTTTAAACAATAGTGGTTCTGATTATTTCTGAATAGATATTGCTCTTTGGATAGTCATTCTTTAACAATAGTTGTTTTGAGCAACAATTATTCTGAACAAGGATTGTTATTCTTAAAAAAAATATTAAGTAAACTAATCAGAATACTTGTTTATGGTTAACTTCCTTAATATCTTCGGAAATGTAATTTCTTGAAATATAATCTCATTTTATCTCCAAAAAAATAAAATATTAACAGTCAAAATTAAGTAGCAAATAATAATAAATTTGAGTTTCAATCGTTTTGAATTTAAATTATATTAGATTATTTTGATTGTTGATAAGGGCAAAAGCAAAGGGAACAGACAGTGGACTTATCCCCTCAAGTGATAGATTTGCTATTAGTTCTTTAAAGTTGTATGGAATTACATATTAATATAATGATAAAATTATATTTTGCCCCTCAAAATTTATGATTTATCTTTAACCCTTTAAAATAATTTTCTCGCTTTGTAATTGATGCTATTCTGGATTAAGTAGGGTAGGCTAATGTTGGTATAACAGTTCTCAACTTTATATATATGTATATATGTATATATATATATTGAAAATAGAATTTTGTTGTTTTCTTTGGTTTAAGACTGAAAGCTGCTTAATACGCCTCAACTAATAAAAGATGAAACGGTATGAATGATGGAGCTTATGCCCCACATTTAAGAGATGACATACCAACCAAAAAAACAATGATGATATATATGAATCACCAATGTTTTTTTTTTTTTAGCTTTACTTATAATCTCCATGGCATCAAAACCACCAACATCAAGATTCTATTCTTAAGTGGGGAAGATCCAAAAGCTATTGATTATCTTATTGTGGGAGCTGACTTGCTTTGTTTCAATATTTTGACCGCACACATATAATGGATGGGGACATGTCATTGCCATTACCACTATACTAAAGTCAACTTAACCTACAATTGCCCTTTCAACATGATATCATTATAAATTTAAGCCAAAGTGTATATCCCATTTCATGTTTGGTTCCATGGAAGAGGTATCTGTTGATTGGAGAGGCAAGCCTTGCAAGGCTAACAAGCATGGTGGCATGTCTGCTGCTATATTTGTCCTTGGTCTCTATCTTTGTCTCTTTTCTTTGTCTTTGGTTCAGCTTTTGAGCTTTACAATAATGTCTTGTTTTTTTTTTTAAAGGTCTTCAAGCATTTGAGATGATGGCAGTTGCAGCTGTTGGGAACAATTTAATAACTTATGTTTTTAATGACATGCATTTCCCTTTATCAAAATCAGCTAACGTAGTCACCAATTTTATAGGAACTGTTTTCCTTCTTTCACTTGTTGGTGGGTTCCTTTCAGATTCATATCTTGGTAGCTTTTGGACTATGTTGGTTTTTGGATTTGTGGAGCTCTTTGTAAGTACTATTTCACTCAAGATCCAAGCAAAAAAAAATAAATAAATAAACGATATTCAATGTCACTGAACTATTAATAAGTTTACATTTTGGTCACTAAACTTTAAAGGTTACAAAATTGTCACTGAATTATTTGAAAGTTTTTATTTAAGTCATTGGATTGTTAAAATTGTTGTACGGCCTTCTCTATTCTCACCTCTAGCACCCATCAAAGGGGTAAGCTTTCCCTCTTATTCTATTTTTTTTTTATGAAATAACTTTGAATGTCACGAATTCATGAACCAAAATCTGAACAGTTTTCTTCTCTAATCTCTAACACCAATCATCATATCAGCTTGAATTTTAGATATGTTCTTCTACTTATTAATTGGTATTGTTCCACCGTACCGATCATCGAATTGTCACTCAAAGCTGAAAAGAAAAAGACTTAACACTTCAATGACTTAGATGAAAACATTCAAATAGTTTAGTGACTATTTTGTAAATTTTTAAAATTGAGTGATCAAAATGTAAACATACAAATAATTTAGTGACCTTAGGTGTCGTTTACTCTCAAAAAAGCCATATTTAACACTTAAAAACTTGTATGTTTGCAGGGCTTTGTATTACTTTGCATTCAAGCACATGTCCCTCAATTAAGACCACCCCATTGTGATATGGTCTCTAATGGTGATCACTGTGAAGAAGCAAAGGGATACAAGGCCATAATATTGTTCATTGCACTCTATTTAGTTGCTTTTGGGAGTGGATGCCTAAAACCCAATATTATATCCCTTGGGGCTGACCAATTCACAAGGGAAAACACCAAGCAATCTAAGAAGCTCTCAACTTACTTCAATATTGCTTACTTTGCCTTTTGCATGGGGGAGCTAATTGCACTAACTCTTCTTGTTTGGGTCCAAACTCATTCCGGAATGGATGTCGGGTTCGGTATCTCGGCCGCCGTGATGGGAATCGGGATGATCAGCTTGGCTTCGGGTACGGTCTTGTATCGAAACAAACCACCAAGAGGAAGTATTTTCACCCCAATTGCTCAGGTTTGGTTGGTGCATTGTTTGTTAAGCAACTTAGCTATTTTGCTTTCAGTTTAATTCCTTGAATTGTGTTAATGGTAATTTATTTAAACATAATGAAAATGCTGACTAAAATATTAAACTTTTATTGATGTTGACGTGGCAATTTTTGTGACAGTCTATGCATATTTCATGTTGGCGTGACATTATGTCTTATATGTTATGTCGATAAATAAATTAAAATTATAAAATTTAAAATTTAAAAAATACAAAAATTATAAAAAAAGTATGAAATGTACAGGCTGTCATATTTAAAAAATCTAATGTTTAGTCAGTATTTATGTTAAAAAAATATAATACAACTCTTTTTGAAATGTTAGTGGTCAATTTTGACTCTTTTAAAAATGTTTATAACTAAATTTAGCTATAAAAAAATAAGAGCTAACTTAATAAAAGATATAAACATCAAGGGTTATTTATTTATACAGGTTCTTGTTGCTGCAATAACAAAAAGAAAGCAAATATGTCCTTCAAATGTTGAGATGCTCAATGTAAGCCGAAACAATGGACCGAACTGAATCTTCGATACGTCGTTCAACACCGAGAACCTTCTTCATACTAATAAATTCAAGTAAGTGTTTTTGAAAAATGAAACTTTTAGAAAAGTTAATTTTTTTTTAATTTTTAAAATATTTTAGTGATTTTAATGTAGATTCCTTGATAAGGCATGTATTAGAACCCAAGATGGTAAAAATGAGAGTCCATGGAGACTATGCACTGTGAGCCAAGTGGAGCAAGTGAAGATAATCATATCAGTTGTTCCCATATTTGCTTGCACCATAATTTTCAACACCATTTTAGCACAACTCCAAACATTTTCAGTCCAACAAGGGAGCACAATGAACACCAAGATCATCGACGGTTTCGAAATCCCACCGGCTTCATTACAATCTATCCCTTACATCTTGCTCATTTTCGTCGTCCCTCTCTACGAAACCGTCCTCGTACCCACCGCTCGAAAAATCACTGGGAACGACTCTGGAATAACCCCTTTACAAAGGGTAGGAATCGGTCTATTCGTTGCAACATTCTCGATGGTATCAGCTGCCTTGGTGGAGAAGAAAAGAAGGGTATCGGCTTTACATCACGATGAAACCATGTCCATCTTTTGGATTGCACCACAATTCCTTATTTTCGGGGTTTCAGAGATGTTCACAGCAGTGGGACTCATAGAATTCTTCTATAAACAATCCTTGGAAGGGATGCAATCATTTTTAACAGCCATGACCTATTGCTCTTACTCTTTTGGGTTCTATCTTAGCTCCATATTGGTTTCCCTTGTGAACCAAATTACAAGGTCTAAATCCCATGGAGGGTGGCTAAGTGACAATGACCTTAATAATGATAGGTTAGACCTTTTTTATTGGATGTTAGCTGCTCTTAGCCTCATTAATTTTTTCAATTATATGTTTTGTTCCAAGTTTTTCTCTTACAATCCATCTTTGTCAAATGGTGGTCCATGTCATGATGACCCAAAAGCTAGGCAAGGAAGCTTAGAAGAAGTATATGATATATGAAATGTAACAGAGTATGGCGTTAGTAATAGTTCTATAGAATCAAATAAGATTTTGCTTCTACTCATTATGTTCTAAAAGCGGTGACTGTTTTTTTTTGGTATAATGATAAATTTAGCCTTTAATGTTTATACCTTTTGTCAATTTGGTCCTTATTATTTCTTTGAGTTAAATTTGGCCTTCCAGCTTTTGAAAAGAGTCAAATTTAACCATCAACCTCTCAAGAAGAGTTGAATTATTTTTTTAATGGAAATACTAACAAAACGTTAAAATTTTAAACATGATAGCTTACACAACAATCCATGTGTATATCATGCTATTTTTATGAACATATTATTATTTTTGAATATTTTTATAAAAGTTATTTGTTGACATGGCATACAAGGCAAAAAGTTTTATGTCAACATGAAGTACACGTGGACTAACACGTGTGTTGTTGCAACAACATCGTTAAAAAAATTAATGTTTTAGTCAACATTTCCATTAAAAAAAGTTATTTGACTCTTTTTAAAAGGTTGATAGCTAAATTTAGCTCAAAAAAATAAGGGTTAAACTGTTAAAAAATATAAATGTTAAGGGCTGAATTTATCATTGTGCCTTTATCTTTTTAAAAGTTATTAACTATGGATTTACAATTTCAACTAGAATCAATCATTATAAGTACTGAAGTGACTAACTCAACACTAGGGGCGTAGCCAGGGGGGCTGGCATGGGCCCCGACCCCCCCAAAAATAGAAAATTTTATTTTAGGCCCTTGAAAATTTTTAAAAATTTTAAATTAGTAAAGGTAAAATGGCAATTTGGCCTCCCCTAAAATTATAAAAAATTAATTTAATCCTTTACAAATTATAAAAATATAAACTATAAAAAATTAAAATTTTATCCGGCCCCCCTAAAAAAATTTTCTGACTTTGCCCCTGCTCAACACAAACCAACTAACCAAAATTCGAACTTAGACACTCAAGATCTTAGACCCAACCTTGTTAATATAACCAAGTCCTCAGTGACTAAAGTGATAAAGTTATAATTATATATCAACTGTTCCAATTAAAATTAATCATTACAAACACTAAACTGACTAATTCAATTCCAATTATTTAGCTAAATAAATAGAATAAATCTAAAAAAACTTGTATAATAAAATTCCAATTTAACTCAAAATTTCAAAATCTCAAACCTCATAAATACAACCAAGTCCTCAGTAGAGTGAAGTTGAAATACCAAGATTTAGCAAAAGTTGAAGATTGAGCACATCATTTCCTCTCATTTTCTTTTTTAGTGGAAAAGGAAAAGGAGAGGAAGATGTGAGTGGTGGGGTTCTTGCATTAGATAGTTAATATATTTTTAGGGATTGTGATGTGAAGGATGCACCGATTTCAAGCATAATGTTGATATTGCTAACATTATAATTATTTAATTCGGGTTAAAGTGTTGGAGAGGTGCTTGTATTATAGATTTCAAAGTAAATTAATCTATCTATATTTAATTTCGAAGCAAGTAAAATTGAAAACGACAAGAAAATTTGTTGTGTTTTAAAAAATGTCGATTTTTGAATGTTTTTTTGAACATGACAAGTTGATATTTTTTACTATTCAAGGTTTTCTTGTTTAGAATTAATCACTTTATAGTAAATGAACTAATTTACTTTCCAATACATAGTATAGGAATCTACAAAGATATTTAACCTTTTATTTTGTGGGTTGAGTTAAAAAGGTTAAAAAAGGGGAACTCCATATTTTCATTTTCACTACCTCACTCAGCTATTTTATTATTGATGTCTCACCGCAAGCAACGGAACATGTCCCATGCATGTTTTGCAATCGAACTAGGACTTTCTACAAATTGTATGGTGGTTAAATTATTCATATTATCGGTTTTCGATTTAATAATAATTAAATAAAAACTATAAATATTAAATAATTAATTTTTATATTTTTTTAGAATTTAAAATTTTACAGCACGTTTGGTTCGCTGTATTGGAATATAGGCGTAATGGATTAGAGGCGTAATGGAATAGAGGCGTAATAGCAAATCAATTGTTTGGTTGAATGTAATGGAATAGAGGCGTAATAGTAATCTTGTGTTTGGTTGAATGGAATAGAGGTGTAATAGCATAATGGAAAAAACTAAAATGACTAGAATACCCTTAGCATAAATTTGTTTGGGTAAATGATTATTGTTATTGTTATTTAAATTTTAATAAGATTATTAATATCAATAATAAATAATTTAATCATATTTAAACATAATTATTATTAAATATATTATAATTAAAATATATAATTTAATAAAATTCTTAATAGTCAATATTCTTATATGAATTTACTCAAATCATAATATATGATACTATAAAAGATAATTTAACATAATTATTATTAAATATATTTTAATTAAAATATATAATTTAATAAAATTCTAATAATCAATATTCTTATATGAATTTACTAAATCATAATATATGATACTATAAAATATAATTTGAAATAATTAATATTAAATATATTTTAATTAAAATATATGATTTAATAAAATTTAAAATAATTATCTAGATTCAAATTTAACAATTATTTACATGAACAAAATATAATATTTGTTTCTAAGTTAATTATTTTAATAAAATAATTAAATATTTATATAACGGTGTTCTCATCTTTTGGTATTTTTATATGCAATTTTAAAGATTGAATCCAAACTTAAAAGAATATTTATTTGTAAGCATTTCACCGGTTTACTTCAACTCAATTATTGATTAATTTTTAATAAACATAAATTCAATAACCATTACTATTATCTTCTGAATATTGTACTGAATTTTAGACAATTTTTTATTTTGAGAAAGGAGTTCATCATAAATGCATCACCCCTTGTCTAGTTCTCTAACCAAAGCAGGATAAACAGAATGGAACAAAAGAACATCAAGTAAAAAATAGCTGTATCTATCGAACACTGCATTTCAGGGCTTAAATTAAGCATATGTCCCAGTCCATGATCACACAATTTTGAGACAAGATTGGAAGTTCATTGTAGTTTAGATAATTGATTTATACATGGAATTAATTTCAAGTGTTGTTTACCTCTGATCCTATAGGCTGATATACCACAGACTTGCTATTTCCAAAGTTGAAAACTACCCTCACAGCCGTTAATGTATTAACAAAAAATAATAAGACATGATGTAACTATCTAAGATGTGGGTTCGCTACCGCTCGGCTCATCCAACATCTCAACCACAGGAGCATACTGCACAAGTTAAAAGCAGGAATGGTGAGGGATGATGTTGTTTATATACATATATATATAGAGAGAGAGATTGAAGTTCATGGAGATGAAAAAATCAGAGAGAGACCTCATCATTCTCTTCAAAGTAGATTCCATCAACTGCACTTTTCTGCTGGAACTCCCATCCTAAACTATTTTCAAGCAGCTCTTTTAATTTCCTTGTCTGCAAAATTCACATATATTGAAACTCAAGATTTTCACTTCACATAATTTACTTATACCTGCCGCTTGCAAATAAATAATTGCAGGGGACTAAAAGTCATCCACATTCTCCCATTCTCCCATCAGATACTAGCCAAATCACCCAAGGATTTTAAGGGTTTTCATATACACACAGTTCAGGCAGTCTTTATATCTAACAATCAGGTTTAATTAGTTAAATATTGAAGATAAAAAGTACTATATGAATAATAAGCCTAGTCTCCATTTGTCACCATTGACTCCTTTTAAGAGGAGGAAAAAAAAAAGGAAAGGGATAACTATACGGAAGAAATAGGTGAAGTGTAAAAACCTTCCTAGTTCGTAACATGTTTTGGCAAGTATAAAATTGGTAAGAATTGAAACGTAGAAAAGCAAGGCTTAGAACACATACCCATGAGAGAAGATCTCCATCAACAACTGAAGCATCTTGCACTAACGAAAAGAAATCCTGTGATTCCACCATCAAACTACTTATCAATTTTGGTGTAGGCTAATGTTACTAAAAAATGGTTACTTTGAAGTTAGGTACAAATGAAACAATAAGTCAGGTGATCCTATTTCTAACTAAATGCCAGAACTTGACAAAAAGATGCAGGTTTCAACTATTTCAAGGAAAAACAATCATGCTAACAATTAGTCAGCACAACTACACATCTAAAAATCATGAAACTACCTTGCAGAAGCAGTGCAGAAAGCTATCAGAAGAAAACCATGAATCATCCAATAATGCTGATGTCCCTGCCTCTCCAACACTACGATCTTTCTGAAGTCCATATTTTAGATATTAACACTAAACTATAAACACCAAGACAGGAAAAAGTGCATCATGTGTTGTTGACAGACAGCATATGCTGAAACTAAGAGAGAAAAAAGATAGCTCCAATTCAGTATGCATAAACTTGAATGGAATAGCAAATATTTGTTGATCTAGGCATACAGCTCTTACCATAATGTACAGAATTATATAGTTAAGGTAAATTTACCCAAAAAAGGATCCCAAACAAAGAAACGATAAATTCAGAAAATTACCTTTGTGAACAACTGACTCCTTGCTTGAAAAGGCTGCAAAATATATACAACGGAAAAGTCAAGGCCAAATAAAAATAACAAATCCATTTTCTATATACTAGCATTAAGTAATTTAAAAATGAAAACAAGCCAAACAGTTGAATATACATGAAGGGAGGAAACGTTTTTATTGTAGTTAATCAACACAATCCTCTGGCAAGAAGAGAGTTTAACCTGTAACATTTCATGTCCAAACAATGTTAAAGAGGGAAGAAGAAAAGAAATGAGATCACTTTGGATACTATAATTTAACTATCTAAGTGAACTTACAGTGTTGATATCAATATCCGGAAAGATGTTCTTGAACACCATAGTCGTGAGCCTTAATTGTTCATCTGCTGCTGCAAAACCAAACAGAACAATCTGCCCAAAGATATATTTAGAATTACTACCATGAAGGTTCCATACAAGTTAAGGCATAAACTCAAAGAAAGAACAAGGTTTCAATCTCTCTTTAGTTATGTTTTAATACAAAAAACACCACAATATTTGGCTCATAAAAAGACATCCATTTCTAAGTTATACAAGCAGCTAAGAATTACAATAACCTTAAAAGTTCCACTGCTGAGACAGTGTGAGTAGAAGAAATTACCAAAAGAGGATTCTTGAAAAGATCCTGCGGGCAACGAGGGCGCAATTGAGAGTAGGGCCTTGAGGGGTCTTTGCAACCCTAAGGACAGGCGAAGTTTTGATTTTAGATAAAACGAGGAAATGGGTTACACCCATTGGCCCTGCAACATTCAAAAAGTCTTTCAAATTGTTCCTTTTCTTCTCCTGCAACCATTAAACAACGACAAACAATAAATCTAGTTAAAGGGACAACTTATAAAACAACAAAATTTCATTTTTTAAACAAAAAAGAGGGAAATGAATTACCTTGAGTTTGAGAGCAGTATAAGGAAGCATCAATTTTCTCAAATCCATTTGAAGTTGCCTAAGAGGACCAGGAAGCTTCCCCCTCGAAAACATAAAACTATTCCGGATTTTATTCCCTGTGATATGGTCTACATTCGGTTGCTGTTGCCACAACCTGTTCGAATGGAGTATTGAAAGAGGAGAAGGATTTAGGGCTGGGTTTTTGAAGAAAGGGCAATTTTCTCTGGCAACTGCTGTTGGGATTACTCACAGGCGATCTGAGACGGTGGAGATTTGGTTCGAAGAAAACTGCTGTTGATGTTGGGAGGGAGAGGGTGGGGTGGAGCAGCAGATTTTGGCTGGGGAGGGTAAAACAGAAACGATTAGCTAATCCTTACTTTTGGAACGGAATGGCTAATCGTTGTTGAAGCAGAGAAAATGAGGAATACATCCGTGTTGTAATAGGCCTGTAATACGCAATACATCAAACCAAACATGGGATTAAGTGGGGATTAGTGGAGCCCACGGAATAGGGGTGTAATGGCTAATCCATTACACCAAATCAAACATGCTCTAAGTTTTGACCAAAAAAATAATGGTTAAATCGGTTAGGTTAAATTTAATCACTAGTCCTATATTATGTATTTAATTGTATATTTAATTCATATTCTCTGGTTGAATTATTCTAAATTTCTGTAACTTTCGAATTTTAAAATTTTAGTTTTGGTGCAAATGAAGTCGTTAATCGATTAATTAGATTTTTGGTTCGTAATATGTAAAAATGACAAGTTTGACATAACATTATCCATATGATAATATGTTTGTTGTATCAAATTTGAAAAGATCAGAACTTAACTTAATGGCTTTAACAATTATTATATTGTGAAGACTGAAAATATGGACTAAAAACATCAAATTAAAGTATAAAAACTAAAACTAAAACTTTTATAAAATACAAATAACCAAAATATTAACAATGATATAGCTAAACAAATAAAATTAGACTAGAAGAATATCATAAGCATTGGTCCCATAAGCAATGATCTTTACCAACAAAGTTGGCCAATGCTCCAAATACAATAATAATATTAATCCCCTATTAGGTTCATCACTAAATGATGACTTTAGGCACTAAGCTCAAACCCATACATACCCACTATCTCAATTTTTTTCCATTCTTTAATTTCTCCTTAAATTTCCTTCATTCACTCCAATCATGCTTCCATTACTTAATTATTTCTTTCCCATATATAAATTTAAACCAATCCATTCAATGATGCCTCTTTAGAGTTTTTAAAATTAATAACCCTAAATTTTTTCCCATAATTGAATATATTCATTACCCTCACTACTTGTATTTGCAACTCAATTTGAGCAAATATTTACGTTTGGATTTAACAATAATTACTATCAGAATCAATCATTACATATATTGGATTGAATAATTAATTCAATAAATTAATGTCCTTACATGTTTCACGCAAGTAGGATTGCCATCTTTTTAGGTTAAAATATGATATTAGTCCCTATACTTTTATAGAATTTGAGATTTAAAAATACAATCTTCTTGCTTTTTTAATTTAAAAAATTTTATTCTAATCATTATTATTGTTGGTAATTTTTGTTAATGATTGAATTGGGATTTTTTAAATCAAAACAGTTAGAGGATTTAATTTCTAATTTTTTAAAGTATATAGATTAAATCTCTAATTTTGTCAAAGTATAAGGAGTAACAACATTTTTTTACATTCAAATTACAAGATTTGAACCTCTAGACATTAATGTCAACTTTGAAACTTGAATCTTTGCAAGTCATTTTTATCACTAGACGAGTAACTTATTGATTTGTCGGTGTCGTTTTATTCTCTGATGAATTGTGCGTGTATGATTTGCGATTAACTATTATTTAATAAATGAAACAAATTATGTATACCAACAAAGGGGCTTGCTTTGTCGATGTAACTCAAGTTGTGGCTAAGACAAGACGTTTTGTTGGTGTGGCGGTGATGACGGCGGCGGAGGGGGGTCAGTGTGGATAAATGGTAATGGAGGATGGAGTTTAGTGATGGGAATAACACTAACGGCAACACAACATCTACAAAGTGGACAAGTTGAATTAGAATGTAGCCAACGATGCATGCATTCGATGTGGAACACATGTTTGCAAGATGGGACTTGGAGCAGTTCCTCTTTCATCTCAAATTCACCTAAGCAAACGCTGCATCTGTAAAAGTATTTTCCAAAAAGTTGAATAAGTTTATCTACTTATGCAATATGGTACCAAGAAAAAAAAATGCAATGAAATATACAATAGTGTATTGAGATTTGGGCTTAACTCCTACTATGCTTCAACCAAATTATCTATTTTCAGTTATTGGACTGTGGGCAAGTAAGGCCACCAAGGTTTTTAACCCTTTTCAAGGTTGATGTAGTGTATGCTAGCCACATTTGAAATGCATTATGGTAAGGTGCTCATGGACCGAATTTAAGTATGATATTAACATATTTTATACTTGTTTTAATTTAGTTTAACCTAAAATATGGGTCTAAAATTTGCCAAGTCCGCCTATATTATTTTTAAAAAATATTTAAATTATATTATTTTAATATTAACTAATTTTATATTTTTTAATTTTTAAAATTTTTTATATAGTCATTTTAATATTATTTTAGTGTTTACATTAGAGTAGTATTATATATTTAGTATAAGTTTATTTTTTTAATATGTTCTAAATTACATAATATATAAAAATAACATAATATAAAGTATTATAAACTTAAAAATGGGTCGGCCTGGACTCAAGCCCTGAATGTTCAAGCCCGACCTATAATTTAAATGGGTCTAACTTTTTTTATCTAAGTCTATTTTTCGGGTCTAATATTTTTGCCCAAACTCTCTCAAATTTCGAGCGAAACTTCATGCCTGGGCGTGTAGCCCGGCTCATGAACAAGTCTAGTTAATATACACTATTATTTATACTATTATGATGTGTTTGATTGAATTAATGACATCTACGATCTGGATATTTAGAAAAATATATACAAACGATGAGGATCGTGGGATTTGAACCCAAAACATCATAATTTTCACTATTTCAATTTAATTTACTATTTTAATTGAAGAAATATTTAACTTTTACATCAATTTTTTGTAAATTTGTTTTATAATTTTTTTTCACCCGCTTTGCAATGGGGTTAAAGTTTTTATTTGTATTGTGAACGAGGTTTTGTTTTAATGATAAAATTGAAGTTTTGAGAACTTTAAAATCTCTAAGTCTCGTCGTATATAAATGTGTGGCTCTTCTTTAGGTTTATTTTAGTTATAGTTAGTTAATTTGAGTTTAGTTAGTTGTTAAGTTACTCTGTATCCGTCCGTTTTGAGAATTTATCAATACACACTTAGGTAACATTTGGTGTAATTCTCAAGTTTAGGGTTTAGGGAATTTTATATTAGTCCCTATATCATGCATAAGTTGTGAATTTAGTCCATATACTTTAATTTGTTTAATTTTAGTCTTTATATTTTTCAAAATTTAGAACTTTATTCATGACCCAAATGGTAACAATTAAACCCATTAAGTCAAATTATGCTATTAGTTTTATACTAAGTGTAAGTTGTGGATTTAGTCCATATTATTCAATTTAATCTTTTTTAATTTCTATACTTTTCAAAATTTGAAATTTTAGTTCTAATTAAACTAGTAGTCATTGAATCTATTAACTAAAATAACATGACTTTTTTAATACTAAGTGAAAAGAGCAAGACATATGATAATATGTTTGCCACATAAGATTCTGGAAATAACAAAACTTAACTTCGCAAGTTTAATGACTACCATCTAGATCAAGATTTAAATTTTAAAATTCAAAAAACATAGGAACTAAGGAGTATGAACTAAATCCATAACTTACTCATAATACAGGGACTAATAGTAAAATTTAACCTTTTATATCACTGTGTTTGATGTATAAATCTATTCATGGGTTGGATGATTTACTCAGTTCAAGCCTTGGACATATATGTTTTTTATTTCGAGCCGACTTAGTTTTCCCTAAATTAAATTAAATAATTAAAAGTTATTTTATTTAAATTTAATTAAAAATATATAAATATTAGTATAAAATATTTTATTAAAAAATACAAAATCTTAGACCCTAGCTAATGATAACATTTTGGCTTAAGTCTAGACTCTAGAGGCATATGCAAGGATTAACTAGCAAATTTTTCACGTGTTACTATTGTTAGGGCTAATTTGTAATGGATAAACATTAAGGGATTGGTAAAACAATGATCTTATCACCCACTGATTTAGATTGCTAACAACGAAAGTGATGTAAGTCTTAAATAAGGTTAAATTTTGTTATTAGTCCTTGTATTATACTTAAATTGTAGATTTAATCTCTATATTTTAATTTAGTTACTTTTAGTCTTTGTACTGTAAATTGGTCAGTTTTAATCCTTATACTTTTCAAATTTTAGAATTTTATTCCTAACTAGATGGTAATTGTTAAATTCATTAACTTCTGTTATTTTCAAAATATGATGTGACAAACATATTGTCACATGTGTAATGTCATGTTGACTTATTTTTTCTACACATTACTCACAGAAAAACTAGTTAATAAATTTAGTGACGGTCATTTGGGTCAAGATTGAACCTTTGGAATTTGAAAAGTATAAGGATTGAGAACAATCCAATTAGAGAATATGAGCTAAGTTTACAACTTTACGCATAATACAATACTAATAGTAGAATTTAACCAAATAGATTTAACTACTATCATTTGGGCTAGAACTGAAATTTCAAAATGTACAAAGATTAAATTTGACCAAATTAAATTATAGAGCCTAAATCCATAACTTACGCAGAGTATAAGGACTAATAACCAAACTTGACCATTCCTAAATGCATATTTTTAGTTTCATCTCACGGTTAATATTGAGCTCTAAGATTTTCTAACTCCTTTCAGTTACCTCTATCCATTCCTTTAGCTTTGGTCAGTATATTGTTAAAGATGGAAATAACTATGAATGGAAAATTTATTGATCAAATGATTAAAATTCATAACCATTTTTTTTATTTTATAATTGACCTATTTGATTAATAATTTTTCATTCTCACTCCTTTCTATCTTTCATACCAAGCAAAATTTTAAGAAATTATTTTTGAGTGAGCTTATACGACATAAAAAATGACACCTCTAATGCCTTCTCTTAGCTCCTCTCTTCTGGTTCTACTCTTTCAATATTGACACATATTCTTGATCTTAAGTTTCAAAATAATTGATTTCATTTTGACAATACATGTATCTATAAACACTAGAATATCCTTCTAACCCTTCCTAAACCACGTTTCTTGTATTTGTTAGCATTTTAAGTATTCTACTATTTTTTTAATAGCTCAAAATATCAAACTGAAACATTATCTTTATTCAATATCTTGAGCAACCTACTGCTCTAGTACCATTATTATAAGGTAAAGAATTTTAATCCAAAAAAAAAAATTACAACTATAGATTGAAATATACTTTTAGCTAGTATGTCTAAATCAACATTCTACCACATTAATTGTGCCTCTCAAATGAATACCCTAAAGCACTGAAAAGTTATTTAACATAAAAAAAAATCTCAAAATTAATAAAAATATTGTTTTATATTACTAAAATTCAATAATTGGAATAGTCAATTTCCAATAATTTTTTTTAAAAAATCATGGATTTAATGCATTAGAATAAAAATTGTTGATAATGTGCACAATATTGAACACATATTAGTTTGTTATATATTCAACTGGTATTGATACTTAAGAATCCAGTATTCTTATTTTATGCTTTTGATATGAATGGTCCTAATTCATCTATTAAATTCTCTGTAAACAAAATTCTTAGTATTGTTTTGAAATATTTTGTGGGTAAAAATGATTAATTTAAAAAGAAAAACTTGTGAAAAGAATTAGATTCTAGCTAGTAGGAGGGAAAATCAAGCAAAATTTAATTCCTCATCTAGGTCTTTTCTTAGATGACCACTTTATACTTTATTGATAGTCAATTTTTCATCATTCCTTTTCCTATACAATCATCTTCCATCAATTTCAGGGATAAAGATATATATATATGTACATGTATGTATAGTGTCACACCTCAGAAGCACATGGCGTAGGGCAGAGTGGATTTTATACACTACAGTGATTGCACATAATATATTGAGGGTTAATCTATCGATTGGTATTTTAGTTTAGTTTTAATATTTAATTTGGTATTTAAATTTAAATGTAATTGTTTAATTTGATATTTAGATTAAACAACATCATGTGACTCAACTGATATTTGACACATATGCTCCAGTAAAAAAATACAGTGGGACGAAAAAAATTTAAGTACCAAATTGAACATTGAAGTCAAACTCAGGTACTTAAATGGGATGAAGAAAAACTCAAACATCAAATTGAAAAAAAATACTCAAACACCTAATTGAACATTAAAACTAAACTCATGTATCAAATTGAACATTGAAATCAAACTTAGATACTGAATATATATTGGTAATTATAATAGAATCTGAAACTATATTTCAAATATTAAATTAGCTTATAATCTTTTAAAATATTCTAATTGAGTTTTCAAATTATTAATATTGTTTCAATTAAATCCTTCCGTCAATCCTTCTGTTAATTTTTTAATTAAATGTCAGCTGATGTCACGTGTCACTATCTTACTGCAATATTTATTATTAATAATGTTGATGTAAAAAAAAACCCTAAACCCAAAAGAAAAATAAAACATGAAACTCACAGTGTATCCCTTGTCCTCAATTCTTCATCAAATAAGACTGTAGGCAACTTATCTTTGAACCCAGTTTTTAAACTCAATTGACAAGGCTGCTGCTGCTGCAGTAAATGCACATACATAAATTAACTGCAAAGTAATAAAAAAGAAAAAAAAAAAGAAGAAGAAGGTAACTTTGATTAAAAAATTACCACCACATGATTTATATGCATGATTGAATAAAGTAAATAAAAAGAAAAAAGAAAGATACACTTACTGAGGGATTAAAAGTAGTAGCTGTTGGAAGAATAGGCCTAGGGTTTGATATATTGGTAGCTCTTCTCTTGAGGTAAAACAAGTAAAACAATAAGAAGAGGATTATTGAAAAAAGGATGGGAATTGAAAATATGAAAGCCTGATAGAGTTTCAGTTGAAGTGCTCGTGGATAAAGGTGAGGAGCTGAAAGTGGTGTTTGTGTTTGGTTTTGAGGAACACCCATTAGAGCCTATAGCCTAAGAGAAATGGCAATGGCTCTCTAGCTTACTTGAGTGTATATATATATGTGTGTGTGTGTGAGTATGTATGGTGATTGTACTTTAAGGAGGAAGGAGGGGAAAACAGCACTAGATGCTTAAAGCAAAGATGTTATAAGAGTGGAACAAAGGACATGATAAACTTGAAAAAGGAAAAAGAAAATAAATTAGTTTTAAAGATCAACTATTACATGATGATTAATGAGTTGAACTGTTCAAAGATCGAGTAGCTTGGTTCGATGAGTTTGGTTTTGATTTGGATTGAGTTTGTATAAAGAAAATTTTGACTTTAAGTAGAAGGATGAAGTTAGGGATTTTGTGTTCGAAGTTGAGATGAAATTATAAAATTTTCAAGGATCAAAGTAAAATATTTTATGTTAGGAGGACTTGGATTAAAATACTTATTCTAGTTGTCCCCTTAGATTCTACTATTGGCTTGACTTGTATTCAAATTAAATAACGAGTGCATATGTTGAAGGGTTGAGTAGCTTCCTTAATCCAGCGAGTCTAATTTGATTTGGGTTGAGTTTGCATAAAGAAATTTTTTACTCCAAGTTGTTTGGAAGGACCAAATTAGGGATTTGCGTCAAGGATTGAGATAAAATTATAAATTCTTTAAGTTCAAATTTAGAAATTTTAGTTAAGTGGACTTGGATTAAATTAATTATTTTCGAGGGGCTAAAATATAATTTCATTTTATGAACCACTTGCTTTCCCTTTTGATTATCTTATTGGCTTGAAAGCGGAGAAGCCAAAATATTATTTTAAAGTGGTCAGGAATAAATAAAAATTTTCGGGGAGACTAAAATAGAATTTTAATTTTGTACTAACTTATAATTCCCTAAAAATTAAAGGGTTTATATAAAAAAATTATTTTTAGAAACCAAAGGGACTACCTGCCACCTCTCTCTGCCCCTATTGGCATAGCTTGTATTCAAATTAAATAATGAAAAAGTATTTTTATTTAAATTTAATTAAAATATATAAATATTAATTCTTTTAATATTTTATAATATACAAATAGTAAAATGTACCATTAAATTATGTTAAGTTCAAATTTAAGCTCGAAAATTTTAGAACTATGTTGCAGTCAATTTGACCCATGAATAAATCATATAAAATATTTTCATTAAAATTTGATATGAATAACAGTCCATTTATAATAATGCAAATGGCACAAAAATAAACAAATACATTAAAATTTATTAAAATATAAAACATTTTAAATATATTATAAGAAAAAAAAATACACAACTCGCATACAATGTGGGATATATATTTATGCTTTCTTTTGGAGCGATGGGACAAGCCCGCCACTCTCCACTGAAAAAGGGGAGGGACCCCTTTACTCTCACGCTCACATATTGTAAACATGAATCGATCCCATATTCTTTTCATCATTTTTTTTTGAAGAAAAATCCAAAAACATGTCTTAATTTATTCTACTATAGTCCTTAATGGATAAAATAAAAGTTTAAATGATGACAACTAAGCATCTCCAATTAATTAGTTGAAAATTACCAATTGAGTTTTAGCTCGGTTAGTATCGATGTTGTTGTTAATGCAAGAGGATATGAGTTTGAGTGTGCCGAAGTGCATTATCATCCTATTTAAGGGTTAAGAATGGACTATAAGTAGTTTAAGGTATTGTATAAAAAAAGAACAGATATGATAAAAATTTATAATGAAATTACTGTTAAAAAAAATAGAGTAACTAAATGTGATCAAATAATAATAGATAATTTTTTATAAATAATATTGTGGGTCTCTTATTAAATATCGTTGGAACTGGTCAACACATTTTATAAAGTCATCGAGGCCTAAAAACTAGCCAAAGCTCTCTCTTTCTCTCCTTATAATTTCTCCTTCTTCCTCTTTACCATCATACTCGACCACGTACAACCAATGATGTTTGAATCAAATTGGTTAGGGTATTGATTCAAATAATTATATTAAATCAATTGGACAGGTTAAAAATTCTATTGAACCAATTTTTTTTTTAAATTTTTAATGTTTTTTGATTAAATAGATCAAACTAACAAATCAATAATTTGATCAATTCAAAGTTAATAAAACACTAGTCTAATTCTAAAAATATTATTTATATCTCTCCATCCATCGAATTAATAATCCTCAACCACCTTTTCTCTTTCTGATCATCGAAGTTTTTATGACATGACATATCTATCCATATCCAAATTTATAATCCAAAGGCCATTTCTTCCGACTTGTAGCACAATTTTTTCGTTGTGATTGAGTAAAAAGACCTCACCGGCTTTTTTGCTCGTGCCATAGAAACAATATTGGTTAAAATCATTTCCTTTTTGTATTTTTCTTTTTATGAGCTGTTTTGAAATCAATAGAAGCTTGAATTATAATCTTATAAATATCTTTTTTCTATTTATCTTTTTATGACCAATTCCTAAAAAAACATAATAAAGTAAAATTCATTTTGTTGGAGGATATGAGTAGACTTGTTTATGAGTTGAGCTACTCGTCTAAATTTGAAGAATTGTTCGAAATTTGAGAAGATTTAGATAAGAATATTACGCCTAAAAATGGGCTTAGACAAAAATATTAAGCCCATTTAAAATATAGGCCGAGATCAAGCTCAAACGTTCAAGGCCCAAGCCCGGCTTGATATGTTTTCTATGTTTATAATGTATTATTTTATGTCATTTATATATATATTATAATTTATAACACATAAAAACTAAATCTATAATGATATATAATACTATCATATAAACATTAAAAAATGTTAAAAAGCCTATATATAAAATTTTAATAAATGAAAACTCTTGTCAGTCACTTGTTTGGTATAGGTTCGAACTATGTTACCCTCATTCCTTACCCTTAATAAATTTTATGAACCTTTTATATTTTTTGAATTTTTACTTTTTAAATTATTTGTAACGTGTCATATAAGTAAAATAATGTCATGTTATTATAAAATACACATGGATTGCCACGCAAACTAGGGACGAAACCAAATTTTTTTTAAGGGAGTTGGATGAAATTTTAATTTTTAATAGTTCATATCTTTATAATTTTTAAAAGATTAAATCAAATTTTTATAATTCTAGGGGCCCAAAAGTACAATTTTACTTTCATTAATTTAATTTTAAAGAGCCTAAATAACAAATTTCCATTTTAGGGGAGCCGATGGCCTTGCCACCCCGTAGATTCGCTTCTAACGCCAACATTGTTGGAAAATTAATACTTTAGTTAGCATTTCGTTAAAAAAATGATTTGACTCTTTTGAAAAATTAAGGGTTAAGTTTAGCTAAAAAAAAAGACTAAATTGATAAGAAATATAAACATTAAGAGCTAAATTTATGTTTTTTTTTCTTTAGCATAATACAGCACAGCAGGTCAACAGCTACAATGAAAAACACTATTAAAACAAGACTAGGGGCCAGTTCTGCATTGCTTTTCAAAAGCACTTCTAGAAGAAAAATTGTGCAGAACAAGCTGCTTTTGACTGAAATTTTTAGCAAAAGCACTTTTAGTGCTTAATTACTTTTTCACGTCTCCAATAACATAGTACTTTCTCTCTTTTTTTCTTAGTACTTAATTGCAAATGTATTAAAATCATTAATTAAAAATAAAAAAATATTTTTTAAAATACTAATTAGAAATATTTAATAGTTATATTTAAATATTTAAAATATAGTTTATATATTCTAATTAAATTTTATAAATAATTAATATTTATTACTTAAAAATATTTGAAATTTATATTTTATATATTAAAATATTAACAAAAAAGTTATAATAATTTTTTATATTCTTACTAAATATAATAATATTAATTAATTTAAATATTATTTAAATGTATATTTGTTAGTTGATAATAACATGTCTAAAATAGACATTTTATTTCGCAAAAGCACTTTTTAACAGCAATGCTAAACACTCAAATTTTAAACTAAACTTTTCAAAAACATTTTTTCACAGTACTTTTCAAAAGCATTACCAAACTAATCCTAAGAGAGAAGCATATTGCCAATTTAAAATGCAAAACAAAGACCAACTCCAATATATTTTTTAAGAAAGGTTTAATTATGGATTCGGTCTCTCTATTATGTTAAATTTTAAAATTTAATCTCTCGATTTTAACTTAAACATAATTTGGTCTTTATTTTAATAATGTTAAACATAATTTTGTCTTTATTTTACTAATGTTATTCGTAAGTTGAATTTGAAAATACGGTTAGTTGTTATCTATTAAAGTTAAATTATTTTTACTATTATTCAATCACATGTGAAAATTCAATCATTCGTGTTCAATCAAAAATAAATTTATATAATAGTCGAATGTTTAATGTTATTTTAAAAAAGTTTCACATCACCATGTTAAGGATAGCAATTAATGGTATTATCAATTTGGACCAACTAATAATATTATAAAATAAAAAAAGTAAAATAATTTTTTAAAGAAGATAATATAATTGAGGGATTAAAATCATAATTAAACAATTTAATCCATAATATTTACACATTTTCTCAACATTTACACAAAATATATAAATGACCGGAGCTAAATTTGTTATTATACCAATCAAAATTATATATAATTAAAGAAAAACATTGACAAGATAATTAATTATTTTTGATTGCTCACCTTCAAAATCAACAAAAATTAATTATCAAATTACTTCAAAAATTTTCAAAATTAATTGAGCTTTTTATAGATCACACCTTAAATCATATGTTAAATAAAATTAATAAATTCACCATACCATAGATATATAATTAATATAATTATAATCTATCAAATTAGATTAAATAAATGTATTGTTTATAAAATTTTATATATGATATATAAAATTATTTATTATATATAAATAAAAATTATTTTTTTAAAAATAAAGTAATATAATTTTTTTTCTTTTCAATTTTTTGGTTAATGAACACATAATAGTTTAAATATAAATTAAGTCAATATAATGTTTAAGTTTGTTTATTTATTATTATATAAAATTCATTTAATAAAAGTATTTTTATTGAATCAAAATTTTTATTTATAAGTAGATAAATTGTCTAATGAAGTAAAATTATTTAATTAAATAAATATTTTAGTCAAATTAAAATTCTTATTTATAAATGTGATAAATTTATAAAAAAAATCATTTAAATAAAAAAAATTCAATAATATCACAAACAACAAAGGTTATATTAGTCAATTCAAAATTTTTTCAAACTCATATTTATATATATTATAAATTATAGATAAATATATATATAAATATTTTTCATTTTGGAGAAATAAATATTATTTTAATTTTTTTTTGGGTTCTATTCATATCATATTTAATTTTATTTTATATCAATTTTTTTATAATTATTATTAAATTATTTTTTATTATTTAATTATCACATGTTATATATAATAAATAGTTAAATTTTTAAAAAATATAACTTCTATTTGAATAAAAATAATATATACTAACATAGTACAATTGTTTTATACAATTCGTCTCAAGCAGTGGCAAATATGGAGGATGGCAGAGGCCGGCTCCTTCTAAAATGGAAATTTTTTTCATTTAAATCTCTTAAAATTTGATTTAATCCTTTAAAAATTATAAAAATATAAGCTATTAATGGTAAAATTATATTATATTATCGTAAAGATATATAATTTAATTTCGACCCCTATAAATTTTCTGACTTCGCCTCTAGTCTCAAGTAATATATTTTTTATATATTGAAATAAACTTTATTAATTTAATAAATTGTTGTTTATCCTACTTTATTTAAAAAAAAAGAAAGAAAAGAAAAGAAAAAGTGAAATAAAATTTAAAAGGTTTCAGATAATTTAATAATAAATTAATAAATGATGAGGAAAAGGCCTAAGGTACGATGAAAGTCGCACAAAGTGGGAATAATGAGATAAAGATCCGAAACTCCTCCACTCAACACTATATCAGATTCTAAAGATTTGCTAAAAAGTGACCAAAATTATATTATTATTTATTAAAAATGATAGTGTTGTCCTTTTCCACACAATTATAATTAATTAATTAATTAATTATTATATAACGACTATATATTTGCCTTATCTCAAACACACCCTTTTTGTACTATATGTATATATTAACTTCATAAATGCTCAGCTAAAAGGTTAATTTCAGTGGGTAGTCGTGCAAGTTGGATTAAAAATTAAATTGGTCTTTTTTGATAAATTTTTTATCCATTGTTATTATTAAGAATTGGTGTAGTTGATGAAATTACCAGAAAGTTATACGTGGTGTGTAATGTGTACCTCATGCTAACGTACATGTATCCCTTTTTTTAACAGTAGAAATAGATGAAATTTTAATAGAAAGACCAGTTTGCTCTTTAATCTATCGTATAAGAACTAATTTGTCTATTTTTTAAGTGAATGGGGCAAAATGTAATTCGACTTTTAATATAAGGACATCTGTGATACTTTTACCTTTGTTATGCCTTTTAATTAATGAACAAAAAAATTTATGCCTTTTTTTGTGTAATTATTATTTAATACATCTTTTAATTAAGAGTTAATTGCATCAAACATTTTCGTATTATAACCCTCATTTTAAATTAGTCATTAAACTACAAAATGCTCTAATTACATTCTTAAACTCTCGATGTTATATCTATCAAGTCATTCTATTATTGAAAAAATAAATTTAACCATCAAATGGCACGTAAATCTTATGTGATATAATTTAAAATGAAAATTTTAAAGAAATGTAAATTGTTGTTGCAAAACTTTTAAAATTAAAAATAAAGTAAAATTGAAAAAGAAAGAGTTTGTGAACGATAGTTTCTGTAAAAGTTTCAAAAATCTCTAAACCAAATTTGTTACAATACTCATTTTTCTTTAAACTTTTCATTTTAAATTATGTCATATATTACCTGACATCCTATTTAACGGTTAAATTAACGATTTTAGTAACAGAAGGACCTTATTGATATAATATCAATAGTTTGAGAATGTAACTAGAATGTTTTAAAATTTGAGGACCAATTTAAAATGAGGGTCATAATTTGGAGATGTTTGGTGCAATTATATCTTTAATTTAACCATGACATAGTTGTACAATTATTTTGTATATTTTATTTACTTTATTTGTTTTATCACATTAAACAAGTCTTGTTTGAATTACAAACCTGTATTTGATTGAAGAAATAAATATTTATGTTGATTTTGCATAAAGGAAAACAGCATATTAATTTTTAATCAATCTTTAGTATGATTTATTTAACTTTTTAATTTTACAAAAAAATCATTTTAACCCTTCATTTAATTTTTCGCCTCTTTTAACCCTTAAACTTACTTTGTTTGTCCAATCACTCGAAATGGATTGAAAAGTTCAAATCTGTTAACTTTACTAACGTAGCATACCAGTGGATGTCAGGTTAGCAATTAATTAATTTTTTAAATTATAAAAATATTAAAAAGTATAAAAATTAATTAATTTTTAAGAAATTAATTAATTGCTAATACGGCAAAGTTAACTTTTTCCTCCATTTAGGAGTAATTTGACAAATAATGCAAGTTTAAGGGCTAAAAGAGACAATAAATTAAATAAAAAAACTAAAATGACTTTATTTTAAATTTGAAGAGCCAAATAATTAGTAAATATCTAGAAACCAAACATATCTGTATATCTTATGGTGGCCATTAGAAGCATTGGGTGGTGTATATATATATATAATAACAAGTTGAGGAAGCCATTGATGATGACAATCACTACATGAATAGTATTATTGGTGACAACACAAAATTGATTAATTTGAATTCAAACTCGATTAAAATATTAATAATTTAAATTCGAAAAATGACCTAAACCAGAAACGATGATCTGAAAATTTAAAATCATTAAAATTTTTAAAACGTAAGTAGGGATTTAAAATTCTCATGTTTGAGCCTTGGGTTTTACAATGTTGAATCCATTGTATGCTTCAGACTTTGAATTCGTTTCCATGTTGTATCTTTCAGTTTAGCTTAATCTTTCAACCTTGTTCCTCAAAATCCTTCTTTCTGCCAGCGTTCGTTCATCTCGCGACATTGGATCAGATAGCATCTTCAAGCAAAGGCAATATCAAGCGAAAACGAATGCCTTCTTTTTAAATACTCCGAGGAACTCAAATTTGTGTAGCATTTCAATCTCACTATATTGTAGCCTTTTCGCACCTTGCATTTGCCTGTGATAACAATTGGATACCTTGGACTTGAAGCAACCAGCAAATAACTTCAGAGCAAGTCTTTTCGAGGAAGCAATGAGCAAAGAACCTCGGAGCAAGCCTTCCACATGGAAGCAACCAGTAAACAACCGTGAAGCAAGCTTCCCACACGGAAGCAGACAGCAAACCTTTGTAAGAATCATTGTTCAAATATTCCATTATGTTTCTGCTAAGAATACTAGGTTGCATTTTTTATCGGTTTCATGGCTTCTCAAGACGTGCTTTACGTACAGCCTGCTGGATATGTCTCTCATGCTCTTTAAGTATATCCTCAATGTTTCCCCCAGGAGGCATCAATGGTCCAGAACAGTGGATCCGGGTTTTCCGTAGTGCACGAACCTGCAATAACACAACCACAAACTAGACTTGGTAAACACATATAAACACGATACATTTAAGCATGATTAACGCAACATGTTTGATACACATTTCATATTCAAATTCAAGTTCAGCATACTATAGCCTATATGAATTCATGTATTGGGTTCCATATCTAATCTCAATGATCGTGATGATCATTTAACCAGAAAATGATGATGAAAGTATCAGTTACAAGGAAAAGTAGGCAAAATGAGTCAGTTACTTGCTGAAGTAGGATCTTCATTAGTTGCTGTATCCTGTGTCTTATGGGAAGCTTTAGTTGCTTGAGGCATTAGTGAAGGTTGTGGTCTTAAATCAACACTAGTTCGTGTAGGAACTGACTTTTTCCATGTTCCTACCGCATTACGGTGGATCATCGAAGAGGATTGAGATAAACAGTTTTGCAAAGTGATATCGTGTGTATCAATATGGAAGCCAGAGGCGCCATCCTCGATATGACCGGCTCGTATTTTTGACTGTCCTTCTTCAATGAATTCCAGAGTCCGCACTCCCTTAAAATCTGACGTCCCTCTTCTAACAGATTCAGGTCCTCGTCCCTTCACAGCCTCGGCTCTTTTCCTAATGTTACATG
The DNA here is from genome assembly GCF_007990345.1 of Gossypium hirsutum. NCBI lineage: Eukaryota > Viridiplantae > Streptophyta > Magnoliopsida > Malvales > Malvaceae > Gossypium > Gossypium hirsutum. Next base: position 125,271,353 of record NC_053431.1, read on the forward strand.
GGAGAACACAAAATCAAAACAAAAATTCGTAACATTGAAATAAGCCATAAAAGAAATACCTTCTCGCTTCCTCATCGCGAAGTTTGATATCTAGTTCTTTGCACGGAGAATGTTTTGGTAGATCAGACGGATCACAAGGGAAAGGCTCCGTTGTGAAGAACTAAGCAATCAGTTCAACAGAGTAGCTCAAGAAAGTTAACACTTCAAATCACAAGGGAAGGGCATATATATATACACGGTTGTTTAAATACCTCACTGTTAAGTGCTGAAGCAGCAGTTCCTCGATCTTCTGGTTCCATTGAAAGGAGTTTATCGACAAGAGACAAGGCAGATTGTGGGAAGTTTCTGAACATGTCGGTGACATGGCGCCTGTAAGGTTGTTGCGGTTTAAAACTAGTTGCATGTGGAAGTTTTGTTTTTTGCCAATACTCCTCACTAGGTGAACTGCAGAGCTTAAAGATCTTATGCATTTGCTCCACCTGGAAACAATCGGAAAAGCAATCACCAATGAACAGTTTGCATTATGCAATATGGACTCAATAACCTTGTCTAACACGACCAGACAGAAAAGGATGACCACATAAATGAGAGGTTACCTCTGTTCTTCCAGGCATAATCGGCTTCCCAGCAAATAATTCGGCAAGTATACAACCAGTACTCCACAAATCTATTGCAATTCCATATTCAGTATCCCCAAGCAACAGCTCGGGTGCCCTGTACCAAAGTGTTACGACTCGACTTGTTAAAGGCTGCTTTTGACCAACCTGAAAGATTGTACCTAGACCAAAATCTGCAATCTTAAGAATTCCATTGATGTCTACCAGAAGATTTGAGTCCTTAATGTCTCTATGGAGGACACCGCGGCTATGGCAGTGTTCGAGGCCACGGAACAACTGTAGCATGTAACATTTAATCTACAACAAAATCACATATGCCTCTTATAAAACCAACAATATATTATAACATGCGTAATATCATTATATCTGAAATAAATGATAAATAGAGAAACATGTACCTGCGGTTCAGTGAACTTGTTGCCAGGAGTTGCTGCAAGCCCAGCAAGATCATGCTCCATGTACTCGAAAACAAGATACAAGCTGCTCGACATCCTTGAAGTGACTATACCCTCGAGTTTCATAACATTTGGATGGTCAAGCCTCCGTAAGATAATGATTTCCCTAGCCATAAAACGAACACTATGTGGATCCATATTAACAAACCGGACCTTCTTCATGGCAACGGTTTTGCCTGTTTCTACGTCACGGGCCTTATATACACTGCTATAAGTTCCTTGTCCAACCTACATATATGGAGCTTATTATGTCATTATAGGCAAAAAATTAAAATCATTTCAGTAGCATCCATAGGCAGGGGCCCTGGCCCCCCCAAAATGGAAAAGAAAATGATTTTGTCATGAAAATTATGAAGATATATGTCAATACAATGGTGAAATTGCATTTTAGCTCTCATAAAACTATACAACTCAATCTTGACCCCCCAGAAAAGATTTCTAGCTTCGCCCCTGTCCATGATAATTAACCAACAAGAATGCATAAATGATTAAAGATGCTCATTTGTAGGTGACCAGTACCAAAAATTTGCTGCCAATGTAACTTTTAACATTGCATCACCCTTTCAACATATTTATCAATTTTAAAGAGAATTGGCAATCCAATTATTCATGCTTGCTCCATATGAAAAAAAAAATTATATGTAGTATTTTCAACTAGTATTCATGAACTTGAATATCATTGCACATGCAGATGAATGTACATGCAAGTCAAAGGAAGCATGAACTAAAAGGTTCTCATATAGCCATGATGATCACATAGCAACTTCATATGTACTTCAAATTCCATGTTTCCATTTGATCATCATTAAATCATATATAACCATATGAATGTACATGCAAGTCATAGGAAGCATGGAGTGAAAAGTTCTCACATAACCATGATGGTCACATAGTAACTTCATATGTACTTCAAATTCCATGGTTCCATATATGAATGTATATAGTAACTTCAAATGTACTTCAAGTTCCATGGTTCCATTTGATCATCAATAAATCATATATATATGAATGTACATGCAAGTCATAGGAAGCATGGAGTGAAAAGTTCTCCCATAACCATGATGGGCGCATAGCAACTCCATATGTACTTCAAATTCCATGGTTCCATATATGAATGTACAAGCAAATCATATAACCATATGAATGTACATAGTAACTTCAAAGGTACTTCAAGTTCCACCGTTCCAGTTAATCCTCATTAGATCATATAACCAGATGAATGTACATAACAACTTCATATGTTACTTCAAGTTCCATGGTTCAATTTGACTCATCATCAAATCATATAATTAACTACATACATCATTGCTTAAGAGAGTACAATGAAACTAATCATAAAGAGACATTGATATAGAGAAGCAATATACCTTATCTAACTTCTCAAAAGATTCCACCCTTCTAGGCAACCATCCATCAATAGCTTCACCTGCAACTGAAGCTAACCATGAAGGCCACCCTGCAGAAACTAATCCCCCTTCAATCACCAATTTCTTTTCACCTTTAGCAATTGAAACATCACCATTGCCATTGTTCTTTTCGCTGTCTTTGTTGCTGTTGCTATCAATGTCCTTGTCATTGTTGTTTTCTTCTTGGGCTTCTTTTGAAAAAATGCAGCCCATAATCTTCCCAAAAAATGCTTCTTTTTTTTTTTTTGAATAAGCTAAACAAAAAGGATCATCACCATGAATGAATCCTGGGATTCCCAGGTCAACATTGTTTTCATTATCTTCTCAACCATAGGGAAAAAAACAATTAAAATCTAAAAAAGGAGATGAAATCAACAATATTATCTTGCAAATTAATTATGGAAAAAAAAAACTAAAATTCAAATAGTTGAGAGAAAAGAATGAAAACCCAGAGAAAAAAAAATCCCAGGAAAAAAAAAGAAAAAATCTTTATCAAATGGTAAAATTCAAAGGAAAAGATAAAGGAAAAATGGGTGAGAAACAAAAATGCAATTAGTTTTGTGAGATAAGCTCCTAAAATTGCGACAAACCGAAGATGTTTTTAGGATATGTGACAAACAGACACACTGATGTTTGCTCTTTTAGTTTTCACTGAAAAAACTTTTTCCACACCTCTCAATGTTGATCAAAGTAATGTCTGTAGACAAAATTTTTTAAATTGGATTGTTGAATTAAATCGGTTAGATAAAAAAACAGTAAGTACACCGATTGTGAACCGATATGAATCAGTTTAATCGAGTTAAAATTCTATTGAACATATAATTAAATTAAATAAACTAAATTTTGTTTATTTTTTAATATTTTTAAAATATATATTTTTAAATAATTTATTTAATTAAAATTGACTTAACTGGTTAAGTAAGTAATTGATGACTTGACAAATTTTATTATTGGTGCAGTTCCAAAACCCTTAATTATCAATTTTAAAAGTGAGCATAATAACAATGTTAATATATTTCATCAATTTTATATAATTTTAATTATCATAATAATAAATTTAGTCCTCAAAGTTTACACATTTTGTTTATATATTGAAGCTAAAGTTTCTTTTTATATATTCTTTTTGAATTTTTTAGGTTTTTTAAAATTTCAAAATTTTTCGATAATTTTTAGAATTAAAGCCAAATTGATTAAATAGAAAATATTGAGAGATTAATTTATTTTTATATCAATTAAAATTATGTACAATTAATCAAAAATATTAACGGTTAATGATTAATTGTCCTTAATTACTTCCATTTCTAGTGGGAAGGACTAAGAATTTTAGAGGAAGCAATTAAAACTATCATAATGCAATCTTCAGCAACGAATCTGGTGAGGTGATGAATGACAATGCTGGAATTATAGCATTTGCTAAACCAGTCACTATGGCACCAAAAAGAGCAATCAACGAAGTGAACCAGGAAGTTCTCGTATTTGTTGGTCTCAATCGCCCAGGGATTGGAGCAAATTGAACACGGATAGTTCAATGCATTTGATGACAGGCTGTGCCTCAGCTGGAGGTTTGTTTCGAGACCACTAAAGTAAGTGGTTTACGTGATATAGTCGGACTATAGGTGTGTGTTCAGTTCTTGATGCGGAACTTTTGGCAATTATAGATGGTTTAACATAGCCTGGAACAGAGGCATTAAGTAATTGTTGGTGGAAAGTTATTGCTTGGTTGCTGTCAATATGCTTAATGGTCAGACATGGGAGACTGATGCAAGTTTGGTGTGAATTATTAAAGCGTTGTTAGTTAGGGAATAGACTGCGAAGGTAATGTATACTCTACGTACAACAAATATGATTGTTGATTCTAAGGCAGCTTTATGCGGAAATGATTCTATTGACCTGAACATCTATGAGTTTCCCTCCAAATCGATTCGTCTAGAAGTCTTATAAGAGAGTGTTGATATTCAAGAGAAGATTCTTCAAAGCTAATTATATTTTGCTTCTTCATTCACAATATTATTATAAAATATTTATAATGTAATACATTTTATAACATGATAAAAAAACATGATTATATTTTTATCTGAAGAAAAGTATATGACTTAAAAAGAGATGACGCGATAAAAGTATCATGGAGGTTATTGTATTAAGAGTTAAATTACATTTTGTCCACTCTACTGAAAAATGGGCAAATTAGTCCGTCTACATTATATCAGAAAGCAAAGCCAACGAGACCTTGGCTTGTTGGTTAAGATGAAAGCCTTGAGTAACCAGGTTCGAGTCCCACCATTTGTAATTGCAATATGTGGCTCTCTCATCTCATTATGTGTTGCGTATGAAAATTTAGTCTTTCTTCTTTTCTAATTTGCTTTAAAATTATAAGTCCAAATTCTTAATATTATTAAAATTCTTCCATTAAATTTAAGTTCATTGTTTTGTTTTTTATACATAACTATTAAGTGAATTTTTTTATTTCAAAATGTTAGACTAGCAAGTTTAATAATATTAATAATTAGACTAAAATTTTGAAATTTGAAAAGAAGAGAGACTAAATGAGTAAATTTCTAAAAATAAAAGGGTTAAAGTACTCGAGAGGTTGTATCAAATTAATCATGTTATTAAATGAATCAATTTAGTTCATATACTATTAAAATAAATCAAATAAGTTCAACTTGTAACAAAGTTAACATTTATTGATTAAAAGAATATCTTGAAAATTATTTATTTCCAATTGCAGTTCAATTTCAAATAAAATATTTTATTTACAAAATTATAAAAAATATTAAAAATATTAACTCTATTAAACAATAAACGCTAACTCTATCTTGATTTGGTCTTATTTGATTTTTTTTTTAATAGTAGAAGAATAAAATTAATCCATTTAATAGTATAGGGACTAATTTGATTGGGTACTTATTATAGAGGGACCTCTCAGGTTCATTCACCAAAATAAAAGTAAAAGATCCAAATTCCAAGTACACAAAGAATATAGGGACTAAGACCATATTTTAACCAAAAATAAATGAAAGTCTTAAGTGGAAATCAAAGAAAGGACAGGGACGAGCCACGAAGGCGATGATGGCTTCGAACTTGGTAAAGACAATACACGAAACTGATAGAGAGAAAGGGGCAAATCGAAACCTAAGGAAAAATGGATCTTTACAAGGTACTGGGCGTGAATCGGAGCGCCACCAAAGATGAAATCAAGGAAGCGTTTCGGAAACTGGCAGTGAAATACCATCCCGATAAGCACTCCCATTCGCCGAAACCCGTTCGAGATTCCGCCACCCTCCGCTTCAAGCAAGTCTCCGAGGCTTACGAGGTCCTCAGCGACGATCGGAAACGCGCTCACTACAATCTTACTTCTTCCTCTTCCTCCGCTTCTTCTTCTTATAATTATTATCAGCGATACGCAAACGCCAGCCGCCGCAGCGGCGATGGCGGCTATGGTTTCTCTTCGGCCAATTCTTATAAAAATAATCGTCAAAATTACGCGAGTAATTTCTGGCATGTTTCGCTACGATTTTTCACTACGCGCGCCTTCCTTCTCAATCTTGCCTTCGCTGGGTAATCAATCTCTCTCTCTCCTTGGGTCTTTTCGTTGTGTCTCTTTAAAATTGGTCTAATTTTGGTTTTAGTCCCTTTATTATGCTGAAAATTTAGATTTAGTCCATCTAATTTAACATAATTTGATCCTTGTTTGTCCAAATTGATTACTGATTACATTGTTAACAGTTTCCGATAAAATAACGATGATGTAGCTTTTTACTGTAGAAAAGTTATCCAGGCTACTGTGACTGTGAGGAACTGCCTTTTTATTTTTATCAGCACTGTAAGAAGGTTATTAAAGCCAATCACGCCACTATTTCAGTGGCAAACTTTTGCGGGTTTTAAGTTGATTGCATGAGTTTCAGGGTTGGATTCATGTTGTTTGTGAACCCGTTCTCCCTTCCCCAACTGTAATTGCTTACTTGTATAAAAAAAAAAGAAGTCATTAACGAAAAATTCGCAACAGCTAACAATGTTATCAATTTGTAAAAGGATTAAATCTTAGATTTCAGCATGGTGGAGGTATTAAAACCAATTTGATTTGGGATATTTAGCGGTGAATGACTTGTTTATGTCCTTCACTACAGTGCTTTGTATGGTGGAACCGTTGTAATTGATAACAGCAGAGAAGCACTGTGGAAAATGCATAATCCTGGGGTATGTATATATTTTGCTCTATCCTTTCTCTTTTTCACTGCTGCTCATTTGAGTCTGTTCATTTCAGTTGTGGCTAAGGGTGCAACCAGGCCGAGCTGTGTCCAAATACTGGCAAGCTCGAGCTTGATACTCAGCTCAAGCTCAATCCAACATCTATTTTTAAACTTGAGGCTCAAGATATAATTGAGCTCGATTAAGCTCAGAAGTATTCAAGCTTGAGCTCAGCTGGATAATTAAGTTTAGGGTTAATAATATATATTAAGGACAATATCATAATTTAATAATTGAAAAATATTTAACATACATATTAAAAATGAAAAGCTCAATAAGGGTTGTGAGCCATTCGAGCAAAGTATTACTAAGCGTGAATTCAGCTCAATCAATAGCTTGAGCTGCTCAAGCTCTAGCCCAGCTCAATAATTACCAAATCGAGTTCGAATTTTTTTGAGTCAAACTTGAGTAGCTTGCGAGTACCAATCTTTCAATTACATCTTTATTTGTGACAACTTTTGTCTTCCCGAGTTATTCACTATAATCTCTAATACTAGCTAGCTTCCTTTATCATTTTGTTTAAAACTAGAAACTTCTGGGCTGTTCTATACTATAGGGAGAAACTAGGCAAGTATTCTTTACTAAATACTGATGTAGGAAAGCTAGCCTAGGAGGGTAATTTTCATGGCATGTTTGTGATTTGAATTCTTGAGGGTTCAGGAACACAGTAAAATGTAATTGAGGTAAGAAAAGATAGCATAAAGCTTCTCACCTAGAGTACCTTACAAGTTAACTTTAATCATATCAGGCAACTGCAAGTGTATCGATGATGAAAATGCATTGATAATATTCTATATCTCAATAGAGAGAGAACATTGAATTTTTAGATACAAGAAATTTTCTTCCCAATATGATCCTAACATATATTGTTAGATTTCAAACAGAGAACTGGAATCTTAAAACAAATCCCGTTTACACATTACTTCCAATGTGTGTATAAAGTGAAACCCTTTTTTTTAATAGTAGATGCTAGATCATTTTGCTTAAGCATTCTTAGTTCCTCATAAGAAAGTATATATACTTTCTTTGTTGAATTTTATCCTTTTTGGCATCTTTATCTTTTTATTTAAGTATGGTCTAAGGCATTAGATTTCTTATTTTCTTTGACCCTACTCTTCTGAATGAGGGGATTATGCACCAATCACTGAAGCAAATGCTCAGGTGCTCTAAGGCGTAGATTTGTTGTTAGATTGTAGAATTTCAAGTCTTTGGACCCATATTCATCCCTCTCCATTCCCATTTCATATCTTTCTATTGGTTTATTTATTGAACTAGTTATAAATGGTATATTTGCTTAAATTTCTAATATATTCTCTCTAATATTATCTATGTTTATGACATTTTCTTGCATGATAAAGCCTTGCCTTCGCATAAAAATACTTCATAAATCCAAAGTAACAAGAAATTACAGTTTGATTGATTCGACCTCTAATGTTGTGCTGGATTGAACTTTTGGTTAGATTAGATACTAGAGGATATTTACTCAATTAAGACTTGCTTCAGAACATTACTGATTCCAATTTTTGACTCAGAAATCATTTGAAGAAGCCATGGAATCAATTGAGAAAGCCAAAGCACGTAGAGATACATAAGAAGACTATTGCTTAAACTCTATTCGGTCTCTGCTAGTTTGATCAATGGTGCCTTTTTCCTCAGCTTTGGGGATCAAGAGTATTGCTGTATAGTTTCTCACTTCCTCTTATTTTTTGTTGATATTTTATTTTCCGTTTCTATAGTTATTTTATATTATAGTTCTCAGTCTGTGATAGTTATAGTTATTGTATTACAAGGTCTATTTGTCAAACCTGTAAACTTGTGGTTGTATATGTTAAAGCCACAACCATGCCTATGTTCCCTGTTCTAGAGAACAAGCTACTAGCATTTTTATTATTATAGAGATGAATGGTAGAAATAGAATAATTGGAGTTGGGATTGAACTTGAATTGAACCGATATTTTGCTGCATTTCTTCTTGTAGAATTTTGTGAAATGGCATAGCGAGCATATTTTTGTAGATTTTGCCAACCAGTTTTATGTGATTGTTTTGTTGGAACTTGACATTTTATCTATAGCTAATATAGTTGATTATAAATGTTGGAACCCCAACATTGGACCCATTGGCAAAGAGTGTTATGAGATCAAATCGCAGGAATTGCCTGCTATGGGGGGGGGGGGAATGATTCAAGTTGTACCAATATATTTATACACTTCATAAGAAATGCTTTTCCTCTTCATCTTCTAAAAAGAAAATGGAGGTTATTGAGAATCAGTTTACCAAGCAGTGGTTTTTATTTTTACCTTAATCAAGATGATCATATATGATATTTTGCTCTGTTAAGGGTACCATATACACACTAAATAGGCCCCCAGTGTGGTATACTTGGTAAAAAAAAAAGAATTTTTATTTTTGAAATCTATTTCATATAATTTTATTATTGGTAAATTCAAAATGGCATGTGTATTAATAAAAAGTAGTATGGGATGTCGGGTTCAAGAAATATAATTTTACTTTTAGTAATAATATTATAGGGTGATATATTGGACATGTATTAAATTATCTTTGTTATAATGTTTTTAGTTAAAATTTTCATAAAATTTTGGCAATTTACGATAATTCTTTTTTATCGTAAATAATTATAATACATATAAAAGGATGGAGTTATAGAAACTTTTAAACCAACTAATATACCATTTTATTATTCTTTTGTAATTTTACATATATTATTTATTATTATAAAGACTATTATATTTATAAATAAGAACTATAATTTTATTAAAATATTTCTTATATGGATTATGATGGTAAAAGTATAAGAGAGACTTTTGTGCTAAGAGTTAAATAATATTTTTCTTTTCTATTGAAAATAGATAAGTTAATCTTATATGTTAGATCAAAAAATAAATTAATCATTTCTGTTAAAAATTTAATTTGTTTTTTACTGATAAAATAACCAAATAGTAACATTGTGGCATACCACGTATACCTTATTCTGATGTACATAGATTAATTTTTTACAATAAAGATTTATAGAATTTTAACAAAACAATCAATTTATTATTGATTTAATGTACACGAACTAATATTTCTATTCTTTAAGTAAAATATATAAAACACAATTACTTTTAATATGAAAACCTCTATGATACGTTAATGTTAAATAAACTTATGTCATAACATTTTAAAGAGCTAACTTCTATAATACGAAATTTTATTTATATAATAACTTTATTTTTCATATGTATCTCAATAAAATACAATAAGCATTACTTAATATAATTGTGATAAATTTGTTAATTATTAGAAAAAAGATTGTACTAATTTAAGCTTTAATAATGATTAGAAATTATTTAAATATTGTACTAATTGTTTTAAATAACATTATTTTAATTAAATTTCTAAAGTAAACTACTTAATAGTGTCACAGACTTAGAGTTTTTACAAGCAATCCGTGCGGCTTTAGGCAGTTTCTTTGCTAAAAAATGCCTAAGTCAGCCTAACTCGCAACAATTGAGGATTCAGCAGAACTCCTCTAAGGTGCCCATGAAGAACAGCAGAAGAACGAAGTAAGAATAAGCTTGAAAGATGAACAAAAGCCACAGAAAAACAAAAACACTTGAGAGAAAAGTTTAAGTGAATGCTCTCAAAATTCTAATAATAACTGAATGAATTACAATGAGAGGGAGAGGCCTCTATTTATAACTGAGCCTCCCCAAAATCAACGGTACATATCTGATAATGCTCTAGAATAACATATTTTTATATATTAATCATGTGTTTATTCTGAGCTTGATCCTATTAATTTGAGCTATTTATGTCTTTTTATCTTTTAGGGACTGATTTGGAGGCAAAAGTAAAATTAATGGACAAAAGTGCGAATTTGGAGACACAATGGGCTGATATGCGACACAGGAAAAAAGATTGTGCCAAAAGTGCGAGCATGGAAGACACAAGGACTAAAAACGCAAAAAGGAGATTTTATTTTATAAGACTCCATTTTATTTATATTAGGATAATTAGTAGGATTATTTAAATTTTAGGATTTTATTTTAATTATCTTTAATTATCTTTAATTAAATGTATCTATCTTTTTAGAATTTAAGTTAAATTAGACTATCTTCCTAGGACTATAAATAGGGGGTGAAGTGACTCTATTTGGTTCATCTTTTTCTGTAAACACTCTCTCCCTGAAAGTATAGGCTTTTGTTTCTTCATATTTTCTTTCAATAAAATTCCATTTTCCATTTTTATATTTATTTTCTTTTCCACCATTATCATGAGCCACTAAAACCTATTTAGCCGAAAGTTGTCAATATTCCCTAAAAAGGGTTCTTGAGGCCTAGAATCCGTACTTAGCCTTCTCGCCAAGTATTCATCGTTTCTCCGCACTACGGGCTAACGCTTCTGTCCATGGCCCTTAAGAAGTAAGCTTTTCAGCATATGCAAAGGCGGTCGCTTTGTATGTTTTGGAAGGATTGCACAGTCGGTTCGTTAACTTACTGCGTCAGAGGTTGGCGAGCCAAAGAGACAAAATAGCGTGGGATTCGCCATTGAGAAGCGTTGATCTAGCATAGATTACTGGCTAGAGTCAGTTCCCTAAAAATCGTAAGTCTAATCTTTGGAGCTGGTAGTCGTAGGCGTCCTCTTCCACTATAACTGGCTTACTTGAGTTGAGAAGGCTTACTTAAAAGCCAAGGATTGAACCCAAGGCAGAACGAGACAACCGGAGGCTGGAATCTCGCCACATACGAAACTTTCTCTTTTCCCAATTCTATTTATTTTTTCTTATTTCAATTTCTGCAATTTATTTAATTTCGCAATTTCAATTCACTTTAAATTCTGTTTTTATTTTTCCAGACTCTTAATTTTATTTTTTTTATTTTTCAGGAACGCAGGTTTTCTTGGCTAAAAAAATTGTCCAGGATTTCAAGGAATGAGCATTAATTTGTACAATCCGGTCCTTAAGGATTCGACCCTACTTCCCCTTTACTGTTATTTTTACTATTTTGAGAACTCCTCTAAGGCGCCCATGAAGAACAGCAGAAGAACGAAGTAAGAACAAACTTAAAAGATGAACAAAAGCCACAGAAAAGCAAGAACACTTGAGAGAATAGTTTAAGTGAATGCTCTCAAAATTCTATTAATAACTGAATGAATTACGATGAGAGGGAGAGGCCTCTATTTATAACTGAGCCTCCCCAAAATCAACGGTACATACCGAAATACATCAATTGCTAAGATTAAAAGCTATCCCGATATCAAATCTCTAAGATTACAGAATCGTATTTTCTAAAGATTACATTTAATGTCTATGATCACATACCATATTTGCCAAGCATATCTTTGAAGATTACTTTCCATATTACCGAGCTCCGGAGATGGGCTTTCAATCTCTCCAAGCAATGGACCAGTCTAATTGAGCCTAATGACCTCCCTCAAATGCGATGGATTGTACAAGTTCATCATGGTTGCAGGCTCCCATGCGCAACCTATTATTAGAAGAGAATAAATTAAATTAGAATCATCCTAAAAAGTATAGTTTTTAGGCACTAATAAAATAGTGTCACGTCATTAAATTTTAAAGATAACAAAATATTATTATACTCATCTATATCGAATATCTTATGGGAATAATTTGCATTAGGATTATCCTAAAAATTAGGGGTTTTAGGCACCAATAAAATTTTGCCACATCATCCAATTTTAAAGACAATAAATTATTATTATACACTCATTTATAAAGAAATTATTTTATGGACCCTTCCCGCCACATTTGTCGTTGTTCCTTTTCAATTATTTAATTACATTCCATTTTTCCATGCCCCTAAAACATAATTTTGGTAAAAAAAATGTACCGTGAACTTAACCCAAAACTCGAATTCGTAACCTTAAACTCTGAACTCTGAACTTAAATCTTGAACCTTGAACTCAAGTACAAACCATAAACCCTAAATCCCTAATCCAAACTTGAACCTCAGGATTCATAATTCAAAGTTTAAGGTTTAAGGTTCGAGTTAAAAGTTCGGGGTTTTGAGGAAAATAATTATCAAAATTATGTGTCAATGACATGGAAAAAATTACAGAATTTTTTTTAATTGATTACACAAAAATAAAAAATATTGACTTAAATGATTAAAATTTATAAAAGAAGAAAATATGTTTGTTTATAAAAAAATTTAATTATTTTAACTAATTTAATTAAATTTAAATTAAATTTGAGAAGATATTAGATATAGATAAATGTATAATAATACTTTGTTATATTTAAAAATTTAATGACATGTGCGTAAAAATTATACTTTTTAAGTTCATCCTAATATAATTTATTCTCTAAATTTAATTATGAAATTTAAATACATAAAATCTTTACAAAAATTATAAATCCTAAAATTAAAAATTTGGAATACAATTACAGTTCGAAAATATTAACATTAATACAAACACAGAAAGAAGTATTTTTTTTCGTAGACCACCTTCCAGTACAGAAAAAGAAAACTGATATAATTACATAAAATCAATTATGGAAGGTGACGAGAAACCTATTTCGTCTCTTAAACCTACATCCCAAAATTCGAGTCATCTCAGTTCCTTCACCAATAGGCAAAGTCACAGCTTCCACTCTCTTTTTCCTCAAAAGTTGACCAAATATCGACCCATCTTTTTTATGATGAATATTATGAACTATCACAGTCGACCCTGTTTTGATACCATCCTCCTCCTCCACCATTGTTTTAAACATTAATTTCAAGTACTCATCGTCGAACTTACAATCGATCACTGCAAAATCCACGTTCTTCAACCGCATTTTTATCTGTTTTATGATTGTCTCGCGTGGGCTAGTGTTGGTGGGTTCAGCGTGAACCAGATTTATGTATTGTTGAAGATGATCGGCGGTGTGGTGGTGGTGGTGGTGGTGGTGGGATGGGAGGATGCAACTGAGTTGACCGCCGGTGTGTTTTGCTGCGACAGCGAGTGCGATGGTTAATGGTGTAATGCCTTGGGTTGTGATTTCAACGATGTGTTTGGCTCCTTTGCCGGCTGCCATGGCTGATATCAGTTCCATGCAGTTGGGTTCTATTAGTCCTTGCTTGTCATCTTCTTCAACTGTGCTCTTTGCAGTTGGGTTCCATGCAGTAGGTAAAGATGAACTTACAAGATGAAGTGTGTCCAAATAAGCTTTCATGGCATCTTGAGGAGACCATTCCTTCATTTTTTTTGTTATAGAAATTATTGGATGGAAATAAGATGATGAAAAAACTTAGGGTTTATGACCAAATTTATAGCACTTTCTACGTCAGAACCTTGATGATAATAAAACAAATACGTTGTTGGCCAATTATGGGTACAACCACATTAGATACTAGCTAGGTTGACAAGTGGCATACATATGGCTGTCAAATAAGGCGACGCGTTTATTTAAGAATGTTCAAAAAAAAGGTGCACCTAATTTTCATGCAATTTTATAAGTGGTGGCAAATTTTGAGGCATCCCATGTGATAAAATTGCTGACGTAACCAAAATAATTCAAGATAAAACATGTTGGTCTCTGACTGTTGTCACGTGGATGAACGTGGCGGTCAGTTGGATAAGACACGTGGACATTAATGGTTACTCGAAAACGACCTGCTTACACCTATCACCTATGCTAAGTGCATTGAATCTGTCGTTATGATCGTTCTTCACTTTTATTTGCGCATTATTTGTGAGATAAAAGGGTAAAACTATCATGAAAGTCACTTTAAAAGTTAGATTTCATTGTTTTTCTTTATTTAAAAAATAAGTAAAATATTTTTTTTACGTTAAATTGAAAAATAAATTAATTCTTTTTATTAAAAATTTTAAAATCAGATGTTAAATTATAAAATTGTGTGGCTTAGTTACTCACTTCATCTCTTAATTATATGGTTAGGAGTTCAGTCCTCATTTATAAAAATAGAACACATTTCATGGCCTATTATTTTAATTAATTTTTTAATTTTAAATACTTTTATTTAATTAAAAATACTGCAAGTCATAATTTTATTGGTCTAGAGTAAAGTAATAACGAAATAAAATTTTAAGTACTTAAATGAAAAAATTGCATAATTTCAATCATTATTTAATTCAATACTTGAAATGATGAATTTTTTAATTTAACATAATTTAAATTTTTTATTTTTACAATTATATTAATTAATTCAAATAATTAGCATCTCTAATTATGTTTAAAATGATTACACTAATTTTTCTTAAAAACACATTTATAACACATAAAAAAAATTCTATTTCTATTTTAAGAGATATTTGTCGGAAACAATTAAAAGTATTATCTATTTGGAATATATATATTTTAAAAAAATCTGACCTCAATATTTTATCTGAAACAATTAGGAGTATTACAAAATATAAGAACCAAAGAATGTCATATTAAAATACATCCCAAAGTTAAACATAGAATGTAACACCCCCTACCCGTATTCATTGCCGGAATAGGGTACGAGGCATTACCGGAGTTTACTGAACATTTTCAGATAATTTTGAGTCATTTATTATTCATATTTTGAAATAATCATAATGTCTCTCTATTGGGTCTCGAAGCCCAAAACATAAATTAGAAACCAACTGGAATAAAATCGAGATCATAAAAATTTTCGCAAAATCTTAAATTATATTTTCATCTAAGTACTTACCATTTCAATGCTCCTTATAATTAAACATGTTACCATTCAATCAATAGTTTGGCACTTGTCTAAGCGTCAAACAACAACATTATTAGTATATTTACACATATTTCATATAAATTCAACATTAATATACCTATTTTCTCAACATATCGCACTTGAATTTAATAATAGTCTCAACTTACATAATTTCCTTGTATCAACATATCAAAGATAATTTTATATGTACATGTCACAAAATATATTATTCTCTTACTGTTTCTTCATAAGCATATATCATTTATTTCGTTATGTCAATATTTCATGCACCATCATTTCCTTATATCTTGTATATATTTATTTCGGTAATATTTCGTATTAAACTTAACATAAATTAAATTCCATGTACCCATACTTATTTCATTTATCTATCTTCTTAATTATTTCATACAACTATTTTGTACATATATTTCCATATGACCAATTCCTGTAAACATTTCACACAACCATTTCATATAACCATTCCATCTTATACATATTACCTGAATATCGATTGTTCAATAAATATCTTGGCGTTTCTCTTCCTCGGTCTTATTTATTTTCGACATGATGTCATAGTATCTTTCAACTATGGTTTTACTTGTTTTCTGTCATGTTGCCATGGTATCTTTCAACCATGGTCTTATTTATTTTCCTGTCATGTTGCCATGGTATCTTTCAACCATGGTCTTACTCATTTCATGTCAGGTTGCCATGGTATCTTTTAACCATGGTCTTATTCATTTCATATCACGTTGCCATGATATTTTTCAACCATGGTCTTACACATTTCATATCACTTTGCCATGGTATCTTTCAACCATGGTCTTACACATTTCATATCAGGTTGCCATGATATCTTTTCCATATCACGTTGCCATGGTATCTTTCAACCATGGTCTTACACATTTCATATCAGGTTGTCATGGTATCTTTCAACCATGGTCTTACACATTCCATATCAGAGAGCACACTCCCGCGAACCTCATCCTTACAGTGGGATTACCAGTCCAGGCTAAATCCCCTGTAATATAAACTCATAGAGTATTGTCGGGATTACCAACCCAGGCTAAATCCCCTGCAACGACAATTACTCTAATGAGCTTGGATCTGAATTACCAGTCCAGGCTAAATTCAGACTCTAATTCGGATTACCCGTCCGGGCTAAATCCATTTTCCACATATTCTTCGGGAGGGCTATATCAGGATAGGATCACCCGTCCAGGCTAGATCCTTTTTACCGTCAATTCCTTTTCAGAGATCCATCGAATTTTCCTTCCATTCAACCGTGATTTTTTTCCCTTTTTTTTTTCAAATATATTAATGTTTCATAAATTTCTATATAATGAACATTCAAATCATATTCATATAAAAAAAACATGCATTTCAAGCATTTAAGAATATAATTCAAGTTACACGAACTTACTTGGTGAAATTGTAGAAATATCAAGATTAAGGGGCATTTTGGTAATTTACCATTTTCCCAATTTTCACCCAATCTTAAATTGAAAATTTCATTCAATTTATTAATTTAGATAATAAAAAAATTCATTCCCTTCAATTTGGTCATTTTTGACATTTTTACAAAATTATCCCTGAAGTTTTACTTTTATTCAATTCAGTCCTTAAGCCTAAAACATGCAAATTAGCCATGCTAGCTGGATATTCATATATATTTTCCTCCAATTTTTTTATTATTTTCCAAAGTCAAAACAGGGGAACCCGAAATCATTCTGACCTTGTCTCATAAAATTTATTATATCTTATGATTTACAATTCCATTGCTGACATAGTTTCTTTTATAAGAAACTAGACTCAATAAGCTTTAATTTCATATTTTATTCATCCTCTAATTCGATTTATTCAATTTTTGGTGATTTTTCAAAGTTACACTACTGCTGCTGTCCAAAACAGTTTTAATGAAAAATGTTGATTTCCATTTTGCCCCAAATTTCACAGTTTATACAATTCAGTCCTTGCTCAATTAACCCCTCAATTGAGCTAATTTTTCTCAATTAATACTTTAGTCTATCATTTTAAACTTCTTCATAACCCCTAAAAATCAGAAATTTAGCATTAGACATTAATTCCGAACTCTTTCTTAATTAGGTCCTAAAATGAATTTTCCATCAATTTTACTTGATAAAATCATCATATACCAAAAGTAAAGCTTCAATTATATGATTATTCATCATATTATTTCAGCACTCATCCATAAAAAATTTAAAAATTAGCCATGGAATCAAAAACTAATGAAATAGTAAGTTGGACCCAATTGTAAAATTCCAAAAACATAGAAATTTCAAGGAGAAAGCAAGAATTAAACTTACATGAAGCTAGAGCATGAAAACCAGCTTGAACCCCCTTCCATGGCTGTTTTTCAGCTGATGAATATGAAGAGAAATGAAGAGAATTCTAGATATTCTAATTTAGTCCCATTTTTATTTAGCAAATTTTGGTAATTTTCCAATTTTGCCCTTATTTCACCCATTTCCTGATTTTTCTCAGCTATTGCCGCCCAAAATATCTCCTTTGGGCTTATTTTCACTTTAGGTCCTTCCTCATTTGACAATTGAGCTATTTAATCCTTTTAGCAACTTTTACACATTTTCTAATTTAATCCCTTTTATTTAATTGACCACTCAAACGTCAAAATTTTCTAACGAAATTTTATATTACCTTATTGACATTCCGTAAATATTTATAAAAATATTTATGGCTCGGTTTATAACATCAAGATCTCGATACCTCTTTTTCTCAATTTCTTGACCAAATAAATCTTTATAAAACACAGTTTACTATTCCAAAAATCTTTTAAAAACTACATTTGGCTCGTAAATATTAAATAATATAATCTACGAGTTCATTTGTTGGATTTGATGGTCTCGAACCACTATTTTCGACATCGTTAAAATTCAGGCTATTACATAGAAGAAGATTAAAATCATAATTTGACTTAAAATAATCTATGTTTAACACAATCTTTTGACATTTGATTTAATAAAAATTCGATATAATTTTTAAAGAATATAATTTTTAATTAAATTAATTCAAGTAACTATTTGTTTATAACAAATAAAGCAAGAATCAGGGGCAAAGTCGTGGGTGATAAAACTCCGATTCTCCCTAGAATGAAAAATTTTCTATTTAGGTCTCTTTATTATTTATAAAATTTTAAATTAATAATAGTAAAATTATATTTTGATCCCAAAAATGATAAAAAAAATTAATTTAATTCTTTAAAAATATAAATATATAGACTATTAAAATGGTGATTACATTTTATTATCGTAAAAATATACAATTGAATGTTGACCCCAAAAAAAAAAATCTGACTTCGCCCCTAAAAGGGATAGAAAATTAGTATATATAAGGTAAAGCATAACATAGGGTTTATTCATAGCAAACTCCAATTACATCCAAACTTTTCATGGCTACAAACTTGGGAACAAAAGTTAGAAATCACACATATATATATGATATATACATACACACATAGAGACACACAGGTACCATATATTTAGCATCCAGTTCCATGATACCTCAATGCACAAGCAGTTTTAGACTACAACCTAATAAACTGCATTTCGGAAAGATAATCAAATTAATGCAATCCTCTCTGGCGAGGAGTCATTGATAACTCCACCAGAGTTGGGATATATTCCCAGCTACTGAGAGGAATGGATTTTGGATTGTAAAGCAATGCCGCTCCGATGGAAGAAGTCCTCCCAATTCTTGCCATCAGCATGCCGAATCTCGACATGGGAAAGTGTCCCAGGGTCTAAACACGCGAGTGTCACAGCAATGCCATCGGGGTTCGACCGTGGTGTATAGAATGAAGTTATTCCACAAACCTTACAGAATGTATGTTTGGCGGTGTGAGTTCCAAAAGTGTACGTAGTAATGAACTGGTTCGAATCACTCAAAAGCTCGAACCTTTGACGCGGGACAACAAAGTGAACGTTCCCTCTCATGGAGCAGTCAGAACAGTTGCATTTCCAAGCAATAACACTAATAGGTGCTTGGACTTTCCATCTTACTTTCTTACAGTGGCAACCGCCATTGTGCAGTACTAACTCGGATTCCATGCCAACAACAACCAGGGCAAGTGAAACTTTATTCTAAAGCTGATTCCGTAGTAGATAACTCAGCTCAAATGCAATAGCATATCCTATCAATGACCATGCAATGAAACCATTAATCCCACATCTTAATAACTCAGTTCAAATGCAATAGCAGTACCATATCGAAATAAAACAATTAATCCCAAATCTTCATAAATCAGCTCATAACTAAGTTCAAATGCAATAGCATCTAAGTACCGTAATGCAATAAAACATCTTCATGACTCGGTTCAAATGCAATAGCTTCCTAAGAACCGTCACTCAATGAACTATTTCCACTTCTCTTTTGACCCCACGATATGCATAAATATAAGCAATAAAAATCATGGTATGGAGCCCTTGTACTAAAAGACAAGACTAATGCACTTATTTGTTCAGTAAATAGGAAAAATACAATTTGACTCTTAATATTAGAACTTCTATGCTAGTTTTATCAACTTAACACAACACCACCCTTAATCTTCATCTTTGAGGAAATTTTTTGTCCTAAAATAGGGAAATAAACTGGTGATGGACATACTAATTAGCATAAGCAAAATCAAAACAGTAAGCAGGCTAGAAGTTTTAGAAATTTAATTAAAAATCACACAAAATTTTCAGTGTTTATATTAATTAGTTCGGTTAATAAGAGATGAACTTTTGTTTTTATTGATTAAAACTTTATCAGTCTAAAATTTGTTAATTTCTAAATATCTAAAATGGACAACAAACAATGGAGCGAGTTTTAATTTCAACCAACCAAAGCGACGTAAGAATCTCACGTGGAAAGGAACTCTGTTAGCACTTCACACTATGAACCGATCAAAGCAATCTATCTATGTTCGTAAGTGTCGCCGGTACCAATAAGTGGCTGTGAGAACTGACAGTGGGTTTCTTCCTTGAGCATTTGAACTGAGTTAGAATCTTAAAGCATTTGAATTGAATTTGAATCTTAAAGTCATCAATGTTTGTCTCATGGTTATACAAGAAAATAAAAAGGAAAGGAAGTGCCCACCCATATATATACTAGGTAAATCATAACGTAGAGTTTATCCATAGAAAACCCAAGTACAACCAAACGTTTCATGGCAACCAACTTGGAAACAAAAGTTAGAAATCACATATACATTCATACAGTCACACAGGTACCATATACATATAGCATCCGGTTCCACGAAGCCCCAATATACGGCCATTGACAAACCTGAAGTGAGAGCTACTAGGTGGAATGAATTTTAGATTGTAAAGCAATTCTACTCTGATCATAGAAGTTTTACAAATTCTTGCCATCAAAATGCCGAATCTCAACATGGGAAAGTGTTCCAGGGTCTAAATATGCAAGTGTCACAGCAATGTCATTGGGATTCGACCGTGGGGTATAGAATGAAGTTATTCCACAAACCTTACAAAACGTATGCTTTGCAGTGTGAGTTCCGAAAGTGTAGGTAGTAACAAATTCCTTCGAATCACCCAAAAGCTCAAACCTTTGACGCGGGACAACGAAGGGAATGTTTCCTCTCATGGACCAGTTGGAACAGTTGCATTTCCAAGCAACAACACTAGTAGGTGCTTGGACATGCCATGCAGTACTAACTCAGAGTCTATGCCAACAACAACAATGGTGAGCACAAGTTCATCCTAAAATGATTCCGTAGTTTGAAACTCAGTTCAAAGGCAATAGCAGCCTGACAACCATTATGCAATGGAATCATTAATCCCAAAACTTCATTACTCGGATCATAACTCAGTTCAAATGCAATAGCATCTAAGTACCATCACGATTCATGAAATGAAACCATTAATCCCAAATCTTCATAACTCAGTTCAAATGCAATAGCATCCAAGCAATGAACCATTTCCATTTCTCTTTTAACCCCACAAAACGCATAAATATAATCAATGAAAACTGAACACAACACCCTTAATCCTCATCTTAAGAAAAAAAAACAGAAAAAAGGAAAACAATTGTCAACACCTTACATGTAAAGAAGAAAAAAGATCCCAAAAATCAACAGCTTATAGAACAAAAGATAAAATAAAAAGCCTGTTTATCTTGATCAAAAAATGGGGAAATGAACTAGAGATGAACATACTAACTAGAATAAGCAAAATCAAAACAGTTAGCAGGCTAGAAGTTTTAGAAAATTAATTAAAACGCACACAAAATTTTCAATGTTTATATACTAGTTCAGTTAATAAGAGGAGCTTTTGTTTTTATTGATTAAATTTTTATCAGTCTGAAAAATATTAATTTCTAAATATTTAAAATGAACAACAAACACTGAAGCGGCAGGCTTAACAACGTAAGAATCTCACATGGAAAGGAACAATGTTAGCATTTCACACTATGAACTGGTTAAAGCAATATATCTACGTTTGTAAGTGTCTACCCATAACAACAAGTGCTTAGAGGAAGTGACAGTGGACTGCTTTCTCGGGCGTTTGGACTGAGTTTGAATGCTAAAGTCGTCATTGTTGGGAGGACTTTATCTGAATACCACTCCCAACCTGAACAGGGTTCGTCTAAGACCATAAAACAGATGAGAACAGCTCTGATTATAGAAAAAGAAGAAAGGGTCCACCCATATATATATATATATTGTGTAAATCATAACATAGAGTTTATTCATAGCAAACTCCAATTGCAACCAAACTTTTATGACTACCAACAAGAGAACAAAAGTTAGAACACACATATACATACAGACATAGAGACAGACAGACACACAAGTACCATACATATAGCATCCAGTTCCACGAAGCCCCAATACACATCGGATGTAACGTAGAAGCTAAACGACTGCATTTTTAAAAGACAATCAAATTAATGGTAATCCTCTCTTGTGAAAGCCATTTGAATTTTGGATTGTAAAGCAATGCCACTCTGATCACAGAAGTCTTCCCAATTCTTGCCATCAAAATTCCGAATCTCGACATGGGAAAGCGTTCCAGGGTCTAAACATGCACGTGTCACAGCAATGCCATCGGGGTTCGACTGTGGTGTATAGAATGAAGTTATTCCACAAACCTTACAGAATGTATGTTTCGCGGTGTGAGTTCCGAAAGTGTATGTAGTAATGAACTGGTCCGAATCACCCAAAAGCTCACACCTTTGATGTGGGACAACAAAGTGAACGTTCCCTCTCATGGAGCAGTCAGAACAGTTGCATTTCCAAGCAATAACACTAGTGGGTGCTTGGACTTTCCATCTTACTTTCTTACAGTGGCAACCGCCATTGTGCAGTACTAACTCGGATTCCATGCCGACAACAACCAGGACAAGTTCAAACTTTATCCTAAAGCTGATTTCTAGTTAGTAACTAAGTTCAAATGCGATAGCATCCTAACAACCATCACGCAATGAAACCATTAATCCCACATCTTCATAACACTGTTCAAATGCAATAGCATCTTAAGAACCATCACGCAATGAACCGTTTCCACTTTTCTTTTAACCCCACAAAAATGCATAAATATAAACCAATGAAAAAGTGAACACAACAACACCATCAATCTTTCATCTTTAAGAGAAAAAATATATATCAAAACACCTTACATGGAAAGGAAAAAACCCAAAAATCAACAGCTTATAGCACTTAAAAGATAAATCAAAAACCTGTTTCATTTGAGGAAAATATTGATCCCAAAATAGGGAAATAAACTCGTGATTCGACATACTAATTAGCATAAGCAAAAATCAAAACAATCGTCAGTTTTAGGGTTACCTGTGTTGCACAAGCTCCTTTGAAAATTACTTGCTTTCGATTCAGGAAATCTGAATCAGTACTGAGAGATCGATTAGCAATTATATGATCTGGTGTTCTTCAATTGAGTGGATTTTTTTGCTTGCTGTTGCCCCAAATTGAGAAATTTCTATATCATTATCCAATGCCCTAAAGCTGCGTCTCCTAATTGCCCTGTTAGACGGATAAAAATCCTGCTAAAGTAGAATATAATTTTTTTAAAGTCAAAGTATCATTTGACTTTTTATTTTTAATTTAATCCTTTGAATTTCTAAACTTGAATTTCTTTTAAGATGTAATTGAAGAGAACCGGTGGACTCCTCACCTCTCTTCAGGTCCAAAAGGAGCTTTCCTTTGATTGTTGCTCACCTACCATTCAATCGTCACGAGTCTTCGATCGAACAGTTCTATTGTCTATTCGATGAGTTTGACCATTTGGATCTCCAGTAGAATATCTTGAACAGTGAAGTTGGGCAAAAAGCCTAGAGATTTTGGAAGTGTTAATGGTGACTAGCTTTACGATAGTTGAACATTCGATTGCCAACCTCGTTATCCTTGGTCAAGTCCCTAATGCCAAACTCCAGCCATTTTCATTTGTTGGAATAATAACTCTTGATCCATGAGTTGGACCGTGTTTTGGCTTCACATGGTGGTTGCTCCTGGTGACTTAAGTTTTCCAATCAGTTGTTACTTTGTTTCTTGAATTTGCGAGAAATTATTTTGCTAGGATTTTATTACAAACGTTGTTTCACGATCAGATATGTTTTGTCTGCTACAGCAACAACGATTTGAATAGAGAGACTCATCTCATCAAAGTTCTATTTATCTTGTTGGTTCAAGCAATAGAGATTCGTAGTACATCATAGAGTGCTATATTCACATTTGGAGTTTTGTCTTGTACGGAACTGAAGTCATCAACAGCTTTAGAGTTCATTACCTTATTGGCCTCTATTTATATGAGAGGCAACTCCAATCTTTCATTCTATATGATTAAGTAAAACCCATAATCCAGGCATAAAAGAGTTTATTGTTAAAATAATTTTGGGTATTTTTCATATTTTTGTTATTCATATTTTTGTTATTTTTCATTTTCCTCAAATTTTGAATTTAAGGTAATATAAATTTAAGTTTTTAAATCAAGCGATTAAAAATTTGAATCATTTCAAATTTATGTCCTTTTTTTTTGTGAATTATAAGAGAAAGGTATAATTTAATAGCAACGCGACTAGCATAACTCAAAATCAAGTCGATACACGAAATTTTTAAATTCATGTTATTTAATTTGAATCAAATTAAATTTTCAAATTTAATATAGGGTAAAGAGATATTGACATGCTGGATGAGACACTAAACTTATAAACTACTTGAGTTTAATTAAAAAAATTAAATTGAATTCAATAATTATTAAATTGAGCTGATTGAATCTTATCGAATTTTTTAATTTTACTATATATTTTAAATATTTTATTATTAAATTATATTATTATTCTTAATATATATATTTATTAACATTAAATTTAATAATTAAACCGAGCTCGAGTTGCTGGAGCTCGAATAGTATATCCAATATTCAGACTCGGCTACCTCTAAGAAAATTGGGAGTTAGCTGCTACACAGAGAAACAGAGTGGAAACAAAGCAGAAAGGAAGAGAAGAAGAGCTAAAAAATATATAGATATTTAAAAAAAAATTCATCAATGGAGATAACGAACCCTAAACCATCTTCGAAACGCCTGCTATTCGACCGGCGTTATGGTTGGGTGTAAGACCCCTCAAATCTTCTCTCTTTATATCTTTTCTATACGTAATTTTCTCTCTTTTTAGTTTTAAATTTCCGAAGAATTTATATTTATATGCTTCAAAATTGAGTTGCAGGTTTGATGAATGGAAAGACCCATCGGAAGAAGCTCTTGCTGCTGGCCGAGGAATGTAGGTTTTCTTTCTTTTCTTCCCTAATTAAATCAAATATTAGCAATTGCTTTACTTAACCACTCTTCTTTTTTGGTTTTTTTCTTGGGGTTCATTTTCGAAAGGTTTTGCATAGTTCCTCTAACAAAAGCTTTCTTGAAGACGGCTACAAATTCGGTATGGTGCTATTAGAATTTTACAGATTTTTATGGTATGAAGCTTCTGCATGTTATGTTTGTTGTATTGTATTGTATCATATCCATTTGGGAAATGCTATGAATGTATCTACCAAAGGGATTTTATGTTTCAAGGTTAAGGCAATAACTTCAAGTAGGATAATGTTTTTTATATATAGGAAGGAGTAAAACCAACTATTTTAGAACATAAAATATTGGGAACTGCTTTAGAAGGCTGATGTGAACCATGGGAGTTCCGAGAGCTGCTGAAATGATGGCCGGAGGATGTCAGGTTGTTATACGAGCAGAGTTTTTCTGCATATGTAAGCTTTGCTTATATTCCTCCTGAAAGGTGGGCTTTTATAGATGGATAAAGGGTTTAGAGCAGACGCACCTTTCCTGATGATCTTTGTGTGGAGTCAGGTCATAAGGATTTGACCCCTTAGCATGAGAAATGAGCTCGATGGGACTACCATGAGAATTTGTGAGCCTAGGAAGTTGGCATCTTTAAACGAGACTGGACTCAATGTGATAGCTTTTTAATGATATTCCAGTGTTGTCTGCTAAGACATTTGTATTGGCATGGCATGGGCTCCCTGACATGGCGTAAGGGTATAACAAACTATATAATCTATTGAGTTGTGAATTTAGTTTTTCATTAAAGACTTGCTTCTGATACTATCCTTAGTGTCTCCGAACTTGGCTGCCTTTTTCGTTGATTGTGCTCATACCTTTGGTATTTTCGTTCGTCATGTGTGCTGGGCACCAATTCTTTACACACAAGGAGTGGCAGGTGCAAAGGTGCACGAAACTAAGGATATTTCATATAAGCAAGATGCTGCAGAAGTGGAATTAGATCATTATTGCATTACTTGTTCTTTAGAATAATTGCCTTGCCTTGTAATATAGTTCTGATGCTGAGTAAAGAAATTTGCCTGGCTTTTAAGAAGCAAAGAATAAGGAAAAGTGGAATTATGGTTGGCCACGAACATGTGCACCCTTAAATATTCTCAGTTATTCCTTCAAAACAATCTAGTACAGGTCAACCTAGGCACTCAAAAATGATTTTTCGATGATACCTATATCACTCCATTAGCTGAACCCACCTTGAAAGTTATTATTTGCTTAGAGGGTCAATAATCTACATTTTTAAGAGCACAATGAGGCCAGCCCTGTTGGATGCCTTTAACTTTGGCTTGTTTCGAAATTAACATTATAGCAAACTGATACGCACAAGCTATATTGTGAATTACAGCCTACAATAGCACGTAAAAACCTTCCTTGTTTGAAGATAGGCACTTTCCTCTTGGACGGCTTCCACTTGTAGAGGTCGATGCCTTACACAGTTATGCATCTTTGCATTTTTGGTCACTCAACCATGCCCTTTTTATTTATGATTTTGCCGACACTCGGCTGCATGATATCTTTAGCAGAGTATGAAATGTTAGATATTTATTCTTTGAGCATCACCAATGATTGTTCCAAATCACTCATCCAGTATTATGATATCAAAATAGCCTGTTCTTTGTAGTTACCATTTTCTACTTTGTTTCTCGCAGATCAATTTTGTGGCAAGGTCTACTGTAAAAGTCTTAGAAAAGCCAGACTTGCTCGACCCCCGGCAGCTGCAAGCTAGCCTCAAAGATCAGCTCAGTAGAGTCACAAATATTATACAAAAACCATAACTCGAATGAGTCATCTCGATGGAAAATCCTTGTCGTGCCAGCAGCAGTTTTGATGATCTAGGCATTGAAAACAATGAACCAAAAAGTGCCTAATTGCTTAAAATATGTATATGTATTTATATCTATAATTTTCCAAGTATCAGTATTTCACATCAAAAAAAATATTCATGCACATGGACTTTGATATGCTGGAACAGATTAGATGTTGATGTTAAAGAGCATGTGTTGTTCACTCGCATGAAATACAGATAACCGTTGGGGTTATGTTTATTCTATGTTATCTAGACTCGGGCAAGTGTTTTTTTTTTTTTCAAGTTTTTTGATATTTTATGAGAATCATACTCTCATATTTGTATCCCAATATGTGTTGGACCAAACAAGAATAATTTAAGAGTAAAATTCAGAAGATTCTAACCGTAAATGATTTGCAATCAAAATAACCGTAGTTGAGATATTGGTGTTTGGAAGCTACACGAGTTTAATTCGAAAAAGAACCTAAATTCAATTTAATAATTATCGGATTGAACTCAAGCTATCAATCCAATCGAATTCAAGCTTAGTAATACTCTACTCAAACAACTCATGAGCTCTATTGTGCTTTTTATTTTTAATAATATTTTTATATTATTAAATTACATTATTGCCTTCATATATATTATTAATCTTGAGTTTAATTATCAAACTAAACTCAAGTTTGAATACATACAAGCTTATTCGAGCTTTAGTATACTAACTCAATTTTGAGCTCGAATAGTTCAATTATATCTCAAGCTTAAAAGTAGATATTCGATAGAGCTCGAGCCAAATATTAAGCTCCAAATTTCAAGTCAAGCTCAAGTTTTGCCATTATTCAAGTTCTACTACACCCTTAATAGTATGTACAAAATTTTGGTTTTTATTCAATGTAAACTACACTCATGGTCACAAAACTAACTAAAAGTCTACATTTTGACCACTCAACTTCAAAAAGTTACGAAATGTTCATTGAACTATTTGAAAGTTTTCATTTAAGTCATTGAAAGTGTTTATTTAAATAATTGGACTGTTTTGTCGTAAAAAAGAATCCGGCTAGTGAGCTCCAAGCAACGATTCAATGATCAATACCCATCAACGAATAGAAGAACATGCCTTAGATCCAAATTGATTCATGACGTTCAAAGTTATTTTATAGAAAAAAAATAAACTAAATTGTAGAAGAAAAAGAGAAAGGGCTTTTGATTGATACAAATGGTACGAACAAAGAAAGCCATTCAACAACAATTTTAATAACCTAATAACTTAAATAAAAATTTCTAAATTATTTGATAATCATTTTATAACTTTTTTATAACTTTTTGAAATTGTAAGTACCTTACTAATAGTTTGTTATTACCTTATTTGCAAGAAATATCAACTATTTGCAAGAAAGATTTCAATTAACTTAATAATTTTCTTAAAAATATCAACTATTTTCAAAAATATAGTTATTTGAGTAAACATAAAATAATATCAAGTAGGCATAAAAAACTACAGTGAATCAAAATTGATGCAACACATTACATATTAAATCAAAATTATTATTTGATTGATCTGAAAAATTATTGTAATAAATACGTTGATGGAACCATAATCCAATCTGATATGATCCCTAACTTAATTGTATTTCCATTCCATAATTCGAAGGACCTGTTTCATTCTTTATAAACATGGGTGACTTCCTTTAATTAGAAGAAAAGCATCATTGCTTGGACTAATCTAATCACTATTTCAGTCCACAAATCCCTTAAATAAAAACTTAAAGCTTTTCAAGATATGTAAAACGAGAGTATAAACACTAATACAACACTCGATTCGAGTCTGAAAGACCAAAGAGTGCCCAAAACCGGAGAGTTTGATGTTGCCTAAGATGGAGCCCCGAGGTATGAAGCAAGCCGCAAAATGTCACTGAATATTCCACCGGCTGTTACTTGGGCACCAGCACCTGGACCACGGACTATCAGTGGCTGCTCCTTGTACCTCTTAGTTGTGAAAGCTATGATGTTGTCGGATCCTGAGAGTTGAGCAAATGGGTGACTTTTGCTGTATCTTCGTAGCTCCACAACTCCCTTTTGGTTAATGGCATCCACTACACCGACATATCTTAGGACCTGCCAAAGAATGATTCGTCATAACCTACAGAGATATTTCAACATTACACGCACGCAAGTAAACGCGAACATAACAGAAGTCAATATCAACCTTGAAGAAATTTCAAAACAAATTTTAAGAAAGGTGATCGTTGAAATATAAAATTAATTGCTTTTGTACCTCACTACATTCGCTTTCACCCCCTTCTTGCAGTAAAAGTACCATAGAGGCTCCTATAATAGGAGTCAAAATCACATTTTGTCCCCTCTACTTAAAAATTGCAGAAATTAATCTCTATAAATTAGATCAAAAAGCAATTTAATCCTTTCTATTAAAAATTTCATCCATTTGTAATGTTAAAAACTGGCGTGCCTGCCGGCATAATTAGACAATGACACGTGGCGTGTTACATGTACGCCATGCTACCATATAGAAGCCAATTTTAAACCGTAGAAAGAGATGAAATTTTTAGTCGAAGGACTACTTTGCTCTTTGATCTAATGTACAGAGATTAATTTGCCTTTTTTTTTAGTAGAGGGGACAATATGCAATCTGACTCAAAGAAGCAATTCTTTCGTACACATGCAATATTTGATTAACTTTGAAAATAAAAAAAGATATTACCCTCAAGGCACTGGCACGGCGGCACCTATTTAAAATACAAATTCCTTGTCACCTTGCATCAAGGCACATCTCAAAGCATGCCCTACTATTGTTTTTTGAGTTTTATCCGCAATTACGGGTATGGTTTTAGAGTTTGTTTTAGTTTTAATATACAAGTAGAAATAAGGAAAAAAGAAGGAACAAAAACCAGATACTCACTTCCCCTGATTCCTCAGCATCCTGTCTCTCCTTAGCCAAGTCTTTGTCAAACTCAGGTAATTGCTTCATAAACTCTTCAGCAGATGCAGTCGCCTGCAAAGGCAAATAAAAGTGTCACATCTTTTCAAAAACGAAATCGTTTCCTTTTCCAAGCATAATAACACAAAAATAACCCTTACACGTAGTGGTTCCGGAACCAGAGTCTGAACAGGTATATCAGAAAGTTCCAACTTCAAGCCAGATTCTCTGGCAAGAATTATCACCTACAAAATGCAAATAGATATATGATCTGAATCTCATCTGATTGCAGGGAGCATAAAGCAGAGCAACTAGAAAATGAAAAAAAGAAATGATACTATTATTAGTCTGTTAATTTTTTTTTTTTTAAATCTTTTGTCACTCTTGTATTACAATAATTATGTATTTTTTGTACACAAAAAAGCATAGTTTTAATTTAATTTATAACGAACAATTTTTTATACCTATATTCAAGTGGCATTTTTTTTAAAAAACTATCGAAAGAATACTAGCATTCGAGAAGTTAATTAACAACACCACTTCTAACATTTCCTAAGTCATGATGAATCTAGCTATTAAGTGGTAAATTATAGAAGGTTAAAATATAACATTAGTCCTTGTACTCTTTATAAATTTAGAACTTAGTTCATGTACTTTTATTTCTAGGAATTCAATCCCTCTACTTCTCAGATTTCAAAACTCAAGTCCAATTGTTAATTCTGCTAAAATTATTTTGTTAAATTTAGGTACATTACAACATTATTTTTTTAGTTCCATGGCCCACCAAGTGAGAATTTTTTATTTCAAAATGTCACGTCAACAAATTTAACAAAAAATGGAAAGTAAGACTAAATTCCTAAAAATAAATGTATAGGGAACTAAATTCCTAAAAATAAATGTATAGGGACTAAATTTCAAATGTAAGAATATTACAGGGACTGATGACATATTTTAACCATTATATAATTAGTAACTAGTGTAATAAAGATTGATATCAACTACCCAATCAACGAAAATTCATAAATGACTTCTTCAGTCATTTTATATAATCCATTGATTCTTTTTTCTGGATTATCTCTATGATATCGAAACTGGAAGCATACCACCAATTAACATTTGTCCGTAAGTAACTTAATTTGGGATGATAAAACCAGACAAGATCTGAATGACCCCCCATATCTAACCTGACTGGATTTTAAAAGTCAACAATCTGAACCTGAACTCAAAATGACCAGAGTGTAAAGTGATTGAAACTCAAAATAACCCCAATTTTACTTGACCCCATATAGTCCTACCCTCCCAATTGCCACCTCTCCCAACTGCCACCTCTATGACACAATTTGGTAAGTGCCAACATGTAGAAAAATAATACAGCCTTAACTTACTTATTTAACTAAAGGAACAAAAGAAAAAGTGACCACTTACCTTTCTTGCAACATCAGTTCCAGACAGATCATCCCTAGGATCTGGTTCAGTAAAACCTGCTGCTTTTGCCTCTGCCACCACCTCACTGAAGGTTTTATTACCGGTGAAGTTGTTGAAAATATAGCTCAAAGTGCCACTGCAGTTAATAATATTAAAGCATGTCAAACAATGTACATTAGGAGACTAAATTTTAATTTTAACAGAAAACATGACTCACCTAAAAATGCCCTCAATGCGCAATATTCTGTCCCCGGTTTCAAGGAGGCCTCGTAAAGTGCTAATAATTGGAAGACCTGCTCCTACAGTTGCTTCATAGAAGTAATGTGTGTAGGATTGCCGTTGAAGAGCTCTCAACTTTAGGTACTGCGTTTCACACAAAGAGCATATCAACAAAGCAGAGAGACAAATCCGGTAAAACAAAATATAAATAGAGAAGTAATCAGAGATGCAATCACAAAGTTTCGGCAAAAACAAATTGCACAAAGCTAAATCACTAAGATAACCGTTTTTAATATAACATTAGAAACGAAATTCAATACCAAAACATAAATGTCATCCAAATAACCTTTCAGTGAGGATAAGCCACTAATGAATTAATGGAAGATAGCAGTGATCTATATATTTAAGATAACAACGAAAAAAATCAAGATTGAACTCTTACAAGTTCTAGTAGCCAAAATTGATATTACCTTATCAAGTGGTCCTGAATTGGCCTTTTTGTTTGGAGTGATCACATGAATCCCTTTACGCAACCAGTCATGGTAACAGCTTGCAACATTAGAGTCCGCCGTACAATCTACCAAAACAGTATTTGGAATAAAATGGTTTCCATGCACGTGTTGAGTAAATTTTTCTAAATCAGCAACTTGTCCTTTCTGCTTCAGAAGTTCTCTCCATCTTGACAAGTCGAGACCACTATAACATATGGTTGAGTCAATCATAGGAACATAATTCAGAACAAAAAAACATGCAATCAAAGGCAAGATAAGTCAAAACAAATACTTCTAAATTATAAAAACAGTTCATCAACACATGCCAAACAGTCAAATTAAAGGAGAAAACACAGTGGAAATGCATCTAAATTACAATTACAATGATGGGAGATTATTGCTGTAAAACACAAGATTGAAAGAAAAGAAAAGAAAGTATAAATGAGAAACCACAAAAACAGAAAATCAACACAAGGGCCATTAACTATGACATGGTAAATTCATAATTTTGCATACATGTAAAAGGAGGTATACTATGGTTTGTAATACAAATGACAGAATTAAAAAATTCAAAAAAAAAAAAAAGATGCAAAAGAAAGAGGGAAGGCAAGAAGACAGAAAGGTAATTAAACTAATAAAATTAATAAGGCAAGAAGAAAGAAATAGATCACCTTGAAAGTCACACTAAAGCAATAGAAACTTTAAACAATAGAGCACACACGTCAAATTAAATGCTTAATTTTAGGCTTTCTCTAAGCTTCCAAGAAGTCTCTCCATATTCACAAGAAATACTTAAAGACAAACCCAATTATATCCTTCACAAGCCAAACCAGCAATTATAGGTCAAAGGTGGCATACAGGCTTATCATAGTGCAAATTAATAAGAAATGGGCTCTTTAAAATTTAGCATTTGATCTGAAGAAATTATTTCTACTTCAATGCAATACCCAAATCACACCAAAGAATGTTTTTCAAAAAACAAATGAAAACCATATTTTTGTTGGATTCATTTCCATCAATAATTTAATATTCTTCAAACCAATGGAAAAGAGACAATTCCAGAACGTTTAGTGGAACTAGTTTATTTCAAACAGAAACTAAGAACAGAAAGAACACAGTACCCATAAGCTTTATACAATGGTTATATCAGTTCTAAATATTTTTAAATTTTATCCCATTACAAGAGCAAACAAGATGATTTCTTCTTAAATAAGATTTTAAAAACATATCTGAACATAGGACTATTTCTGTGAATGCTCAAGACTTACACTTCACTTAAGAGCATTGTCCTCGAACCAGTAATCCCCATAACACGCAAATCAATATTAAATTCTTCCTTGAGGACTGCTGCCTGCAAAAAGCAATTCAACCATTCATTCAGGTTCAATAAGATCAGAAGTGAGCAACATTTCATCCTTAATCAATATTGCTGTCACCGGAGCAGACCCACGGCTGCCTAGGTAAAAAATTGACTGAATTTTGCTGGGCAAGGAATGCCCACTTTTACATGGATGTATATGAAAAATAGACAAACTAACTTGCCTAAGGCTTGATTGCATTTCATTTCTCATACTCAAGCTACACTTTATATGCAAGCTACTCCAGTAACTCACTGCTGATAGAAGCCAACTCAAGTAAGAGCAACTGGCAAGTCAGTTGAGTAACTTGTGACTGACTCAACTCAATTACATCCCTATTTTACAAAATGACAGATCAATCACAATAATATTTGCAAAGGTTAAACACAAAGATTAACCTCTATAGAAAAAATGTGAAATAATATGGTTATCAAGTAGAATAAATGAGTTGCACATCTTACTGCAACTTTTAATTTACTCATGCAATGTGTTTATAGAAGAGAAAAAAGTAATAAAATAAATTATTCCATGTCCAAATAAATAATAAATTATTTGTTAGCAACAGAGGAAAAAAACAATAAATAAATAATACTTCCTCTGATACTACACCTGATCCCTCAACTGGTCGAGTAATGTCGCACCAATCAATCCAGGTCCAATGATCCCCATTGCTATGGTCGTCCTTGAAAGATAAAACCTTGAATGCACAGCTCTTAAAGCCCGTATACAATCTTCACGCTTGAGAACCACTGTGATATTGTACTCAGAACAACCTTGAGCTATAGCACGAATGTTAATATTAGCCTGTATTATGAGATGGAAAAAAGGGGAAAATAGTAAGTGCCAACACGAATATCATATAAACATAGCAAAAAGCAAAATATTTGTCTGAAAGGGTATATATGGAACCTTCTACCTTTGCCAGAGCATTGAAAAGAGTAGCACTGACTCCAGGAGTGCTAGCCATTTTCTGGCCAACTGCTGCTAATATGCTACAGTTAGGAATGACCGCAACCTGAGAAAACAAATAGGACCATGCTAATGTAGCATAAATGTAACTGAATATGAACAACATAACCACAAAATAAATATTAAGTTCCTCCTCCAAATAAAAAAAAGCAGCCAATAACAGATTTTGAATTGAGATAGTAAACAGAATTTAACCCATGAGGACAATATTGATACACAGGTTAACAACTTATAATTGATCCTGATGCTGCAACATGCTAGATAATGTCCAGAATAGCAAACACGGAGATAGCTTATATTAGTTAAGATTTCAAATACACTTATTGGTATGCATGCTCTGAATTCAACCTACAAAGTGAGCTTTAAACTAGTATAAATTTAGTTTCCATTATTCAAATTATAGCACGAGAATCCCAAGACGAAGATAGCTTATATTAGAAGTATTAAGATGTCAAATACACTTATTGGTATGCATGCTATGCATGCTCTGAATTCAACCTACAAAGTGAGTTTTGAACTAGCATAAATTTAGTTTCCATTATTCAAATTATAATGCCAGAGTCCCAAGACCTAGATAAACCCAAATGAAAGCTAGGAAATCAGAGTTTTCTTGAATCATTAAAAGTGTAACAGCTCAAACAAACCAAAATAACAATAGGCTGCCATAGACGGTAGATGTAGATATGCTAGTTGAGAGAAGAAATTTTCTAAGACTTCATTTCTTATTATATTTTAGGGGTTTAATTGTAACTTTTATCAATATTTTAGAACATTCGGTATTTAATATTAATTAGTATTTCACGGCATGCCCCAAGTCTTTAAGGTTTTGGAATCATATCTGATATTTGCGTTTTATCAGGGTTTCGAATTTAGTTATAAATACCTATGTTACTTTAGTTTTAACTAGATTTTGGATGATTAATATTCGAGATATTGTGATATTGAATATTGAGATTTCTCTCCATTGATATTTGCCAGTTTTCTCCCCTAGTTCTCTGTCAAAATCTCCCTTTTGCTTCTGTCTTCTATTTCCCCTCTAGATTTATTGCATTTCCACTGCATCAATTATGCTTTTCTGATAAGCAAGTCCATATGCATGTTTAAACTGAAAAAAGCACCTGTGAAAGACGTCCAGCATCCAAAGCTTGGCGGAATCTAGACTCCAAAGCCTCAGCAACAGCTTTTACCTCCTTCTCAGGCACAGCAAAGCAGACAGAATGCTCACTACTAGCCTGCACCAATATCAAGAAATAAGCACCCCATGCATATCAAGAATAGCTGGGATAAGAGAATGTAGTGTAGGCACCTGGGATATCATAATAACATTAGCTCCCACATCCTTCACAGCACTAAAAATGGCACTAGCTGTACCAGGAACACCAGCCATTCCAGTTCTACCAAAAGAAAATCACAGGTGCAGCATAAATTTGATGAAGATGAAATAGTACAGCAAAACATAACCAAATATATGCAAAAAATCATATGAGAGAACATACCCTTCAACATTTACTAGTGCCAGATTATCAATAGTTGCAAACCCCTTGACTGGAGAATCTAGGTTCTGACCATCTACATCTGCACTTGCAGAACGGCAGATTGTTGTTCCAGGAGCAGAAAGATTGAAAATATTCCTTATTACAATTGGAATATCATATCGCATCACAGGTATAATGGTGCGAGGATGCAAAACATTTGCCCCAAAATATGACTGCATGATTACATTAACTTATCTTAGAAATATATCTAGAAAGTTGAGAAAGTTCAACAGGTATAGAAGAAGACATGGAGCCTACCATTTCCCATGCCTCTTGATAAGACAATTTTGTTAATATCACAGCTTCACTAACTGCAGGAGAAAAGTTATTTATTATCATTAAAGTCAAACCTCACAACGATATCATCTTTAAAGGGAAAAAATAAATGTAAGGAATCGTTGACAGCATTAATTTGGGAGCACATCTAACCTCTTTCATTGAAGTCTAAATCAATATTTTATAAAATTTTAGATGAAAGAAAAACAGGTGCTGCGGTTTGTCTTGCAGACAGGACCCAAAATTTTTGGGGGACTTTAGCAGAGAAAATAAGGAAATAGAAGCTGTGGTTGGAACCTTGAAATTTATGAAAGGAAAAAGAAATGAAGAAAGTATTGTTGCTTGAGACAAGTGTACAAGCAGGATTACAAGAACTGATGCGGATGTGTTCTGAATATTGAGGTGTTTTATATTTTTTAAGGGGAAAAAATGAAACAAAATTACCAAAAAAAACTAAAAAGTAAAGTGTTACTGACACAACAATGCTTGGCACCTCAAGCACCTTCTATTATAGATTTTAGATTTAAAGTTTTTTTTTGAGTAGGAAATAAAAGAAATCACAGACAGCGAACCACTTCAAAACAAATAAGCACTAAACCATTCTCTATAGACAATGCCAAAAGATGAATGTTAATGAGACTGAATGAAGATGAATGGCCAAGAGCCAACCTTTTCGAGGGTCTGCACTATACACACCATCAACATCTGTCCATATTGTAACTTGGCGAGCTCTAAATAGAGCGCCCATTATGGCAGCAGAGAAGTCACTTCCATCCCTCTTTAAAGTTGTAGGAATATTCTGAGGTGTACTGGCAATGAAACCAGTGGCAATTATTATCTCAGATGGATTCTGTGAAAACCATTTTTCAAGTCTTTTTTCTGATTCCAAGAAATCAGGATCAACCTGATTTGAGCTAGTGGGGTTTACAATAAGGACCTCCCTTGTATCCATCCATTTGCAATCTAGCCCATTCTGCACCAAAATTCATTTCATAATTCATCAGATAATGTCACCAAAAGTTTTAATTAGCAAAAAAACCACATACCTTTCTAACAACATAAGATAACATTTGAGCAGACCATAACTCCCCATGCCCAACAACAAAGTCTGAGAAAGATTCCGTGACATGACCAGCTGAAAAGAAGGAAAAGATAAGCATGTAAGTTTACATAACATGAAATACCCCTTTAGAAGTATTAATCATACTATAAAAGGAGAAACAAACAAA
Organism: Gossypium hirsutum; assembly: GCF_007990345.1. Taxonomy (NCBI): domain Eukaryota; kingdom Viridiplantae; phylum Streptophyta; class Magnoliopsida; order Malvales; family Malvaceae; genus Gossypium; species Gossypium hirsutum. The sequence continues at coordinate 125,308,816 of NC_053431.1, forward strand.
ATACCACAAGCCTGTCAAAAGGCCAAACTATAGTAATGGAAAACTTGAATAAAAGTAATTAAACAACAATGAAGATCCAGAACCCAAACTTGAAAATGAACTTAACACAATTATTTGACTAATTAAACTCAGGAATGTTGCTAGTTGAGATCGGGGAGAGAGAAAGAGCTCTACTACCTATATATATTGCACGTAGCATCGCTTTGAGGTTACTAATATCATGATGCAGTTGAGATAAGAAACTAGCAAGATCATCTCCTTCAAGCAAATCAAGTGCTGTGGAATTATGTTTTTCTAAGACAGAGTCCAATGCAGAGATGTAGGAATCATCTCGAGATTGTGCCTTGTTGATAAGGTCATACATCATATCTGTCACCTTAGACATGGCCGATACCACTACCAACTTTCTTTCTGAATCATCACTAATAATTATATCTGCAACATTCTTGATCCTCTGGGAGGTCCCAACACAAGTGCCACCAAACTTATGGACGGCCCACATGTCTCCCTTGGGAAGATGCACTTTATCCATCGATTTCTCCACTGAGATATCTGTAAGTGAGAGGGAAAATAAGATGTAACTTTTAAATGTCAATAACCAGAACTAAATAACCTACAAACTATTTGATTAAGCTAATATACAATGCACCTAATCATATATATCAGGCCAAAATAAATTACAATGTTAATTCGTTGCAGATATTTTCTATTGGTTGAAATCAAGAATTAGCCATTGTGCTAGCTCAAAGAATATATTAAAATCAATCCATGTAGTTTCATTTGTGAAATGTAGTCTCAAAACATTTAATTGCAGATGAATTGAAAAAAATTGCATACAGTGTCAATCTAAAACCACAGATTCAGCTTATGTGTTTTAATTATTAAGGTGTTGATGAGAGAAAATTTGAGCTGATATGGCAACAATATTACAAAAATCAATTAAAAAACTAATCAAACCATCATCATTTCCTTCCTTTTCTTTTATCTTCTTTGTACTATTTACATTTTGTAACCAAAATTAGATCCAGGTCTCTCTCTAAAGGAAATTATACCTAGTAAATGTAAATGCATTACCAAGGTTGATCAAGGTAAAAAAAAAAAAAAGTTCAATGGTCAACACTGTAAAATCATGTCTGTTGTACTAATTAACTAATTACCATTGAGATTATTTTAGTAAAGCCTAGCTCCTAAATCAATGAAAGAGGAGATTCAATAACCATTTACATAAACATAAAAATAAATTACATTACACAACAAATACAATCCATAGATGATCATCTTATATAAATTGCATAACCATCGATGATAGGTACAAGAGAGAACAACGAAACAAACTTCAAGAGTAAAGATGTGAAGATAAATCCAAAATTTGTTATTAAAAACATGAAAGAGGACTATAACATGTAAAACAAACCTGATACTGAAGCCTGGACAAAGATATTCAGTGACTTCCTTCTTCCCAACCGAGAACCGATATTTGATCTGGAACATAGATAACAAGAGAAACCCTTTAGTGCTTTATTAAAATGAAATAACAGAAAAGCCAACTAGAATATCAAAGGACAGGTTATTTGATGACAACCCCACAAAAATTACCCAGGCCCTTCATCTATTGAGCTACTTAAGAGTTTAAATTGATATCTTCATGAGAAAGACAATGAGGGTCCAAATTTTCAACAAGCGATTAGCCTAGGCCTATGTTGTTTGAATTGGTTGTATGGATACATATTTGAGCATTCAGCTCACCAATATCCTAGGCCTATATCACCAGGACTTCCACCAAAGTTGTCCAAAGCATAATGTAGACTCTAAACCAAGGCAATAGGCACAAAAATTAGTCACGAATCAAGGTGGAATGATCAAACACTAAAGCATTGCTAATTTAAATAATCAACGAGTCAAGGTGGAATTTTCTCTAACACTAACGCATTAACAAATAACAAACCAATGTTACATATACAAGAAGCTTTAAGACATTAAGACTTGCTCAGAAACAAGAGCATAATCTTATGAGCTAAAGCATGTTGTTATTCATAAAAATTAGACAAAAAACTACAATCAACACTTCTTTTTTCCCTTTTGCTTTTTGGCTCTAAAATAACAAACAAATTAAGTCAAAATTTAGGAGCACAGCAATCTAAGCACCAGTACACAACCGCAATCCAATTCCAATCTCCTCGAAATCTAAGCTAACACATCTCTCTAAGCATAATCGAAACAAAAACCAAATTGATTCTACCTCCACGAAACAAAAAACACTGAAAAAACAAAATAAAACACTTCAAACGAGCTTAAAAATGGCAGAAAAACAATAAACAAACAAATAACGCGTTACATCTATTCATTTATCCAAATATTAACCATCATTTCCTCAGAACCAAACAGAAATCAAACAGAGTTTACAGCAACAACTAAATACAGAAACAAAGCGGATAAAAACGATAATAACCTGGAAAGCGGAAAAGGCTTTGAAAGCGAAAAGGAACGACATTGAGAAGGAGCAGAGATCTTCCGTTTAGGCAATGAGGTAGATGAAAGAAAGCGTGAAGAATCAGAGATCGTGGCTGAGAAAGCCGCCATTAGTATCAGTTCTCAATAGTTACCACAAATAATCACCACTTCAAGCAAAAACCAGAGAGTAGAGTTTTTTTTTTCTTTTTCTTTTTGCTCTTTTCAATGGCTGCTGCTGCTTTGTATAATTTGTAATTTTTTTTTCAATTAGGGATGACAAAAGTGACAAAACTCCATTCAATTTCAGTGAGTACTACTAAACCTACTAAAAACCTATGGTTTTTGAATAGGGTGATAATTTTTTATATTCTTTTATTATTAAATTGAAAATGGTGGGTAAATATTTGTTGCTTTGTACTTTGTTTGTATGTTGTTACTTTTCCAATGGGCCCTTTGGTTGCAGGATAATCAGCACTAATTTAATTTCAAAGATTAAAATTCTTTTTCTATAAAATAATAAATACTTTTTATATTTTTATATAAAATCCATAAGATTTTATTTAAACCTTAAAAAATCTCAACACATATTCAAATCGTTTTTATTTTTATAAATATTTTTTATCCATATCATCCATGTGTCATAAATTATTTTTGGTTAAAATATATCATAAATCCATATATTCTTCGTAAATTTAAATTTTAATATCTAACATATTTTAACTATTTTTTAATAATTTAATTGTAAATTTTGATCATGTCTATTCTTTTTAGCATACCACTCTTCAACCCATAAATAAAAGGATAATGCGTTTCAGTGCATTCGAACTAGAGGTGTGCATGGGACGGGCCGGGACGGGTTCGGGCCGGTCCCAACTAAAAATTTAGGTTCATTTGCTAGGCTCAGGCCTGGCCCAAAAAATAGGCCTAAAATTTTGCCCAAGCCCGAGCAGAATAAAAACGTTAAAATTTGGGCCCGACCCGGCTGACCCATATTAATTTTTATATTATTTTAAAATATATATAAACCATCAAAAATACTAAAAACATCAAATAAATATTTCTCAACAAATTAAAAATAAATTTTAAAAAATATGTATACTTAAATAACACTAAAATAGATGCAACTTAACAAGCAAATGTTTCTAAAATAATAACAAAATTAACAAATGTCTTTAAAATAATAAAAAAAATTAACAATAAAATAAGTTTTATACAATATCCAGACAATAACAACAAAATAGTAGCAACATAATAGTAAAATAGTAGCAAAATAGAGAGAAAATAATAAGAAAATAATATTAAAAAAAGATTTTTTGTCATGTAGTGAATTTGGGCCAGGCCCGATCTAAAAATGTCTTACCCGAGGCCCGGCTTGTTTTTAAAACAGGCCATATTTTTTTGCCCAAGCCCATTTTTCGGGCCTATACTTTTACCCAAACCCTCCCACATTTCGAACGAGCCAGGTGGCCCGGCCCATGCATACCTCTAACTCGAACTCACATCCCCTTATATTAAAAACAATGTTTATGTCAATCGAATTAATACTCCATCGATAACTATTCTTTTAATTTTTTAATATAATGTGTAAATATATGAATTTTTTTAAATTTTATTTGTGATTTTTTGTAAATGTTATAAATACAATTATTCTAACTAAAATGTGGATGCAAAATTTATATAACATATTTATAAAAAAAAATTAGTGACCAAATGTACTTTTTGTTAAAATAGTAAAGTTAAAACCTGATATTTGTAATTCAAATTTTATTACATGTAATTATTTTTCTAAATTTTATATGAAGAAATTAAAATATCTTTAAAATAATATATGTTATGAGTTTTTGATAATAAAAAAAACTATAAATTTTAGTTTTTTTATCTAAAAATTTTTGTTTGCTTGCTTTTAAAATGATGTAATGCATAAATAAGGAAAACAAAAAAAAGCAGTTGGCAATAAAGACAAGAATATTATATGAGTACCAACCAAAAACACGAATATTAAATTTTATGCGAGTTTTAAAAACACACTAAAAATCTGGGAGAACTCATGGATTAAGAAAAATTATAGAATATTATATTTTACTAAGTTTAATAAACATCAAAATCGTCTTTGTATGAAACAGTAATCAAACACTAATCTAATATGAGTTCAAACCGTATAACTTTTATTTCTACTCTCAACATTGAATAAAAAGGAAAATGCAAAAAAAAAAATTCAATTTGTATTATTTTAAAGAAAATTATAAATTTGTAAATTTCTCACCAAATAAAATTTAAAATTTTGAAAATCTAAAAATTGTGAGTTTTTAAACTATTTTTAATTATAAAAATATTTAAAAAATCATATTTAGAAAGATTTTAGATAAATATATGTTTATATTTAAATAAATTTAGTTGTTGATTTGTCCAAATCCATTTAGGACTTATAATTTTTTATATAATTTTTAAAATTTTTAAATATATTTTGTTATGGCATGTATTAACTTTTAATTGATTTTGCTAGTATTGTTAATGTCCGTTAATGTTCATTGATGATCAAATTGATCAACGATGAATTTCGTTAACTTAGATTTTCTCAATAAAGGTTGAATTGCATGAAACTTTCAGTGAAAGATTATTTTTTTTTACCCTAAAGTTAAAAATAAATTACCGAGAAAAATTATAAACTTTTACCCATATAAATATTCTGTTAAGTAAGTTCAATGCTTTGAGTCATAAAATACGAAATCATTAGGCTCGTTCCTGTTTTTTTTCTTTTTTACAAAAGAAATTATGTACTTTTTAATTTAATATTTAATGATTTAATTTATTTTTATTAAACTTTTGAATATAAACAATTTAATTTTTTAATGCTACATTCTAATATTACACATTTAGTATTCATGCAATATAAATGACGTAATATATAAATATAAAATAATATAACACATAATTAAAAAAATATAAAGTGAAGTCTAATCTATACTTATACTTTAAATGTTAAAACCCGACGTCAAATTAGATTTTAAACACTTTTATTTTTTTTATCTCATTTTGTTTTTCAAACGTAATATTTTTATTTAAACTCTTAAAAATCAAATAAATTTCGAAAATGAGCATGTAATTTAGCTAAATTAATCAAACATATTAAAAAATATTAATCGGTAAAATAGGCCAATTTTTTTAAAAATTTAAGAAAAATAGAATTTTTTTTAAAGAGAGTGTGAAAGCGCGTCAAACTGGACGAACTTTTCTACTGACATGTCAGAGGAACTGTACTTAACTGAACATGTTTTTCGATAATTACAAAAAAAATACGTCCACACTCTCAAAAAAATAGTCTATTTCCTTAAATTACAAAAAAAATAAAAATCTATTTTACTAGTTAATTTTTTTTTCAACATATTCAACTAATTTAGTCATGTAATTTAACTTAAAAGGTCATTCCTAAAAAGAAAAAAATCTTTCCTAAAAAGAAAAAATCTTTCTTTTTTTTTTTTCCTTTTTTGTCACTCATTAAAAATAGTCGAATCTTTCCTATTTTGATTTTTCAACATTTTTTAAACTATTTATATAGGATCTATTAAAAGCCTAAAACATTATTGATATATAGATTTTTACAATGCTAAAAGAAATAGTGATGTGGGTTTAAGCTTTAAAATATTAGGTAATTTTGGAAATTTAGTATTCTTTAATTAAAAATTAAATCATTTATTTTTTTAATTTTAAATTCAATTATTGAGGTTATTAGTATTGTTGATACAAGGTTTAATAATGGAATTTGCAAGTGATTTACACAGTTATATCAAAAATCACAGAGTTACATAAGAATAAGGCATCGAAAGATGGGCAGGGACCCTGACCTCTTAAAATGGAAAATTATACTTTGCCCCTATAAATTTTATAAATTTATAAGTCAGCATATGGTAAATTTACACATTAGCCCAATAAAATTTTAAATTTTAATTTTAATCCTTTAAAAAATATATAAAAAGTTATAAGCTAATAGAATGGTAAAATTACATTTAAGCTATCATAAAAACATGTAAGCTAATTCGGTCCGCGCAGAAATTTTCTATCTTCATCACTATACAAAAATATCCATGAATGTTTGGTGTCTTGGTCTTAGAATCCCCTTTTTATGATTATAAGAACCTATTTATGAAGTTTTGGGAATTCTAGATTAGTAACTAAAAATGTATAAAGGTAAAAAAGGCAAGGTTGTGTAGAGGTGGCAATGTTCAAGTTTGAGCGACCTTTATTTAGCATAATGCCATTGATCTCGATGTGTTATATACCGTAAGGACTAAATTGTTGAGTAGGTATAACATTTTTTTTCAAGTTGCTTCCAATCACACATGATTATATAGGTGTATTGATGTCAATTTTAAACATAAATGAAAAAAAAAGTGAGAAATTTTAATTTTAAATGTTTTTTCTTAAATTTCATTAAAATATAAAAAAATTTCGATACAAAACTTAGAATTATGTATAATTCCTCAAAACCCTTAAATAGGAGGATTAACGCGTTTTAACGCGCTCAAATTTACATCCTCCTACATTGGCATAAATGTTGCTGCCAACTGAACTAAATAAAAATAGGTAGAACCATGTAAACCGTTTGATGCATATAAAGATATTGGTTAAGCTAAACCAAAGATCACTAAATTGTTAGTAAGTTCACATATTAGTCACTCAACTTCAAAAGTTTCAATTTGTTTATTAAACTATTTTAAAGTTTTCATTTAATTTATTGAACTATTCAAAAAAAAATTATTTAAGTCATTGGACTTTTAATTTTGAAAAAGAAAAAGTCTGACTAGCGAGCTACAGGCGATGATTTGATGATTGATACCGTAGATCAGTATCATTAACAAGTAGAAAAATATACATTATATCCAAGTTAATCTAATGATCATTATTGGAGATTGCAGGAAAAATTTGTTTAAATTTTGGTTTACAAATTCGTGATGTCCAAAAGTTATTTTTATGAAAAAAACTTAACTGTAGAAGAGAAAAAAAAGAGAGCTTTCAATTAGTGTAAGCAGTGTGAATATAAATTTTAACAACTCAATAATTAAAATAAAATTTTTTGAATAACTTAATAATTAAAGTGTAACTTTAACCAAAACAAAAATTTACTCATTTAATAATTAATGGTAATCCCAATAATTATATTCGACGGTACGAAAATATTGAATAGTGGTGATGGATGATAAAATAATAGCAAAAAAGGGCAAAAAAAAAAAAACTGCTGTGTATTGGCAGTGTCAGTGTTTGAAAAGGACATCAAATCATCCTTTGAAAAAATAGTAATAATTTCATGAAGAAGAAAAAATTATCCAAAAGTTTAACATGGTGCAGATGAGACACAGAAACGTGTTTGGAATCACCAGTAAAAAAATGACACGTGGAAAATATATATTTTAATAAAAAAATTTGTGTGGCTTTTAAGATCCGTGACAGTGGCAGTGCCCCTTCCGACTCACAAGCGCCCGTTTCAACGTCAGTCCAAAATATTTTACACATTTCTTTTTTTTTTCGGCTAAGTACATCTGTCCGAAGATCGGATAGTTGACCCGGCTCGAATTGAGTCGGGATTAGATAATATCTTTTTATTTTAGATTAACTTGCTTGAATTTAATTAAATAATAAAATATATTTAAAAATTTAATCATAAAATATTTATTTTTAAATAATATAATAGCTTTTGATATCTTTATTAGACCATTTCAACTAAAAATGCATATATTTTTATAAATACATTTTTATATAATTTTATTTATATAAATTCTATTATTGGATAAATTGTGTGATAGAAATCCCGTTAAATTTTTAAAAATTTTTATTAATCTCACCAAAAATTTAAAAATATTAATTAAAATACGATTATTATGACAAGATGAGTAAAATTTTTTGGATCTGGTGGGAATTTAAGTCCTCCCCTCAAAAATATATTAATATCTGATCTCTTTTTTTTCTGATTTTATATTTAATTTTTTAAATATTTTTACAATTTAACATAATAAATCGTAATACTATATATAATAAACTATTATAACAAGTAATTTTTATTATACAACCAACTAGTTAATGAATATATTTTATTTTTATAAATAAAGTAATAAATGAATCAATTTCTTAGAAATGAATTTCAATATAGGATGGTTGATAGAGGTTCTATAAAAGATCGGGATGTATATAAAAGGAATAAATATGAAAATTACATACGAACATTAATTTAATGTGTAATATTATATATAAATTCTGATTTTGTACGATCTTATATATAAAATTTTGATTTGATTCAATTTTTATAAATTATTAATAACATTATTGAATAAGCATCATTTTGCATTGATATGTTGTATACACAAATAATTAAATTAATCTAATATAAAAATAAAAGTAGTATTAATTTCTTTAAATGTGTACGATTCAATCAAAATTAAAATTTTATGTATACATATGAATCAAGAATCAAGTTTTAAGTTTCATGTGTATAATTACACCAAAATTAAAATTTATATATTAAAATAAAATTTACATATAAATTTTATATTTATCCCGGTTAAAAAAAAAGAAAAAAAAAAGAGAGTTATTAGGATAACAATGGAAATATGAGATTATTGGATACACTATAATGGACCTAAATACTTGCTTTTCATCTTAAGCACATTCTGTCACTTTCATGGCATTCAGTTGAAATTTCGGTTTTTTATATTGATTTTAAACTTTAGATTTTATACTTATTTAACAAAACAGGCTTTGCTTTATAGTTTTTAGAAATTATTTGAAAAAATTTTAAAGTTTATTCGTAAACATTACTTTTTTTCTGGCTGATTTAATCATATAATTATTATTTTACATCATTGAAATTAATATTAATTATAAATAAATTAAAAATAGAATTTGATTTGAATAATTGTGATTTTTTTTCTCTTATATTCAAAAATTGTTGAAATCCAATAGTTCAAATCAATTTTCAATTCCTCGTTTAGTTTTACCAAGTGTCATTTACAAGTAAGATTAAATGGTTAATATTTTTATACAATGCTTATTGTTACCTATTATCTGTCTCTAATTTATTGATCAAAGGAAAAATGCGCTTAAAACTCATTCGAACTTATGTCCTTATTAATATAATAGTAATTATATCAATTGAGCTAAAAGTGAATCTTTAATGTTACTCTTTACTAAAAGTACTGAAATATTGATAAGATGGTTAAAGCCCATGACTATAAATCAGGTTTATTGAGAACCAACCCAAGTTTTGATGTTTAGTTTGTAATATTGGTAATTTTGTTTTTAGTTGTAATCTTATGTTGATTCATTTTTTTAGAATTTTCATTATCAAACTAAGCTGAAATAAAATATTGGTAACTCAATAATTGGTTCAAGTTTAATCGAATAATAATTTTTAAGTTTGAATTTTACTTAGAACATAATTGAGTTATTCAAATTCGATTAAACTTATTTTTTAATTTTCATACTTAAACTCAAGCTTAATTAAACTTATTCATATTTAAACTCTTTCTATAAACGAGGGTAAAATGTAGTTTTAAAATAGAAAAATATATGTAAACGAAAATCTCGATAAGCCTCGTAAATTGTTCAAGTCAAGTATTACAATACTTGAACGATGTTATCGAGTTGAATTAGTGTTTTTCTAAGTTAAACTCAAATAGCTTCATAATACAAATTTATCATATACACCCCTATTCAAATAGCTTGTGAAAGGATGTTACCTCGGTTTAATGTATGCCACCTAATTTACAAAGGACTGAAATTTATATTTATAGATCAACGAGACTGTTGATGAAACTCGAATTTTAATATTTATCAAAATATTATTAAATATTCAACCAATTTAACCAACTCGTATTAACATAATATCATCATTTAAAAATCATTAAATTCTAGCTTCTTTTTTCTATGTCAATCCCCAGACGGATTAAGAAGTCCATAGACGTTAATGTTACTTTACCTTTTACATTTTTAGAAATAGTCTAAAATGAAAACTATTGTTTTCTGTTATTATTTTAAAATTTTGGATATATATTTATGTTAAAGTCAAAACTATATAAAATATAATCTTAGAATTATTACCAATATTTAAAAAATCGGATTAATAGTTGAACCAATTAGATCATTAATTCTCAATTTGATTATTGGTCCAACAATAATTAAAAAATAATAAAATCAAATAAAAATTTAAAAATTCTATAAACAAGTTTAATTTTGATTTCTTGTCCTAGCTTTTGGTGTTGAGTGGCTCGCTCAAAGACAAATTCAATATCTTTGTTTGGATTAGTATACTTGCCGATTTAATCCAGTTCCAACAATATTGTTATTGTAAGGTGTATTATAAAAACTAAAAAAATTCACTAGCAAATTAAAAACAAAAACTATAATATACTTTTTAATTAATTATTATTTTTAACTTATTTTAAGAATATTTATCAACTTCTTAATCTTGCTGGTTAAGATATAGAAAATTTATCCATACACTTATTATCAAAATAATCCAAATAATTTATCAGCGATTAAACTAATTTGTAATTTATAATTAATTAATTATTATTGTTAAACCGATAATTCAATTAATCAAAATCAACTGATCTGGAATTTGATAACCTGACCGGTCCATTGACAGACCCACCGAAATTAATATTCAAATGGTAGCCTATGTTTAAAAAACACAGTTGTAAACTGAAGGGAAAATGCTATATACATGCATGGAAACAACTAAGACTATATGCATGCAAGTGTTGATTCTAAAATATGAACTTTTATTTTTTGCAATAAAAATATATATCCGCTAACCATAATATTCAACCCTATTGAAACATATTACATCATCTATAAAGGATTAAATTTAATAAAATATCTTTAAAAAATAAAATAAGTTAAATTAATCATATTATATATATAGAAAGGGAATTAACGTGTAATTCAATCAAGCCAAGTAAAAATACTCAGAAATCTCTCATCAAGTCGTACCAGCATGTGCCCTCTTGTGCTGTGGCGACTGCGTCTCCAAATGTTGTTATTTTGGATCATACATACATACATACATTATCAAAGTTCACATATATATAGATGATATTATGGCTTTCATAGATAATATATATTTAGGCTTAAACTAGAATAAATTTAGATAAAATTTACATTTGACAAGATTTAAACCTAAAATAATCTTAAAGAGAGATTTGCACATAACCTTTGTATATAGTGAGATTCAAACCCGAGAACTCAAAGTCCCAAAAACCTAGAATATATACACATGTGTATAGAGCATAGGCTTAGGAAATTTTGAGACTTTGAGGTTCCAAATTTGAATCTTATTGTGTACAAATGTCATGTGTGGATCTCTCACAGATTATTTTAGATTTAATGCGTAGGTCTTGGGATCTTGAACTCTTGGGTTTGAGTCCCAATATATGAAAATATTATGCGTGGATCCTCTCTCGGATTATTCTAGGCTTAAATCTCAACACGCATAAACCCTATCTAGATTCATTCTAGTCTAAGTCTTAATATATTACAGTTTTCAATCATGGGTGATTGCACTTGCAAACTCTTTATACACACATACCAAAACGAGGCATTGAAAGTGTTAGCAAAAGTTTAGGTCTTTAAGACCTTGAGCTCCCAAATTTGAGTTTTACCCTGTAAAATTATCATGTAAAAAATGTTTAAGTCTCACCATAGGTGAGCCCTATCATATGCGGATATATATTGTTTTTCACTCCCGTGATTGTACTTGCAAATTCTTTATATGTACACATATGAACCAGATCTTGTAGCATTGGCAATGATTTAGGTATCGAGACTTTGAACTCTCATATTTCAGTCTCATCATGTGAAAATATAACGTGCTTAATGTAAAATCCGTAACACATAATCCCCATCTAAATTTATTCTAATTTGAATTTAAATATATTTCGATTTTTAAACCCTTATAATTGTAATTGTAAACAGTATGTATATCTATACATATATGTATATATTATGGCCGTCCAAGTCGAATAAGATGCGAAAATCCCAAGAAGTAATAGCAGCTGTTTTTCTCCAAGCCTTGCTTTAGGAACAATCAAAATGGAACTCTCTTTATTTTCTCGGGATTGTTTGCTGTCATTTTTATTTATGATTTTTGAATGAATTAATTTGCTTCTTTGAACGTAGCCCTTGTCCCAAGTTTCTCTGCAGCGCGTGCAAACTTTTAATATTCAACATAACAAGCTAAAATAAACCATCTCTTACCGATCGAGTATTATCTCGATTGTTATAAGTATTATTGTTATTGTAGGAGGACGTGAATTCGAGTGCATTGAAACGTATTATCCTTCTACTTATAGGCTGGGAAGGGACTATGAATAATTCTAGACATTATGTAAAAAAAAAAGCATATATAATCAAAACTTAAATTGTATAATTAAATTAAAATTAAAAAAATTGTGTATATACTTAATCCATAATCAAAGTTTTATGTTTACATCAAATAGAGTTCATAGGCAATTTTGATATTTATCTCCAAATTAAACCATTTTACTTTTTTTTATTACTTTAAAAGTTTGCTTAGTATAAAGTATGATTGCAAGCAAAACATTATTAACTTACTAAGCAGACATAAAAAAATAAATTCACAGAAAATACTATTGGCATTAACTATTAGACTATAAAATATTTAAACAAAAGTAAAATTAATATAATTTTTAATAGAAAAATTAAATCTCAAATTTTATTGAACTACATGAAATAACAATATATTTTAACCATATTAAACATTTACACAAAAAGATTAAGTATTTTTTATAATTAAGACTCATTTTCTATATGAGAGCATAATATGTCTTAACATTTTTTTTTGATCAAGATCTTTTGTATCCATTTTATGATTTATAAATATCATTTTTAGGGTTTAAACTCAAATTCTCTCTTCAAAAGTATAATATGTATTATCACTATACCCAACTCTCGTTAGTAAATGCAAATCATTTTGTATTTATATAAAAAAAACAAAAAACAAGTATTAGGAGCAAAGTTAAGCCACACGCTCCTCTAAGGCATGTAGAGCAAAGAAGGTCCATGAGGTTAAACCATTGAATAAAAAAATACTAATCATGGTCTCTCATTCATTTTCCTTAAACTTCATTTTTACGCCAGCTTTAACCCTCTCCGACGGCGTAGTGACCGGCCGTCAACTTCCTCACACAATTCCCCTCACATCCCCACCCCACCCACACCCTTTGACATACTTATTTCCATATTTATTCCTCTTTCTTCCTATAAAATATGATTGCTTCAATCTTTCTCCATATATACATATATATGCACGTACAGTTTAATCCTATAGAGAGTTTTAGAGAAAACAAATAGTGGAAAGCTAGTTAGCATTGAGATATTGGGAGGTGAATGGGTTCAACGAACGGCGGAGTCCCACCGGGGTTTAGGTTCCATCCGACGGACGAGGAGCTACTCCATTACTACTTGACCAAAAAGGTGTCGTTTCAAAAGTTTGATATGGAGGTCATTAGAGAAGTGGACTTGAACAAGATGGAACCTTGGGAGTTGCAAGGTAATATAGCTTCTTCTTCATTTTATATATATATGTATATATATATATTTGCTTGAGTTTCTTTTTGTGAAGAATGGTTTACTCAATTATGGTGGTGAGGGTTTTGATTGAGAGTAGGGTTTCAAAAAAGTTTTCCAATTGTCGTTTATATAAAGTTGATAGATACTTCAATAGATAGTATTGTTTCTAGATGGAGTTAGGATTTTGTCTTTCCATTTGTTGAGAGCCCCAGTTTTATGAAAAGCTGCCTGAAGAGGTATGGGGGTTTGGCAAATGGTCACCATTTATTTGATTGGTGACCGTCTACCATGCACAGCTGACTCGACATAGAGCTCTTGTTCTATGAATCCATACTTCAAGTTGTTTCTTCAGGCAGTGAAGCTCTTCGCAAGGTTAAAAGATAAAATTTTAACTTAACCCAAGGACAATATTAACCCATTGAGAAGTTTATTAACTTTAAATTAACGATGCTTTACGAATTTCTTTGAAAAGAGTCAATCTCCCCTAAACAGATTGAAATATTAATCATAATTAGATATTATTATTTTCATTATTTAATAATTTTAATTCTTATTTTTCATCGAAATTTATATGTTATTAAAAGTATATTTTCGATAGAAATTTAAATCTAATCTTAATAAATTATTAATGACAATGTCCTGTTTACATAAAAAACAGTTAAGAAAATGTATGGTTTGTGAGAGAAGCTTGAGTTAACATTCTAGTTTTCTTCTCTATTAGTTAAACAACCAAACAATTATTTGTTCTCATCTATAATTTTTCATAATCTCATAGTAAAATGATATATATATAGGGATGAAGCCAGAAAATACTTTTAGGGGTCGAAATTAACTTATAATTTTTATGATAAAAAAATATAATTTTAAAAGATTAAATCAAAGTTTTATCATTTTTAAGAGGGGTCAAAGTGTAATTTTACTATTATTAATTTAAATTTTTAAAAATTTTAAAGAATTAAAATAAAAAATTTTTCATTTTAGGAGGACCCGGGTCCTGCAAGCCCCCTAGATTCGCCCCTGTATATATATACATACACAGAAAGTTGCCCTACAATTTTTTAAAAAAATTATTTTGATATTTGAATGGAAGAATTTTTTTTAAGAAAATCGAATAATATTTAATAATTATAAATTTCATATATCTTTCATAAAATTTGATTTGAAATCTTTTTTTATTATTATATAATTTTCCATTTTGTTCCAATTTGCATGCTAATGTGGACTTAAGTCATAAATACTGATAAATTGCAGACTAATGCTGTTTGACTTTGACCAGATAGTTTCTGATCATGTCAATTAATATCAGATCAATGGCCTAAACAAAAGACTAATCAGATTCATTTCTAAAAACTATATCACACACACATTTTTATTTTTTAATTTTGTGGATAAATAGAAAAATAAAATTCTTAGAAATCCACCCCTGAAAAAATAGAAATATATTAATTGAACCCATTATTGCACCGTTTTGTGCACGGTGTTGAAACTGAGTCACCGAATATTCTCAACAATTAATGAAATGATTCTAAATAAAGCTGTAGAGTTGGTACAATAATTAAAGTAATTAAATAATTTCAGATTTAATAAAATATTGCGAACATGTGAAAAAATAGTTATGTGATAAATCTTTAAAAACTATACTAAATTTACAATTTAAGTAATAAAGAATATAAATTTTTAGGCTTAAATTCTGTGTATCTATTTTTTTAGAGTTTATATAAAAAAATATATTCTCAAATTTTTTTCAAAACTATTTTTTGTTGCATTATAAAAATAGTGAGTTTTTGGTAATTTTTAAATTATTTATTTTAAGAAAACGATACCTTTCTAGTTTTTAAAAGATGGGTTTTCTAAACATAAATTTCCTTTACGTTTCGTATGTCAAAATTTAAGTTAAATTGTTAACGCTGTTAATTTTTTTGTTAAATTTGTTGATGTTATATTTTGAAATAAAAAAAAAACTCGCTTGATAGCCATATAACTAAAAAAGGGCATTGTATGAATTTGAATTTAATAAAATAATTTTATTAATGTTAATAGATGAATCTGAATTTTGAAATGTAAAAAGTAGAACTAAATTCCTAAAAATAAAAGTATAATGACTAAATTTTAAGTTTTTGAAAAGTATAAGGACTTATGTCATATTTTAACAGCTATATATATAATTATGATGAATTGATGGGTGATTAAGCTTGATAATAATTTGCAATATTGTCTCTCTCTATATATAGAAAGATGCAGAATTGGATCAAGTCCACAAAACGAGTGGTATTTTTTCAGTCACAAGGACAGGAAATACCCAACAGGGTCAAGGACTAATAGGGCTACCAATGCTGGGTTTTGGAAAGCTACGGGGAGGGACAAATGCATTAGGAACAGCTACAAGAAGATTGGTATGAGGAAAACCCTTGTTTTCTACCGTGGAAGAGCTCCCCATGGCCAAAAAACTGACTGGATCATGCATGAATACCGGCTCGAGGACGGGGATGATCCTCAAGGAAACCCCACTGTGAGTACTCGCTCGTTATATTCTCATGCAACATTAGGTCCTAACTAGTATATATATCGATGATTTTAACGTATAAGGTATAAAAATATGCATGCATGTGTAAGAAGATTGATAAGAAAGCCTTAGTACTTAGATCTCGCGCAACATTAGAATTTAGTATGCATGAACACTTAATATATATATATATAAGAATTTGCATGCATGTGTAAGAAGATTGACAAGGAAACCCTCTTGTTGGCACTTATTTACTTACTGATCTCATGTAACATTAAAAGTTAATATATATTTGGGTGGAGGTAAAAATAAATAAAATTAGAGGCTATAATTGAATCATAAATTCATGAAAGTCCAAAAGATAATTTTACCATTATACTATTTTATAATTCTCGAAACCACTTAAAAAATAATTTTACCGTTTTAGGAGTCAATGCCCTTGCTTGCGCCTTTTAGATATTAATTTCCGGAGGGATTTTTAACAAATTTTACCATTTTTTTGAGACAAATTAAGGTTCCTGCCTACCTCTTGAATTCATATGTATAAATATCAACGGTTTTTATCATATCATGTATGTGTAGGAAAAACCCCAAGTGTGGCATGGAAGCAGGAATGGCCTTAGCCCCTTTTTTGGAAAAATAACTTTTCAATCCCTTAAAATTTGTAAATTTATAGTTAAAGACTAGAAAATTTTGTGTTGCAACTCTCAAAAAGTTTACAATTCAATTCCAGTCACAATATAATTTCTAGATTTACCCCTAAAGATCCCTAAGGAAACCTTGTTGATAGTATACTTAATCAATGATCTCATGCAACAGTAGACATTAGCGTATATCAACGGTTTTATATATATATATATAAGAATTTGCTTCCATGTGTGTGCAGGAAGATGGATGGGTGGTATGCAGGGTGTTCAAGAAGAAAAACCTCTTCAAAGTTAGCAACACCATCAATGGAGGTTCAAGCCTTAACTCCTTAGATCAACACCACCATCTCAATATGAACCACACCAACACCACTTCAAGCAGTAGCCAAACTCAACCACCACCACCACTATCTTTCATGCATAGATCAAATGACCAGTACAACCTCAACACCACCACCACCACCACCTTAGAGCTAAACAAAGCTGAATTAGCCCTTCACTACCCTCCCCACATTCCAACACCAACCCATCAATACTCCCTTTTCCATCCCCAAACCCTACTTCCAACCCACAAAAGCATGACCGCCTACGAGTACGCCCCGCCACCGCCGGTCGGTCTCCCATCGGAATCTTCCCACCCTATAATGATCAAACAACTTATGTCATCCAACCCTAGGGATTGTGATAGTGGGAGTGAAAGTGTGAGGTACCAATGTGAAACCGGTCTAGAAGGTGTTGCCGCGGGTGGTGGTGGTAGTGGAAGAGATGATGAAAATGAAGGGATGAATGAATGGGGCATGTTGGACCGGTTGGTCACATCTCATATGGGAATAGGTCAAGATTCATCATCTAAAGGGGTAAGGTTTGAAGATAGTAATAATAATGGTACAAATGCCACATCGGTCCACCCAATTAATCAACTTTCACTTAGAGGAGAGATGGATTTTTGGGGCTATGGGAAATAATACTTTTTTAAATTTCAATTGGATTGGATTAAAAAAAAAAACTACTCTATTGTTGGTAATTATATATATGATTTTTTATTGGGAGTTTTCACTTTTGTTACCTTGATGTGAAAAAAAAAATTGTATCAAACAATTACTTCATACTTTATTTTAAGAAAAATTAACTGTTTACTATAAGAATCATTAATAATTAGCTTAATTTATTATTATATAATATAGTTAATTTATTACGTGATATGATCTAAATGAATGTGATATGTGCTAACATTGTTTCCCGAATTCAAACATTTCATACAATTTGTATTTTGTATGAAGGCTTAATGATCAAATGACGGGATTCTCTAAATGTAATACCTCTATATTTATCTTTTACAGTATAAGGACTTGTAGAGTAATTATACCAATAAGTCATTTAATCCAAAAGAAAGCAAATTAAAATTTCGCATTTGTATTTAACGAAAATTTTATGGAATGGCTTCTTTTTTTATTTTAATCATATAAGGATATTTTGCTCAATTTTCAAACCGATATATATGGAATAAAATCAAGTGGATATTAAAATTTAAAATCCCCCCAAAAAACTCAAATACGATAAAGGATGGGTACTGGCCCAAAAATCTTTGATTTTACGCGACAAATTTTCTTTTTTGACCCAAAGCTTTGCATGAGAATTTAGCAAAACGATGAGAACAAAAAAATTCTATCTTTTAGTAAGTCGGGTTTTTAAAATTAGATCGGTGATTAATTGATTCGGTTTTAATTAAAAAAATTATTAAAAAATCATAAAATTTTAAAATATATATTTAAAAATAAAAAAATCAATTTAATTAATTCTAAGTGGTTTATTTAAAAATCAATTCATAATCAATTTATTTTTTTGTCTGAACTATCATATCGGCTGATTTTATCTACTTCCAACAACCATAAATTTTTCCTTTTAATTTCTATTTAATCCCGATTCTAAGATATCGATTATATCAATGATGTTATACAACTAACATATCAATTCCGATTGAATTTATCTATGCAATAAAATGTAATCTATCATAACTCAAAATTTTCAACAACATAAAACTATTAAATTTTGAGCAATTAATTCAATTAAAACAAAAATTATCATTTCCATGAGGCTAATAAATCTCCAATTTATTAAAATCAATGATCGAACTAGGAATAGACAAGAATATCAATTCGTAAAAATTCATTAAAGTAGTTGATTTAGGAACCAATACGAAGTAGTTAAATTGAGCAAAAATTGATTGAACATGTTGAATTTAATTTTCTTATGATTTATTTAATCAAAACAGACAGATGGACGGACAGACGGACGAAAGGACACCCTTCTTTTCTCCTTTTATTTCTATTTGTCTTATTTTTCTAATAAGAAAAACATAATTATATTTACAATAGTTATGGACTTAATGTATGCACTCTATTTTATGTGATTTAATCTCTCTACTTTTTAACTTTTTAAATTTTCATTCTTAAAGATATAAAAAAATATGCTAGTACCATTAATTACATCATGACATGACATTTTTTTTATATGCAATCACTATTTATTCTCGATTCAATTAGATTAATAATTGATACAAAAATAATTAAATAAACAACTGAAAATTAATAAAATATTAAAATTTATAATCACGTGATGCCGAGATGATTAACAGTCAGTATCATAACCGAAATTTAAAAAAAAAATAGAACTACATTCGATTAAATTAAAATAAAAAATTTAAAATTGCAATTATAACATATTACAGGGACTTACATTATTTGACTTTTTTTTTAAATATGGCCAGCTATTTATTAATTAATTTATTCATCGTATGTCCGTTGCTTTGTCAATAATTATGCTAAAGTTTGAACGCATTAAAAACTATATAATTATTTATTATTAATCATTAACATTTTCGACCGACTTCCAGAATTTCTTATGATTCAATATAATTAATACTTTAAGGAATGTGCAAGTTGTGTACCATTGAAGAAAGGTTTGATGTAAGTTAAATCTTTGCTAAAGCTTAATGTTTGACTTTTAATTCACAAATATTTTTTAAAATTAGATAAATATTAAATTTATATATAAACTTTGATTAAATATGAAATTTGATATATAAACTTTAATTTGGTGTAATTATATATATGAAACTTAAATTATGATTCATACGTATATATGAAACTTTGGTTTCGATTCAATTATGTACATTTAAAAAAAGAATTAATGCATACATTTATTTTCATACCAAATTAATATATTTATTTGCATATGCAATACATCAATGTCACATTATGCTACTTCGATAATATTTTTAGTAATTTGTGAAAATTAAACCAAATCAAAATTTAATATATAATGATGTTAATTATTAATAAAAAAATTAATGATTGTTGATAAAAATAAAAAAAATGTAAATTAAAAAGATGAGTGTGAAAATGTAAAATGTTTTTGCAAATATTAAATTACTCATATAACTCTCTTAATATATATATATTTGTAAATTTATTTTTGTGTTATTTTGAGTTCATGTTCAATTAATTCGTGATATCAACTCAATTAATAATTTTAATGCACCGGATTACATGAGTAGAGGAGATAGTGCCTTTTAGTCCATTTGAAATATATGAAAATATAAGTTAGTATAATTATAAAATTACACTTCATCTCTCAAATTTATGATTATCTTTGTCCTGATGCAATTTTTTTACTTCACCCTACAAATTAGTAACTCAACTCGAATAATAACTCAACTTGAACTAACTTACTAATCATAACAATTTTTTTTTAAAAAACCCATATATAAATTACATGTGATAAAACTCGAATTTAAATATTGAGTCTTGAACTTCAATTTTATTAACAATCAATCAAGGTGGAGTAAGAATTAAGGTGAAGGGTAATTTTTTTAGACAAACTATACTTAAAGTCACTAAACTATTAATAAATTTATATTTTAGTCACACAATTTTAAAAAAGTTACAAAATAGTTACTAAACTATTCAAAGAATTTCATTTAGATCACTAGACTGTTAAACTTGTTGTATGAGCTTCTCTGTTCACACTACTTACATCAATTCAAAGCCTTTCTTTTCTTTTCTACAATTAAGGCTTTTTCCATGAAACAATTTTAAATGTCATGAATTTTTGAATCAAAATCCAAACAAATTTCTTCTGCAATTTTTGACACTAACTGTCAAACCGACTTGAATATAATATATATTTTTTGTACTCGTTGATGGGTATTGATTCACGTATCGATTGTCACTTGAAGATCGCTAGTTAAACTTTGAAAAAAAACCTAAACAATCTAGTAAATTAAAAAAAACTTTTAAATATTTTAATTACTTAAATAAAAAATTTCAAATAATTTTATAATTTTTTTAAAATTAAATATTTCAAACTTTACGTTGTTTTTTTTCTTTTAACAAACAAACAAACAATTCTTTTTAATAGTGTAGGTGGTGATGATGATAGCTTACACCACATCCATTTTGGTAATTCTTTTAAGGAAAGGATGAGTTGAAATACGTGTATATTTGTCATCTTCAATTCCATATCACAAATATTCGTAAACCCACGATATGATTGATTGCTCTTCTACTTTTTCAACTAAACCCAACACAACTCACCAACTCAATACAATTTTATTTTATTGAAATTACAAATAAATTTTTATATAATATGTCGAGGCGAAATTCAATGGGGAATCCCGAAAATCGGATATTAAAATTAAATTATATTTTTATAATTTTTAAAGCATTAAATTTCATCTATAAAATCTTAAAAATATTTTAAAATATAACTTTGTTGAACATTAAATAGCATTGAAATTTGGATTTATTTGATTTTTTTGTAATAGTATAATGGTTAAATTGATCCATTTAATAGTAGAGGGACTCGTTTGATCTGATCCCAATAATAAAAAATCTACTAGGTACATTCACCTCTAAAACAAATTACCTTTTCTTTAAAGTCAATTTTACCATCAGTCATTGTATTTATACATAAGTTACAGATTTAGTCTTTATATTTTAATTTGGTCAAATTTAATCATTGTATTTTTCGAAATGGTGATTTTTAGTCCATATATTTTTTCATAATTTTAAAATTTCAATCTTGACCCAAATTATAGCAGTTAAACCCATTTTGGTTAAATTTTGCTATTAGTCCTGCATTATATGTAAAGTTGTATATTTAGTTTATATTTTCTAATTTGATCGTTCTTAGTCCCTATGTTTTGAATTTTGAATTTTGATATTGATGCAAATGATAGAAATTAAACCCAATAATTTATATTTTTTTAATAATATGTGAAAATAGTAAACTAATATAACATTCAATGGGTGCTAATATGTTTACCGCATATGACTTTCGAAATAACAAAACTTAATTTAAGAAATTTACCAGTTACCATTTGATTAAGATTAAATTTAAAAAATTTAAAAATGCAATTATTAAATCTACCATATAAGTCTAAAAAGCAGGATTTTTTTTTTTAAGAAAAACAAGCCAACGTTAAATAAATTGCCCGTTATTATTCAAATTTCAAGTAACAATTTTTTATTGAATAATATTCATATATGTTTTAATTCTAGAATCTTCAAAACTACAGAGAAACACTTTTCATTTAAAAAAAGAGTTACCAGTTATTAATATTTGTTTTCAAAATTATTATCACACGTTTTCAAATTCCGCACAAATTTCTATAATAAAATTTTACCAAAAATTTAAATTGTATAACTTAAATTATTAAAATATCAAAGTTTATATAAATTTATAAAATATTTTTAAAATTATTTATACATATATTAATATAAATTTTTACTTAGTTTAACACCACGAGTTAAAAAAAGAAAATATAAATATTATAAAAGAAAGTTCAATCAAAATTATAATTATTAACCTAATTATTAAAATTTCGGAGTTCTAAATTTTAGCAAATAACTAACCCTAATATAATCATCCATATAAAAGTTTGTATTTTAATTTATCTTTTTAAATATAAATAAAATAATTCTAGATATTATAATATATGTTTTTAATAGATTATAGACTTAACTATAAAATTAACCCTCAAATTATATAGTTTTTCTTATTTAAGTAATTAAAGAATTTTTTAAATAAAATATATTACTTAAATTATCAAATTCGTCTCATTTTGCCATAAAATATAATATCAACTAATAAAAAATAACAGGTGGCATGATTTTCTTAGATGCCGTACACTTTTTGGGTAAAATGAAACGGAATTAATATGATTTAGGCTACTTTCACATTTAAACCTAGATTATAATATGCTTAAAAAATGCAACAAGACCCTTATACTCTTCATATGTTTTAAATTTAGTTATTTATCTTTTTAAAATTTAAAATTTAAGTTCAATTGTCAATATTATTAAAATTATTCTATTAAATTAAGTAATGTAACACTTTGAAATTAAAAAAAAACTCACTTAATAGATATGTAACAAAAATTTGACATTGTAATTAAAATTGAATTTAGTAGAAGAATTTAAATATTTTTCACAATTAGACCTGAATTTTAAAATCTGAAATATAAAAAACTAAATTTCTTAAAATAAAAAGGACTAAATCCAAATATATGAATAATACATAGACTTGAAGCATATTTTAACCTTATAATATATCTAAAGGAATAGAAATCGTTTGATTTTAAAAAAAAAAAAAGTCTAAGCTGTAATGCCGTTACCAAAGTGGACATAATAATAAAAAATAAATTAAAACGGCGATGGGACAAGAGAAAACGCGGACCATTGCCATAACTACGCCGTTTCGTTGCTCTCTTTTGTTTACTTCCCCACGACACTTTCCTTCGTGCTTTTATAGTCTCTATACATTCTCTTTTATTTCAATTTTCAATTTCGACAAATGATTTCTTTATTTTTTATTTTATTTTCATTTTTTAATTTCCCAATAACCGATTATTATTAATCTTATTGTTCTCTTCACCCTGTATACATTTTCAGGTGATTTGATTTGCATTTTTTGGCTTATGATTTTATTTTTTATTAATTAATATTTATGCTCTGTTATTTGTTAGATCTTTGATGATTGTAAGATTGGATCTAAACCGTGCAATTCGAGTTTCTAAGAATTTATTTTTCAACTAAATTCATTTGGATTTTCTCTGGTTATTGAATGATTTATGGTGTTTGGTTATGGCTGAGAAAATTGCTGAAATGAAAAAAAAAATAAGAAGAATAAATAATGTTTTGATTTGTATATGGAAATTCAAATTCAAATCAAGTCGGTGTTGCTCTATTTGTCCTTTTTTTTTTCTTTTACAATAGTATAATTTTATTTTGGGATGTGAATATGATTGCCTTACGGAAGAATCATTGATGTCGTTTGCGATTATTGATAAATTTCGTGGTTGCTGATGTGAAAAATGGATGTCCATTTTTAGATTCGGTTTTTTTTTTAAATATCGGGTCGGTGATTGAAATTTGAATTTGAAGCAATCATTTTCTTCCCCCTTATTTGGTTTCTGTTGACTTGTTTAAGTCCTTTTGCTCAATCTACAAGTTGTAGTATATGATTGCCTATTGGTTCTCATCGACACTTTTTGTTTTTTATATTGAAGTCTGCGGGCATACTGGATTGATGTGCTATGCAGATATCACGTACAGCTCTTCTGAGAAGAAGAGCTTTGGATGGAGTTATGTCTGTAAGGAGTCGCTTCTACAAGGTTTCTCTGTCTTTGGTTTTTGTTTTGTGGGGGCTTCTCTTTCTCTTTAGCTTGTGGCTTTGTCATGGTGATGGTTACACAGGTAATCTTTTCGGTCATTGTCCTCTTCAACTTAAATGTCATCTTCTCCGAACCAGAATTGTTATTGTTCTGTTTGCTTGTGTGCTTGTGTGGGTGTCAGTCTCGATTAGATCTCTTGTTCATACATGATTATTGTGCATGCATCGAGTTACTCTTTAATGTTTTTGGTTCATCATGGTGGATTAAATAGATGTGCAGATATTACTCTTAGATTAATCTTTGCTTGATTTGAAAGTGGAGTCTGTCCTCGCTACTCTCCTCTCTTTACACTATTTTAAGATTGTAATCGTTCTTTGAATCAGAAGGGGCATTTCTTATGCTATACTTTTGCTTCCTTTTTTTTTTTGTGTGTGTGATTATCGCAATAATCTGCCTTGAGTAGTTGGGTGCAAGTCATCTGGATCCTGGAAAGCAAATGATTACATTAGGAGAATGAAGGAGTGGATTTGAAAAAGTTTTAAATTAGAATGGCTTTACATCTTTGCTGAATTGCAATTAAACAGATAAATTGAAGAAGTGCAAGAAACTGAGGATAATATCATGATACAGTTTCACTAGTAATAATTCAATTAAGTTGCATCAAATACGTGAAGTAACATAATACTTAGAAGGGGAAAAATAAGAAGTGTTGGCACGGTTCCTTTCTGTTTTTCAGTTACCCCATGCTTGCCACTGCAGAGCATTTTAGCTCCAGTGCTGCTCTTCCTGTTTATGCTGAATGTTGTTGTCATTGCTGGTTCTCTTTGCCTTTAGACTTGACTTTGTTTATAAATTTAGTTGAACTTCAGAACATCAAGTTAATATATCTATGCTAGTTCTTCTGTTTTTATTCAAGTGTCTCTTCATCTTTCCTTTTTTAATCTGTCTGTGGTTAGTTGGTGGCTCATTTTAGAAAAAAATTATGGGCAAATGTTGAAGGTAATGTAATTCTTATTTCAAATGACTTATCTAGAATCGGAAGGAAGTTTTAAGCTATTACCCTTTCCCCGAGTTTTCTTAATCTGTATCTCAATTCAGTTTTATACTTTTTCTTTGCGTTGGAGCTTAAATACTTATTCCAATTGTCCTTGTCTTGAAACTTTGCTAATTTTTCAAGGTTTCAGCACTCTGATTCGTTAAATGTCCTATCATTTTGTTTGATTGTAGTGCTGAGAATTTAGGTATCTTTCATATTTCTAGTATTTGTCTCCTGGAGTGCATTTGTTACTGGTGTTTTCCTCTTAGTAGTACATGTGTTTACTTGGAGCATATTTTAACCAATTAGAAAAATTTAGGTCTTCTTCCCTATGTACTGTTTGATAATCTTTAATTGCTGGAGAGCATTTGCATGTCCTCTTACTAGTAGTAATCCTGTTATTTTATATAGGTGGATCTGTAGCATTTGGCTTATCAACAGGGGATGAAGCTAGGGTGGGAGACAATGAACATTCTGATTCTCCTGGCCAATGTTTGGCGGATGAATCTGGTTCTTTTTCTTCTCATGATGGTTTTTGTACAAATGGTGCTGAGATCACGGCTCTTCATGTTGATTCACCTGCAAGTGAAGAAGCTTGCAAAAATGATGTCTCTACTCATGAGCAACTTGATGCTGATAACTCGGTTGTTGATATAAAATCTGAAAACGGCTCTCCAAAGTCTGATAGACTGTCCCATTCTGTGCCTGTTGGTCTTGACGAATTCAAGAGCCGAGCATTCATTTCTAAAAGTAAATCTGGTACTGGTCAGGCAGGAATAACACATAGGTTGGAGCCTGGGGGTAAAGAATACAACTATGCCTCAGCTTCAAAAGGAGCAAAGGTCCTGGCATATAACAAGGAAGCAAAGGGTGCCTCTAATATCTTAGGCAGAGACGAGGACAAGTACCTCCGGAATCCTTGTTCTGCAGAAGAGAAATTTGTTGTTATAGAACTTTCAGAAGAAACTTTAGTAGACACCATTGTAATAGCAAATTTTGAACATTACTCCTCTAATTTGAAAGCATTTGAGTTGCTTGGGAGTTTGGTTTTTCCAACAGATGCTTGGATTAATCTGGGGAACTTTACTGCCACCAATGTGAAGCTTGATCAGAGATTTGTTCTTCAGGAACCGAAATGGGTTAGGTATTTGAAGTTAAACCTTCTGAGCCATTATGGTTCCGAGTTTTATTGTACACTAAGTGTTATTGAAGTGTATGGAGTGGATGCAGTGGAGAAGATGCTGGAGGATTTGATCTCTGTTCAGGATAATCCGTTTGGACCTGAGGATGGAGTACGTGATCAGAAACAACCGGCTTCACAAATGGAGTCCACTCAACGCGATGATATTAATCAAAATTCAAACAAGGAAATGGGATCTGAGCCACCAGTGGATCAATTAAATATGCAATTTGATGTTACTAGTAATGTTGTTCCCAATCCAATTGAAGAAATTCGGCATCAACAAGTTGGTAGAGTGCCTGGAGACAGTGTTCTAAAAATTTTGATGCAGAAAGTTCGAGCTTTAGACTTAAATTTATCTGTTTTGGAGCGGTATTTAGAAGATTTGAATTACAAGTATGGCAATATCTTTAAAGAATTCGACAAAGGTATCGGAGAAAAAGATAAAGTTCTAGAGAAAATTAAATCAAACATAAAAGATCTCACTGAAAGCCAGAATATCATTGTATGTGAAACTCTTAGTTGATTCAATAGTAGTTTTATTTATTTGAATCAGGTGCATTTGACTCTAATCATTTTGGTTTTCGTTTTCAGGCTAAACATGTTGCTGATATTGCTTCCTGGAAATCTCTGGTTTCTGTGCAGCTGGATACTTTAGTCAGAGACAATGCTGATCTCAGGTCAGTTCTATCTCTTAATGATAAATTTGCTCAAAATTCATTGCATTTTAGTTTGTTTAATGACTCTGTGGTATGATTTTACTATTTTAATTTTTTCCAAAAATGATGTGTACCAGTGATAACGTGTAGTTATTCACCAATAAGGTGCTGCACCTTGGTTGCTTCTCTACTAGTTTTGGGACAACATATAGTTAAAACATGATATTTTTTTCTTTGAATAACAGACAATTATAGCTGAATTAAAATGAAAGGAAACTTAAAACCGACAAAACCTTTAATAGGCAATTTCATCAATTTGGTTATGTTCGATCTCCTTTTGTAGCATTTGAAGTTTTTTTAACAGTGAGTGCATTCAAAATTTTACATCTATTATAAAAATATATTTGAAATAGTAAAACCTTTTTCTTGAATTCATACAAAACAGTTTCGGTTTATACTTTTAAGTAGTTATGATATAGAAAAACCAAAGTCAAACCAAATTTGTAATATCATGTATGATAACCAAGTATGATGGTTTTCTTGTTGTCTCTTCATTCTTTTGGGAATGAAACATTTATACTATGTTTGCTTGAAAGGAAAAATGGAGTGAAAGAAATGAGGGGGAGGGAGGAAGGGAAGTTATTTTTCCTTCATTGTATTTGGAAATAAAATAGAAGCAAAAGGAGGAGATTTGGGGTAAAGTTGTGATTAAAATTGTGGTGAATATGCCTAGCAGGCCCCTCTATTATAGGGATCAAATGAAATTAATCCCTCTACTATTAAATGGATCATTTTAATCCCTATACTATAAAAAAGAATCAAAGAAGGTTAAATTTCAACAAAGTTAGCATTTACTGTTTAACTCAGTTAATGTTTTGAAAAAAAATTATGATTCTGTAAATGAAATCTTTTGTTTGTAGTAATATTTCATGTCATTTTTTAAACCGTAATTGTTAACGCAGTTACAATTTGGCTTTATTTTGATTATTTTTAGTAGTACAATGATTAAATTAAATGAAGATAATTTGATCCAATCTCTATAATAGTAAAATTAAGCAGGTACTTTCACCTTAAAATTGCATTTATGCTCATGATTTTCATATCCATTCTTGTGCATCCATATAAACCATGTTCATAGGGCTATTTGCCTAAAATCTGTTCCATGCTGGTAAAAGTACCATGGAGGCCCCTGTATTAGAAGTCGGATTGCGTTTTGCCCCCTATAAGAAAAGGGACAAATTTGTCCCTATATGTTAGATCAAATAGCACCTTTTGTTAAAAATTCTATTTATTTTTGCTGTTAAAATTGGTCATTTACATCAACATGAAGTACACATAACACGCCACGTGTTACTGTTTGGTTATTCCATGAGTCATGTCAATTTTTAATATTACTAATGGATGAAAATTTTTAGCAGAAATGACGAATTTGCTCATTTTTTTAGTTGAGGGGGCAAAATGCAATCCAACTACTAATACAGGGGCCTCCATGTATATAGTTTTATTGCTAACTAAAAGTTGCATAGTTTTGAAAAATTGTTGGTCTATAAAATCTTTTTTGTGGGATTTTGGTGGGGGTTTTTATTTATGTCTAGACTGAAAATAATGGCCATTAAATTTCAGATGGGAAATCGAAAAAGTTTGGGAGAGGCAAACATCAATGGAGAACAAGTTCATGGCAGTATTTGTTGTAACGTTACTATTCGGATTATTTGCATTTGTGAGGCTATTGGTAGATATGTTGTTGAGCATTTTCAAGTCTTTTATTAGTGTTGAAACGTTGGAGAAGCCATGGAAATTTTGTTCCTCTAGTTATTCCTGGCTGCTTTTGCTATGCAGTTGTAGCATAATTCTTTTTATATTATCAATTTAATATAGAATTTTGTGGTGGCATTTTACATTTCCAATTTGGATTTTTTTTTTACTAAGTGCATGCATGTGCTTTGCAATTGATTTATAATTTAAACTTTTTTGAGAATTGTATATGTTAGTTTTTATTTCATTTTTAACTTTAGGGATACATGTAGATTATCTTTGGTAAAATGTGAATTTATTTACATAAATTTTGATTTGGTGCAATCATATATATGAAATTTAAATTGTGGTTCATATGTATGTATGAAATTTTAATTTTAATTTAATTGTACATATTTAAAAAGTAAAACATTTATTTTTATATTGGATCAATGTAATTATTTGTGTATATAATATATCAACGTAAAATGGTATTAATTCGACAATATTGTTAATGATTTGTGAAAATTAAATTAAATTAAAATTTTATGTATAACATCACATAAAATCAAACTTCATATATGATATTACATATACTAAATCAAATTCATTCCTTTCAGAGTCCCAAAGCCTTAATTTACTTCTTTGTATTAATTTAATTATCTATTTATCTATATTTGTACTAATTTATCTATGTTTGCTGTCGTAAGTTGACGTGCAAAATTATAAGGAAATTTTTTTTAACATATTGTAATGTAATATTTTCTATAAAATAAAACTCTTTTTTTGATAATGTTTCATTAATAATTATTTATATCTTTATAATTTATCAATTAAAAAAGTTATTAATTAAGTAATATTCTAACATATTTTTTTACATGGGTGCCAAGCTATTGTTTAGATATTAATTTTTTATTACATTTTAAAATATTTTAATTTAATCTAGATATTAGATTTTTTTGTTATATTTTATAATATTTTAATTGAATCCTTAATTTCAATATTGTATTATCCAGATCTTTTCATCAATCAATCATTAATTTAAATATTAAATGTCATATTGTAAATATGTGTGTATTTATTACGTGAATAGTTTGGATATGATATATTAACAAAAAAAAATTGTTATTAATATTTGGAAAAAAATATGTTATTTCTTGTTTTCCTTTAACATGTAAAATTCAAGCAATTTATATAATAGATATGCATATGTTTACAATTTAATTTATATATTTAAATATGTTTCACACCAATTTTGGGCTGACATGTGATGTGCAAAATAATAACAAATTTGATGGAAATATATTATCAATATAATAGTGATACTTTTGGAATCCAATTGAAATATTTTATAATTTAATGACCAATTTAAAAATTAACCCAATTCTTTAATGTGATAATTATACTTTAAAAATATCAATTTTTTCAATATCAAAAAATTATAGCGTAAACTACGCCTTAAGCTATTAGTAAGTTTATGTTTTAATCACTCAATTTAAAAAAAGTATAAAATGATCATTAAATTATTCGAACCTTTAATTTAAGTCATTGGATTGTGAAAACCGTTATTGTATGGTCTCCTCTATTTGTATCTTTACACCAACCGAAAACTCTCATTTTATTTTTTTCTACAGATCAGCTTTTCTATGAAACAATTTTGAATGTTGTAATTCTATGAACTAAAATCCAAGCAACTTTCTTCATTGATTTTCGACACTAACCATCGGAGCGATTTGGATCTAAGATATGTTCTTTTTCCTGGCGATGGCTATTGATCCACCATACCGATCATTAAGTTGTTACTTGAATCTCACTAGCCGGACTTTAAAAATAAACTTAACAACTCAGTTACTTAAATAAAAACTTTAGGATAATTCAATTGTTTAACTGAAAAATTTCAAATAACCCAATAATCGTATTGTAACCTTTTTAAATAAAATGACTAAAAAATTTAATAATAGTTTAGTGACTTTAAATGTAATTCACCCAAATTTACATGATCCGTTACCCCACCATTAAGAAAAATTCCATTTCTCTTGCGGCAACAAGATTGAGGTTGAAGTAAAGATTACCTGGCATAATGATTGAGATGACCCTCAAACTTTATAAAAAATGTCATTTTAGCTCTTTATTTAAATATTCGTTTATTTTTATTTTAAACTTTTTTATTTGTCAAATCACCTAAAAATAAATAGAAAAATTAATGTTATTAACTTTGTTAACATGGCAATGTCTACATGAAAATCTACATATATATCACGTCGATAATTAATTTATTTATTAAAAAATATTTTAATAATTTTTGTACGTTTTAAATATTTTTAAATTTTTATGTTTAAAAGATTAATTAATCGTCACGTGCATGCTACGTTAATAAATTTATTTTCTATCTATTTTAAGATAATTTAATAAATAATATAAATTTAAAAGTTAAAAATATGAAAAAGTTAAATTAATAACTAAAATAATATTTTTTTATAAAGGTGGAGATAGAGAAATTATTTCAAATATATTGTTTTGTTTTATTTATATTTAGGAAACAATTTTAAAAAAGATTCTCTTTGTTTTCAAGTGGTTCCAAATCTGGGTTAAAGCCAATCATGCCCGCAAGCGTCAAAGTCCAACCGGCCATCGCCGGATACTGCGTGAAAATGGCGGTTGAGAGGAAAGTTCTAGAAAAATTAAACTTTTTGAAATGGGTTTTTAATTTTCATGAGCCGAATAAAAATTTGATAGATTTTAATAAATTTGTAAAGAATTTAATATAGTCGATTGAGTTTTAGTTTGATTGATATGGACATTGTTGTTGATGTAGGAAGATGTGGGTTCGAATGCGCTAAAGTATATTATCCTCCAATTTATGTATGTCAAGTTTGGCATAAATTAATAATTTTAATTATTCGTTTTATGTAAAAAAAATCAATCCTTAATTATATTTTAATATAACTAATATTTTAGATCAATATGATAGATATATCTAATCGATTTAAAATTTTACGTATATGATAAGTATAAATATATTGTTAAATTTAACAGTTAATTTGTTAAAATATTAATTAAATAAAAATATGTAGAAGAATGTAAAATCACTTTAATTTCACACTAATATAAGTAAATCTCTGCTCTTATAATATTGTTATAAATTTAGTAATTTTAAGTAGTCTTTCTACCATTTGTAGTCTATCATAAACATTTATTGTCATGGGTTTAAATTTTATTATGATTAATTTTTTATTGATTTTTAAAAATATAAAAAAGGATAAAAATTTTTATAGTAATATAATTTACTTTATAGTTTATACATTAAAGATATTTTAATAATTTTTCAACTGAGTCAATATTTAATTAACTCGTGAAATCAACTGTATACATAAATATTTTTTAGGGATTGTTACTTGACATTTTTAATTATTTTTATTTCTCAATATATCTACGGAAGCAAACCCAATAACTAATACTACGTATTCTGTAAATCCATTAAGAGAGTAGATGCAAGCTACAAGTTTTAAAACTACTCTATATTTAGGACGAAGATTGAATCTTTAACCACAAATGAAGGTAGAAAAAGATTGAGGTTATGTAAATAATTATGAAATATGTTCCAATTGAGAACAAGCTATATTTAAAAACATTTTTTAAATAACAAAATAGATTTAAAAATAATTTTGTACTTTAAATAGACTTTTTATTGTTTTATATTTTAATATAATTTTGATTCCTTATATCATTTCAAAAATTATCGTGAAAATTTTTTATATATTAATTTTAAATTTTTAAGAACTATTTATATTCAAAATATTAATGTTTCTGGCCATCACCTAATTATTCATTGCCACGTCATTAACTCTAGTTAATGGTGTTAAATCAAAATAGCATGGCATGTTTTGACTATAGGATAGTTTAAAATGTGTTTAATTCACGATTTGGCGGTTTTTTTTTTCATTTTTTTATCTAAATATTTTTCTTAATTTGATATTTAAAAGTATGAATTTATTTTATTTTTGTTCCATTCTATAACTGCTGTTAAAAAATACATTAAATAATTTTGACCAATGAAAAAGTGTCACATGACATGTTTTAAACAATAAAAATATCACGTGACAATTAAGTTTGTTTAAAATAAAATATTAAATTTAAAAATAAAAATTATAATATTAAATATTTAAATATTAAAAACACTTTTGACTTTGATTGAATGTTGACCAATGTTGACTTACTGTTGATTGGCGTTGATCAACCATTAAACAATCTTGACAGATCATGTAACGCTATTGGAACATGTCATGTGATCAATTAATATTGGTCAATGGTCGATTAAAGT
This sequence comes from Gossypium hirsutum, assembly GCF_007990345.1. Taxonomy (NCBI): domain Eukaryota; kingdom Viridiplantae; phylum Streptophyta; class Magnoliopsida; order Malvales; family Malvaceae; genus Gossypium; species Gossypium hirsutum. The sequence goes on from NC_053431.1 coordinate 125,342,602, forward strand.
CAAAAGAGTTTGTTAATATTTAAATATTTAATATTATAATTATAATTTTTATTTTAAATAAACTTAATCAAAATATGTTACATGGTGCTTTTTCATTAGCCAATGTTGGCTAATGAATTTTTTTTAATTGTCGTTACAAAATAAATAAAAAAATTGGTACTTTAAATATTAATTTGAGAAAAAAAATTTAGGTACAAAAGTGGAAAAATAATAACACTTTAACTGCCAAAATGTGAGCTAAGCTTTTTAAAGCAACACATTAAATGAAATGTAAAATACACGAATTATTTAAGTATTATATTTCTACTAATTTATGGATTAACATAGAGTTCAAAGTAAATATTTGGGATAATGGCAAGTTTTACTCCTGCATTTTAATGAATTTGTCAATGTAGTACATGTACTTTCAATTTGTTCAATTTGGCACCCATATATATTTTTTCTTCCATCACTTTGGTATTTCAACTTAACGGTGTTAATTTCTGACACAAATTGACAGATGACCCAATATTATAATGAGATGTGGCGTAGTGAGCCACACCCAAAACTTTGAACGACTAATAAGAGGGACTTTTTAAAAAAATTCCCCTTTTTATTTATCAAAATCAAAATGAATTAAAAATAAATAACCAAAATATTTATAAAAAACTAATTATTCACTCTCCTTTTCTCTCATTCTCCGTCATAACTCTCCCATTGCAAATCGCCATGCAGAATCGCTACCTAGAAATCTCTTTTGAACTTGTACCATTACCATGGTTGTTTGAGTTAAATCGAAACGATCGATAGACTAATTGGATTGAGAACTGATCACAATATTGATATGGAGAATGGCAATAGATTGGTTGAATCAAAATTTTAAATATATATATTTTAATTTTTTTAATAAATTATTTAATTAAACCGAACATACCGATTGAATTAATTAAATTATTTGAACTGATAAATCAATAACTTCATCAATCCAATTTTAAAAGCTTTGATTATTACCGTTGTAATTAGATCATCATGGTGCTTTTGCGAGTGATACCAAAGGCCAAGTACGCCACTAAAATGGAAAGTATGAAATCAAATTACTATTAGAATTTGGACGAGTGCAAATTTTTGACTTGTCAATAGGTTCCTACTTACGTAGAGCCATGACCAAATTCCTTTTTTTCTAGAATTTTATTTCCTTACCTATTAAGTATATTATTTTTACTAATAATTTATCATGCGAACAATATATTTATAAAATACACGCATTTTATTTTATGAACAAATTAAAAATAAAATTAAAAAAACTTTTTTTTATGAATAAGCATTAATTCAAAATTGATTACGTTGATTTAAGTATATGTACTGGTACAATTAATTTTTCAATCAAGCATTACAAAATATAATTTAACTAAACATTGAAATATATATTTGTAGCTAAATTAAAATAAATTCGGAAACCATAAAAAGTAAAAAATTTTGTTTAAGAGAGTCGAGATAATATTATAAAAATTGGGGACTAAAGGTAAAAATTTGGTGTTAAAAAATCTTTAAATTAATTTATTAAATTTTCAAAAGTGTTGAAATTATAATTTTCTATTTAATCAAATGTTAAAAAGGGATCCAATTTAATATTTAACTTTGAGGAGGGGTTATAAAACAATCTTTTCATTGAGCCAAGAGGAGCTAAGGCTCCTACTTGCCTCCTTTGACTAACCGTCACTGTTTAAAAAGAATTCACATTATAAAGAACAATTAAATTAAATATCGAAATATATTTGGAGCTAAATCAAAATAAATTCAAGAAAAGTCTAGATACGATGGGATTTTTACTATAATAAATATGAAAAAAGTTCTAATTAATTTGTATACGATAAGACTCAACTTAAGCTTTAATATCCCTAGTTTTATGTTTTTACAACAATGATATGCTCTCATTGGCATGTGAATTTTATCTTGTGACAATAATGGTATCGACAATTATGATAAGAAACAATCATTATAGGTACTAAATATGATGAATTTTGAACTTTTTTTACCATTAAACCAAGTTTTCATAGGTAATTTTGATCTAATTATAAGTTCAAACTAAATATTAAATTAATGAATAATTATTTAATACATTGATGATATTATTTTTAAATTTTATAAACAATAGTTAATAAATCATTACATGTTTTTATTTAATATTTTAAACAAACACACGTGTTTTAATCTTTTCGTACAATTAAAAACTCCACCACTAATGCATCATATTATAATCTTAATCTTAAGTTGTTTTTATTTTATTAAAAAATCCGTAAAAATGATTTTTGAAAAACATATTAATTTTGATGAACAATCTAATAATTTATGGTGTGGGAAATAATTTCCATTGTTTGATAATTTTTTAAAATATTCTTAAAAGCTCTTTTTTATGAAAATAAACATAATATTAATTATATTTGCTACGAAATATTATTGAAGCATTTTACTTTACAACTAATTTTATCTTATAATGTCTGTATTACTTTTTATAGACTAATAATAACCGATGCTTAATTAAAACTTAAATTAAATATTACCGAAATAATATATTTTGATATTGAAGATTATCATATAATAACTATATTATGTTATAATTTAAATTTAAAGTTATGTACGAGATTGAATAGTGACATGTAGAAGTTGGAAAGAATAAATAAAATTGAACATGACTTAAATAAGTACTCGTATTTATATTATTAAAATTTTCAAATTTTACATTATAAAAATGTTATTTCTAATAATTTATAAATTATAATCTATGTATTTATCATTAAAATATTAATATAAAATATTAAGAGAACTATTTAAAATTATTATTAATGGAAAAAATTATTATTAAATAAATTTATTTAAATCAATTAGCTTAATTATATTGTTAACAAAATGAAGCAACAACTGGTTAAAATTTTGTGTTGGTAATTCAATACTTAAGATTTGAGTCTTCATGATTACATCCTCTCCTTAATTTTTATTAAAAAAATAAGTTTTAATATTAAAAATATATTTTATAAAATGAAAACATATTCTACTAAATTAAGTTACATTAAAGTGTTAGTATAGCGATAAAGTACGTTGCACCTTTAAGGAGAGAACGCTAGTTTGAACCTTAGAGGTGGTATTGTCGAAACAAATTCAAACATGAAAGGTAAAAATATAAAAATACCTCTTCAACCTATTTAAATTTTGATATTGAACAAATTAGTCCTTCAACAAAAATCGAAATAATTTAGTCATTGTCAATTTAGAAAATAAACATATAAGGACAATTAATTACATTATTATTATTATTATTTCAAATTCACATAATTTTGTTTGGTTTAATAACAAATTTAGCTCTCAATTTTTATATGTGTTGTCTATTTATACATATTTAAAGTAAAGTTTTTTTACGTGTTCTTTTTGAATTTTTTATATTTTTAAAAGTTTATACATTTTTCAATTTTTTTTAGAATCAATACTAGAATCATAGAACATGTTAATATTGAGGACTTAATGTGTTATTATATCAATCAAAATGATGTACAATTGAAAGAAAACATAAACTATTGTGATTAATTGTCCTTAATTACTCCAAAATTTTTGAAAGAGACCAATTTATTTAACATTGAAAGTGTGAGAGACTAAAGATGTATTTTTACTAAAAATAAAGTTACATCAAATGGATAAAACAACATTACTCCTCAAATTTGACAAAATTCTCCAAGTCCCAAATTTTTTTCTTCCACGCTAATCTTTGAACTCGAAAAAATTTCTAAAATTGATCATTATATTTAGATTTATGATGACATCTCATAATGTTATATTATCACTTGAATTTTTTAAATAATATATATTCCAGAAAAAAAAAACAATGATTTTAAAAAATGGAAATAATTTTAATTTTTAAATTTTTTTAAAGTGATATCATGACACAATTTTAAAACTATCGTGTCCACATAATTCCACAGAATTCAATTGAAAAAGGTTACTAACCTTATAAATTAACTTTCTTGACAATTATATTTCAAAAAATCACATTCCATTGAAGCTATAATATAAAAAAGCACCAAAAGTTATCTATATTTAGTTTTTTCATTTCCTTTTTACCACTTAACCAAACAAAAATGGTTAAGGCCTTGTTTGGCATTACGTTTGGCTGTATAAAAACACTTTTCTATCCCAAAACAATGCCAAACACTTGGTTTTTGGGGTAAAAAATACATTGAAAAAATATTTTTCCACCCAACTGTAAAAGTGAGGCTTAGATGTTTTTGGTTTTTACCCTTGGAGGTGCAAATTATCTAAATGCTCTTATTTATATTAAATATTTAAAAATTTAGATTAATTTCTAATTTACCTATTATTATATTAAATAATTTAAATATTATTTAGTATTATATTTAATATTATTCTATATTTCATATATCATTATTTTATTTTATTTAAAATTTATTTATTATTATATTTAAAATTTTAACATATAAATATTATGTCTAAAATAAATATTTTAATTTTTTATCATACTTTTTCGCAATATCAATTGTAAAAATAATATCAAATTTACTTCCTTTCTCTTATTAATTTTAACAATCCAAACAAAATAATATATAATTATTTTATTCCCTTGATATAAATTTTTATTTTTATTTTACTTTATTTTCCTTTACAATTGTTAATTCAAATATGGTGTAAATGTTTATTTATTTATGCATTAGAAATTATTAAAAATAAAAATGTAGGGAGGTAAATTTTGATTTTTGAATTTCCTTTTTATGTTTTACCCAACAGTTAAAACAATGTTAAAAAAACGGCAGATAGAAAAGGAGTTGAAATGGAAAAATCACATTTCAAAACGCGAAAAAGAAAAAAAAAACAGAGAGAGAAAAGACTTTTAGAGACGCTGTACCTTCTTTCCTCTCTCTTTGTTTTTTCAAATCTCTGAATTGTTGCTCCAGAGATCTACGCCACCTTTGATTTTGCTCCGATCTGCGCCACCTTTTAATCGATTAGTCTTCTTCATTACTCTGTTTGATTTTCACTGATCCAAAAGAGGAAACAGATCTTTAGATTCAAAAAGAAATGGAAGCGATCGAAGAGTTGTCACAGCTTTCAGATTCCATGAGGCAAGCGGCGGCGTTGCTTGCCGACGAAGATGTTGATGAAAACTCAAGTTCAAAGAGGTCTTCTACTTTCCTCAACGTTGTTGCTCTCGGCAATGTTGTAAGTTGTTCATATCTTAAGTAAATTTTTTATTCTTGAATTTTTGAAGCTTTTAATCTGCTTTACAGTAAACTGTTTGTCGTTAATTGCTCTATTTGTAGATTGGATTGAGTTTTAGTTTTGTTTTTGTTCATCGGTTTCGGTTTTGAGCTTTTTCTGTATCTGGCATGCTGGCAGGAGTAGATCCTTGAATTTTGGGGGTTTTGTGGTTTTTTGTTTCCTTGAGATTGGATTTTCTTTACTGATTTCTAATTACTAAGTTGATTGGGAATCTAAGCGATAAAGACGAAATCCTTGGCTGATTTGTACTTTTGTCATAGGTTAGAAAGGGTTTTGAGCTGTGGAATGAAAAAATCACCGTTGCTTCGTTAAAGAAGCTTGAATGTAATATTCGGTCTTATTTGAACTTCATTTGGAATTTGATTTACTATTTTCTTATTCTAAACATGTTTGCTAGTATTAAATATAATATTAGGAATTTTAATGTAACACTGCGGTATCACTTTTCTTTCAATTTGTTTGCATATAGAAACGTTGCCCTGACTATTTTTCTTTCATCTCTTTTTTTTTTGTTGAAAAATTGCCTAGGGGGCTGGGAAATCTGCAGTTTTAAACAGTTTAATTGGACACCCTATTCTGGTAAGTTGGCTTGCTCAAGTTTCTTTTCTGGGATATCCATTTTGTTGCTGGTTGAACTGAAGTGAACTAAAGCGCTTATACTGTTCCTAAATTTTTGCTTTATTTCTTACCCAGCCAACCGGTGAAAATGGTGCTACCAGGGCTCCTATTAGCATTGATTTACAGAAGGATGGTTCTATAAGCAGCAAATCAATAATTCTGCAAATCGACAACAAATCTCAACAAGTTTCTGCCAGTTAGTATCTATGTTCAAGGCTCATAATTTTACAATTACATACATGCACAGACCCATAAGTATTCTATTTGAATTCTGGTAAATATTGTGGCTCATATTAGAAACATCTTCCTAGGACCCTCATGATATCACTAACCTACCCTGATGCTTAATAAAAGCTGCTGAAGAAGTTGAGTTTTGAAGAAATAGATCTTGGAAGTGTTTATTGATGTTTGAGATGCCTCAGGTAGATGTATCTGAAACCAATTGGCTAGTGGAAAATAGGCTAGAACATGAATCTAGAGGATTCAAAGCCATAAGAAAACTTGAACTGGGCCAATAATCACGCCATGAGACAATTTCAGATCTCACCAGGATGGAATGTACATAACTATCTTGTTTGAAACATCTACTCATGTATTGCTTGAATTTTTTTTGTTGTTCTATAGGTGCATTGCGGCATTCTTTACAAGATAGGTTAAGTAAGAGTTCCTCAGGAAAGAACCGAGATGAGATTTACCTTAAGCTGCGGACAAGTACAGGTTGGGTCTTATATTAGATATGTTTTTTAATTTTTTCTGTTCACATGTTGTAAGATAAGTTTCAAAAGTTAGTCTTGTTTGTGGGTAGAAACATTTAATGGTTTGATTTTAAAGATTGCTCACAAGTATTATGCTGGTGTAATAAAATTATCTTTTAATTGCATGGAAACTTTTACAGGAATTTCAGGATGATGACAGGACATCTATATATGATAAACTGATTGGGTGGAATTATTTATAATGTCTGTGTATAACAATGCTTTCCATACATGAGAGATACTTTAGAAATGTGAACATTCTTCACAAATTGAGCTAGATCTGTTTATATGAAGAAGTATCCTGTGAATTATTTTGAGTTTCAATTCAAGCCTGCAAAATGTCTAGGTATCTAAGATGAAAGGCTGTTTGAGTTTACCTTTTTGTAAGTGGAAAAATATTTGCAAAAGAAAAAAAAAAAAGAAAAGAAAAAGAGGAGCCCTCAATTAATGATAGAAATGCTGATTTGTGAGCTCAAATGGGGGTTAACTCTGTGAAGCTTTAATTTTATTCCATTAGAAGGCTTTTGATGGTTACTACTTCAAGACCAAATTTCTGCTGCTTCTGAGAATTTCCATTTGGTTCATTTGATTCCTTGCTACCTGTGCATATACCAGATTACTTTTATTGTTTACTACATTGCCTTTAATCTGACATGAGTTTTAATTCCTCAGCACCTCCCCTGAAATTAATTGACTTGCCTGGACTGGACCAGCGAATTATGGATGAATCAATGGTAAGTGTTGGTTAATGGTTTAAGACCATTTAATTTGCAAGTGTAGGTAGCTTAGTGTTACTTTTTAGTTTTGGTGGACGCTCTCTTTGTTCTTGTGATAGCTATTTGGTATGAGTTGCTGTAGTATGGCAAATGAAAATGGTATTTAATAACAACTTTGTTGATGACTTTTGTGTAGATTAGTGATTATGCTGAGCGTAATGATGCCATTTTATTAGTTATTGTTCCTGCGGCCCAAGCACCTGAAATTGCTTCATCACGAGCACTCCGCCTTGCGAAAGAGTATGATGGAGAAGGTAAAGGAACATTGTTTGTAGTTTTTATTTACTTATTTTTTCTTGGATAAAGGCTGAATTAATTCATTGAGTGAGCAATTTTTCTCTCTTCTCCTTCGTTTGTGTTACCACTACCTTTATTCTTCCTGAAATCTTCTTTAGTGATCAATTCAGCCAGCTTTTTGTGTTGATGATAGGTACTAGAACCATTGGCGTAATTAGCAAAATAGATCAAGCTGCCTCTGAGCAAAAAGCACTTGCGGCTGTTCAGGCTCTCCTGTTAAATCAGGGACCACCAAAGACTGCTGATATCCCGTGGGTTGCTTTAATTGGTCAATCGGTTTCAATAGCTTCTGCACAGTCTGGATCAGAAAATTCTTTGGAAACAGCATGGAGAGCAGAGTTTGAAACCCTCAAATCCATACTAACTGGAGCTCCTCAGAACAAGCTGGGAAGAATAGCTTTGGTCGATGCTCTTGCACAGCAGATTCGTAAGCGCATGAAAGTCAGGCTTCCAAACCTCCTCTCTGGGTAAATATTTTCTACTTTCTTTCATGCATCTGTATGGTCTTTTGTACAACTGAAATGCTGTAAATGTATTTTCGTCCGTCGGTTTTCACTTCTTTAAAACAGGCACCTGTTAAAGGCTTATTCAATAATTATTTATGAAATTTGTTGAACAAATCTAAATTTCTTTGTTGATTAGTGTTGCAAACTATATCTACATTTTATGTATTGTATGTTTAGCAATCACTGATAACTGAAGTTTTAAATAGTAGTGTGAGGTTAGCAAACGTATCTAGATTAGACCCTAAGTTTGTAGATATATTGATGTGTATATTACTGCTAAAATTAAATTCAAGTATAAAAAATGGAATATAAAAAATTGTAAGTCTTTCATCACAATCTCCATCAAAATATTATTAGAACGTACAAAGTTACAATACTAAAGCTATTTGGTACATATGCCATACTGTATGAGATTACACAAGAAAGCATGCTTTTCCTTACAAAGTAACAGTTATTTGTACCCTCACTGTATTTGTATTTTAAATATTTTATTATGGTACATACGCCATACTATATGAGATTACACAAGAAAGCATGCTTTTCTTACAAAGTAACAGTTATTTGAACCCTCACTGTATTTGTATTTTAAATATTTTATTATGGTTAGCAATGTTTGCTAGTCACGTAATATAATAATTATGACATTCTTGTATTTATGATATTTTACTGTTTCTTGATATTTCTGGGATACATCATTAATGTACGGTGTATTTCAACAATTAATTTTCAGAGTTGCGATGATAAAATGGATATTTTAGGTTTACTTGGTATGTCTGTAAAATCTTCAATACTTGTATTCCATAAAGTGCAAGACAGATGAAAGCTGGATTATATATGGCTGTCTATGGATACACGGCATGACCCTTCTCTTATCAAGTAACATAACTGAATCTAATGTGCCATGATTTTCAGAATGCTATAAATGAAATTGGTTAGTCGTAAAAGAGGATAAATCAGTATTTACTCTTTGAAGCATGGCAGTGTTTTTCATCTCAATTTACTCCACTTTCTTACCCCTTACTCCTTTGTGTCAATACAGGTTACAAGGGAAGTCCCAAATTGTTCAGGATGAGTTGGTAAGGCTTGGTGAGCAGATGGTCCAGAGTGCTGAAGGTACAAGGGCTATTGCATTGGAACTCTGTCGTGAATTTGAGGATAGATTTCTGCAACACATTACAACTGGTGAGGTGAGTGATAAGTTTACTGAAACTAGATGTTAAAGAAAAGTAACTGCTATAGGAAGATGACATGGTACGGGTTCTATCGTTATTGTGATTGTGAGTATGGAGAGCTTCTTTGAAACTCTTCCTGGAGAAATATTAGGGTTCCAATATTGAATAGTATGATCTGTGTCTATGGTAGAACCTGTCCATAATATGGATGACGACCTTCCAGAAATAAGGATCTGTAGTAGCAGTTTCCGTTATACCCATGGAAAATTGTCATGAACTAGTGATTTGGAAGCTACTTTATACCATTGATTTTCTGGCAAGTAAATTTTGCTAGTGGATGCCAATATTTAACTGGCTAAATATGACAGTATAAAGCAGCACTTTTTGAGCTGGTTGGCCCCTTGTTTTCTTGTCTTTTTTCAGTCATCACATCCAAAAAAAAAATTATGAAGTTTCTTTTTAAAAAAATATCAATTGAAATAAGGATCTTCTCTTTCAGGGTTCTGGATGGAAAATTGTTGCCAGTTTTGAGGGGAATTTTCCGAATAGGATCAAGCAGCTTCCAATAGACAGACATTTTGATATCAATAATGTCAAACGGGTATGTTTTCTCCCAGTTTTACTGTCAATCTTTTATATATTCAGTATCTTCTGTTGCTTTTCAGGATTTTTCATGTTCTCCGACTTTCTATGTTTATTTTTTCAGATTGTATTAGAAGCTGATGGTTACCAGCCATATTTGATATCCCCTGAAAAGGGTTTGAGATCTCTAATAAAAGGGGTGTTGGAGCTGGCCAAAGAACCAGCACGTCTTTGTGTTGATGAGGTTAGTCTAATGTTTGTGTGCTTCCTTTCAAATTGATTTTGCCTAGAGCTTGGAAATTTTGGCCATTTCTGATGCTTTATGTACTATATAAAAGGCTTCCACCTTTTCCCTTCTCATGAAGGTAGCATGTTAATTTGTACTTCTTGTGTTAGAATCTTTTGATATTGTGCAACTTTGTTCTGTACCCTTCTTTAATGTTGCTACCCTACTGTGCAGTTGTACTGTGTGCTCTTCAGTTATAATAGAATTGCTCTACTTTTTCTATTCATTGAGTTCTCTTCCCATGATGTAGTTTTTCTCTATTCCCCGCTGAATGAGAAGTACTATTAATTTTTTTGATTTGAATGAATTTAATAGTTCTCCTTTAATTCCTTATTAACCGACTTCAGCTTACCATGTGTTGTCTATGTTGATTTCTGTGTACTAAACAGGTACACCGTGTCCTAATAGACATAGTTTCTGCTGCTGCAAATGCTACACCTGGTTTGGGAAGGTACCCTCCATTTAAGAGAGAGGTATTATATCTTAAAAAGTTAAACTTGTTTGCTTTCTGCTGTTGTTGTTGTTCCTTTGTTTGTAATCGTTTTGCCCCTTGTTTGCTTTCTGCTGTTGTTGTTGTTCCTTTGTTTGTAATCGTTTTGCCCCTTCCCCCTCTGTAAGGCTTAGCTTTTTTTTTTGGTAGGTTGTGGCCATTGCTAGTGCTGCCTTGGATGGGTTTAAAAATGAAGCCAAAAAAATGGTTGTGGCACTTGTTGACATGGAGCGAGCTTTTGTACCCCCTCAGCACTTTATTAGATTGGTGCAAAGGAGGTATTTGCCACCAGCTTTCCAACTTACATGGTTTCCTGTATTTGCCACTAACTTTTTTTTGTCTCAATTCTTTTTATTTACTTTAGGATGGAAAGACAGCGCCGGGAGGAGGAGCTGAAGAATCGGTCCTCAAAGAAAGGACATGAAGCTGAGCAGGGAATGCTGAATAGGGTAGGTTCTTTTCTTAAATGCTATTCATTCAGGGATTGAAGCAGATGAATATCTCTAGCTATGTTGCTCCAATTTCTCTTTTTTTTTTTTCAAGAACTAGTGTCGAACAAATATTTGATGGACATGCACGTGCTTTGTACCCACTACAAACATAGAAACAATTCAATGCACCTTAGCTGACACTTACTCCCAAGTCTTAGCAGCATAATTTTTATTTTACTTTACTTTCATGTCTGAAGTTGTTATACTGGATTTATGTTCTTAATAATGCTTTAATATTTCCCTTTCTTAGGCACCAAGTCCTCAACCAGGTGGTCAGCAAACTGGTGGAACCTTGAAGTCATTGAAAGAGAAATTTGGGCAGGGTGAGAAGGAAGTACAGGAGGGGTCTGCTTTGAAAGTTGCTGGTGCTGATAAAGAAATAACCGCAGGTCTGTTCATTAACTCACTCACATTATGTTACTTGATTATAACTGAAAACTCAAGTTCTTGGTTATACTATTTTTGAGCATTATTTTTTTGCTGTGCTCTTAAATACTGTGGTCATTAATAGAAAATTTATAGGCATTGCCAGTAGAAATGTAAATTATTAACTTCTGAGGATTGGAACTACTTTATTGTTTTAGTATGCTTACGATGGGTAAATTGTGTTCCTGAGGTAGTATGGAATTGAATCTGTTCATATCACATTCTAGATTTAACATTTTGGTTTTGCTTAGACGGTTGAATGCACTACTTGGAATGGTGTTCTAATTTCTATTTATGCAGAATAATCTGCCTCCACCTATGCCATTCTCTCCCTCCTCTTCTTTTTGGTTATATGTGGAATCTTAGAGAAGTTTTAACTATCTGAAATGTGCTCTTGTATGCAATAAACTTTTCCCTTTATCAATTATAGCTCTCAGTTACCTTCATTACTTATGGTTGAAGCAGTTTATTTCTTTATGTTATCGGATGCCTTGATTTAGATTTCAAAAAGTTGTTAGACATTACACTTTTTGGTACAAAATGTTTTTCTTACACTTTATCATGGATAATTGCCTTCTTAATTTTCCCCAACCTGCTGCATTTTTGTAATTGTTAAAATGTGGATGTCTCTACAGTCTTATTTAATTTCTATGGCAATGCTGCCTTTGACATTTTTTTATCTGCAGGGTTTTTGCTGAAGAAAAGTGCTAAAACTAATGGATGGAGTCGGCGATGGTTTGTTTTGAATGAGAAGACTGGAAAGGTTTGATATTTTTCTTAATTTGTTAAGACACAAATCTATTTTGCAAATTGGGATGGCGGTATACTGTCCTTTGTGCTATAAGCCATATATACTAATAAGTATTGTGTGATTGTGATTCAGATATACATTACTTCGATAAAAGTTTGTAAATGGTTGAATTGATTCTGAACTGTTCTTTATTTCTCAGCTTGGCTACACCAAAAAGCAAGAGGAAAAGCATTTTCGAGGTGTCATCGTGTTAGAGGTAAGAATACATTTCTTTACCTTTTAATTTTGAGGCCATTGTTGTTGTTTTGTATCTGTTAAATGTTTTGAACATTTCAAGTAATGAGTGCAAGTATTTTGGTACTTTACTTATTTTATGGGTCTATAATAACAAAATTGGAGGTGGAAATAATGTTGAACTAAAAGTAGCATAAGTGGTAGAATTCTGTTTTATCAGTCACTGATTAGATATTAATTAGATTTATATGCAAAATAATATGAAGGGACAGTTAAGGATAATAAAATTTGGTATCCTTATGGCTTATTCCATCTAAAAAATGTCTTACATGTATTACTACCTTGGTACATTGTGGTTCTCAATATATTAGGCATCTTGTTTTTATATAGGATGTATCAAATGTTCTAGCGGATGATCTTTCTATAATTACCTTATGAGGTTGCTGGCTATTGTTAAATTTGGGTAAGGGGTTTGAGGCATTTGATCGTTTTCATTTACCAAAAGCCTCAACTTGGCCAGAAATCTGAATATATTAAAATAGGAGTTTGGAATCTGCTTTCTTTGTAACTTTTAGCCATTCACCTGACTTTGTTTTGAGCAAAGGGAAGGAAATTTTTATTTATTTATTTTGACGAGGTCTTGTTTTTTACTAGAGTTGTACTCATCTTTCTAATTTCAAGTTTAAATTCATACTAATTATTCTTTTTATGTTATGACTAACCATTTTAATACTTTTTGTAGTAATTAAGCTTTTTCTTCTGTTAATACACTAGATAGCCAAACGAGGCACTAGTTTTCTATCTCATTTGTTCCTGTGCAGGAATGCAGCATTGAAGAGATACCAGATGAGGAAGAACCTGCCCCAAAAAATTCGAAGGATAAAAAGGCTAATGGCTCAGATAAGCAACCGAGTCTTGTGTTCAAGATAACTAGCAAGGTTCCTTATAAAACTGTCTTGAAAGGTATGTTTTCCTCCCCTTTCCTCCCCTGTCTTGACCCTCTCCTTGTTGTCTATCGTGCTTTCTTATTATTAATAAAACCATTTATTAGAAGATTGATTGCAACTCATGTTTCTGTTGCAGCTCACAGTGCTGTTGTGTTGAAGGCTGAAAGTATGGCTGATAAGACTGAATGGTTAAACAAATTGTCAAAAGTTATTCAACCTTCTACAGGGCCAGTGAAAGGTGGAGCTGATGGCACTCCCGGAATGCGACAGAGTCGTTCAGATGGTTCTCTCGTAAGTTATTTAATCTTATTTCCATCTCTGCCTTCTTTTCTGCTTTTTATCAGTATATCAAATGTTTGCTTTTTCAATGGCTTATGTGATTGTTTATTTATTAACTATTTTGACTGTATTCTTGTCCCTATAGAGGTGAACATTAAAAGTGTCATATCAGTGTTGGTTGTCCATTTTTTAATTTTAGAGTTGTACCTTAATTTCTTCTTCCTTGTCACATACAGGATACAATGCCTCGAAGACCTGTTGATCCTGAAGAAGAACTTCGATGGATGTCTCAAGAAGTTCGTGGTTATGTCGAAGCTGTATTGAACAGTTTAGCTGCCAATGTCCCCAAGGTAAGCTTAGTTCTTTGACCCAGCCCCTTGTCTCTTTCTTTTAGTGGATATAAGAAAGCTTATATCTTTTTCTCTGATGGTGAGCAGGCTGTTGTTCTTTGCCAAGTAGAGAAAGCTAAAGAAGACATGCTAAATCAGTTATATAGCTCCGTCAGGTTGGGTACCCTTCTATATCTGTTTGTGACCATGAAATCCTTTTAGGCCATGGTAGCGTCATTTCGTGGATTTTCTTACATAGATGTCTTTGCCGAATACGTATTGTTTTCGACTGTGTAGTGCTCAAAGCACGAATAGGATTGAGGAGCTACTTCAAGAGGATCAAAATGTAAAGCGTAGAAGGGAGCGTTTCCAGAAGCAGTCATCACTTCTTTCAAAATTAACGCGCCAACTTAGTATACACGACAATCGAGCTGCTTCTGCTTCTGATTGGTCTGACAGTGGCGCTGGGGCAGGTATGTAAATGCTCTTTGTAAAAAGGCTTGAATTTTTACTTTCCATTGAACCGTATCTGTCAATCCTACCTTCCTATGTAATCTTTATGGTTTTTCTTGTCGAACAGCCGTAGGGTTAACTTCTTTTACACTCCTTACTCTGATAATCTTTACATCGTGTTGACATTATAAATTTTTGGATTTTCTTGCTCGCAGAAAGTAGCCCGAGAACAAGTGGTGGTTCAGTTGGTGACGACTGGAGGACTGCATTCGATGCAGCTGCTGCTAACGGCCCTGTGGATTACAGGAGGTCTGGCTCTAATGGTCCAACACAAAACGGTGACGTGAATTCTCGATCAGGGTCCAACAGTCGTCGTACCCCTAACCGTATGCCACCCGCACCACCACAATCTGGCTCCGGTTACAAATATTAATGGTCATAATTCTTAATTATGAAAAGCCTACTTCATGATTTAAGCATTTTATCTTTTTTCAAAATTCTCTACAAATAGCCCATTAAAACAGGAGACTTGACCGAGACGGGACAGACGTGTGTGTGTAAATAGGACCATAGTTGCTATATTTTTCAGGTTCAACGGCTGTGTCCTAACCGTGGATCTAATTTTTCTACTCAAGTTTTGTCTTATTTTTATTAATATTGTTATGTTTTTTTTTATTGTCATTTTTATTCTTGGTTATAATTTTCCTATTTTAAAATCCATCCTCCCACGGATTTATTTGATTGTATTGACTATTATTGATGCTAAAAAATTGTATTCGGATTTAAGGACTGCTCATTGGGTGGAGGATATTCTATTGTATTTCTCAATAAGATGTTTAATTTTTTTCCCCTCTCAAAGTACTTTTAAGTTTAGTTGATATTCTATTTTAATTTTTTAAAAATAAACTAAATCATTATATCAAATAAAAAATATAGTAGCATTTTAATTTTCTTAACTTTTTAATATAAATTTATCTTTAAAAATAATTTACTTCAATTTCCTGAAAGGTTTTGCTAATGAGTGATTATTCATATTTTAAAGTATTTGTTGATGTTATTAAAAGAAATTATCTTAATGAATGTCCTAAGAACTATTACTAATGCGCAATTTCTTTGAGAATAAGGTTTTTTTTTTTGTGCATTTTGCATAATCTATGATGAATAATATATTACATAATTTACATATTCTAATCACGTTCTAATCACCGCAATTTTTTCTCTTTTAATCAACGAAACTTAAATATATATTTTTTAAGAAATATATATGCATGATTATATTTAGAAAATATACATATATATATTTGCATATTACATGTAATAAAAATGAAAAATGATAAAAAAATGTTGAAAAAATTTCATTCTATTCTAAAAATTTGAAATGTATTTGTCATCAATTAATTTAAAATGACGACTCTAAAGTATCTATTAAAATAGTTATTAAATATTTAATTCAAATATTTGTTAACAATATCAGGAAAGTAATGTATTAATATTCTCTTATTTAAGTGAAAGCGTTCCACCACAATCGATTGATGGATTGCAATCACCAGGTGTTGATTTGAAGGCTTATTGACTGGGCTCTTGTGAGCAATTATCCCAACTTACCCTAAATTATTTAATAATTTAAATTAAAGTTTTTTTTTCTCTTTCCGTTTACTTTTTGGGAAGAAAAAGTGAAAAAAAAATTTATATATTTTTTACATTTTAAAAATTCAATTTGGTAAAAAATCTTTATGAAAATAAAACAAAAAAAAAGGAAAAATTGCTAATAAGGACTAGAGTAAGGCAATCAAAGGTGACACGTGGTGCCCCTTGATTGGATGAAGTGCCACATCAGAAAAAAATAACACCGTAGGGTCAGGGGCTACTTTAGTAAACGGAAATACGGTACAAGGGTTTAATTTGACATTTTGAAAGTATAGGGGTCATATTTGAACAAACCTCAAAATACAGGAGCCAATCCCTTTGAATAATAACATGCAAAATCACCGAACTGCCCGTAAAGGAAACATTAAAAGGTTAAGTTCTGCTATTAATTCCTGTACTTTACAAAATTTAATCCATCCACTTCAATTTGGTTATTTTTAATACTTGTATTTTAAATATTAAAATTTTAATTTTGACTCAAACAATAGCATTTAAGTCTATCTGATTAAAGTCAATTATTATTATTGTACTATAAGTATAGTTGTAAATTTAATCTATATTCTTCAATCGGAACATTTTGAGTCTTTATACTTTTTGAAATTTAAAAATTTTAGTCTTAACATAAATAACAATCGTCTATAATTGAAATTCTAATGAGTAATATATGAAAAAAATAAGTTGGCATAATATTACATATATAATAATATGTTTACCACATTTAATTTAAAAAAAAATACAGAACTTAATGAATTTAATTTTGAAAAGTATAGAGACAAAAAATACTAAATAAAAGTACAATAATTAAATTTATAAATTTACACAAAATACAGTGACTAATAACAAAACTTAACCAAAAAATATTAATGTAACTTCTCAAAGATTTTAATAATATACCTAAAGTATATATGGGGATAATAACTTGTGAAATCACGAAACTACCCCTAAAGGTAAAATTCATTCCCTTCCAAAAAGATGCTTGATATATGATCATATTAACTCTGAAACCTTAATCCTTTAGCTATCAGCTATACTTCCAGGTTATATTGTAACATTTGTTCTTAATCAACAACAACAACAACAAAAAGAATGTTCAAGAAGGCAGTAGAAGCTAAGGCTCAGCAGAGGCTATCAGGTGCCGACAGGAAGAAGCTAAAACGCACCATCAGAGACCGATTTCCCAGAGCTTCCGATGCCGATATCGATGCTTTGCTTCCTCCCAAGGTACCCCCATTTCATCTTTATTATTATTATTATTATTTGTTCTTATAATTTTGAATCCTTTTTATTCAATGTGTTTTTTCATTATTAGGCTGAGATTACTGTTTCCAAGTTTCAAAATCGAGTCCATGTGTATGGTGTAGAAGGGGGTTTTCCTTTGTTTTTCGATGTTGATGGCCGTGGCTCTGAAATATACCCTACCGGTTTGTTTCTTTTACTCATCCTTTCATTGCTTCTTTTGCTAGTTATGGTGAAATATACCGTCACTGGTTTTTGTTCTCAAGTGTGTTTGTATGGAATTTTGTTGGTTTCCATGGTATGTTAAGTATGAATGTTGTTCCATGAGCTTTGGTTAAATTAACCTAAAGGGTAGTCCTAAAATGGAATTTGATGGAGAAAACGTGGTTAGATATCTTTGCTTCAATGAAACTCAATTTGAATATTCAAAAGAATGGTGGAAATCATCAAACTGAATTTAGATTCACTATATCCTAACTGGAATAAAGAAATTTGGAGCCTGTTTTGATGTTTTAAAACAATAATCATAGTAGAAAAGCAAGCTACAATTTAAGTTTTATAGGTAAAGGTTGAACAATTTGTTAGTGAAGACCGTGATTTTTTTCCTTGGAAGTGAAGGCCATTGGAAATTTGGAATGCTAATGATATTAACCTCTCATAAATTCTATTCAGAAACCTCTAATGGTGAACTTCTTTCATTCGTTATGTTCATATTTATATATATAATTTCTGGGTTTTGATGTTTTGTTATCTTAATTTACTTTCTTGCAGTTTTTGCTCTCTGGAAGCTCCCTGAAATGTTACCTTATTTTATGCTTAAGGGGGGTGAAGTTTCTCGATTTGTCATTGGAGGGGCAGATTTGATGTTCCCTGGTATTAGTGTGGCTGCTGATGGTCTACCTTCGTTTTCAGCTAGTGAGCCATGGGCGGTTAAAGTTCCTGGCAATCCAGCACCTATTGCAGTAAGCATCTTGAAAATTTGTCTGCTTTTCCCTTTTCTAGTTCCCTATACTTCACATCTTATTTCTATGCAGTCAGTTTTGGTAACATTTGATTTCTTTTCTGCAGGTTGGGTCCACCACAATGAGCAGTGCTGAAGCCTTAAAAGCTGGTTTGCGTGGGAAGGCTTTAAGGATAATGCATTATTACCGTGACTTACTTTGGCAAGTATAACTGTAAGCTAAATGAGAAATCAATTAATGAGTTATTTTGTTATTAACATGCATGTAAGATCTTTGCAGGGAGTCGGTTGAGGGTCATTATGTTCCTAACTCAGGTTTCTTGGAGGATGTTGTCTTGGAGGATCCTTCTTTTTTGGCATCAAATCAACCTTCTGATTCGTCTGAAGGTGCTACTTGCGAGTCCGATGTGCAACAAAGTTGCGTTAACAATGAAAATACCGAGGGGTCCGTTGATGTAAATGGTGCTATTTCTGATGCATGTGCTGCCTCAATGCAAAATGACTCTGAGAATGCTGCAAAAGAAATTACCACGGATGCCTCTGATTTGAAGTCAACAGCTAATGTTGATGCTGCCAAACTTGATATTGAGCTCTTGTCTCTCTCCATTGAGGATGTAGATTCCCATTTGGATAGATGCCTTTTGCAGGCTTTGCATACAACAGTGAAGGATAAAGACCTTCCGATGCCTGGAAGCACGTTATGGTAAAATTACTTAAATTGATATTTGTGCGCTTATCTTTCTCCTCTCCTCACCTTCCTCTCTATCTCTTTGGAAGTTTTTAATGAAAGAGAGAAGTAAAAATAAGTGCATGAATATGCTTTGCGTGGCCACATACAAGAAATTCTGCATGGTAGTATAGGTGGACAATGAGAATCAATTCTATGAACAATGAAAAGAAATTGAAAGTTAGTAAATATGGGGATGATACAATAAAATTTATTGGGACATAAAAGTGAACCGGGGTGCAAACTCTCATTACAATCGTTTTCATTCTTCCTCGCCAAATTTTCTCACATTTTTAAATGGGATTGATACAAATCACCAAAATTTTTGCTCAAATTTTGGGCAGGTATCACTATTTTCTCCAATTTCTTAGTTTTTGGGTTTTGTGATTGTTGTAGGTCAAATCACGTGTTACCTTGTAGACCTTCAGGAATCACATTAGATATCAAGAAATCATCTCATAAGAAGTTATCAAAGTGGCTTCAAGCCAAATCATCTACAGGACTGGTTTGTTTCCTAAATTTTTTTATTGAAAGTAGTGACATGATTTTATAAACTGGGTGGATTTGTGCTCATTTTATTTTTTAATGGTTTGTATTGTTGTTCCATGTGGGTTTTACTCAGTTATTTGGATCAATGCTTTGAAGGTAAAATAGCATGCAGAGTATGCCATTTGAGGGTTGAATGAGCTAGACTTTATTGTTTGATGTTGCATTAGCCCTGACATGATTGAAACCTGACATTTTGGCTGCATCTTTGTATAAGATAAATTTATTGGTAAACAAGTGTATTTATTCTGATCTTTACATGGGCTGCATCATTGTTTTTTTCCTTCTGATCTATTATTGCAATTGAAAGGTAAGGTAAGGTTAAAGGGTTTGAGGTTCTATGAGTTTAGGCACTAGAAAGAGTTAAAAAGCTTGGAGCTTTTATGAGGTAAAGAAACTAAGAAGATGGTTCTGACTTTCTGGCTGGTTGGAGAAACAACTATTTCTAAGAATAATTTGCTCTACTTTAAAATTTATTGTTGCCACAGAAATTAACTGCACTGTGCCTTTCCGTATGGTATTGAAAGTTCTCCAACTCCCATAAAATGATGAAACCAAACAACAATGAGGCATTGGAAATTTTAATCTAGTTTCAAACTGGTGAAATCTCTGTTCATATTTAATCCATCTAAAAGTGTTGTCATGGTGGCCTGAAATTGATACAAAAAGTGCATCCCCTAGTTCATAGATGGTTATATCATGATCAAGCTGTCAAATGGCCTAAATCATCCATAGGCTTCTCCCTAGAAAGGGTTGTTGTGTTTTTCTATTAATTATTTTATTTTGTATTTCATGAACATTGTCAATGTTTGAACAGATAACAGTAAAAGAAGACAAGTACAAAAAAGAAGCTATGTTGATTTCTGTTAATCGAGGTCACCCAGAATACTTGCAATTTAAGCCAGAAAAGCGACTGGTAGAGAAAGTTGTTCAGGCTGGTGATTCTGCTGCTAGTGAAAGCCGTTCACAGAAGGCGCTTGAAGTGGTAGAGGTCTATAAGTCAAGTGTGCATGTTAATCCCATTTTTGCTTCTGTTGGAGCTGACACTGGGAAACTGTACTCAGCTTCTGAAGCTACTGATATTGTCTTCAAGTACATTGAGAAAGAAAATCTGGTGAAGCAAACAAACAAAGCCACTGTGGTATTAGATGCAACTTTGTGTGATGCGTTATTTAAGGGAGCCATCAAGAAAGGATCAACATATCCAACTGAGATCCACAAGAAAGATTTAGGAGCAACATTTATAAACCGTATGCAGGCCCACCACATGGTGACTAGAGGAGGTGAATCTGTTGTTCGGAAAGGTGTTTTGAAAACAGTTCAGATAATGACTGAACGGAGGCAAGGCAACAAGAAGGTGACAAAAGTTTCAGGTTTGGAAACTTTCCTCATTGATCCAGAAGCATTGGCATCAGAGTTGCAGAAGAAGTTTGCTTGCAGTACAACAGTGGCAGAATTGCCAGGTTGGTTTATTGCTTGGTCAGTTTAGAAATAGTAGAGCTGTCCATGAGCTTGGCTATCTTCCCACACACAAAGGCAATATACATAAACATATAACTTGATATTTTATCAAATCTGACATGAACACCCCTCCCTCCCTCCCCCCCCCCCCCAAAAAAAAAAAAAAGAAAAAAAAGGCTACTTCAACTTGAAATGACTCAAACTTGCGGCACCTGATAAATCCAAAATCATGTTTCTTTTTGTATATTATCCTTGTTGCATGCATTTACTTGTATTTTAAACAACACATGAATGCAAGCCATTTGCACTGTTTATAGGTAAGAAAGGGCTTGAGGTTCTTATCCAAGGTGGGGTCATTGATGATGTTGCGAGACATCTGCTTGAGCAATATGGAATCCCAAAGAGATACATTGAAGTTCTTGATAAAACCAGGAAATAAGAAGTGATAAATGGTTAGTTTCTCTTCTGTTAAGTATTATGTCATCCATAACTTGTTAGGACAAAGTTGCTAAGGTTGGTGCATGTGTTTTGTTTATCTATTTTGTCAATGTGTACGCGTATCTTTTGTTGTTGTTTTTTCTTTTTCTCTTAGACTACTCCTACTGATGATGATGATGTTGATGATAATGGGAAGTTAAGGGCTTATTTGTTAAAAATGAAAACTAACTGCGATATATTGTATTAAATCAATTGATCATGCGACTAGCTAAAAGGTAGGAACGGCATCGGTCTTTCTCCCCAAATGGTACACAAGTGAGTTCGATTCTCATTCTACCTATTGTGCTTAAACTATTTTCGTCAATCCATACAGTACGCTCCTCCGTATCGTCAGTTGGTTTGAGCGGCCGACAGAAGGCTTTTTGCTGGCTTTTTAGTTCCTTTCGCTAGACCCCAGGGGACAGGCCATCGCACACGGGGAAGTTAAGGGCTTATTTGTTAAAAATGAAAACTAACATCTAGAACGAAGTAATCATTATTAATTTTAAAGACAGGAGCTTTTGGTTAACATAAATTACTCAGTGCAAAACTGCAAATAATAATAATTATTAAGTATTACTATTATAATAATAATAGAAGTGAGATTTTGCAGCACTTAACAACAAAGTTGCTCCTCCCGTGCTGCCATTGCCACAAGAGTGAGGTTTATTGAATTTTGATAATCTCTTATCTTTTAATTTATATTATGATATTAATTCTATTAAATAGTATTATAATATAATAATCAGAAAGAGAAGTTCATGTTTTTCAGTTTAATACAACACTAGATAGGATACAGGAATCCAATCAATATATGCTTGTAGCTACATGATTATTTTGTACTGTCATTTTAATAGAACAAACTTCTATGTCTCATTTGGCGCCTCTTGATGTAAGATCTATTAGTAATATTGTGAATCTATGTTTTTAACAGAGCATATAATTCCAGAGATCTATCAATATTTTTATGTATTCTTCTAAAATAATGCGGCAGAACGTTATCCGAATTTGTGAAGCCTGCATGAAATCTAATCTGGACCAACAGTGTTTACTTCAAAAGCTAACAATCCCTACCCAATTCTGCCCTCTGCATTTGCCACCTCTTGATGAAAGGCAAGTTTAGGGAAAAGAAAAAGGTGCTCATATCCCTCCACATACCTGGAGTTTGTGGGAATTTTGGAAATAAAGTCTGCAAAATAAGTGAGTTATATTGTAATGTAATATAACTCTTTCCAGAAGTTATAGCATAAAGTGGAAGGGGAATGAACGAGCATTGCAGTTAAATATTTCATTTAAAGCTGTTTATAAATTTCGGCTGCCAGGTTATACAGTAACCCTATGTTGATAGAATTCAGTGTATTGAGAGTCTACTTAGTCAGCGGTCGTATTATCATATCATTGATATGGTGTGTTTTACCGTTCTGAACCCCAGAGTGATAACATATTGTCAAACACGTTGAGTGCTCTTGGCTTATAAGGTCTGTGCATATGTTCATAGAATTCGGTGTATTGAGAGTCTACTGTATTTAATGGACGTATCATCATATCATCCATCCATCACGTTTAGAAGGTTTTGTTGATATGGTGTGTTTTACTTTGTTCAAAACCCCAGATTGATAACATATTGTCAAACATGTTTGAGTGTTATTGGCTTAGAAGGTCCGTGTATATGTTCATAGAATTTGGTGTTTTGGGAGTATTCAATTGTTGCATTTCCATATCATCCATCACGTTTAGAAGGTTTTCTCATTGATATGGTGTGTTTTACTTTGTTCTAAGCCCCAGAGTGATAGCATATTGTCAATCGTGTTGAACGCTTTTGGGTTATAAGGTCCGTGCATGTCAACATTGATGCTTGTCGGAGTGTCAGAAAGCCATTTTAAGCAATTCCTTGTTTGTAAATGCATGTTGATAGTCATATGTTTCCTCCTTTAGTATCCATATGTTGCATTATCGTTTATTATTTATTTATGTGAAATGAAGAACTTGAATTGATAGAAACTTTATAGTTCTTCCAGGTTTTGCGAGTTAAATACATCGATGGTGTTGAGATAAGATAGTACGGTATAAGTTAGCGGCATTTTTTATGTCGAAATCTCTCGGAAGATGATCATTGTGGCGCTTGTTGCAACTGCAAAAGGAGCTTTGATTTTGTTTCATCATATTTTGTGATACAACAGTAATGGAAGAACGGCTTGAAATATCAAAACTACTATCATCTTTGTTATATCACTAAATCTAGCATTCTGCTTTAGCTTAAAGACAGTCTGTTAGGTCTCTGCTCCTAATATACTTCCAGTTCCATTGGTTTGCATGCCTCGTTTGCTATTTGCACTCTTCACTTTGGCACTTTCTGTTTTACAACTTCAACAGCAATGGATGGCATTTGTTCCAAGTACTATTTTGTTCTGTAATCTGAACAGTTCTTTTGTGCGTATATAAGCGGAGTTGATTTTGCCCCGATTTAATTGTTTAGCTCTCATTTTGAATAACAAGTTTTTTGTTTTCTTATGGTCTACAATCCAATGTTGTTGGAACTGGATTTGATCAATCAGTCGAACTGGTTTGATAAAAAATCAGCTAGTATACTAATCTAGACAAAATTTTAACCAACTGCCTGAAACCAGTAATAATTATTGGATCGATGGTTAATTCAATTGACCGAGTTTTAAAACATTTCTAAAAGCCCCCAAGCCGAAAATAGTAATACAAAGTCAATTTTACCCAATTAAGTATACATTCTGTTAGATGATAGGAATTGGGACCTACTCGTTTTTACGGTATACAAAATTAGCTGTCAACGATTTAGTACATGATTACCAATTAAATCAGGTAGATGTTTGAACAGTATATTTGAAAAAAACATATATCAAGAAATAATAGAGTTAACACGCAAACAAATTATAACAAAATGGGTGCCCCCTATTCAAACAAGCCCATAACAGCTACAAAACAATGGCATGAACAATGATGGATAAATTTAGTTTCAGGGCCAAAGGTCTGCTGTACAACGTGGGATTTTAGCCATATGTAAACCACATTCAAAAGAATGACTTTTTTGTGTTTGCTTTAACAACACCAAATCCCCCACCTATCGAAATAAATCCAAAAGAGAAGGCTGTTGGGATGTAGGTGTGGCATGAGTAGCCCTTGAGGCTGAATTTGCTCCTCTACCGACCGCGGTTGAGGGTGGCGGTGCAAGTCTTGGAGCTGACTTGCTAGAACCAAATGTAGAACCAAGATCTGCTGGTTTCTGATTATTGTACAAACGGACCGGAACTGAAATCCCCTGGTTCTGTTTCAAGAATCCCATAGAGCTCTGGAGATTCCCATTGTCTGGGATTGTTGCATTTATCGTGGGATTTCTGTGATTAGGATGTGATATCTGCCCTGAGTTTTGGTTGTTGGTGAAGGACCAATTGCTGTTGTCAATGTGATAGTTCATGTCGTTTGGGATACTTGTGATGGAACTGGATCCAGACTTGTTAGTGGCCTGTCCCATGGTTGTGCCATTGTTCAAGGTCCCAGAACTGTTCAAGGCACTGGGTCGTGGAGGCCAGTTTGCAAAAGGATCTAAATCATCGAAATTTGATGGGGATGATGTTCCATTGCTTGATGAAGCAGGAGGCCACTCGGTGCCAACCGCAGGGCAAGAAGCATGCATTTGCTGGCTAGATATAGTGGACATAATGGGAGAATGAGATTGCCAAGGTGTTGGTTCACTTGATTTATACCCCAAAGTAGAGTGAATAGATAAGTTGGCTTTTGAAGGCTGGTGGGCAGTGGCAGTGGCAGTGGCAGCTCCTTGGTTGGTAGAGTCTCCGTCTTCACCCCATGGGGAGCAGCTTTTTGATGGAGCCGCAGTTCCACTTGCATTGCTCAAGGCTTGAGACTGAACCCCACCTGCAGTGGCATTGGCAGCTCCTCTGTTGGTAGAGCCTCTGTCTTCATCCCATGATGAGCTGCTTTCCGCTGGTGCCACAGTTCCACTTACATTGCTGAAGGCTTGAGACCGAAGCCCATCTCCAGTGGTAGTGACATTGGCATTGGCATTAGCAGCTCTGCAGGTGGTAGAGCCCCAGTTTTCATCCCATGCTGGGCCGCTTTTTGCTAGAGCCACAGTTCCACTTGTATAGCTCAAGGCTTGAGATTGAAGCCCATCTGCGGCGGTAGTGGTAGTGGCATTGGAAGTTCTGCTGGAGGTAGAGCCCCACTCTTCATCCCATTCTGGGTTGCTTTTTGCAGGAGCCACAGCTCCACTTGCGTTGCTCAAGGCTTGAGACTGAATCCCATTTGCAGTGGTAGTGGCAGCTCCACTGTTGGCAGAGCCCCACTCTTCGTCCCATGCTGGGCTGCTTTTTGCCAGAGCCACGGCTCCACTTGTGTTGCTCAAGGCTTGAGACTGAATCCCATCTGCAGTGGTAGTGGCAGTGGCATTGGCAGCTCCTCTGTGGGCAGAGCCCCAGGCTTCATCCCACGCTGGGCTGCTTTTTGCCGGAGCCACAGTTCCACTTGCATTGCTCAACACTTGAGACTGAAGCCCATTGGCAGTGACAGCATGTTTTACATCTGGAGTTCCAGAATCAGTTGAAATAACACCCCGCTTTTCTTCTATCTTTCTGAGTTAAAACAAAATTATAAATCACATCTTCATAAGAGACGGGTAAACCAATAACAGGGGAGCGAGAAGAACTAAAACGAAAACCACTTTTTGAGGATAAATAGGTTCCTAGGGAATTCAACAAGCACAACAATAACCAACCACCTGAGAACATCTTTGACAAAGAGCATATATTTGGTAAACTGCTGAACATTCAACTGTTGGGCAGTGAGAAGAGGTGTGAGTAAAGGGAGGACATGCTCTGCGGTGAACTCAACTCCATACTGACGAAGATGAACGGCAAAGACAAAAAATGAGCTGCAAGTCGCTAGGAATTTCCAAACAAATTAGAGAAAAAAAAAAGAATCCATCATTACCTTCTTGAGAACTGAGTTTGAAACCCCTAGGGTGCACAAAAGAGTAGGGGCAGAACGATCAACAGCTGTACATTGTTGAATAGTTTGCAAGACATCCTGGACAGAACCTTTATCAAGTGTGTGAACTAAATCTCCCAAGCATAGCAAAGCATTGACTCTAACCTGCTCAAATAAAGCAGTTAAGAGGCTAGAATAAGTAACTGAACTTAATAAAAATGGAGTAGCTATGTTCATTAAAAGGCAACTTAATATAGTATTAATTTCTTTTTTTTAAAAAGGCCCCCAGTTCCACAAACTTTGAGAAACAGATGGGTCTGTTACTTCACTCATTTACACAAATAGCAAGTCTTTGATGGATTGTATGAAATAGCAGTGTTTGGTCATATCATTACATATAATAAATCATGAGTATATATTAAATATTAAGTTAATAACAAAGAAAAGAAGCATGCATACCACGGCAACTGTTGTTTTAAGAGCTAAGCCATGAATACGAGGCAGAATGGCTTGTTTCACAAGCTGAAGGGAATAAAAGTACAATTTGAAAAATAAAGTTAGAAGCTTAACATAAGCAATATCATCAGGAATTTAAAATGCAAAAAAAAAGAAAAGAAGATAAAATAAAAACTAGAAGATACAGATGAAAAATGCAAGCTGTTTGATACCATAGTGTCGAATCTATAATTAACATTATTATTCAAGGAAACTGCCAACCAAGGATCAAATCCATACTTCACATTTGATTCATTTTCAAATCCATACATCCTATTAGAAAATGTAAAATCGTCTGGAAATCAAAGATACAAATGACTTTTACCCCTTTTTTAACCCAATAACCAATAATATCAAGCAATAACATCTGATACAGAAAGAATTCAGCAACATCTCTGATTTTTTTCTAACAGGTAGAATCTATTTAAGATAAGTATTATTACACACAACAAAATACAGAGAAAAATGGCGAAAAAAACTTCCTCTTGTATACGAGAATCACCTGCAGATCAAGTTGCTTGGCAAGGAATGCAGATTTTCTCAAAACTTCCTCTTGTATACGAGAATCACTGTCATCATAAGCTCGAACAAACATGGGAAGTAAATGGGATTCTAGGTGCTCCGAACTTGTCTACAGTTATCGGAACAACTATAATCAAATGATGTAAACAAGCCTCTAAAAAAATAGGTAACAAAACATTGCCATTTCATATAGTTGTCTTTTTCAGCATTCATATGTAACACATCAGCCCAATGAGATTGAAAAGCATATCTGAAATAACTTACAACAGCAAGCTTCTTTTACATGATTTTCTCAACATTTGAACAGATTTTATTGACCCACTAGCTAATAAAAGTAAAAAGATGGCAAACCATAGAACTCTACGCATATTACATGAGCTGGTATGCCCTTTAGCTAAAGATTATGATAGATTTGGAAATTATTCTGTAATGTTTCAAGAAATTTTGTACGATGATATTATCAGGAGTAGTGTATCATACTGTTAAGTATTTATTAGTAATTAAACCAATAGAGACAAGAAGACTTCGTAATGCTAGTAAAGCTTAAACAAAGTACACAAAACAAGAAGAAATCTTTTTCCTTTTTGAGGGGGCTGGATGAGGAAGGATGGAAAGATATTTGATCTATTGAACTACTATATTTTATTTTATTAATTTGAATATATAAGCTTAGTTGTAATTTTGAAGTACAATAGTTGTATTTGGAATTTATTTTAGGGTATTGGATCTTGGTTTCAGTTTTCCTTATCCTATTATGTTTTGTATTAAGTTTTTTAGTTTTATATCTAGTAGTTCCAATTAAAGTTAAGCTTCTCTTTCTTCTAGGTTAAGGATGCTTGAAGTCTATATAAATCAATGTACTCTTTGAATTGTGATACAAAATTATATTATAAGAAAACTTCAAGCAATATTAAGCATGTTAAGCATAAAACCTAGAACCATTTGACATATGCGGAGGGGCTCAACTTTAATATAAGACCACACGAAACCTAAAAAAGATAGGATAACACCATTTAAGAGTCTGCTACAATGAACCTTATGTGTGACTCAGCAATCTTTTTTCTTTTTGGGTTCAATTTTCTTTGTTTTCTTATGAATATTTCAGTGAGAGCATTCTCTCAGCGAGCACCTACTTTGGTTACCTTTAGTTACCTTGTTGATAATAAGCTCTGCATTCTTCAACAGCAACAACATGGCCTCTCCTGCAGCATTGCTCAGAACAGGCATAAGAACTGGTGAAGTAACTAACTTGAAATCATTTTTATCCTGCAATACGTTTGAAGCCATCAGCTCATTGCTCAAACAAGATAGAAAAGTTTGAACATATTTGTAGGAATATTCTGTAAATATTTTAGGAATATTTTGTAGATATTTTCTTTATTAAAATCCCTTATTTTAAGGGATCATATCTCCTATTTAGTATCTTTCCTAACTTAGAGTTTAGGCCATCCTAGTTTCCAATACCTTGCAAAATTGTTTCCTGCTCTATTCATTAATAAAAGGCCTAATTCTTTTTCTTGCAAAGTTTGCTCTCTTGCCAAACATACTAAATCATCTTATTTTCCTTCTACATACAAGCCTTCTTACCCTTTTGCTTTGATCCATAGTGATATTTGGGGCCCTTCTCGGGTGAAGAATGCTGATAATTGTAAGTGGTTTATCACTTTTATTGATGATCACAGTAGGATAACTTGGACTTATTTGCTAAAAGATAAATCTGAAACTGCTAGTGTTTTTGTGCAATTTTATAACATGGTTCTCACTCAATTTGGGTCTAAAATCCAGCTCTTTAAATCTGATAATGGCAGTGAATTTTTTGCTAGGTCTTTAGGTGATTTTTTTAAGGAAAAGGGCATAGTTCAGATTAGTTCTTGTGTTGGAACCCCACAGCAAAACGGCGTTGCCGAAAGAAAAAATAGGCACCTTCTTGAAGTTACTCGTTCTCTTCTATTTACCACTAATGTTCCTAAATATTTGTGGGGGGAAGCCTTATTAATTGCCACATATTTAATCAACCGGATGCCTAGTAAGGTTTTAAAATTTCAAACGCCTCAATCTATATTTTTGCAGCACTTTCCTCATTTTAAGCCTATCTCTTCCATTCTGCCACTTAAAATTTTTGGCTGCACTGTTTTTATTCAAAATATTGCTCCTAATAAGTCCAAGTTAGATCCTAAGTCTTTAAAATGTGTATTGGTTGGGTATTCTTCACTTAAGAAGGGTTATAAATGCTATCATCCTCCTTCTAAACGATTTTTCACCACTATGGATATAACATTTTATGAGCAGGATTCCTATTTCACTCAGGCTGAAATTCAGGGGGAAACATGGAGTGATTTTCAGCCACAACAGGTATCTCCTTCTAATCTTCATTCTCAACCTTCAGAATTGCCATCTTGTTCGCCATTACCTGCAGATCTGTCACCTGTGAATGCTCCCATTGATTCTCCTGTAGTACCTATGACTAATTCACCTACACCCACTTTAAACACTCTTCCTGAAAATACACCTACTCCAATTGACAGTCTTCAAAAAACACCATCACCCAAACAGCTTCATGTCTACACAAGAAAAAGAAGACATATCCCTGAGACTGTTTTGCAATCTGATTCTTGCCGAGAATTGGATTTGGGTCCAGCTGCCAAAATGGAAGAAGAAATCAGTAAGTCCACTACTCTAGATGACTTTCCTATTGCTATTAGAAAAGGGGTTAGACAGTGCACCAAGCATCCTATTGAAAAATTTACTGGTTATAATTCATTGATGCCGTCTTTTCAAGCATTTACAGCAACTTTGGATAAAGAACAGGTTCCCACAAGCATAGCTGAAGCTCTAAAGGATCCAAAATGGAGAAGGGCTGTTGAAGAGGAAATTTGTGCACTAGAGAAAAATGCTACTTGGACCATTACAGACCTTCCTCAAGGAAAAAAGGTTGTCGGCTGTAAATGGATCTTTGCTGTAAAGTATAACTCCAATGGCAGTATCCAACGATACAAAGCTAGACTAGTGGCCAGAGGTTTCACGCAAACATATGGGATAGACTTCACAGAAACTTTTGCACCTGTGGCAAAGCTTAACACTATTCGAGTACTCCTAAGTTTGGCTGTAAATTGCAATTGGAAATTACACCAACTTGATGTAAAAAACGCATTTCTTAATGGCAAGCTTGAGGAAGAAGTCTATATGCAATTGCCACCTGGCTCAAAGTCTATTGAAGGTAGCAACAAGGTTTGCAAGCTCAACAAGTCTCTATACGGGTTAAAACAATCACCCAGAGCTTGGTTCGAGAGGTTCACTAAAGTCATTCTTCAAAATGGCTACAAGCAGTCCCTTGCCGATCATACGCTTTTCATCAAGGTAACTTCTACAAATAAGAAAGCTATCCTAATTGTGTATGTGGATGACATCATTCTTACTGGAGATGATGAGGAAGAGATTAGCAATTTGAAGAAGTTGTTAAACAGGGAATTCGAAACCAAGGACTTGGGAAAGCTAAGGTATTTCCTAGGAATGGAGGTGGCAAGATCAAAAGAAGGACTTGTGATCAACCAGAGAAAGTATGTACTTGATTTACTCAAAGAAACTGGTTTTCTTGGCTGTAAGCCGGCTGATACACCAATGGAGGCAAACTTGAGATTCAATAAAGAAGATGAGTCCTTAGTAGACAGAGAGAAATTTCAAAGGTTAGTTGGGAAACTAATCTACTTATCCTTGATAAGGCCAGATATAGCTTTTCCCGTAAATGTGATAAGTCAACACATGACTAATCCTACTGAAGAGCATATGGCAGCAGCAAATAGAATCCTCAAGTACTTGAAGAAAACTCCAGGACACGGTTTAATGTTTAAGAAGACACAAGACAGAACTGTTAAGATTTTTACAGACTCTAGTTGGGCTGGAGATCTCACTGAAAGAAGATCCACTAGTGGGTACTGCACTTTTGTTTGGGGTAACCTTACAACTTGGAGAAGTAAGAAACAATCTGTTGTTTCAAGAAGTAGTGCTGAAGCTGAATTTAGAGCACTAGCTTTGGGGATATGCGAAGGAATTTGGCTACTTAAATTACTAAAAGAACTTGGCACAAATCAAAGGATCACTTTGAAGTTTTGTATGATAATCAATCTGCCATTCAGATTGCCAAGAACCCAGTTCAACATGACCGAACAAAGCATGTTGAAATTGATAGGCATTTTATTGCTGATCAAGTCAACAAAAAGACAGCCACTCTTTCTTACATTCCTTCAGAAGGACAGATTGCAGACATTCTTACCAAGGCTTTGCCAAAACCTGTGTTCAATAAATTCCTATTCAAGCTGGGATTATATAATGTATATTCTCCAGCTTGAGGGGGAGTGTAGGAATATTCTGTAAATATTTTAGGAATATTTTGTAGATATTTTCTTTATTAAAATCCCTTATTTTAAGGGATCATATCTCCTATTTAGTATCTTTCCTAACTTAGAGTTTCCTAAAGTAGTGTCATAGGTTGTATATAAAAACTCTGATTTATGTTCTATTTAGTATAAAAAATACTCTGATTTCTACAATATTAACGGGGATTTATCACACTATTCACAATTTGTTAAAAGAGAACAAGAGATGAATTGAGACAATAACTTTATCAACATGCCAAAACAATCCTCAAGCAGTTTATTTTAGAATTGCAATTGTAAATAAACAAAATTGCATGCTCTTTGTAACGCCCCCTAACCCTATACTGTCATCGGAACAGGGTTACGAGACATTACCAGTCAGTACAGTCCAATTTCGGTCATTAATTAAAATAAATATTTACACACATCCTAGTTTTAAGATGTCGTCCCTTTAATGGGCCCTCGCGGTCCAATATGAACAGTAAATTCAAATCGGGACTAATTTAGAATCACTGCGAATTTTTAGTAAATTTCAAAATTCAT
Organism: Gossypium hirsutum; assembly: GCF_007990345.1. Classification (NCBI taxonomy): domain Eukaryota; kingdom Viridiplantae; phylum Streptophyta; class Magnoliopsida; order Malvales; family Malvaceae; genus Gossypium; species Gossypium hirsutum. The sequence goes on from NC_053431.1 coordinate 125,375,218, forward strand.
ACTACATACCGTTGCCAACCATAATTTACTCATTTCATGAGTACATCTACAACCTAAATGACTCTCATAAAACATCCTAGGTACATGCCATTACCAATAATTAACACACTTTACCTTAATGAATTCGGGATCGAACTGGGATGCTGATTCAACGTTCTATCTTTACTAAACCTGCGCACGGAAACAAACCGTACGCTGAGTATGGTATACTCAGTGGTATTTCCATAATCCGAACACTTAATAATATAACAATTAAACTTAAAATCACAATAACAATTATAAGTATTCATTTATTTGTTTTATAGATAAATTTTCAATTACTTACCATATAAATTCTATACAAGTCATATAACAAACACAATAACATATTTGTTCAATTCTTTTCATTTACTTACCGTATAAATTCTATACAATATATTCACAATTCACTTGTTTTCACACTTTATTTCTTAACAATATACCATTTTAATTCATTCTAACATCAATCATCATCCATTTGAACTTCACTCATTTCATGAACCTTTTGGTTCACGTTTTCAATCTCATATCTCAATTTCAATTCTCAATTCAATTTCTCATTTCATTCCAATAGCTCAATCAATCAAATTCACTCGACTTATCTTTTCACTTATTTACCCCTATTAACAAGACTCGGACCTTGGCGGATACACGGATCCAACCAAACACACCAATATGGCACCCAGTGCCTCATCGGATAGTTCGAAGCAATATTTGACACCTAGTGTCTCATCGGCCTAGCCGAAGTAAAGTTGGTACCCAGTACCTCATCGAATCTATCCGAAGAAATATAGTGACACCCAGTGTCTCATCGACTCGAGGTCGAAGAATCCCTGAACACTTCCAATCCTATGGCATGCCAACTATATCCGACTCAGCCTGATACTGTTAATAGGGTATTCAATTCACTTTCAATTTTTTTTCAATCAATACACATTTTAATTAATCACATAAATTCATAATTCAATACAATTCAATTCACTTTTCAATAACAAATATCCAAATATCACAAATCTCATATTTAAAATTTTCAAACAATTTATATTTCAATTCAATTCAAATAATCAATATATATTCAATATTCAATATATATATCTATATATATACGCCAATTCAATCAATATAAATTCAATAATTTCATCACATACTATATCAATCCATTTCATTTGCAAAACACAATAATTCTTACTTCAAAACACTTAACATACATATTAAGAAATAAATTCAACAATTAAGTATTAGGTTCGGATTATAGAAATACAAACCGTAATTTTCGAGCTAACTCCCGTTGACTTTGTCTTGTCCTTTCTTAGCCGAGATTTCTGATACCACATTGATTACGAAATTAATACAATTCATAATCATTAATACATTACTAATTCATATCTTGAGTTATAGAATTCTAAATTAAGATCCGCTAATTTTTCCTGAAACTAGACTCACAAATCTTCTTACAATAAAATTTTCAGAATTTTTGGTTTAGCCATTAAGTACAGTTTATTCTTTAAATTCACCCCTATTCTGCTGTCTGACAGTTTCGTCCCTTCTTCACTAAAAATTAATTATCTCACAGTACAGAACTCGGATAACATTCTCGTTGATTTCTAATGAAAATAGACTCATTAGGGATTCTAAACATATAACTTTAAGCCTCTAATTATTTTTATTAAATTTTTGGTGATTTTCCAAAGTCGGAACAGGGAAACCCGAATTCATTCTGACCTTGTCTCACAAAATTCATTATATCTCATAATTTACAATTCAATTGCTTATATTGTTTCTTCTATAAGAAACTAGACTTAATAATATTTAATTTCATATTTTATTCATCCTCTAATTCAATTTCTACAATTTTTGGTGATTTTTCAAACTTAAACTACTGCTGCTGTCCAAAATAGTCTTAGTACAAAATGTTGATTTACTTTAATTTCAATTTAATTCTAACTAAATTCACTTACTTTTCTATCTTAATTCATACTTTATTTCTATTCAAATTTCATCAATACTCTCATTTAAATATTAAATTTCCAGCATACTTTCCTAATTTCAAAATTTCATCAATTTAGTCCCTACAACATAAAACTTATAACTTACTTTACAATTTGATCCTATTATCAATTCTAGCTTGAAATTTACTCAATTAAACCCTTAATTCACTATTTTATTCAACATGAACTATACTTGAAAATCTATAAACTCTCAAAATATCAACTTAATTTCATCAAAGTCTTGTTCCAAAGCTTCTAAAACATCAAAATTTAAGAAGAAATGACTTAATTGACTTACCAAATTAAACTTTGAGTCTTGAAACCCAAATTTTCCTTTTTCTTTTTCTTTCTTTCTTTCTCCCCTGTTTCTTCTCTGTTTCGTTTGCTTTCATTCTGTTTCTTATGTTTCTTTACTTATTTATATAATATAATATATAATATAATATACTATAATATAATAATAATTTAATATATATATTTTAACACATAAAAATCTCAGATTTTTATTTTTATGTCGCCTCACTTAGGACAAATGGCATAATTGCCATTTTGGTCCTCTTCATTTTCTCTTATTCTACAATTCAACTTTCATCATTTATTCAATTTAGTCATTTTTCCTAATTACTCTTAATTAAACTAAATTTACTTAATTAAACTCTAATTAACCACTCAATTGACTTCGTCAATATTTTTAATAAATATTTATGAATCCATTTTTCAGAAACGGAGACCCGAAAATACACTTTTTCGGTAACGGTAAAATTTGGGTCGTTACACTCTTGATACTCAAAAACCTGACAATGAGCAAAACAAGTACCTGTGACTCTGCAACCATGAGAACAATCGGCAAAATCAATGGCTGCATAACCAAATTCCTTAGTTCTGCACAAAGAGGTGGAAGTACCTGCATTTAGAAAATCTTATTCACTTGACTTGATTTTGTCTGCAAAATGCAATAGGTAAAGCAACTGAACCATTAACATCTACTCATTCAGTGTGGTGAACCAGAAAAAGTAACAAATAAGGGAGAAAGATGACACTTGAAGATCTTGAAGAATATCAAATGCACATATGAATATCACTTCACAAAATCAAGAACAAGTCTGGTTTCCAATATCTCTTTATTTAGTTTCCCAAATATTTTTAAAGACAGACCCTGCCTAATAACTAAAATGGTTCTTAAAATTCAAATTTGTATTACAAGCTAAGAAAAATTAGGAAAACTGCACTTAGAGAGGCAAATTAAAATCTCAAACCTTATATCGCAACACACGGGAGTCAAAATCTTTCCACATGTCAGATAAAGCTTTTAAAAACTCAGATTTCTGCATGCTATCCTTTTCCTGCAAGGAAACAAAATTTAACCCACGAATTTAGACTTTTTCCTTGCAAATATTTCAAGCAAGTTACTTCTAGATGACTGAGTTTAATGATCATGTGTTAGACGAGCAAAAATTCAAACACATACAAGCAAGTGGTCAAGGAAGCGAAGAGCACGCAACCTAGTGTCATCCCGGAAAAAAGGAGAACCTGCGAATGCAATGAATAAAATTTATAATAATCAAAGTAATCCAAATAGTAGTGTTCAAATGCCAGTTTAGTAATAACCACGGGGGACTCATAGGATAATTCATACACATAATCAAAATTAAAAATTGAGTTTTGATAATGGTGGACCAAGTCTTTCATTAAAAGCACGAACACTATGAATACCACTTAAAAACAGTCCCATTGCCATTTAAGAGGAAGTTCATATTTTACTTTTCACAGCAATTTTAATGCAGCAAAACTCAAAATAGAGAGATTATCAAAACCCAAAACATTCCCTTAAAATATACTTGCATACGGGAAACAAACTCATCTATTCGAAAATGCTTTCCCCCTTTTTCTTTGTTTTGGAGGACCAAACAAAAATTGCAGGGTCTATAAGGTTCCCCTTATTACCAGTAAAATCCAGTGCTGATGGCCTGACAGATTCATTTGCAGAAAGCATCCTCTGTAAGTCATGGATTACTTCTTGTGGAATAGAGGAGAAGGCTTCATTGGGTAAGTATGTCAACGTATTCATATACTGCAGGAAAGAAAGGCAATACTCAATAACTACTACTTTAAAATAGATCCAAAAGAAGTTTTAAGAGGTGAAGCTGAAATATGCATATGTAAACTTTATTGTTTTTTATACACAAAACTTAAAAATAGAGAAAAAGAAAACATAATGAAAGTCAAGTATGCTGCAAAGAATACCTTCAACATGTTTATTTGAATTTGTTGAATTCCAGAGTTTCTAAGACAGTCTTTGCCTCTTTGAGACACATACTTCTCTAATTTGCATTAAGGAACAAATGCAGTGGAAAAAAGCTTTTTCATTTTGCCACATGCATGTTTGAAACATTGCCAAAATCACTGCAAAGCCATACATGTGGCGAAGTGTACCATGATGGGTGTCAAAACTGTCTAGTCTTATGTCTTGACCCTTAAGCCTCCTCAGTATCACCTTTTAAGGCCCGAGACTAGCTTTACAGTTTGCCTAAAGTTGGTACAAAATGGTTATTTTGTGATTTGCTTCTTTAGCCATCATCAAGAAACCAGGAAACACAAAAATATAATATGGGAGTAACCAGAGGCCGAGATAAAAGATGGATTGTAAGTGCATTTTCGGAAAGCTTTATCATTCTAAACCCAGATCATGAAGTACAACGGTTCTGTTTTATCAGATACTTCAAGAGGCAATGGATGACACAACTCTTGATTGGTTATGGCAAAAGGTCATCTAAAAAATTTGACCAGTCACCAATCAACTTTACCTCAAGTAGATGTTCATATGGACTTCACACAAAAGATTGCACTTTTAAAAGAGTCGTCTCAATGAGTTAAAAAAATAACTTAAGATTTGAGAAACATTTTGTACTCCCACTATCCCCTCCCATTAAACTGTAATGGTTGACATTTTTTTGGTCATTTTTTTAGACTTTGACCACTATTGTTTTAAACATTTTGATTAGTTAAAGTTTCTAAAAAATATATTTAAAAACTACTTTCAAAGTTTTAAATTTCTTCTCAAATTTTTATAAAAAAATATAATTAAAATAATAAGAAGTCAAAGTTAAAATTTTTGACTCATTTGGTAATGAGGTTATTCATTTCACACATCTTGGATTTATCTTTTGAGTGTAGTTGTCGGTTCTCTCTTGTTAGGGAAGTACTAACATCTTTGCTCAATTTAGCTAAACTTACATGTGATGTAGGACAATTTGTTGTTATGGTAATATTAGTATCTTTAGCTTTATTGCGCATAACTCTAGGGATTAATTAGCATTAATTGAAATATCTTTCCTTCTTTGTATATCTAGATACTAGTATAAATATGTTATGTAGCATAATGTATATACACAATAAATTCTTTCAAAAAACCCTTTTTCTCTCTACTCTCTTTTTTTCTTCTTTTTCACGGCTGATTACAGCCAAAGCAGTGACAGCAAGGCTGTCTTCTTTCTCTTCTTTCTTCCTCTTTTTCTCTCTCCCTCGATTTTACACTAGTAAAATCTCTCCTAACTTCATTTTGTAACCCTGATTTGAGTTGATCTAATGAAATTCTTTTTCTATCATAAACAAAAAGGGTAACAGGAACTCAAAATGAGAGAGAACCCCTTTCCAGATACTAATATTAGGCTATGTCAAAGAATAAAACTTTAAATTAGTAAGTACCGTTTTGACATTGTTGTGGCAGGCAAACAAAGGCTTTCGAGCAATTAAATGGTAGGCAAGGCATCCAAAACTGAAAATGTCAGAAGAACATCCAGCTGAAGATGCTTTACTACGAACCAGTTCAGGTGCAGTGTAATTCAATGATGGCTGAAGAGGCATCACAGAATCTTCAGTATCATATTCCTGAGCAGACCATATAAAATCATATTATCAGGATGTGATAGCTACAAATGTATCATTATTGCAAACATGGTAAATCCATCAATCATAATCAAGTACTTGATAAAAATGAATATTTGCAAAGAAAACACTAGTAGCCAACAAGTCAAAAATGAAAAAAAAAATCCAAAAGAAATCAAAGCCTAAAAAAGTAGAAAGAAATTGACTTAGAATTGAAGCATTGACACCAAAGCCAATAAGGTGGTTAAAGAATGGAGTTAAAATGGCATTCTAAAAGCACAAACTGCAATAAATAAGACAACCATGTACGACCTTATACTGCATCTATGACATGTCATATTAGAACATAAAAACACACATAACATGCTGATGTCATAACATTAAATAAATTATCAATAGTAAACCGGACTATGTAACTTCTACTTGAGGACGTGTCAGATATGCACATTTGCCTGACATGGATACATCAAAATTTTCCATGTTTATCCCTATATTTTAACAGTCAAACCTCCATGCCCATGCCTACCAAATATGTCTTGAGCATGGATATTTCAAGAAAAACTAAAAAGACAAAGCAAAATAGCCAAAGAAAATGGGTTTCTCTTCATATATTTGTTTCCCTTGTTTCATGTTTGATTTCAGTTGGGTTAAGGAATTGAATTGATATGTAAAACACACTGGCTTATTCTTTGGCTTGCCTTCCTTTTCCCAAAATCCAGCCACCCTTACCACTTGAGCTAAACCTTTAAAATACCAAAGTTTCACTTACGCCATAATGGAAGGCCTGCACATTAGCACAATCACCAGAGGCTTTATCTGTTGAGGTAGCAAAACCAAACCCACCAAACTTCCAGGCTCCACTTGACGTAATCAGGACATTCTGCAAAGAACAAACTCAGTCGTCAGACACCTATACAGTGGTTATGTTCCCTACCCTCAATGATCTATATTGCAGCTCCAAAGGCACATAATTAATCTTTTCTCAACAATCAAGAAAATTGTGAAAAGAAGCAAATAGAAAATGTACCAAGGAATTGTAGGCCTAAGCCTCTACTAAAACAAAACAGTTAAAACTTTCGTAAAAATCAAAAGGAATAAGTAGGATAACAACACTGCACAGATTCTACAGAATCATTAGTTCATAATAACAGCACATCAAAACAATTAAGCAGAAACGAGAAACAAAGATTTCGAAACATTATCAGTATTTGGTGATCGTAGTCGTAGAAATTAGGAAAACAATTAGGAAAACAATCTTAAGAAAAAGGTAAAAATGTAACCTCAGGTGATATAGCCCGATGAACAATACATGCATTGTTATGAAGAAAATTCAAGCATTCTGCAACCTGACGCAAACCATGCTTGACCTCCACCAAACCCATTTCCTGAGAAGCAGAAAAGACCATTTAAATTTGCTATAATTATAAATTATATGATAAAGACATAACCTAGTGGTGTATGATTTAAGCACTAAGCATTCCAAGTGAATCTTCAACAACTTCTTCTGATATAATGACATGTCAAATATAAGAGACATTCATATCCAATGTTGAAAAGAAAGGTATGAGTCAATTTTCCAAAGTAGCAATAACTCTTGCAATATCTTCATGTAAAAGGAAGTTGAGGAGAGTATAGTAAAAGTAGTAAAAGTTTGACTTTATCATAATTGGCATTTGGGAAATTTTTCTTAAAGGGGAGAGGATATTGTTCGACAGTGAAGCTAACCACTGCAAAACCTCACTTTAAATTCACCAAAATTAAAAGGATTCAAAAGCATTACACTTCAATGATTTAAGATTGTGTTTTCCCTTTAGGCCATTCAAAATGTATTTTAATAATTCTCAGAATGAAGTTAGAGCCCATAAACATACAAGTTTAACCTTCTCTTCTCTCCACTCTTAGAAATGGTAAATATTATTTTTACTACTCAGCTCCACTCTAGTAATCACTCCACCCAATCTATCTACTCACTTCCACATTTTAAGTTTTCAACATACTGTTAGATGCATTGAAGCTGAGGCAACAAGGCATTGAGCGTGGCCTAAAAGATATTTTAGTTATAATAACTTGCCATTTAAGCCTTAGGTTAAGCGCCAAATTTTAGTGCCATATATACCTTTCCTCAATGCTGAATCATAATTGAAATTGAAACAACTTTGCAAGTGAACATTTTCCATCTTAGGAAGAACTAACATGGTCCACACAGGGACAAGAGATGTGTTTTCTAAGGTTCTAGTTTTTAAATTCAAAATGAATCTTAAAACATGGATTCTATCAAGTTTTTAAGGTTCTCTTTAATTTCTTTTATCTTTCAATTTTCATTAGATGTACATTTACTAGTAAGAAAGCGATAATGCCAAATTCTCCACTTCTAGAGATTTGAGAGTATTCAACAACAAGTGGATCTTAAGAAAATCAAGCATATAGACTAAAAAAGTTTTGCATGTTTTGTAGATAAAGTTATAATATTTTAAGTTTATATATAGAGAGAGAGAGAGAGACATACAAAAACACACATGCATTGCACTATACTTCACTCAGTCGAACATATTTTTGCACCTTGCACCTGAGACAATATAAGGGTTCTAGCACCTTGTACCCTTAACTGCTTTGCATGTTATTATTCATTGGAAGTATCAGTTTTACATTGTTATTATATAATATCTTTCATTGCATGTCCTACCCTACCGTGTCCTAAATTGTAGAAATTCATGTGTTCCCTTGTCCATGCTCCCTATACTAAATTGCATAAGGTGACTCCCATTCCATCATGCATGAAATTGATCCTGGAGAACTACAATGCTTAAAAAAGACATTCACAGTACTACTTAGAAGCACACAAATTGGTTTCTAGATAGATTCACAGATTTGGATAAACTATATAAGTATGGGAGTAATTTGAAAATTGATATTACACACTATACCGACACCTCTACCGTGAGAGGTACAGTTCGTATCTCCACCAACCGGGACAGTCTTCCTCCGTGAACCCTTCAAGGCTATTACATGGAACACAACAATACCTACCATTCTTGGGTTTGGCCGGCAGCCAACAGACGACACTGAAAGACTTTTCCCAATGAGTTGGCCCTCTCAACAACTATATAACCATTTAAGATTCAATCAATGATACCCAGCATTGGAGTAATTCGAAAATCGAAACTAAGCAATAATCAAATTCAATAATGAAAAAAGAGGCAGTAAAGCACGTACGATCTCTTTGAGTTCCTTAGGAACCTTGGCAACATTATCAACATTCCCAAGCGCATTATCCACCGATGCAAACAAAGGTTCCGTAACCATAGCCATGGCATTCTTATTCTCATCCAAAGCCTGTACAACATGGACCACTCCGGGATGCCTCAGCCTCACCAACCTCACCGCATCCGCCCGTATCAAATTAAAAAACGAATCCTCCACCGCCTTAGACAACCCCGCGCACGCTCGCGCCTTAGACATCGCCTTCTTGTCCAAAACCCACACACAAACTGTGGGATACTGATGGCGATGCGTCCCCTCACGCGCCTTGGCAGAATACAACTTCCATGCAAGGCCAGGACCGGCGGAACCTATCTGGTGGAGAAGCTCGTAATCTTGAAGAGCCTTGGGTCCTGTAACCTCTTGTACGGCTGATTGCACGGTTGTGTGTACGGTTTTCTCGATGACGGCAGCTGTTTTGGCGAAGGCTTGGGTCAGAGTTTTCATATTGATCGACATTTTTGTTCCTTTGGGTGTTATATTTTGTTTTACAAAAAAAAAGGAAAAAATGAAGGGGAAAAAATGAAAGAAATAATGGGATATGAAAGAACGAAGGAAAGAAAGACAGGAAAGGGAATATTGCTCTGTTTATTGTTTGGATGAAAGCAATCCCACCCTCCCTCTCTCTCTCTCTCTCTGTTTTCTGTTTTCTGTTTTCTGTTTTCCTTTTTTTCTTTTTTATTTCCTTTCACACCGAGTCTGCTCTGTGTTCTTATTTTTCCTCTTCATACATAATTTCGCTGCTTTCTTCACATTGGCGCGGTTTTTTCCCGGGATAATATAATTTTTGGTCCCTTAACTTAGCAATTAAGTTCATTTGGTGTCTGTATTTTTTTTGTCCATTTTAGCACTTAAACTTGACAATTAGGTCTTTTTTTGTCCCTAAACTTGAAAGATATAAAATTTCAATATCATAACTTAAAAAGTTCAAAAATTTATATTAATTCTCAAGGTAATAGATATGATGTGATACAATTTTAAAGTGACATATTCAGTGATTTAATAATTTGATTGATGGTTGAACAAGTTAAGTCATTGGTTCCCGATTTAATCGATTCGACTGGTTCGATCGTCGGATCAATAATAATTAATTAATTAATTAAAAATTTATAAAAATCTAAAAAATTTACACTGATTCAACATGTTCAACTATCAATTTTTTTTGTCTCAGTTTTTTTATTTTACCAATTTCAAGCAGTTTTAGAGTCAACCAGTTCAGCCCTTTATTTGGACCATTATATTGATCAGTTCTAGATCCGTTCAGTTCAATCTTGTTCAAAGATCAATATGGATCTAGTTGCTAAGTTAAAGGACCAAAGTGGATCTAGTTGCCAAGTTTAGGGGCAAAAATTTATAGTATCCCCTTTTTTAGAGTTTGTTGAATTATACTTTTTATATTGTTATAGATATTTTTGCTAAAAATACATCTTTGATTCCTCTCAATTTTGATATTGAGTAAATTAATCTCTCTAGAAAAATCAGAGCAATTTAATCTATATTAATTTTGAAAATGAGCAACTAAGAACAATTAATCACAATGTTAATATTTTTCCGTCAATTGTGCTCTTTTTTTTTTGGCATAGTAACAATTTTAGCTTGCTACATTTACACATTTTGCCAATTTGATCATGATTTAATAAATTTAACCAACAACATTTACATATTTTGTCAATATTTATGCATAATATATAAACATCGACGACTAAATTTATTATACCAATCAAATTTATGCATAATTGATAGAAAATATTAATGTTGTGATTAATTATGCTTAGTTGCTCTCTTTCAGAATTGACAGGGATTAAGCTGTTCTATTTTTTTAGATGGACCAATTTGCTCAATATCAAAATTGAAAGGAATTGGAATAATTGTTTTTACCATTTTTGTAAGTTATAAACATATTATAAATACAATCACAATTTAGATTAGGATAAAATATGCTCCAAGTCTATGTACTCTTTATATATTGAAATATAGTCCTTTTACTTTTATTTCAAGGAATTTAGTCTCTTTATTTTTTAGATTCAAAATTCTAGTCCAATTGTGAATACTGTTAAATTCTTATGTTAAATTTAATGGTGTGATATCTTGGAACAAAAAAATTTCTTACTTAATAGCCATGTAAAAAAAATGATATTGTAATGAATTAGAATTTAACAAAAGAAGTTTAACGTTTTGGACTTAAATTTTAAAATCTAAAAAATAAAATGACAAAATCCTTGAATTAAAAGTAGAAGGACTAAAATTCAAATATACAAATAGTACAACCACTTAAGGCATATTTTAACCTTTAAATTATTTATAACACATATTCGGATAACTTATTTCTTCCTCTTCATTTCTTCTACTATTATTTTCAATTATTATATTATATTTTATTTATAACTTTTGATATAATTCATGTCTATGTTACGGTCTATATTCAAGGTTCGCGGTTGCCCCTCTTAACAATGTCGTCACCAAGATTCGAACCTCGGTCCTTATATAACTATAACTTTAAACTTTTCCAAACATCTTATCTTCATAATATTTCATGTCATATTTGTTTTTATTTTACTTATATTTCATAGAATATTATCATTTAAAAAAATTTAGTTAATTTTAATTTATAAAGTAAAACATCAAATAATGTTGTAAATTTTAAAACACCAAATAATGTTGTAAATTTTTAGTATGTAATTTTATAAAAACAATACGTTTGATAAATTTATCATTTTAGAAAAATGAATATTCATTCATGGAAAGAAAACTATTGTAGTTATAGGAGTTGTCGCTCTTTCATTAAAAAAAAAAGAAGACATTTCACAAAATAATGCCGTTTATCTATCAAATAATTAATTATTATATTATAGATATTGTGACCTTTATTTTAATAATTATCTATTAAATATTTTTTTCTGGTATGTTAAAAATTTATTTTAATATTTTCGTATCATTTATGAAAATTATTTTTTTCAAAATTCGTGTCAAATAATATATCTTTTAGATTATTACACTAATTATTATTTTTAAATTGCATACTCATTAATTACATGAGATAGTAGTATGTTTTCAAAATTCCTAACTTTCTAATAATATCATTTCTAAAATTATTAAATCAATTAAATTTTTTTTAAATTACACACTAATTAATTACACGAGGTGATAGTGTGTTGTTATTAAAAAAAAATTAAAAGGGCGTATTAGTTATTTTTAAGCATGATGCAAATTCGTAAAAAGATTGATAATCAAACAATTATTATATAATTTAAAAATCAAGTCATGCCAATTAAAGTTAGCAAAGGTCGAGATCTTAATTTTTAAATACTTTATATTTTGTCATGCACAATTGTAATTCATGAATATGTGAATTTTAATCCAATCAATCAATTTTATTTCATTCTATTTGTACTTCTTATAATTGCTCAAACATATATGGGTGATTGTACTATATTTTTAGTTTGTAAACTCTAAAAAAATACATTTGATTTTACAATAATTCGAATTAAACAATATAAATAATATAATATAATAAAATAATAAGTAATATTAAAGACGAGCAAAATAAAACTTAATGAACTCCATATTACTTTTAAACTAAATACAAATATATTAACTCCTACACTATTTTCTTTACTACACTCGTATTCCTTTTGAGATATACTCCATTACTTTTTCTTTACATTGTTCATTAGCATTCACATTTTGTAAAATCCGACTCTTTAATTATATGAAAATAATGATTAAAGAAGTATTGAAAACTAAAAAAAACGAAAGAATCCGAACCCGTCATCAATTGAAATATGTCACCTTAAATGGTCAACCCAACTCAACCCAACTCAACCCAACTCAACCCAACTCTCCTCTCCATATCTCTAGTTCAGCAAATAAAAGCCTGGTTAGACAAGTCACAACCCACAAAACTGCTAAGAATTAGTGCATTTACTTCTGTTTTTCTTTTCTTTTTCTTTCTATTCTTTGATCAAAAAAATTCCCTAACTCGTATAACAAGAATTTTGACATCACCGTATCAACAAGACATGAAAAAAAACACAGATCAGTCTTCTTCAAAGCAGTTTTCTACAAAGACTTACAAGTGAACTACCCTACCATTTGTTCCAATTCCTCTTGTATGTGGGGATTACACAGGTACACGCTTGCCCTGGTTTCGGTCTAACCACTGCACAGAAAAAAGTTGGTTCAAACATTTCCATATGACCAGATATACATACAAAGGATAACTAAATCTGTATCACCTCGCATGATTTTCACACGAAAGTATAAAGATATAATGATCCATTGGTTACTAGAGCAACTAACACAACAAACTTTAAGCTCACTCAATGGGAAGGAAAAAGGCATCTATGGAAAGAGAGACTGATCATTGTTTTTATCCATAGACTGATGAGTGATGACTTGTATTTTCAGATCATTGCTGATTAAACTACATATTGTGTACAAAGCTTTCACTTGTTAGTCTATATCCATTCCGCTGGCACCATTTGGTGGTGCCAGCAAAGTCTTCAGTAAATACTTAAGATCTATATACGTGTAACTGAAACTAGATGCTGTGATGGAAGGTTCAATTAAAGTATGTTGCAGGCTTCTAAATCGTAGGAACTGCAATAATAATGAACATCAACTCTTCTTTTCTCCTTTCACTGTTTTTTTTTTCCATGAAAAGTTCTTACATGCATGTATGAAATGCTCTCTGTAAGAAGACAAAAGGCAAAAGTTGGAAAATAAAAAGGGTAAGTTTGGGTTTTAGCGACAATCTAAACCATCTTTATCCGTCCATATAGGCTTTTTGATCATCTCCAAGGATGCCAAAGGAATAAAAAAGGTGGAGGCACCATGTGTATACAATGATGCCTTGGGCAAACTAAGTAAAGGGAGGTGCAAAATTCTAAAAATGAGTTTATTAATATTTTGATATCAAAGATGCACTCAAAAACATAAAATAATAATAACAAAAATTCTACAATCAAATATAAAAATGGTTAATGTTATGATTAAAAGAAACCTTGTAGATACTAAGGACTTTTGAAATGCAAAGGTAAACTGGGAAATGAACAACCGCATAAGTACCAAGGGGAATGGATACTTTTGACAACATTAATAATTGATAGATTGTCACTGGTTTTTTGGGGGCAAATAATAACACTAGACAATAATACCCTCCATACCTCGATGAAAGGCTTCTTAAATAAGGTCACGTATTAAGTTCACCCAAAGCAGAAAAAGAAATGAATCTATTAGTTAGTGAACTGCTTAGGCAGGTTCCAAAAGCAATCACTTGTTTAAGTCATCATTGCCTTAAGGTGCCTTGCCTTAGCACCTAAATGTGAACCTGGCAATATTGTGAAGATATTCACAAGTTCTCTCATTTTCTTATGCCATCACTCTCCAACACCAAAGAGAGAGGAGGAATCAATGGTTCGTATTATATTAATATTTGCAAATGGCAACTGAACTACCATGAAAAGCAGGATTAAAACAATCAAACATCTCAGTATTCAAATTATTCAATTATGCTTTAGAGAATTAACCAATCCAATAATCTGCTCCTGTTATACAATTTCATGATTCCGATTTCTATTCCAGTCTCAGTCATGTTGAAACAAGGTATATTTAACATCCTCCTTTCAGCAAATTAAAGAAATGTTGATTCAGTAGCTTATACATTGAATACATAATAAAAGGTTTCTGGAATTTACTTCTTTGAGCTAGTCATAGATATCAATGTGAACTCAGGGTAAGATTGTGTATAGGTTTTCTTTCATACTCTCAGATGATCACACTGTCTGGCGTTTCAAAATTTAAAACTGGTTTAGGATGTATTTAATATTTTGCGGAGATTTTAAATCAGGCAAACAACCAACCAAGAGCAAACAAAATGATAGAATAAAAGCATGCAGTTCCAGCAGACAGTTTATAAGTTATGAAGAAAATTACTTGACTTTCAAACTAAACATACCGTTCGGATAAATGGTTGCTGGAAAAGCCAACCAAGAATAGGTATCCTCTGTATAAACACTGCCAGTGTTGGCCAAAAGCCACTGCAGAAGGGGAAAAACAAAAGAAGGAATGGTAAACATGAAGCTCAAAAGTTAACAGAAGCCAAGGATTTGTATTAAATCAAGATAAGGAAATTTTCATTTAGACCTGAACAGTACAATAAATCCATATGCCTCCAATATCATGCCAAGGATAGGCCACCCAATGACAACAAATAAGAAGCCAACAAAGAACGAAACTGTTCCCTGCATTGAATAGCAACAGATAGTAAAGAAAATGAGCAATGAATTATGATGCACACGTACGCACACGTGTGTATAAGAGAGAGAGAGACCTTAAAATTTTGTCGCTTCAGGAAAAATTGCATAGTGGATTTCAGGCCAATGGTTAAGGTCACTCCTGATATGAAAAGGATCTATTTTAAAAAAATAAAAATTAAAAATTAAAAAGGTGTTATTCAAACATGATTGAAGGGGAAAATGAAACAGTTTGGAATAGAGGTTAAAAACATAATAACAGTGAGCTTACATTTCCCATGGCAAGCAGTCCCTTGTCGAAAAAGAAGACAATTCCCATAAATGAGAAAAATACACCAAATCCCGTTAATCCTAGCCCAATTTCTGTTTTTCATAATTTCATATATTAATACAATGAACGTTAATAGAATAAAATGAACACAAAGTTTGTTCATTCAACTTTTTTTCTCAAAATATTAATGACAAACTAAATCACATTTAAGAGCACCAAAGCACTTCTACCTGCTTCCAAGCATTTTCAATCTCAATAACCCATGCAATCAAACATATAATTTGTTCAGCAAACAGGTTTAGTTCTAAACTAAAATATTAGATTTCAAAGAACAGAGTAAACTAAATTGTCCATTATCCCTAGGAAAGTTTCATAATCTGAAGAGTATTTAATTAGCATTTCCAAATGCTAGAGGGTTTATCACTTTCCATTTCTTAAACAATATCACTGTAAGCATTGCCAAGTAAGCATGGTGGACAAACTTCACCGCCAATAAGATACATACAAAATTAAAGTGAAAAATTGGAACCGCACTCTATTGAAATGCCTCATTTATTAGAAGGATGAGAGTACTAAAACTTAGCCAAGGAAGATGGATGCATATCAATTGAAAACCTTCTACTATATAAGCAAATCGAATGTAAGTGGAAGTTGTCAACTAGCAAAATTATATTCATATTTCACTAACATAAATTTCTTAACACCTCTCGAGTCTGAATAACTCTACATAAGTTACAATAATATCTGCTACGTTTTTTTCAACTTCTATCTACTATTAATATTGATTTGGAAAATAAATAATATTTGATTGCTTTTAACAAGCTTCTCACAAAGCTTAAATCATTCCTAAATTGCCTCAATGTAAAATAAAATGAATTGAAAGAAAGTTCTAACTAAGAAGCAATTATAAACATGTATTAACAAACACCTATAAGACCCGGTAGAGTGAATATAATACCAAAGTCTAGCTATATGTATATGAACAGAATTTCTAGAGATCACACATTGAATTTTGTCCCAAATCACCAGGACTCTCGCAGAAATCATCACAAATTCATAGAAAGCGTTAATTTGAATGGAAGAAGCATTAAAGCACAAAAAAGTTCAACGTAAGAGCTTTACTCTTTCGATCGCTCATTTCAAAGGAAACCATCGTGCTGATTATTCAAATGCCTGTTGCCTTCAAATAGCAAAACAAAGAAAAATAATTCGAATCAAAGCTCAAAACCAAAATACTGAATACGTGTGAGAATATACCCAAAAAAAAACAGATCTACGAGAACAGTGCGTGTACATCAAAAATTCAAAAAAAAAGAAGGAAAATAAATTAAATCACGATCTTTTTACCGAAAGAAAAGAAAACGGAACCGCGGTCCGTACGTTTTCTCGGTAACCAAACACAGAAAGAAGAGATGGAAATTGGAGAAACGAGAACTGAGAGCGAGAGAGAGAGGTTTCTTTGTATCTCTTGAAATGAAAATGAAAAAAAGGACTGAATGAAAGAAAAAAATGTAAGAGGGGTGTGGTGCGTTGCGTTTATAATAAGCTGAGCCTGAGTTGATAAATTGGCGTTTGGGGTTGTTAATTTGGTTATTTATTGGCTTAGGTTGTCATTTATGTTTGTTATTCGCTGTCTTTGCTAAAGACTAAAACGGTTAATCGGAAAATAGCAATATTAGTGACATTAAGAATAAAAGGGTGTGAGATCTTCCTCAATACTGATGGGGCTGTGAGAGTGGATACTGGAAATGCATCTACTAGAGGGGTTGCGAGAGATAGAAATGGATAGTGACTCTTTGGTTTTAATCGATATCTTGGAAAGTACTCGATTTTTTATACTGAACTTTGGGGCATTCTTGAAGGTTTCAAGCTCATCCAAAGAAGAGATGATGATTGTGTAATAATCCTTTCGGACAATTTGGACGTTGTTCAGGCTATCCAAGGGAGATTCTTAGGTACGTCGAATTCTGCTTTGATTCGGCGTATCCAGAATATTCTTTCTCAGGAGAACTTTTGGCAATTGCGTTATATTCCTAGGGAGAAGAATGCAGTTGCTGATTGTTTGGCAAATGGACTTTAAATTCTAGAGTGGATTTGCAATTTTTTTATTTTCCCCTTTTATGGTTCGAAATTTTTTAGAGGAGGATCAGGCTAGATGTTCTTTTTTTGCTCGTATAGATGTAACTAATTAGTTAGTCCTTTTGTTTCTTTTCACCAAAAAAAAAAGAATAAAAGGGTCTGGAGGTCCTCATCTAAATGCCACTTCTCATTATAATCCAATTTTTGAAGGTTCGATCGAAATAGAGTTAACTCTAAATTCAAATGTGCTTGATCCTATGAAGCATTCGGCGGTGGATTTTAAGGATCATATTGGGATTAATGATAATGATTCTTTGGAGGTTGGTGATCTGGCAAATTCTTAATTTGGTATTTCAATCTCAAAACTATGTGAGATAGTTAGGAAAGCAGTGTAATTAGGAAAGGTTGGGTTATTAATAAAACCATTAAGGATTGTGGCGAACATTTTAACACTATTAAAAACAACAAGGTCTCTCTCTTATATTCAATGAACTCTATAGTGACTTTAATAAATTCTCAGATTGATACCAAGCCTAATAAAGTTGTAGCGATTCCAGATAGCAAGCACCAGAGTACTAGAACTACTTCTAATTGGAATGATAGCTTTAAGTAGTGTTATTGTAATGTCTTTTTCAGTCAAAAAAAAAAAGAGAGAATAAAACGGTTTTTCTATAAAAGAAAAAAATAAGACGGTTTAAATAGCATATGACAATGGGGGACTGTGTTTACATTAATAATATCCAAAAAAATACGAAAATGGAATAGAAAACAGATTATTTGCAAAGATGAATTGTTTTAAATAGTAAAAGATGGTGTTGTAAATGTATTAGGCAGCATCACATATAAAAAAATATCTTAATAAAATAAAATAATAATATTTTAATTAAAAAATAATGATGGCAAAATGTGACCTCTTTTTCATCCCCACTTTTTCCTTGTTTTTAATTTTTATATATTTTAGTTTTATAATTTAATATTTTATAGTTTTTGTAATTTAATTTTTATTTCATAAAAAATGGTTGAGTGTTTTATTTCTATAATATTAAATTTTCAATTTTTTATAATTATAAACTTTTTAATATTTAGAATAATGATCAAGTTGATAATTTGTAAATGTTAAGGGTGAAATGTATTAATTTTTTTAGAAATAGAATCATCTTGATAGAATGCATAAAATATTAGTGACTAATTTTGTTATTATACCAATAAAAAATATTTTGTTTAGTTGTCAAATTCATTTTAATAGTGGAGTCACTAGAATTGAAAATATCCCTAACGAGAATTACGAAATTAAAAAAAATTATCATTCAAATTTTTTAGCGAGTTCCTATTTGGATCATCATCAAAATTAAATTTTAAATGCCAAAATGGTTACCTTCGAAGATAGGCCATTCCATTAAATTTAACTTTCAATTCATTTATCTAATAAATAAATAAATAAATAAAACAAGTTGTTATCTATACTATTATTTAAGTTACTATTAAGTCGATGTCATTCTTAATTGAATCACCAAATTGGTTAGGAAGTTATCAGAATATTTTTTTCATGATTAAAATAAGTAATATTATTCGAGAATATTTCAGTATTTTCTCTTTAAAATAATAATAAATATATGCATATGGTAGGATTTAAACTCATGCCAATTGCATTAATAATAACTTTAATTGACCATTCAACTAAAGTTTTTATTTTTTATTTTTTTATACATTTTAAATTTACTATGCACACTTTATTAACTTCATTAGTTGTATATCTATACTATTCAGGGGCGAAGGTAACAAAATTTTTTAGGGGCGGAATTAAATTGTATATTTTTACGATAGTAAAAATGCGATTTTGTCAATTTAATAGTCTATATATTTATAATTTTTAAATGATTAAACCAATTTTTTATCATTTTGGGGGCCAAAGTGAAATTTTATCATTATTAATTTAAAATTTTATAAATTGTAAATGGACCTAAATGGAAAATTTTTAATTTTAAGGGGTCGGGGCCCCTGCCAATACCATTGGCTTCACCACTGATATTATTATTTAAGCTCCTGATTGAGTCAATTTCACGATCAACCAAGTCACCTGCTAAATTAGGAAGTTACAATAATGTCTTTATGTAATTGGAACAAGTAATTTATTTGAATGTATCTTAGTCTTTTCACTTAAAAAAACAAAAAAAAGCATCTGTTGGGATTTGAACCACAGTAATTGCATGAATTAAACTTTTAACTTCTCATTCAACTAATTTTTATATATATATTTTAATACATTTTAATTTTATTATGCATACTTTATTACATTCATTAGTTGTATATATTAATAATATATTGAATTGAGTTGGTGTCGCAAATTAACTTAGCATTGACTCAAGATTTATGACAATATTATGATAAATAATTCAATCTATTTTTTTCATTTTAATAAGGTACATATCATATGTTATTGTTAATTAGTTTCAAACTATATATTTCATTATTTATTTGTATGTGATTTTTAAAAAGATATTTATGTTCTAAATTTAAAGTATGTGATTTTTAAAAAGATATTTATGTTCTAAATTTAAAGTTTCCACGTGCATTAGCATTCGATAGGATTTCACCTTTTTTTCTTCATGTTTATATATATTCTTCACATTTTCTTTTTATTTTTTTCCTTTTGATAGAATTCACCTTTTATTTTTAAGTTAAATTCTACAAATAGTCCATGTATTTACAAATAAAAAATAAAAATATGAAGTTAATCTCTATACTTTAATTTGATCAATTATAATTTTGTACTTTTTAAATTTTAAAATGCTAGTTTTGACCAAAACAATAATTGTTAAGTTCGATTGGTTAAATTCAATGATTAGTTTCGTACTATACGTACAATTGTAGATTTAGTCTATAGTAATTGGATTATTCTGAGTTCTTACACTTCTCAAATTTTGAAATTTCAATATTGATACAAATGATAGTCATTAATCCATTAACTATATTTTTAGTGAGTAATATGTGAAAACAATAAACTAACATGGCATTACAAATATGATAATAAGTTTGGCTTATCAAACCTTTAATGAATTTAACCGTTATTGTTTGGTGATAGAGGTGAGCATGGGCTGGGCCGGGTTCAACTAAAAATTTAGGCCCGCTTGCTAAGCTCGGGCTTGGCCTGAAAAATGGGCCTAAAATTTTGCCCAAACCCAACCCAAATAAAATGCTATAACTCGGGCCCAACCTGGCTCGCCTATATTAATTTTTATATTTTTTATATAATTTTAAAAAATATATAATACATCAAAAATACTAAAAACATTAAAATAAATATTTCCCAACAAATTAAAAATAAATTTTAAAAAATATGTATACTTAAATAAGACTAGAGGTGAGCATGGGCTAGGCCGGGCCAGGCCGAACTCGACTAAAAATTTAGCCCCGTTTGCTAGGCTTGGGCCCGACCCGAAAAATGAGCCTAAAATTTTTCCCAAGCCCGACCCGACCCGCCCATATTGATTTTTATATTATTTTTTATATAATTTTAGAAAATATATAATACATCAAAAATACTAAAAACATCAAAATAAATATTTCTCAACAAATTGAAAATAAATTTTAAAAAAATATGTATACTTAAATGACACTAAGATAGATGCAACTTAACAAGTAAATGTCTCTAAAACAATAACAAAATTAACAAATGTCTTTAAAATAATAATAAAATTAACAATAAAATAAGTTTTATACAATATCCAGATAATAACGACAAAATAATAGTAACATAATGTTAAAATAGTATCAAAATAGGGAGAAAATAACAAGAAAATAATATTAAAAAACTCAAATTTTTTTGTCCTTTAGTGAATTCATGCCAGGCCGGGGCTGGGCCAAAAATGTCTTACTCGAGGCCCGTTTGTTTTTAAATGGGCCTTATTTTTTTGTCCAAACTCATTTTTCGAGCCTATATTTTTGCCCAAATCCTCCCACATTTTGGGCAGGCATTCACCTCTAAATAAAATTAAGATAGATGCAACTTAACAAGTAAATGTCTTTAAAATAATAACAAAATTAACAATAAAACAAGTTTTATACAATATCCAAACAATAAAATAGTAATAACATAATAGTAACATAGTAGCAAAATAGAGAGAAAAAATAAGAAAAAAATATTAAAAAAATCCAGCCCAAAAATGTCTTACCCGAGGCCCGTTTGTTTTTAAATGGGCCTTATTTTTTTGTCCAAACTCATTTTTCGAGCCTATATTTTTGCCCAAATCCTCCCACATTTTGGGCGGGCATTCAACTCTAAATAAAATTAAGATAGATGCAACTTAACAAGTAAATGTATTTAAAATAATAACAAAATTAACAATAAAACAAGTTTTATACAATATCCAAACAATAAAATAGTAATAACATAATAGTAACATAGTAGCAAAATAGAGAGAAAAAAATAAGAAAAAAATATTAAAAAAATAGATTTTTTTGTCCTTTAGTGGATTTGGGCCAAGCTCGGGCCAAAAATGTCTTACTTGAAGCCCAACCCATTTTTTAAATGGATCTTATTTTTTTGTCCAAGCTCATTTTTTGAACCTATATTTTTATCCAAACCCTCCCACAGTTCGGGCAGACATTCGGGCCGGGTTGGGTGGCCTTGCCCATGATCAGGTCTATTTGGTGAGGACTGAAATGTTAATTTTTAAAAAAAATAGAAATATTAAAATGACCAAATTAATGTGTAGAGATTAAATTCACAATTTTCAAAAGGTGCAGGGAGTAATAGCAAATTTTAACATTCTTTAATTATTCAAAGTAACGTGGAATTATTATCTACTCAACTTTTAATGTTATTGATGTGACAGCTTAATTTAAGGGTGAGACAAAAATTGAAAATTCCAGAATCAATATATATGAGTGGTATTTATGATATTTTGGCTTAAAAATTGATTACTTGTATTGATTTTTTTTATGTAATTTATAATTAATTTTTTGTATTGTAAATAAATATTTTATATTTAAAATAGTGAAAATAGTTTTAAAATATCATATGAGAATTAATTTTAAAAAACACTAGAATAGTTATAGATTATTGTTTTTCTTTAAAAATATAGTTTTAAAAATTGTGAAAATAGTTTAAAATTTTATCAAATAATGATTAGAAATACATAAAAAATTCATTTTATCGAAGTAAAACTCAAACTAAAAATTAATATGAGAAAATCGTACGGAACGAATTGGTGCTATTAGAATTGTACGGAACGAATTGGTGTGATTAATACGGGCCTAAATTTTAATTGGTGCAAAAAGGAGAGTTGATTACACCAATTTATTATTGAAATAGTACACACGGACTAAAACCGTTGGAACCAGTGTGGAATTGACTACATAATTTTTAACCTCAAAATTTTTAAAACTTTATTTTAAGCCTAACATCATATTCTTGATTTAGTGTCAGGAATCATACTCATTATTATTTTTTGATATTCTTCATGTTTATATTGCAGCAATATCAAATATTCATAATTACGTCTTAATAATATGTTCTTTAAATTTTAGACATTTACTTTCTTTTAAAGATATAATGTGTCTAACAATTACCTCCAGCATTGCTTGATATTTGTATACAAAATCATATCCAAATTTACGTGTTAAGTACGTATAGTTGAATTTGCACATATATCATATGCATAGGTGTCGTTCTCCTCTTTCGGCTATTATCCAAATACATGTAATCCATACAACACCTTTAGCCAGCTTTCAGCCCCATGGTTTGACCTTCAACACTAGCCGACACCCTTGAATTGACCCACCTCATTTACTGTCCTTAGCCACCTTACCCACACACCCACACTTATAATAAAGCCCTCTTTTAATCGACACACAACACAAAATCCCCTCTCACAAAACCATGAAGAAGAACAACCACCTTTCTCCTTCACTACCATGGACGACCCCTTTCATTATTCTTTCAATCCTGACCGTCCATTCCATCAAGATCACTTCAGCCGCTTGCCACGTGGATGATGGAAAAGGCCTCTTAGCCTTCAAATCGGGTATCACCCAGGACCCGTCAGGCATGCTCAGTTCATGGAAATCGGGTACGGATTGTTGTAATTGGGCGGGTATAAATTGCCGTGAAAACAATCGGGTCACCACTATTTCTCTTTACGGGCAAGTTGATAAACCCGACAGCTACTTGACGGGTACAATCTCTTCTTCCCTTGTAAAAGTCCAAAATCTAGACGGTATTTACTTTGTTAACCTAAGGAATATTTCGGGTCCTTTTCCGGATCTTCTTTTCGGGTTACCCAAACTCTTATATGTTTACATTGAGAACAGTAAGCTTTCGGGACCCTTACCTGTGAATATTGGTAAGTTAAAACAACTTGGGGCCTTGAGTCTTGAAGGGAATCGGTTCACTGGATCCATACCGAGTTCTATCTCCGAGTTGACTCAGTTAACTGAGTTGGTTCTTGGGAAAAATGAATTCTCTGGTCATTTCCCGGCGGGGATTAAACAGATTAGGAACCTTAGTTACCTGAGTTTAGAACAAAACAAGCTGATGGGTACCATTCCGGATATTTTCAAATCGTTCACCGACCTTAGAATTCTTAGACTTTCCCACAATGAATTTTCGGGGAAAATCCCAGAATCAATATTGTCTTTGGCACCGAAATTGGCGTACCTTGAGTTGGGCCATAATCGTCTGTCAGGGCAAATACCGAGTTATCTCGGAAAGTTCAAAGCATTGGACACTTTAGATCTTTCATGGAATTCATTCACAGGGGTAGTACCTAAAACATTTTCAAACTTAACCAAAATTTTCAACTTGGACCTTTCTCACAATTCTCTAAACGACCCATTTCCCCAAATGAATGTGAAAGGCATTGAATCACTGGATTTATCGTATAACAATTTCCATCTCAAAGAAATCCCAAAATGGGTCACTTCATCTCCGATCATATATTCACTCAAGCTAGCAAAGTGTGGGATTAAAATGAACTTAGACACTTGGAAGCCAGCGGAAACTTACTTTTATGACTACATTGATTTATCGGAGAATGAGATAACAGGTAGCCCAGTTGATTTATTGAATCGAACGGATTTCTTGGTGGAATTTAAGGCCGCCGGGAATAAGTTGAAGTTCGATTTGGGGAAATTGAGAATCGTTAAAACACTGAAAGAGTTGGATATATCACGGAATTTGGTGTACGGCAAGGTTCCTGCGGCCATTACTGGGTTCAATAAATTGAATGTGAGTTATAACCATCTGTGCGGGCAGCTTCCCAAGAACAAATTTCCTGTTTCTTCATTTGTGGGAAACGATTGTTTGTGTGGACCTCCATTATCGCCTTGTAAACTGTAGCTGGTTAACAAGTGTTTGTGGAAATGTCACTGAGGTTAATATAATCAATAAAAGTGTTTGTGAAAATGTCACCGTGAGTTATAAAGATCAATAAAATGTTTGCTACTGCTTTTTTAAGCTAAATTTTCTGTATTTGATGTGTACTCCTTTTTGCCTTTGGCAAAAACAGAAATATTGAATATTAATTAGTGTTTCGTGATTTTTGTATTGACTTTTGAGTTGTTGTAATCTTAACAATGCTAGCCACGGGTTAAAATGGGCTTTATGGATTTAAGCAATATTCTTCCAACCATATCTGCGGATGAGACTGGTTGGACAGGAAATTCATTTGTGTATAGGTTCGATTCAATTAGAGAGGTTAGATTAGTTAATCTATGAAACCATTAAATTGAACTTAAAATCGATTAAAATATTAAATGAATGGATTTTTCCCTATTTTTTTATTTTTATGCATTATTTAATAATTTATTTGATCAAATTAATTAGATCGATTGAATCGAAAATTGATGATTTGACTAATTTGATCACCAATTTATTCTGAAATCTTTAGATTTTAAGGCATATAATAGGTTTATGGTTAAAATATGATACTTTGTTGTTAGCCTCTATAATTTAATTTGATCATTTTAATCTTGTTATTTTTGAATTTTAAAATTTTAGTCCTAAACAAAATAGCAATAGTTGAATTGATTTAGCTAAATCGTGATATTTTAAAAAATTACGCAACAAACATACTATCACATGTTAAATGTTATTTATAAGCTTATTAGTTGCACATAATACACATGGAGAAGTTACATTGTTTTAGTTAATACATTTAACGACCACTAATTGGGTCAGGATTGAAATTTCAAAACTCGAAAAGTACAATGACTAAAAATGACTAAATTTAAAACCGGGATTGAACCACAGCTTACAAAATCAATAGCAAAATGTAGTTTTCGAATTTTGAGATTTATATTCTAACTAAAATATAGCTATTAAATTCATTAAATCTAGCCACTATTTCCAAACTTTAATATGACAAATTTATTATCACATTTGTAATGTAATTAAGCACGAAGTATAAAATTAAATTGAGGCTAGATATGAATCATAATTTTTTTAGAGCCAAAGTGTAAACTTACAATTAGACTAACTTATAATTTTTTAATTTTGAAAGGGCTACAAGATCATTCTTAGTCCATGTATTTGCCAAATTTTGAAATTTCAATTTTGATTCAATCATCCACGTTAAATCCAATAACAAACTTTTTTTGGGGGGTAATATTTAAAAATGGTAAGTTGACATTACATTCAAGGAACATAGGGGCAGATGGTGGCCTTGGCCCCCAAAATGGTGAAATTCTAAGAACATGCACAAAGTACGAGACTAATTGCAAAGTTTAACCAAATGGATTTAATTGCTACCGTTAGAAAAGGACTAAAACTTTATAATTAAAAAAGTACAAGGACTAACTTTCACCAATTCGAAAAGTACAAGGCCTACAGTAAACTAAATTAAAGTACATAGATTAAATTCACAACTTACCCATAGGAGAAGGACCAATAGCACAATTTAACTAAACAAATTGTTTTGCGAAATGACCGCAATTTTTTATGCACTATGACTGCGTGCTCCGCATCACCGCATCACGTGATAAAAACCTAACAGTCCAACATTACATAAAAAACTAACTCGGTGAGAAACTGATTGGTCGCTACTTTGACTTAAGATTTTTCTAATTTCTCGGCTCTGTTTATCTATGGCTTCGTTCTTATTTCAGTTTCTATTTCTTCATCAGAATCTATCAGATTCTAAAGGCGACTTTGATTCGTTTGTGATTCAAACTCAATCAAGTATTTGAGATTTTTGTTTATATCATTCAATAAAAGAAATGGAGACCGTCACACACTCCTCGCCGTTCGATTCTTTTCTCGACCGAATGCGAAACCCTGCTTCTCTCGATCTCGTTCGCTCCATCAAGAGGTTTTTATCTCTCCATTTTTTGTTTAATTTAGTAGTTTAGTTCGCTTTTAAGGTTTTGTAATGAATTTCTGTTATGTTTGAAACTATGAATTTGGATTTGATTTGATATGTATATATCGTAAGAATGAAATCCATGAAGTATGAATTAATTAAGTAGGTTTCGATGGAAAGTATTCATAAATTCCTTAGTAATTTAAAATTCATTGCTAAATAGGCATCAAATCTATAGATTTGAGAAATAATCACGGATGCTTTGTAAGTTATCATTCAATTTACGCTATTTTTAAGTCCAAATTTTAAAATCTAACTTCTCTAATGCTACTTTAGGTTTATATATATATAGGTTTTGAGTTACTGATTTCCTTTGATTTCAGCTTCATTGTATCGTTTTCATATACTGCGTCAAACCCTGAAACTAATGGGAAAAGAATACAAGAGTTCTTCCAGACAATGGAAGATGCTATAAGGGATCATCCTTTATGGGCATCCTCGTCCGATGATGAAACTGATAATGCCTTGGAGGTATTCTTCCACTTGCTATTACTTTTCTTTTATTTATTCTAACTATTTCGTACTTAATAATGGCAATCTTTTTTTGAGAAATATGTGTTAATTACTGCAGGGTCTAGAGAAATATGTGATGACCAAATTACATTCACGGACCTTTGCTTCCACTCCTGAGGATGTCAAGATTGATGCAGAGATCTCAGAGAAGATATCTTTATTGCAAACCTTCTTGAGGCCTCAACATTTGGACATACCATCTGCACTTCAAAATGAAGCTGCGTGGCTGGTATGTCTGTTTTTCTCATTATTAAATAATTGTGGGAATTTTGTTTAGTGATAAGTTCTATTGATTTGATGCTTAGCTTACAGTCATACATGTGGTTATTTAGTGCAATGTTAAAGCATTGTATGTGGATTTTGACGGGACTAGTTATTTTCAGCCCAACTCACCTGTTATCTGGTTAATTGTCAATATAGGAATGACTCTAGGAATATTTTTCACTTTGTTATATGAAGCTTTCTTTGTTACATTCTAAAAGAGAAAATCTTTGAAAGAAGAAATGATTCTAGATACCGTGACAGAATGTAGTTAATCTATTCAATCTTTTTCTATGGGGGGGACAAATTGGTTAAAAAAGATTCACTTGCTTTTGCAAAATTTTACATCCTCAAAAGTTCACAATTTTATGCTTCATTGCTTCAAGTAAATGATCAGTGGTTCATAACTTTGAAATCATCTAGATGTACTGCATGAATGGACTAGTGTTTAATACTTTTCTCCTCAAAAGGCAATAAATCATAGAAAACTTACTTTTTACTTTCTAAAAGAGAAAACCTTTGAAAAAGGAAATAAGTCTAGATATTGTGACAGACTGTAGTTAATCTACTCAAAATCCTTTTCTATTTTTTTTTTTGGGGGGGGGACAAAATGGTTCAAAAAGATTCACTTGCGTTTGCAAATTTTTACATCCTCAAAATATCGTGATTTTATTTTCAGATTGGTTCATTCCAATCTCTTAACCTGTGGTTTTTGAAGCTTACATGTATTTAAACTAGTTATGAAACTTACTAGTATTTGGGGAAAGGGTTAATATAGATTGTGGACGATATCAAATGTGAGTTAGGGAATACACATCATCTTCTTACATTCTGCATCATCAGGTTTTCTAAAATCTGCATCACAGTCCTTTCTCTCATGAAGAACCATCTAAACAAAATTTCATATCTTGGCAATCAGTGGAGGATTAGTTTGCTTTTTGACACAGTTTGATTATGATTGTATTGTTCTGTTTATGTTTTTGCTGAACATGTCAATGCATTGGAAAATTCGTTTCTGGTCTTTGTTTTCATTCTGTTTGGCCAGGTATTAGTTATGTGATGATTCTTCCTCCTAATAAGTGGTAATACTTTTCCTTCCGTCTTTCAGCTTGCAGAGAAAGAATTAAAAAAGATCAATGCTTTCAAAGCCCCTCGCGACAAGCTTCTTTGTATCATAAATTGTTCTAGGGTCATCAACAATTTATTGCTCAATGCTTCAATTTCAGAAGATCATGTTCCAGGAGGAGCAGATGATTTTCTTCCCGTTCTTATATATGTTACGATCAAGGCAAGCTCTCCTTGGTAATAAGCCATTCTGCGAATCATCATTCTCATCTCAATTTGTGGATTCTTATCTCACATTTCAATCCCAGCCCCGTTATTGCAAAGTTTGATGT
Organism: Gossypium hirsutum; assembly: GCF_007990345.1. Classification (NCBI taxonomy): domain Eukaryota; kingdom Viridiplantae; phylum Streptophyta; class Magnoliopsida; order Malvales; family Malvaceae; genus Gossypium; species Gossypium hirsutum. Next base: position 125,404,501 of record NC_053431.1, read on the forward strand.
ATGCTGGATTCAATTTCATTTTCAATTTCATCATAAAATCTCTGAGAATTTATGGTCAATTTTCTCTAGTCTTGACTTCGATTACATTTTTGAAAATGCACCAAGCTTTTTACATCCTGAAAATTATTGATCTTTTTAGTTCCTTATTCCAAGGTTGGTAGATGATTGAAGTATCATGCCTTGTCTGTCATATTTGCATATTTCCTCAACCTTCTATTTTTCTTGGTGTCATCAATGTCTATACCCCCAAGTTTTTTATGGAAACAAATCTTTTATCCCTTTTGTGGATGGTTGCGATTATTTCTCTAGCAGTCGATCCTCTTTTTTTTTTATCTTTTTGTGTGCACATTAGTGGGTTTTGGTGGTATCACTTAATCACAGATTTTTCATTGTGATGAACAAGAAAATCGATCAATTCGGGATTTAGGACTTCATTGGCATGTGCTTTAGGATTAAGCTTTACTTTCTTTGGCCTAGGATTATTCTTTACTTGCTTCTCTTTTTGGCTACATACTCAATCCGGTCTACCATAAGGTGCTGGTTGTAGACTATTATGTTGATTTGAAGACTTAATGATCACTTTCTCCCTGATGTTAGCTAGTTAAATCTCATGGACAGGCCAATCCTCCACAGTTACATTCCAACCTCAAATCCATACAGTTGTACAGGAGGCAGTCGAAACTCGTCTCAGAAGCAGCTTACTATCTCACAAATCTTGTTTCAGCCAAGTCTTTCATTCTAGACTTAAACGCCAAATCACTTTCTATTGAAGAAAGTGAATTCATGGAGAGTATGGAAGCAGCAAGGTTGGTTAATAGAGTGCCACAAGAAACCGTAACCACCATCGATAATAGATCAAAATTCGGAAAACTGATGGATCCTGGTCCATCAACACTGTTGCACGTGAAAACACAAACTAACATTAATGGTGAATTCGATATCCATGGTTCTATATTGAGTTCTTTATCCTTGTATGTTTACTCATAAATTTGTCTAATTTTTTATCATTGATATGCCTATTCTTGTTTCAGGTGGATCAAACTATCCTTACATGGAAGCCGAAGCTGGTGAACTAACAGTTGGCGATGTGGAGAGATTACTTAGTTTGTACAAGGATGTAGTAACAAAATATACCAGTTTGTGCAACACTGTTAGACACCTTTCTGTTTCCAGAACACAGACATGATGAATCGTTGAGAGAGCCCAATGGAACACACAAAGACACTTGTAGCAAGGAGACGGAAAAAAGGTAAAGAAAAAAGTTATTTTTTTTGCAATATTTACCAGTTTGTCTAAGAAAAGATCCTTTACCCAAATAAATAGAATTTTTCCGAGTTCCATTAATATATATGTTAAACGTACAACAATATTGTACAAAAAAGGTGGGAGAAAAAAAAACCCTATATTAACAGTCTCCCCTTTTTAAAGCTATTTAGGTTGTTTACACACATTGCACTACATACATTCATCGTACTGTCAAGGTAGTAGTAACTTGTGAACCTTCATTACTTCCCAAGTTTCCCCTACAAGAACTGTTGAGCTGTTGAGAAAAATTTCTAGCTTCCTTTCCAGAATTAGTAATGGTTAAAGATTTCTTGTGAAGGGAATTTGTACATCTCATGCATATAAACATTGAAGGTATCGCATCGGCATTGTCGATCCCAGCACACCTTGTGTGTTGCCAAACACTGCATTTATCACAAGCCAACATTCTTTCACCATCATCATCCCTGGCCCCACAAACGCAGTCAACTGTCCAATTTTCTGTTCCCCTCTCCATTCGAAACCGATTAAGGCCATGTCTTGATGTACATTTGCCTCGTACTCGAACTGCACCACTTGTGCCAATCAACAATTTCAAGGTTATGCTGTCTTCTACGGAACCATAGTCAAGTAGGTCCTCAATTTGAAGCCTCTTAAACATGGCATATACATCTTCAAAAACTTTTGTAGCTTCAGTTTTAAGGTCACCGACAGTAGCACTGAGAGGTAGAATGATAAGCTCGGGGGGTGGAACTGGATCATCTTTAGTAGGGTTAGAAAGCTCTAAATGACACCAAACACAAATAGCGAAGGGATTGTGAGCATTTGGTTTGTAGTCTTTCAAAAATTGCTTGCAATCAAGAAGTTTAGTAGCCAAATCCATCACGCGTTCCCTTGTTGAATGAGGCCTGTATGTCAACATGGTTTCAGGGTCGAGCAAAGAATCTAACATATATCTTAGATCACTCTTAATGTGTTCTTCTGATGGGCAATTCGAGTCGTAGAGCAAAGAACAAGGAGTCTGAAGCCTGTTTGCCATGATAGCAACGAGACATGTTAGCTTAAAAGATGTGGCAAAAACACAAGATAGTAACCAAACCAAAATTGAATTTGCCTTTGCCTTTGCCTTACCTGAACTCGATATCACTGGAATTCAGATTGGAACGTGCCTCAACTACCTTTCCATTGGGTGCCAATTTCCCTCTCAAGTGTTTAAGGCAGTAATCGAGTAGTTCAGGGGATCCTGCCTTGCACATGACACCCTTAAGAGCACGCCTAGTCACCCAGTTCGGACCTGGTGCTGCAGCCAAGAGCACTTTTATCATACCTTGCTGCAACTTCTCTACATCATTTCTTGTCCACGCACACAATACATTAGTGGAAGATTTTGACATTTTAGATGCTTTAGGCAGTGAGGCCTTGTGGCTGTCAGTAATTAGTCTTAGGAGGAATGAGAACAAATCTCTAAACGTTGAAAGTTCCGAACATGATAAGGATTGATAAAAAGCAACAATGTTCTGAAGGCGAGTTCGGGATTTATTCCCTTGAAACAAAAGTGCTGACAAAGGCATATTCGAAAGGTCATCCACTGCTCTCTTGTAAGCATCTTGTGTGAGGGCATAGCTTCCTGACCCAAACTCATAACCCCAATTACCATACCAGGAATGACCTCTGGCAATTGCATGTAGTAGCCTGTATTCCATACCATATTTCTTTGATACATCCATCACAGTAACCTTCCTGTTCAAAAAAAAAAAAAACCAATGTTTTGAGTATTATAAATAATCACAATAATGTTGTAGTAACCTTTTTGTGTGTGTGTTAACAGGTCATGAAAACAAATATATGGACACGATGATGACACCCAAGGCATGCACAATGATAGTCTGAAGCTGAAAGGACAAAGTAAAATATAGGGATGGGTCTTTTCCTTTTTTTTCTTTTGCCATCTTTGACATAATGTAAGTAGAATTTTACCAGATGGAATTACCTAACAGTAATAATATCTAATGGTCCTATTTTTACTTAACATTTTGAACATCTTTCACTATTGCTTAGTAAATCCAAAATAGGAAATTATGTGATAGAGAAAATATGAGGGAAATAATTAATCAAAAGGGTCAATATAACTAAACTGGCAATTAGGTACACTGAAATAGACAAATGTAAAAGTTTGATGACATGAAACTATAAAACTATACCATGTCATCACCTTTAGGTGTCACAGTATGAAATTTTGATGAAATACAAGTTCAAAGAACAAAAAGAACCTAATTGCCATAAACTTGACAACTAAATCCATTTTGATCCTAGAAATTGACAAATGTATACATTTAATAATGTAACATTATAAGATACCATGCCATCACCTTCAGATGTTCAAAGGCCAAAATGAACCTACTTGTCACATTCAAGTACCAAAGTGAACCTAATTACCATAAAATTGACAACTAAATCCATTTTGATCCTTGCAATTAACAAATGTATACGTTCAATGACGTAACACTATAAGATTGTACCCTGTCATCACCTTTAGGTGTCACATTATCAAACTTTGATGAAATACAAGTTCAAAGACCAAAATGAGCCTAATTGTCAAGTTCAGATACCAAAGTGAACCTACTTGCCATAAATGTGACAACTAAATCCATTTTGACACTTGAAATTGACAAATGCATAAATTTAATGATGTGACACTATAAGATTGTACCAGTTCATCACCTTTAGGAGTCACATTATCAAATTTTGATGAAATTCAAGTTCAAACACCAAAATGAACATAATTACCATAAACTTGACAACTAAATCCATTTTGATCCTCAAATTTGACAAATGTATAAGTTAAATGACATGGCACTATAAGATTGTACCATGTCATCACCTTTAGGTGTCAGTTATCTTCATCCAAGTTCAAAGACCAAATGAACCTAATTGCCATGCCCAGTTCAGGGTATAATATTTATATTAACTCTAATCAAAATGAAAAGAGGTAGAGGTCCAAACCTGACGGATAAAACAGTACTTAATCTATCCCAGAAGTTCATGATATGAAAACCAGAGAGAAACTCAGAGCCTCCTTCTCTACCATTAACAGTGAGAAGATGGCCATAACCATTAGAATGAACAACACCATGCAGCAAATGAGTATTATTATCTTCCAACTGTGAATACCCCCATTCTTCAACATCAACATCATCTACTCTATTACAACATTTGCATCTCCTGCGTCATTAAACATATCAATCAATTCCCCAATTTATACTTCAGATGGCACTGTTAAACAGAAAAAAAAAAGGAAAAAAACCCCAAAATTGAAACAAAAAAAGTTTAAAAAATCTTGACCTTGAATCTGAGATATGGTGAGGATTGGCGCAGATCCCATGATCACAAGAAGACTTTATTATAAAATGATATCTCTTTTTGCAAACTGGATGGCCGCTCCAACCTTTTGTTTTTTTCATTGTTCAATCCATCAAAAAAATCACATATTAATTACACATTAGCTTTGTCATTTCTATAATTATGAAATAACTTGAGCTTAAATCATATTTAAATACTAGAACTGAAGACAAAAATCATTTGATACTCCATAGATAATTCAATCTGGATAATTTTTTTAAAAATTAATATACATGTAAAAAAAATATCCATTAATTTTTCTAACAAAAACAGTTCACCTAAAAATTTCACTATTTTAGTTATAATTTTTAAGTTCGTTCTATGTGTGCTCTTTTTAACTAGAGCTTAGTTATTCTAAAGGATTTTTTTGGTTAGTTTTGATTTTTTTTTCAAAATAATGGACAAAAACCAAACATGTGAAGCTACAGTAGACTTCACCCGAACCGGGTTGAGAAAGCGAGTCAACTCACCAACGACACGGCACTGGTCACAATACACAGATCTAGACGATCTAGTGACATCTTCCTCGATGACATAAAGCGACACGACGATCGGCGAAGGATCGTTGGCGTCCGGATCAAAATCGCCAAATCTAAACAGGATCTGCCACGTCATAAGGCAAGGAAGGACAGGCGGAGCAAAGGCCGTCGTGAGTCGAGCGTTAGCAGAGAGGAAGCTCCGAACAGCGTCACGGAAAGGCTTCCCGGAAGCGGAGGCGGCGATAGAAGGTGAAGGAAAAGCGAGGAAATCGGAGAGGTCGGCACCCGCGGTGATCCTGTTAGACCTACGACCCCTCTTGAGTGGCCTGGTTATGCCGTGATTCTCAACCATTAGGTAATGTTTCTTTCAATTTTGTTGGGTTTCTTTTTTTTTTGGGTGATTTGGGACAGTGATAGAGTAGCGAGTTTAAAGGCCTCTTTTAAGCTTTTTCTACAAACAAAAATAATAGTGAGTCGACTCGAGTCCTACTGGAATTAGAACTAGGGTTTTTATTGTTAAAATATCACTCTAAGTTCCCATACTTTTTAAATATTTAAAATTTAATCTTTATACTTTTCAAGTTTTAAAATCTAAGTCCACCTGTAAATTTCGACTAAAATAATATATTGTTTAAATTTTGCAAAAAAATTATTTAAACCCTGTCGGATTTTTAAAAATTTTATTTTAATCTTAGAATTAGTGTCTAAAAAAGGAATAAATTTGTGTTTCTTTGCTTCACTCCCTCGAGTTTATAATTTTTTATGATAAATTTAGTAATATTTTTAGTTTATTTTGGTAAGTTATACAAAGTGATATCTAAATTTGATAAAAATATTTGATAAAAATAAAGTTAAATAAATGCAATATCTAAATATAAATAGTATCTAAATATTAATATGGTGAAAAGTAAATCTAAAACAAATTTACCATTCAACTTACTTTTCTTTTCCTAAATTTTGTTGATCAATATTATCCTAAATTTAAAAATATTTTGTTAAAACCCAATTCTACTTTGAACATGTCTATTTTATATAAATCACGTCCCCTATCATCATTTTTTACTTCGGCCCTGCTATGAAGTGAGTATTTTTTTATTTTCAAATGTTACACCAATGAAATAAAATTTTAATTGAAGTTAACAATTGGAAGCGGAGCAAAACTCAATTTTAACTGAAAAATAATATAATTAGTTTTTCAATTTTGGTTTAATCAGATGAGGTGGTTTTGTTGGTTTCGTCCTCGGTTTAGTTGAGTTTGCCAATCGTTTCTCAATTTTTGAATTTCAAAATTGGATCAACTGAAAAAATTGACTTATTATATTATTTTAATTATTTAACTAAATCCATGTTGGTTCGGTTTGAACAATTTTATCAATGAAAGTTGATCAATTTGGTTTTGATGTGTTCAAGTCGGTTGTAAAAAAAAACGACCGAACAGACCGACTAAGCTGATTGTTAATCCTTGGACCTAAATTTTAAAATTTTAAAAATGGAGGGATTAAATTTTTAAAAATAAAAGTAATTGGATTAAATTCCAAATGTTTAAGTAGTACAGGGACTTGAATTAGATTTTAACCCCTTTTTTGGCCTTTACAGTATTTCTGTTTTGGAGGGAGACTTTGGCGGTTCTTTTTTTTTTTTGGGTAATAGGCGGTTCTTTTTCCTTTAGTCTTTATTCGTAATAAATTATAAAGCCTTATCTACTTATTTAAATAATTGATTAATTAATTATCTGACACGAATTTTAAAAAAAAAATCAACTGGACTTCATTAATCCATTAATTTATTAACCTAATCTAAACTCAGTTCAGTTAATTTATTCATAAAAAAATAATTAATAATTTAAATTTATACAACTCGAGCTTAAATTAATTATATATTTCTTTATTCTAAAAAAATATTTTTGTTCATCAAAAACAATGTCGCAATTCGCTAACATCTATACTAATATTTCCATATAAAAGATTACTATTTGATATACGGGTGCATAAGTCCTATGTAAATATATTTTTATATAGATTTTTAGTCCAATTAATTAAATTATTGATTCTCAATTTAGTCGGCACAGATAATTTAAAGTACAAAATTTATTAAAAATACAAATTATTAAAAAATATATAAAAATGATTTAATTAATTTTTTTACTTCTTACATCATAAATCATAAATTAATATTTCGATTAATTCACGATTTAACTGATGGATCTAATTCAAAAATATTATCCCATACACCATAGTAAACCATATTAAGTGACTTCATCAATTTTCTCAAATTTGCAAATTTTCTCCAAATATTTATTCAATTTTTAATCTATTGTACTTGTTATTGAATCTTGATTAAAAACAAAACAAAGAAAGGCACTCAAGTGCGAATGCAAGGGGCAGGTAAAAGTTTGGCCCTAAAATGAAAATTTGTAATTCCATTACCTTAAAAATTATAATTATTATATTATAAATTTATATGTATAATAAAATTGTATTTTAATATTCAAAAACGAAAAAAAATCATTTAATCTTTTCTAAAAATAATCTCTCAAAAATTTATAATTAAATTCTAATTTTTTCCAAAAACATTTCTATAAATTCCCCATGAAGGCTGTATTTTTTAAAAGAAATAATAATATCAGAAATTAAATTATTAAATACAAACTAAACTCAACCGTTTAATTGTGCTTTCAATTCATCATCTGCATGCCACTGATTTTAATAAATATAAATGGTCAACAAAAAAACATTAAAATAATTTAAATACATGATAATAATAATAATAATAATAATAATAATAAAAGGAGTATGCAAAGTGTTGAAAGTTCTTGAAGTAATTTTACTACTTAATAATAAATTTGAAAATGGATAATAAAAAGCCGGTAAGGAGGTAGGAAGGCAACTTAAAAATCTGATTTCCAAATACTAGAATCGCCTTCTCCACAAGAGTTGTGCACGTATTTCATCTTCTCCACCGACTTACACACTCCGCTGCACGACCAATCAAATGATGCCACGCATATGTTCCCCGCTTGTGCCTTCCATTCACAATCTTCACACATTCCCACATTTTATTAAAATAATATTTTATTAAAACACTAAAATTAAATCTTTAAAATTTTATTATGTCAATCATAATTAAGTTTTCATTAATTTTATATAAAGTATAAAAAATATAAAATCAGCCTTATAATAATATAAACTATTTTTATATATATAGAAGAGTATTTAAGTAATTTATTAGTACATGATGGATTCCTGATATATATTTAATCAAGAGTTTAAGTATAAATATAGATATAAAATATAAAAGAATATAATTATCCTCACAATAATAAAATCAAGTAGTATTTTAATAATTTTCTATTTAAATTGATGTTTGATTAATTCGTGATATAAATTTAATATTGTAATTTAATATTTAAATTATTATTTTAGTACTTAATTTTTTTAATTTTTGAACTATTGTTTTCATCTTAATTTATCAAAAAATAAAGTTGTCGATATGAAATATGTTTTTAAATACTAAAGTAAAGACAAAAGAAAAATCTTAGTTTGGGATGCCAAATTATGATTAAAGTCAAAAAGAAAAAAAAAAGAAGAATTAAAGTTGATAATGAAAGTTGACCCACTGGGAAAGAGCGTACCTGGAGGGGTCCCACAACACATGGAACGGTCGTCCACGTGTTCAACTTCCAAGCCAATCAACCATGATCCTAATGACACGTCTTCATTGGCGTATCTGTGCAAAATGGGCCTGCCACACCCAACCCAAATGTCTCATTTCAATTCTCAATAAATTTACTATATGTATGAATAATGGTTAAATTACTTGGCAGATCCACAATGTTGAATTAAATTTGTCTCTATATTATTAAAAAGAATTAAATAAATTAAATTTGTAATAAAATTAATATTTATTTTATAAAAATGTCTTAAAATTTATTATTTTTCAATTATCAATTTCAAACAAATTATTTTATTTATAGAATCATAAAAACTTTAAAAATATTAACTCTGTTAAACACTAAATATTAACTTCATTTCAATTTGGTCTTATTTAATTATTTTTAATAGCAGATGGACTAAATTGATATATTTAATAGTAAAGGGACTAATTTAATCAAATTCTTATAATAAAAGGATATCTCAGATACATTCACCTATGAGTAATTAAAACTAGAATAAAACTAATATAAGGCATGAATAGACAAAGAAGCGAAATATAACACGACTAAACTCATCCATGGCAACTTTGCATATTGGGACTCGACTCTAATTACTCAATGACCTATGACTTTAGCCTTTACTAACAATACAACAGCCTTATTGGCTATATGGATTTATATTTGATGTATTGATAATGTGTATACTTCTATACACTATTGGTGAAATAAATTATAACGTGTCGGGATGAAGTCAATAATTTTTTTTTTAGAATGACTGAGATAAAATTGTAAGTGTTTGAAGCTAAAAGTTTTATTTTAAAAGCGTTTAAATTGAATAATCAACTTCTAAGAGGGGGCAATAGTACAATTTACCAATTTTTTCGAAGGATTAAAAAGCTTAAATTAAATTATAAGTATTTACAAATGACTAAAAATAAAATTTGTCCATTTAACTAAGAGATCAACGTCGTTATCTACCTTTTTGTTTTGTCCCCGATCACAGGTCATTAAAAATGAAGTCACTTCAATTTATTTATGGCAAGATATCAAATATAAGTCTCTCTCTCTATATATATGTATATGAGCGGAACGTGTGGTTGGAGCTAGAGGAGATTTGTCTCTCAAAGTTTTGAAAATATTTCATTATACCCTTGAAATTTTTTTAAAATTTGTAGTAGCTATAATTAAGCCTTCCAAATGTTTTAAAAATTTTAATTAGACCCTCTAAAATTCTTATAAAGCCACTAATTATTTAAAAATTTCAATTTGATCCCTACATTTTTTGAAAATGTAAAATAACCCCACCAAAACTTAATGAGATGAAGGTTGCAAGCACTCACGAGTTGATGGAAATATAGGCAGCAAGATCCTTGGAAATGCCATAAATTTGACCAGTGGCATGCCTGAAATACTTGTTTCCATCTTCTCCAAATTTCCAGTACTCTGGTTCATGATATTTCACCCCTCTGCATGCCATTGCCATTGCCATTCATATATTTAACAAATAAATAACTCTTCAATCAATTAAGTATCAATTAATTAATACAAAAAAAAACTTACTTCTCAGAAAGAACTGGTCCAGATTTCATGCACCCTATGTACACTCTTGGCTTGGATCTGTATCGTGCTAGTGTTGTCGCCAGCATACCTGAATAGCAACCACAAAAACAAAAAAATGTTTGAATGCAAGGAAGGTGTAATTATGGTTTTAGTCTCTCTGCTATGTTGAATTTTGAGATTTAATCACTTTATTTTATTTTGGCTGATTTCTACTTTATAATGCTTTTAATACACTTTAATTGTTACCATGGAAGTAATGGTGCGACTTTTTACTGTAAGAGAGTTGTTGAAGTTATCTTCACTACAATAAAATTAGGATTAATATTGAATACGCTAACAATTTATAATTCTATACATTATCCGTGAACTAAATAATGACACAACATTAAAGATGAAGGTAAATTAAATTAATTTTAAAATTTTATGATGGCGTGTCATCATTTGATAACTAACAATGTATAGAACTATACATTGCTAGTGTATCAAATATTAACACAAAAGAATTATCAACAAAAAATACTTATCATTTGAGTAAACTAATATCGTAGAAGTGAAGCGATAAATCAGTATTTTGCGCTTAGACTTGGATAACTTTTTTTAGTCCACGTTAGTATTGGAACTTGACAACTATTTCTAGTTTTGGTCTATGTGATAATGTGGCATGTTGATATAATTCCATGCTTTTACCTAAAAAATTGTAGTGATGAAGCGACACAATCCCAAAGTACCATATTATCAGATTAACCAAAATTATGAAAAATTATTAAGTTTCAAGATTAATGTAGACAAAAAAAAGTTCAAGATCAAAGTTGCGAAAAGCTGCCAAGTTCAATCTTATCCCAAAAGCAAAGGACCAAGCAATGCCAAACCAAAGTAGAAAGATTAAATATCAAATTTTAAGGGACTAAAACTAGAATTAAACCAAAGAAAAATTAGAGAATATTTCATTGTTTTACTTACCCAAGTTGAGATGGACATCATCGTCAACCTTGACATAGAACTCAGCGTCCCACATGGAAACCGCAGTGGAGAAATAGAGTCTGGTCTTGGTAGAGAGTTGATGGTACCCTTCCACATGGTTAAGCCTTAGAAAATCCTTATGCTCAGCCTCTTCTTTGTCCAATGCTTTGTCAAGTACACCACCAGTTGTTGCACTGTGCCCTATCACAAATCTTATTACTATCCCTTTCTCTTTCTCTAATTTCTTTAGTTTTTCCCCTGCAAAACAATGTTATAACTTGCTATTTAGAAATTAGGGTTAATTTCAATGTTATAATTGAATCCTAAAAGTTTTAGTACGGTATCGATAATTAGTTTTTTTGTTAGTCTAGGGATTAGCTGAGGCGATGTTGTAAAAATAGGACTTGTGATCGAATTGGTTAGGCTATCAGTTCAAGGTTTAGTCGGTTGAACTGTCTGTCCAATAATAATTAAATATGAGACCATAAAATTAATAAAATTATATATAAAAAAATGAACTACAACTTTTTGGTTCTGGTTTTGGGGTTTTATCGATTCATAACAGTTTTCTCTATTTCGGGTTATATACCAACGACTGACATATGAAATCTCAGTTCAACTGGCCAATTCAATCTGATAACAACTTTGAACTTAAGCATTACATGTCAACTCAATATGACATAGAGCATATTTAAAATAAATGAGAATCAAATTGTAAATATATATATACTTACGAGCGGAGCTAAAATATTTTGTGCTAAAATGATTTAAATAGAATAAATAATTCTTTAGAAAGATAAAAAATGCAAAATTTTCATTTGGACAAAAATAAAAAGGATTAAAATTGAAGTCTGAATTTACAAGAGGGACTAAAAGAGGATTTATATATTATTTAACTAAAGCCAAAGCCTCTCCCTACTCCTTAGCTTCGTCTCTAGTACTCACCGCATTGGACAACTTTGATCTATCCAGGTAAAAAGTATTTTTAGCATTTCAAATTCGAGATGTAGTAAATATAAATATATTTATAATTTGATTTACGTGTATTAAATATGTTTCATATTAAATTTAAATTAACATTTAACATCTAAAATTTAACGAAAGACTTGATAAATATAATATTAATACTTTGAATATCCGATGAATTATAATGTTTCGAAGTTTAGAGGCTAATTAGATGCAGCTAACCATCCATCATCCATATATATATAAACATGTTAAAAGAGTTAAAATAGAGACCTGTAGGCATCCAAGTTTGGCGAAGGGAGTCTCTTCGTTTCCTGCTGCTAAATGCAGTGTTAATCCCTATAACCACAAAAGCCTTCTGCAATTTGTGGTTTGAATATGATTTTGGTTTTTGTAGTGTAACCCCATTCCCTACACTGCTCATTCGAGACACTGCCAGTTCCATTTCCAAGTTGGATATTGTTTTCTCCAGAGACCTATACGTACATAACATGTAATTACCACATAAGCATACATGCATGCATGCATACATATATACATGGAAAGAGAGTTTAAAAGCTCACTGTATAGCCTTGTGAGTTTTGGAGACTTCTCCCATTATATCTTCTGCCTTTCCTTCACCTAATTTCTGATTACAAACAGGGAAAAAAAAACAAATAAACAAACATGTATGTCATGAATCTTGTTGAGGGGTAGTTTCACAAGATTGGAGTGCCTGAATATGTGGAATTATGGCAAATTGAAGAGTTTGCGAATGGTCTGACTCGACCACATCAATGATAGTTGTAAGTCATGGAATCGAGTCACACCACAGTAAACCGGATGTTTTGCCTATTTAGGCACTACTAAGATAAAGACAAAAATTTGTATCGAGGGGTGAGCTAAAATTTTAAAAAATTTCAGGTATTAAGCTAAAAAAATTTTATATTAAAATGATCTAAATTGAATAAATAATTCCCCGGAGGGGTAAAAAAGAATTGTTTTTCATTTGGCCAAAGCTAAAAAGGATTGAAGTTGAAATCTAAATTTGTAAGAGAGACTAAAAGTGGAATTATCCCATTTAATCAAGAGGGGGCCAGGGTCCTGTCCCCTAAGCTTCGTCCTTGAGGATTACAAGGCGTTTCCACTCTATGAAGCAGCTAGAACTTTCGATAGAGTCAAGAGGCAGCCTGGACTGTAGATAAGACCGAACTTGTTGAAGTACCAATCTCTCAACAAATCTGAGCAGGGACTGCGCCAAGGGGTAGCGGGAGCCTTGGACCCCTCAAAATGGCAAATTATTATTTTAGTCCCTTGAAGTTTTTGAAATTATAAGTTAGTTTAATGGTAAAAATTTAGTTTGACCTCCCAAAAAATGAAAATTTTTCAATTTAATCCCTTCAAAATTCTAAATAAAAAACATATACAAAGATAAAATTATACTTTGAACTCTTTAAATTTTTATAATTTAATTTTGATCCTCCAAAAATAAACTTCTGACTTCATCCCTAAATTTGAATATCGTATAATTAGTAACTTTACATATAAAATCGAGTTGAATGTAACATACACGTAATTTGTGATCAAATTCTCCCAATTTATTGCTAGCAGTAACATGGTTCACAATAGGATGGTTGTTGTTATGAGATTGAGAAGTCCAAGTTCGGCTAGTTATTAGGGAACCTGCAAGAAAGCTAGCCAGGCACAATACCAGAATTGCTTTCCCGGAAACCGCCTTTCCCCGCATTTTCTCCGACTCCGATTATCAAGCCGCCAATCAATCCGAGCCGCAACGGTTACTGCATAACACATATATACATATACACACACAATACACGAAACAGTTGCTGCAATTAATTAATCATGAAACCAAATTCTATTCAAATTTAGAGGACTAAACTGCAATTTTACCATTGTATCAGTTTATAAGAGACTAAGAGGGTACCTTTCAAGAATTGGGCAACATGGAATATAAAGCAAAATAAAAAAGAATGATGAATGTGAATGGTTGCTGTTGGCTAGCTTAGCTAACAACAGCCATTAATATGTTGCAGAAAACACCATATATATGTATGTATATATATATGTACATATATATGTATGTATGTATATATATAAAATGTATAAACTGTGTGTGTTTAAATTAAATTACCATGGAAAGAAGGGTATGGCGGTTGAGTCATGTTGTTTTCATGGTTCAACAAACTATTTGCAAAGCTATATATCAAATAAACTAAAACAACATTTTTGTTTGGGGTAACGTTTACGTTAACATTTACAGCATATTTCTTTCTTCTGTTTTATGATATTGTGGATCTAACATAGTTAAAACAAAATTCTGAGCACTTATGTATGTGTATATAGATATATTCATATATTTATTTACCTTATTTATTATTCTACGATCTAATCATCATATTTCATGTTTAGCTCACAAAGATTATGCAAGTCAAGCACGTACGGTGAAGTTAAAAATTATTTTTTGGGACTAAAATTAAGTTATATTGTATTTTTATGAGAATTAAAATACAATTTTATCATTTTATTAGCTTATAAAAAAATGTTATTTTCTTATTTTAGGGCGCTTTGTCAACTGCCGACCCCCTTAATGCTGAACTTGAAGTCGGGTATTGAGTAAATTAAAAAATTTCCAACTATTTGTTTGATGTGAAAGTCTTTAGACAGTGAAATACATATAAATAGAGATGGTATTCTCAGTCGATATGATATAGATATTGTATTGATTGAAAACTTTGTGTTCGACAACTACTATAATATTGATAAATTTAATAGTTAAATTATTAAAATATAGCTTAAAAAACTAGTTAGATGTAAAACACACTATCCCTATATAAGCTAGTTTTGATTTTCTTCTACGGGTTAATATATCACTTAATACTTGAGTTTGGTTCTAATATTCAATTTCGTACTTAAGTTCTTTTTATTATCCTAATTTAGTACTTGAATTTAACTTTAATATTCAATTGGATACCTAATCAGACAATCTTGTGTGACCTTATGAATATCTGACACATGTACTACAGTAAAAAACATATACTTAATTGGAACAAAAAAACACAAACACACTCAAGAATTAAATTGAACATTGAAGCTAAACTCAAATATCTAATTGGGACAAAAAAACTCAACTATCAAATTTAAAAATTTGAAGAACCAAATTGAAAATTGAAACCAAATTTAGATACCAAATTGAGAGGAAAAAAAACTCAAGTACCAAATTGAATATTAATACTAAACTCAAATCCCAAATAGTGTATTAACCCTTTTTCAACTATTTCATTTAAAATTGGATCTAAATTTAGGGGGGTTTGAAGGCTTAATTGGGGACCTAATGTCGAAGATTTCTTTATATTTTTAGTTATATATGTTTATAATTAAATAATATAATAATATATATATACGTATATCACACCATTGCTGTTAAGCGAGCTAGTAGCTATCCCACACCAAGCTTGCTTCAACATCCACAAGTTTCTTAATTTCCGAGATTAATTGAACCTATACTTATTTGTATCTAAACCACCAAAATGTGTCTTTATATATAATTTTTGCTCTAATCCATAACTATCATTAAAAGTTATCCCACTCATTCATATTTTTTATTTTAGATTTTGAATGGGTTATTTTAGGCACATTTGGCATTGGCAAAAGTTTTAATTTGAGGGGCTAATTTGTTATAATGATTCTTTTTTTATCCCTATTAAATCTTTTATATGCAATAAACCCTAAAAATAAAGAAAAAAACGAAAGGGACGAGGGAATTTCACTTGACAAGCTCTTTTTTTCTATATATGTATAATGTGTATTATAAATTTATATAGTATTTTATATGTTTATAATTCTATTTTATGGCACAATTATATAATTTATTTTATGTAGACTTACTTTGACATGTTTGTCATGTTAAAACTTGAGTGTTTGTGTCAATTAATTTTTATGGGTACAATATTATAAATTTTATAATTTTTTTCGTGTTTTATTTTATTCCACAATTTTATCATAATAATCCAATTTAACTCTAAATTCATTTATTGAAACATTAAATCATTATATATATATGAATATAATTATTAAAAAATTAATCTAATCTTGCGAAATGAGCAAGTATATTGTAGTTCACAAATGAAAAAGCAATCCCAAGTTTAATTGAAGTATTGTTAATATAATTAAAAATTGAAACGTGGATAACATTAATTCATACCTAAAGTACAATTAAATAGGACACAAAACAGTCTCCTCAAAGTTTCTCTGTGTAGGTAACAGTATGAACTAATGAAAAGATTAATAGGAGCGAAAAACAGGGGAATTTGTACAGAATGATAGGGCTGGAAAAAAAGGCTACAACTATTTGAATTGAATGGTTTTTGAAAATTACAGTTCGAATTCTATTTTTATTTAATATATAATTAAATTTAAATTTTTATATAAAAATAAATATTTTATATTTTAAATAATGAAAAAAATTTAAAAGTTCTTGAAAGATTATTATTTTTTAAAAGTATTTATGGAAAAGATATGAAATTTTGTCAAATAATATTTAAAAACCATAAAACAAAATTTATTTTTATAAAAATAAGTCTAAAAATTCAAAACAAAAAATTAATATAAAAAAATCAAGAACTGAAAGTAGACGATCCGATCAATCCCAAGAGAGTATTGAAAGTTTTATGTATTTCAAAAAATTACACAAACTCTAAAGAAAGACATTGAGATTCTTGTTGAGGGAAGTAAGTGTTGTTCCAATAGGGTCGGAAGCGTGTAAATTATTGTACTAAAAAATCACACAAAGTTCAATTCCCAGGGAAGAGAGGTGGATCACAAGGATCTCTTAAATACCAAGTCTTTCCTTAGTCAGAATATTCCTTCTAACGTAATTTAATAGCACAATTAAATACTACTATTATACCCTCAAATATTGAAAGAAAAATAGGACAAAAAGAACATAAGAGTTTTAACGAGGTTCGGTAAATTATACCTACGTCCTCGGGCACTAACACCAGATGATAACTTTACTATCTCCAAAATATTACAAACAAATAGAATTCCTTAAGAATTCTCAAATGGGAGAAGAGAGAAAACTAAGAGAGAAAGATTGGTTGGGATAGTGTAAATGAGAAATGGTTAGGCCTATTTATAGTTGAGGTTCAGGGACTAACTTGCAAATGGCCTAAAAATTAGGGACCAAAATTGCAATTATCCCATTCAACTTTAAACAACTTGCCTACCATTTTTTTCTTTCGGTGCCACTTGCACCTCCCATTTTTTTGACATTTCAACACCCCTTTTAATTTGTCTTTTCAACAATCTCCACCTTGAAGATTTGATTAGGATAATCACATCTTCACATACTTCCTTCAACTCCCCAAATTCGATAAAGCTATCTTTTGTAGTGCCTCCAAATGCGCTCTCGAGCGCCATACACCTAAAGGTGCTCAAATTCTCAGGATGTTAATCAAGTTCAAACAATGATTAAACTTGATTGTTGTTACCACCTTGGTCATCATATCTGCGGGATTATCTACTGTCGGAATCTTCTGAAGTAGAATTTTTCCTTTTTCAAAGACTTCCCGCACAAAGTGATATCTTACGTCGATATGCTTGGTTCTTGAATGATAGACTTGATTTTTCGCTAAATGAATAGCACCCTGACTGTCACAATATAAACTTATGTGACTTTGAACAACTCCTAAGTCTTTCAACAATCCATTAAGCCAAATAGCCTCCTTAACAGCTTCTGTAACTGCCATATATTCTGCCTCTGTAGTAGACACAGCTATTGTAGACTGTAAAGTAGACTTCCAACTCACTGGGGCTTTCGCAAGAGTAAACAGATACCCCGTAGTTGAACGACGTTTATCTAAATCACCAGCAAAGTCGGAAAAATCAACATATCCAACTACAAACTGACCAAGTGCTTCATCCTGTTCAAAAATTAAACCAACATCTACGGTTTTTCGAAGATATCGTAGAATCCATTTCACAGCTTGCCAATGTCCTTTTCCAGAATCATGCATATACCTGCTCACAACTCCAACAGCTTGTGAAATGTCAGGCCTCGTACACACCATCGCATACATCAAACTCCCAACTGCATTAGCATATGGGACTTTTTCCATATATTCTCTTTCTTCTTCAGTTTTCGGAGATAATTGAGCATTAAGTTTCAAATGAGAAGCAAGTGGGGTACTTACATGTTTTGTGTTTTCATTTACACCAAAATATTGTAATACCTTTTTCAGATATTGCTTCTAATTCAAACAAAGCTTGCCTCTCTGTCTATCTCTACTTATCTCCATGCCGAGAATCTTCTTGGCCTCACCTAGATCTTTCATCTCGAACTCTTGATTCAACTGAGCCTTCAGCTTATCTATCTCTTTTTGGCTCTTCGAAGCGATTAACATATCATCAACATACAAGAGTAGATAAATGAAAGATCCGTCATGCAGCTTCTGCAAATACACACAATTGTCATATTTGCTTCTTGTGTACTTCTGCCTTCTCATAAAGCTATCAAATCGCTTGTACCACTGCCTCGGGGATTGCTTCAATCCATATAGCGATTTGTTCAGCTTACAAACCCAATTTCTACCACCAGCATCTGTGTATCCTTCGGGCTGAGTCATATAGATCTCCTCTTCTAACTCACCATGCAAGAAAGCCGTCTTAACATCAAGTTGAGCTAGCTCCAAATTCAACTGTGCTACCAAGGCCAACAAAATTCTAATGGAGGAATGCTTCACAACAGGGGAAAATACATCATTGTAGTCAATTCCCTCCTTCTGAGCGTAGCCTTTAGCTACCAATCTTGCCTTGTAGCGAATATCCTTCTTGCTAGGAGATCCATCTTTCTTTGCGAATACCCACTTGCATCCGATTGCCCTTTTACCTTTCGGTAATTGCGCCAACTCTCAAGTATTGTTCTTCCGGAGAGACTGCATTTCTTCATCCATGGCGCTTTTCCATTTATCACTTTCTAAGCTTTGCATTGCTTCTTGATAAGTGATAGGAATATCATCAACAACGGGAAGGGCGTAGGCCACCATATCAGTAAATCGAGCAGGTTTACAAATTTCTCTCCGTGGCCTTGCAACTGCAACTGGTTCTGGTGTACTTAGTGGTTCTTGGGTCAGAACCTCTTCAACCTCTAATTCCTCCATTGTGGCTGGAGAATTAGGCTTATTAACTGGGCAAATCCGCATCTGCTCAAACTCCACCTGTTTTGGAGTACACTCCACCTGCTATGGAGTATTGCTCGTCTGAATATCTTTATCTGCTACCTTTTTCAATGTGGCAGATTCATCAAAGGTAACATCTCTGCTACAGATCATTTTCTTTGTGCTTAAGCACCAAAGACGAAATCCCTTCACTCCAGAAATGATTCCCATAAAGAGAGCTTTCTTTGCCCTCGGATCTAACTTTGACTCCTTCACATGGTAATATGCAGTGGATCCTAACACATGTAAGGAATCATAATCTGTAGCCGGTTTTCCAGACCATACCTCCATAGGAGTTTTTCTTTCTAATGCAGATGATGGCAAACGATTAACAAGATGGCCAGCGTATGTCACAGCCTCAGCCCAAAATTGCTTGCCCAACCCAGCATTGGACAACATACATCGAACTTTCTCCAGCAATGTTCGATTCATACGCTCTGCCAATCCATTCTACTGTTGTGTATCCCTAACTGTGAAGTGTCGAACAATATCATACTCTTGGCACACATCGAAGAACGGATCACTTTTATATTCCCCTCCATTGTCCGTCCTAAGCCGCTTGATTTTCTTGCCAGTCTGGTTTTCGATCATAGTTTTCCATTTAAGAAAAACTCTAAGCACTTCATCCTTAGTTCTCATGGTATACACCCAAACTCTTCTGGAAAAGTCATCAACAAAAGTAACAAAGTAGTGTTTTCCTCCCAATGAAGGTGTCTTGGAAGGCCCCCACACATCTGAGTGAACATATTCCAAAATACCTTTTGTATTATGGATAGCAGTACCGAATTTCAGTCTCTTTTGCTTTCCCAGAACACAATGCTCGCAAAATTTTAATTTGTAAGCCTTTGCACCTTTCAACAATCCTTGCTTTGCCAGAATTTGCAAGGATTTTTCGCTGGCATGTCCCAACTTCATATGCCACAACTGCATTGAGTCCAATTCTTTGTTACCGGAAGCTGTAGCGACTGCTCCAATAACTGTACTACCTTGGTAGTAATACAAGTTATTTTTCCTGATGCCCTTCAATATCACAAGTGCGCCAGATGTCACTTTCAAAATCCCATCTCTCATAGTAACAACTGAACCATTGGATTCCAAGGCTCCCAATGAGATGAGATTTTTCTTCAAACTGGGCACGTACCGAACATCAGTCAGAACTCTGGTTGATCCATCTTGATTCTTTAATTGGATTGAACCTATCCCAACAGTTTTACAGGCATTGTCATTGCCCATATAAACAACTCCTCCATTTAGTTCTACTAAATCAGAGAACCACTCCCAGTTAGGGGACATATGATAGGTACAACCCGAATCCAATATCCACTCATCTGAATGGAACGACGATAATGATGCAACCAGTGATAGTTCAGAGTCACTAGTATCATGCTTAGCAACACAAGCATCTACAGCAGTTTTTCCCTTATTCTTCAGTTTTGGACAATTTTTCTTCCAGTGGCCTTTCTCATGACAAAAAGCACATTCATCTTTCCCGAGTCTGGACTTTGACTTTGATCTCCCCTTTTGAGTTTTCTTCCGAGTGTATGAACGACCTCGGACTACTAAAGCTTCTGTATCTCTGATTGAGTTTTTCTGTTTGTCCTTCTTTCTCTGTTCATAACTGTATAAGGCCGCACAGACTTCGCTCAGAGATATATCACTCCTGCCAAAAAGTAGAGTAGTTTCTAGGAACTCAAACTCCTCAGGAAGTGACCCCAACAGCATCAAAGCCAAATCTTCATCTTTGAATGTCTCATCCATATTCAGCAAATCAGTGACTAACTGATTAAATTTGGTGATGTGATCATTCATTGTGGTACTTGGGACGTATGTGAAGCGAAACAGTCTTTTCTTCAAGTGGAGCTTATTTTGACTGTTTTTCTTCAAAAAATTTTCTTCAAGTGCCACCCACAACTTATTTGCAGAAGTCTCCTTTGAAAAAGCATACCTCTGCTCTCGAGAAAGGCATGATCGAATTGTGCCACATGCCAACCGATTGATCGCCTTCCAATCTTTCTCCTGTACATCATCTGGTTTCTCTTCATCAATGGCAATGTCTAGACCCTGCTGAAAAAGGGCATCTAGAACCTCACTTTGCCATATACCAAAATGGCCCGTGCCATCAAAGATCTCCACGGCTAATCTTGCATTTGCAATTGTCGGTCTTGTCCACATGGACGATGTTGAAGCTCCTACACCGACCGTTTTCTCCATAATCTTTCAATATACCTAAGGAAATCTTTTCTGATGTGGAAGATCAGTTTAAACTGCAACCACAGAGCATACTACGATTAACCTTCGGCTCTTGATACCACTTGTTGTTCCAATAGGGTCGGAAGCGTGTAAATTATTGTACTAAAAAATCACACAAAGTTCAATTCCCAGGGAAGAGAGGTGGATCACAAGGATCTCTTAAATACCAAGTCTTTCCTTAGTCAGAATATTCCTTCTAACGTAATTTAATAGCACAATTAAATACTACTATTATACCCTCAAATATTGAAAGAAAAATAGGACAAAAAGAACATAAGAGTTTTAACGAGGTTCGGTAAATTATACCTACGTCCTCGGGCACTAACACCAGATGATAACTTTACTATCTCCAAAATATTACAAACAAATAGAATTCCTTAAGAATTCTCAAATGGGAGAAGAGAGAAAACTAAGAGAGAAAGATTGGTTGGGATAGTGTAAATGAGAAATGGTTAGGCCTATTTATAGTTGAGGTTCAGGGACTAACTTGTAAATGGCCTAAAAAATTAGGGACCAAAATTGCAATTATCCCATTCAACTTTAAACAACTTGCCTACCATTTTTTTCTTTCGGTGCCACTTGCACCTCCCATTTTTTTGACTTTTCAACACCCCTTTTAATTTGTCTTTTCAACCGTAAGGGCTTTACTTTTGATTTAAGGGTGCATTGTGTTGTTTGTTTTCAGAGTACATTTTGTTTTCGTGCCTTACCCCCAAGTGCTCTTGTGATATACTGTGTGAATTAGATTTAATAAAATTCTTTATTTTTTAAAAAAGTTATAAGTTTTATTAGGTATTAATTTATAATTTCATCATGAAGGGATTAAATGGATTTTTTAGTGGTTAAAATGTAATTTTATTATATTAATTTATATTTTCTATTTATAAGAGAATTAAATTGAATTTTTCTCTTTTTAAAAAAAATCAAAGTATAATTTTACTGTATATATTGATTTATAGTTTATTTATAAAACGTCTGTACTATTTTTTTTTTTCTTTTTTGAGCCAAGTCCCTTGCCTCCTCCTCATATTCACCTATGCTTTTGAAGTTGTTGCACAATTCTTAATCCCTTAAATATAATTATAAACAATCGACTTTTTCATATCTCAATATATAATAAATATTATTATAAGATTTAAAAATATATTCAAATTCATAGTTACTTCTCTTAATAATATTATTTTCAAATTTTAAATTTTTATTTTCTCATTAAAAATACAAATTATTTTATCAATACATCTAACATTTATAAGTTAATTTTTTTTTTAACATGCGTTCTCTCATTAGTCGGGACTTGGAATCCAAAAGTAGACCCACCCATTTTCTATGAATGTTGAGTGTTCAAAGTAGATTTGTTTGTTGGGCCATGTTTTGGATTTCTATTTGAGTTTTCAACCCATTTAACTTTTTATTTTTATTATTTTTATACTATTACTTAAAAATTTTAATTGAATTAATGTAATGAGTTAATCACTCAATTTAAAAATGATTAAAAATATTTTTTTTATAAAATAAAAAATATTAATTTAAAAAAAGTATTTTTATCCTTTTATATTTTATATAAAATTTATAAAAATAAAATTAATCAGTAATAAATTTAAAAAAACACTTGATTAAATTTAAACTTTAAACCAAAAACACCATAATATCAAAAAATTTAACAATACTATTTCAATGAAATCCTGATTTTGTTTTTACATAAAAAATTTTAAATGCATTTTTACATAATTTTTATATTCTTATTAATATATTTTATAATTAAAATTAAATAAAAATTATTTATTTAAATTGAATTCAAGTCGAATCAAATTAATGATAAGAAAATCCTTACCCTGAGCTATTTGGCTAAATGGACCTAGTGGCGAATCTAAAGAGGGGCTGGCATCGGCCCCAGCCCCCTAAAATATGAAATTGTTATTTAAACCATTAATTTTTTTTAATTTTAAATTAGTAAAGGTAAAATTGTACTTCAGCCCCCTTAAAATTATAAAAATTTTATTTAATCCTTTAAAAATTATAAAGATATAGATTATAAAAAATTAAAATTTCATTCGGCCCCTAAAAGATTGTCTTGGCTTCATCCCTGACATGACTTTCCCTTATGGGAGACATACATGTATGAAAGTTGATGGCTAGATTTTTTGCTCTTAAAACTTCTCTATTTGTATTTATTTGACACTTAAATTTTTTTATAGTACTTAATACTTAAACTTGTAACCCGTTAATTAAGTTGGTATCTTCACACTAACACTTTTAATTTGTATTGATATGACACTGATAGCTAATCTGGTAGTACCACATAGCAACCTCTTAATATGTTATGTGACAAAAATAAATAAAAAACTAAAAAATCTTTAAAAATATATAAATCTATAAAGTATATATAAAAGCTCAAATACACTTTTGAATTGACATGAATACCTTTTATTTTCCATCATATTACTAAATTCACATTTAAAAAAAATTATAATATTTAATTTAGAATTATAAGTTAAAAAAGTTAGTTTTGGTTTGTATATTTATAATGATACCATGGGCGCTTTAGGCGTCTGTAAGATATGTTTTTAGATACCACTATACAATTACAACCCGTCTTTGCTTAATGGATACAAAGCACCCATACTTTAGCACTTGATGCAACAACGAGCACCAAATTGATCTGGGGAGGCAATGATTTAGTGGCAATAGGTGGCAAAGTTGCTTTGTTACCTATTCCATTAGGGACTGCATATTTTTTGGTCCATCACATTCATGCATTTACGATTCATGTGACAATATTGATACTCTTGAAGGGTGTTATATTTGCTCGTAGTTTGCATTTGATATCAGATAAAGCAAATTTTGATTTTCGTTTTCCTTGTGACGGGTGGGGGGACATGTCAAGTATCTACTTATGTTTAAAAATAATTATAATTTAGGGTTTTTTTACCTAAATAATATAAAATAATAATTAATTACAAAAAGTATGAGAAACAAATTAATTAGGAGAATAGGCATTTGCTGCAGTGTTTTGATGGTGCTGCCTAATATATTGGCAACACCAGATTAAATTGTGATGGCCTAAAATCTTTAGGGACCTGATATAAAATTTACCATTTTTACTGGAAGCTGAAAAAGCGGGCGCTTGACAGTGTGGAGGCACCAAGCTTTCAAAATGGTAATTTTTCTGGTAAATCCTCCTTATTTATTATTTTATTTTATTCCCTTTTAACATAAAAAAATAGAGAGGCCTCTTACTAATTAGTCCAAAAACAATTTTCTACCAAAAATTATTTTTATAAAAAAGTCAAATTTTCAACTAGAAATAAATTTTATTTATTTTTCAAAAAATAATTATAATTTTATTATCAATTATAATATAATGTAAGTGAAAGAAAACTATTATGAATACCGTTAACTGTTATATTAGACGTTATTTGAATAAAAAATATTTTTGAGAAATAAATAAAATTTATTTTCAATTGGAATAAATTTTTTTACAAAAATATTTTTTGGTAGAAATTTTTTTTTGAACTAATTGATAAGAGGCCTCTTTAATTTTGATGTTTAAATGGAGAATAAAATAAAATAATAAAAAAGAGGTTTATGATGCAATTTACCCTTTCTAATGTTTGGTGCTCCGGCAGTGTCAGGTGGCACCTTATAGCTGTTTTGCAGCTGCCAATAAAAAGGGTAAAATTCATATCAAATCCCTAAATATTTTAGGTCATCACATTTTAGTTTGGTGTCACCAATATGTCATGCAGTACCATTAGAACACTGTAGCAAATGCCTATTTTTGTTATTAATATGTTTTTCATACTTTTTTCGTAATTAATTATTATTTTTATATTATTTGAGTAAAAACCCTATAATTTAACAGCAGTTGTGATATTACATATTTAAAAATAATTAGAATTTAAATTACAATTATTAATTAAAAAAGTGTACTAATTTAATATTAGAGTTATAATTATAATTTACAATTATTAGTTAAAAAAATTTGACGTAAACAAAAATTGTGCTAATTTTATTATCATAATAAAATTCTAAGCATCTTAATTACTACTTAATTAATATTGGGATTCATTATGGTAATTAGTTATTATTTTGAACAGCGTTATTTTGCATTAATTACATAAAATAAAACTATACTGTAAATTCAATATGTTAAAAATACTTTAATTATTAAGGTAAACTATATTACAGGTCACTCGACTATGTTTAAATGTCTTTTCTGGTCCTCCAACTTTTAAAGTTTTTTGTTCTAAAAATTTCAAAAATTTGAAAACTATTAAAAAGTATATCCAATCCTTTGAAATTTTTTTTTAAAAGAATCATTAAATACTTTAAAATATTTGTTTTAATTAGACATGTCAAAATTTAACCACAAGATAAGCAAATAAGTCAACCTTGTAAAGATAAGTGGTTTTGGTTAAAGTACAGACTTTGATTATCCACTTTTATTACGTGTTAATTATGTTTCCTTCACCACGAGGGTTGAAAATCTGTTATTCAGTCTTGCTGGATAAACTTAAATTAATTAATTCACCATTATTTTCATTAATTAATTAATTAATTTAATCTCAATTCATACGTCACATTCTAATACATGTTTCCTCAAGAGATTGGGATTTATAATATTATCTTTAAAAGATATAATATTATAATTTCATTTTTTATACATCAGTGGTCCAAGTCTTTTTTATTTATTTTTAATTTACAAGTGAAATTAAATTTGACATATATTAATAGTGAATAAAATATTTTTTTCTTTATATTATTGAACTTCCATTTTGAAGTTTTCTTGGAACATAGGTAAATTATTAGTACAAGAAAATATTTGAGGAAGTAAAGTGTAGGAATTAATTATTATAAACAAAATAAGATATATACAGCATTATTATATATATTATATATATTCGATGAGTTACTAGAAGGATGCTTTTCCATTTGATTTAGGTCAAAAATATTTCTCTATGTAAGATATTATATAAAATATTATATCCCATGCTTTCTTCATTGGTTTTGAGTTAATATATAAATATATACTAAATTCTTAATTTATCTTTTAACCCCTAAAAAATTAAATTCATTTTTAGAGGATATTATTCTATTTTAGGGCTACTCATAAATCGGGTCGGATTATTTTTAAGTCCAAACTCGAACTTGGCTACCTAAATTCACTCAAAAGGTCTGTTTTACTGTTCAAAAATAAATAGAAAGAATTTTATTTTAATTTAATTATAAAAATGTAAATATACGTCTAAAACTATTTCAATATTGAAAAATATAAATTTAAACCCTACCCATGAACATCTCTCCCCGCTTAAGGCTATGGAAGTCTATATCATAATAGTGTGAATAGGGGCACAACCAATAAATTTTTAAAAGAGGTTCGAGAAAAATTATTTATAAATAATTGAGAGGTCAAAATTAAAAATTTTATATTTTAAATTAAATAATTATGGAATTGCACCATATAAAAAAATAAAACCGGACTTATCTTTTATTTTAGGTGTCAATTAAACTAATATTAAATCGAAATAATAAAGTATTTAAGGGGTGAAATATTAATGTTATTATGATTGTTGCTATAACTGATGAATGTTAATGACAACTATATTTTGTCTGTCATTGATGTTGATAATCACAAATTGATTTATGTTCACTAGCCAATAGATATTAGATAGAAACAGTAAGTGGCAAAACCATTATTATTTACAATAATTATATAATTATTAACATAATTTTATTTATTTATATATATTTGTATTATTTACATTTAGGCGTAAGCAGAGGCAGATCATAATGGCTTTGGCTGGAAAATTCCATTTTTCTCTAAAAATAATTTTAATTAGGTTCCCAAAATTTTAAAATTTCCCATTATACATTTTTTTTTAAAATTTTAATTAAGTTGCTTAAGATTTTTTTAAATTATTAGTTTCCTAAAAAATAAAAGTTTTAATTAGACCCAATTTTTTTTAAAAAAATTTCTTTAACTCCCTCAAAATTTAATTCCCAAATTCGCCATTGTACTAAAATTTAAAAATTTGGGCATATACTAAAATTTTAGCCCTAAATTATTTAACAACAAAAAGAGAATTTTATGATCTCTGAACATTCAACTTC
The DNA here is from genome assembly GCF_007990345.1 of Gossypium hirsutum. Taxonomy (NCBI): domain Eukaryota; kingdom Viridiplantae; phylum Streptophyta; class Magnoliopsida; order Malvales; family Malvaceae; genus Gossypium; species Gossypium hirsutum. Next base: position 125,432,355 of record NC_053431.1, read on the forward strand.
TGGTCACATTGTACTGGAATTTGGTTGGTTTAACTTTATAAAATATTGTCGAATTGAACCGGTGCATTGTTTTTCTGGATTAATTTCAGCAGAAGTCATTAAATTTATGATCTAGATTTTAAAATAGTCCCTGAACATAAAAATATTTTAATTGAGTTCTTGAATAACATTATCAAATCTATCATGCCCTTTTATCAGCTTAGACGTGATTAGATTGAGCATTAAATACCAATTTAAATATGACATGGAGCATGTTTAAAACATGCAAATCAAATTATAAACGCATGTATATCTATTACATGAACATCTTAGATTTCATGCATTACAAAAAATAACATTCTAGATTTTTATTTACACTTTGTTCTTACCACAAAAAATTCAACTTGTCGGCACATAACGGTTTACAATCTAAACCACACGTTATAAATATGATTCATGTATGTTTCCTAGATAGTGTAATTTAATTGCTGACCATTTGGCAAAAATCAGTCTTTCTCGGCAGACTTCCCTCTAGATATTCAAAGTTTCTTCGAATATGGTGGTTACGACTATCCAGCATGATAAAGCTTTTAGTGTCTCTTAGTATCTTTTGAGTTGTATTTTTGTTCATGTTTTTTCAAAAAAAAATGAACTATATTAAATCCGAGCTGACATTTAAAACTTAAATTAACAACTGAATATATTAAATATTTGATTAATAAAAGTACAATTAAAACATTTCAAAGGTCCAATTTAAAAACAAATAAGACAAGTAAGCAAAATGAATGATTGGTTGGTCAATTTCATTACTATTAAACAAATAAAGACAACTTTTTTAGTGTCTTCGATTTGACAAATTTAAGAATTGAGAAATATGAAACAAGTTTATTTTATTTTATTTTATGGATTTTCTTAATACTAAGAGTTTCTTTCTTCTTATTTATCTTTAACTAATTGTCAATAATGTTGTCTTAAGTTATCTAAACTTAAAAGAAAATAATTAGCATAAGCAATTGCCCCACCCCATCTATTATCCTAAAAATGGACTATCAAATGCCACAAACAAAATTTTAAAAAAATATAAAATTAATTGATTCAATATTACATATAATTGGAAAACATCATGTCGTTAGTTGAGAGCTGAAATTAAGGACAAAAACACCAACAACTCTTGCACTTGTTTCTGTAATTTTCCTTCATCTTCTTAAGTACTCTCCTCATTCTTGTCAAAAATTCAATTATAGATGTTACTTGAGTTGAACTTTAGATATGCTCGAACCAAAATGTTTTGATTTAATTAATTGAATTTCAATTTGAATATAAAAAAGTTTATAACTTAAATTTGTCCAATTTGAATATAAATTTACTCAAATCTAAATAAATTTGTATTCGAAATAATCTAAACCCAGAATAATTTAAAATCTAAACAATTTAATCTCAAATGATCCGAAATAACTCTAACATGGATAAGTTAGAATTTGAAATAATTTGGACTTGCAATGAACTAACTAAAAAAGAAAAATCAGAGACTCAAGCTGAAATGACCCAAGTTGAAAACATCTTGAATCCTAAATTATTCAAGTCTAATATTAACGACTTAAATTAAAATTAATTTTTCAAAAATTTAAAATCCCAAATTAACTCATAATTAATTCCAACTATCCAACTAACATAGATTGATTTTTTAAAAGATGAATTGAGTTTGAACTAGTCATACTTAATCCACAAGACCTTTGATCAAAAACAAATAATCATTTAATCAAAATTTAAAATTTAGTTAAGTTCATCTTTTTTATAAAAAAAATAATTGAATTATTAAAATTTTAAGTTTATAAAAAATAAAAAATATAATTATTTTAAAAAAATAATTTTTAAAAAATATCTACGTCAATAATAAAGTATATGTAAACTGTCACTTCAATTACAACGTTAGAATTGTAGAAAATTTAATAATTGAGCGGCTGTTTCTTTTAATAAAAATTAATTTAACTAAACTTTGAAAGTTGAGGATTAAAACGATGCATCCCAAAAATTAGTACCAAAATGATAAAAGAGATAAACATTAAGATTAAATTTATAGACTACTCATCCCATTCTTATAACTATTTTGATGGCGCTATCTAGTCCTAGATGAGTGCGCCTTAAGTTAAAATTCCAGCACATTTATTTTCTGACATAATTGGTTTTAAGGGACCAATATTCTCTGTCGGCCTTTTGTTGTTTGACCCATTCCGATGGATGATCCAATACACACAGCATAAGTAAAAAACATATTGGAAAAAAAGAAAAGAAAAGACAGGCTAATCAGCACTAAAAAGCTAATTAAGTTGCTCTTTTAAAAAAATAATTATATAAATACATTTAATTGAATGCGAAGGCTTTAACTTGATTGTGTTTTGTAGAATACAAATACAAGGAGTGAGAAAGAAGTGAAGTAACGAGTGTCACTCTCGCCAAAAGAAAAAGTGAGCTACAAGTGACCCAATTCCATACTCCAATTGACAAAATATTGTTTCACCTTCATTTTATCAATGGGATGGGACCCTTATGTTTAATATTTTTTTTCTTTTTTTACAAAAAGAAATTATTTCATTCAAGACTCTTCGATATTCCGATAGCAAACCACAACTTTTGATTTAGTAGCATTAAATGTTCATTTCAAAATCTCTTATTTGTGGCATGGGAATTGACAATAATTTTCTCTTACAAAAGATATTTGAGTCAATTGGAAATGTACAACAAAAAAGATATCTTGATAATAATATCTTGACTCAATTTAAAATTGAGTTAAATGAGACCTTTAGACATGGTAATTTTTTTTTTTTGCATCTATAAAATTTAAATCTGTCAAATTCTTTACCACTTAACAAAAGCAGTGGCAAGGATAGATAGAAGTTCTGGCCTCTCCAAAAATCAAAACTTATAATTTTTTTTTTAAAATGTATAAAATTATAAACAATGATAAAATTATAGTCTAAAATTATAAAATTTTAATTTAATCCTCTAAAATACATTGGCTCATATCAAAATTTATAATCACTTAACCCTAGTCCAAGGCATGCAATGTGTGTTTCACAAACTTCCATTGGGATGTACTTGTAAATTTACATGTACCGCCAATACTTTGACATGTCTTATTTCAATGACAAATCTCTCTCTCTCTCTCTCTATATATATATATATATGAGACAAGGTCTCCTTCTAAATAGTAATTGGAAAGAGTGAACTCCTCTTAATGGGAATGGAAGGGCTGTGGTGATAAAACAAAGGCTGATGAGCTGAGTGTTTAGGGATGGGCCATCGTTGCTGCAGCAAACAGAAGGTTAAAAGAGGGTTATGGTCACCCGAAGAAGATGACAAGCTCGTCAAACATATCACTACCCATGGCCATGGAAGCTGGAGCTCTGTCCCTAAACTTGCTGGTATTATATCATAATCTCATTGAAATTAACATGTGAAAATGGGTTGTCATGCAAGTTTTTAGATGATAGTTATTTTTGATGTGGCAGGCTTGCAGAGGTGCGGGAAGAGCTGTAGGTTGAGATGGATAAACTACTTACGACCAGACTTGAAGAGGGGTTCTTTCACAGCTGAGGAAGAACAGATAATCATTGATGTTCATAGAATTTTAGGCAACAGGTAGCTATATGGATTATATTAAAGGATTCCATTTATATCTTTGAAAAAGGTCAAATTCTATAGAAAGTCCATGTATTATGTGTTTTTAGCGGATTTAGTCCTTCCACTATAGTTTGATCATTTCTAGTTTCTTTATTTTTTTGAAATGTGTATTTTCGAGTCTTGAGGAAATATTTTTCCATTAATTTTGTCAAATAATTTTACGTGATTTATTTTTAATATATGTGATGAATTGCCCACCTAGGCATGTTTGTACAGTTAAACAACTATATGTCTAATCATAAAAAAAATGTCAAGGTGTATATGTTAGATCATTACATGTTTATAAAAATAAGTCAGATTATTTGATAGAATTGACGAAAAAAACTACCATTAGGATTGAAATACACATATGAACTAAATCTATCAAAAATATGAATCTTGAGTTGTGGTCCATTGACTGGGTATTCACCTTCCTTAAAAGTTGCTTGGGCTCGAATAGTAGGTGTGTCGGCTGCTGTGGGGTGTGTTGGCAGTGATTTGCTTCACTATCACACTGTAGTGTGTGAATTGGGAATATATATATATATATAAATATATATATAATATAAAACACATAGTAAAGGGACTTTTTATGGAATTTGACCCTTGGTTAACATTTGTACATATCATTGAATAATGTGTTTTTATTATCATTTAACAGATGGGCTCAAATAGCCAAGCATCTTCCCGGGAGAACCGACAATGAAGTGAAGAACTTTTGGAACTCTTGCATTAAGAAAAAGCTACTCTCCCAAGGCCTTGACCCCAAAACGCACAACCTCCTTTCTTCACGTCAAAGAGCTTCTAATAAACTTGCATGCAAATATTCATCATCATCACCATCATCACAATCACAACATGGTTCCTTCACTGTTTTCAACATCACTTCACATGCTAAAGATACCAACAACAACAACAACAACAACACAATGATGATGAACCCACCGCCACCTGTTGTTACATTCCCTCATCAAAGCCCAAACCCTAACACTACTTATGCTCAAAACCTTTACGGTTCATCAATGGATACCCCATTTGTTTCTTCATCATCTTGCTTTGGTAACATGTTGTATGAAAGTGATCCTTGCATTTGGGATGATGCTAATGCTGTGGTTGAAACATTTGAAGAACCAAGAGTGGATAGCTTGCCACCAATGCCACAACCACAACAGCAAGAGAATGATGATAAAATTGATATGGATTGTTCATTAATGGAGGGTGGTGCTGGTAGCTTTGACCTTGGCTTACTTGAGTCCACACTTCTGTCTGCAGCAATGGATGATTTTGGATGGAACTTTTAAGGGTATGGAGGCTCTTGTACTACAAGTGAGATTGTGTTTTACTCTCTTTACTCAAAAAATGAGCAAATTAGTTAATGTAGATTAGATCAAAGAGCAAACTGGTTCTTTCAGTTCAAAATTTCATCCATTTCTATAGTTAAAAACTAATGTTGATGGAATAATCATATAGTTATACATAACGTGCCCCATATACCTAATGTTGACGTACAGAGATCAATTTTTAGTAGAAGGATCACTTTGCTCTTTATTCTAATGTACAGAAACTAGTTTGCTCATTTTTTAACTAAAAAAATAAAATACATCCGACTTTTAATACAAAAATCTCTATGATACTTTTATTGAACTTTAAGGTACCTACTTTGTGCGTATATAAATTAAGTTACCTTTACATCTTTAGAATGCATGATCCAAATATTTTTAGTGGGATAGTTTTACAATATTTAAGTTTTATGAAATTTATGATTACTATATTTGCTTTTCATTTAAGTTAGGTTGTAAGAATATATTGTTTGTACAAAGACATCTAGACAATTTTTTTTCTTTTACATGATAATAATGAAACAATTAATTGTATTTAATGATTTATGTTGTAACAAGTAAGGTTACAGAGGGCTAATCAAATTGGTAAGGAAATGGTTTCTTTTTCATTGCCATTTATCAACCAAAATTTAATTTAAATTTTTTTTTGGAAAGTGTTTAAAAAATAGCATCTTGAATTCATTGTGTTAATATGAAATTTCTTGAAAGGATTAAAATTAAATATTTAAATATACGTAACGTTTGTAAGGGATCATAACATGCATAATCTGAATATTTTCTAATCATGCTAATAATGCAAAGGTTATATGTTTTTTTTTGAAAGAAGCAAAGGTTATATGTTTGAATCCATGATTTCTAGCGTATAGAAGGTCAATGCGCCATCATGATGCCTTATTTATATACTAAGAGGCGCCCCTAAACCCTATTTAGAGTTAAGGAACAAAATCTTGAAAATATGCCGTTCTTTAACAACAACAACAAAAAAAAAATACGCTTTATTAACACAATATTTTAACAATAATTAAGATTTTTATTCATCCAAGATGCAAAATCAAAATTCGGCCAAGAGATTAGCATTGGATCTTTAGTAGCTGTTGATACTTGAGGCTGCTGTGGGACTGTAATAGTTTTGAGAGCTTATGGGCTGCGAGTGGTTCATCATTCTTGGCAAAAGGTTTTGATTGGATTCTTGCCATGGAAAGGGTAAATAAAAGCTAGGAATAACTGTTCTTCGTCACTTATAGTGACTGAATAGGATGATGATGACATGTCACATGATGTGGAAAAAAAAAGTCACCTGTCACGCTTATATTGGTCAGACACAACGCCATTAACGGAGTTAGGGGTAAGTACCACATTAGTAGAGGAATGAAATTTTAGGTACAAAAACTGATATGTATCACATTGAATAATCTGTAAAAACTCAAGTGCCATTCATGTCATTATCTTTTTTTGAAGAAATTGGTTGTTACATTTACAAATTATTATAGTTAAAATTTTAAAATTTATATTAATCTTATACTAAAATATTTTTTTCAATTTTTTATATACTTAATGGTTGAAAGTTTTTATAATAAACAAATTATTAGACATTGAACATAAAATAGTAAAATTTTAATTTAATCCTTTTATAATTTATAAAATTATAAATTAATAATGATAAAATTGCATTTTGGTTTTCTCAAAAAATGATAAGAATTTGATTTAATCTTTAAAAAATTATAAAGATATAGGCTATTAAAATGATGAAATTACATTTTTACTATCATAAAAATATACAATTTAATTTTAACTCCCCAAAAAATTTCATGCTCCGCCGTTGATAAAGACTAATATATATATATAAACCATATAAAAACTAATGAAAATGTGGCTAAAATCAAATTCAAGTTTACTATATTGTGAATATAAATATACATGATACATTAGTTGAGAAGATGTAAAATGAACTTATCCATTTCCCTTTCAAAATTGAAGTAGAACTTTTGAACCACAATCAATAAATTAAAAAAAAAACTATTTTTTCTACAAGGAAACGCAAGAATACTTGTGGCCTTATCATGTTGTGCTTGACAAAATAATTCGTAACTTTGGTTAAAAAGAAAAGGAAAAAGAAAGAAAGAAAATTGTTAGTATTTTGGATTAATCTTGGTGCATGTAGAGAGGCATGGAAATATCTTGAGAGGAACAAAGAGAGAAAATCTCTTCTAAAGATCCATTCATGTAGTCCTTATACTTGTCATACACCATGTATTCATCCATCATTTCTGCCTTTGTCTCTGATATATTTATTTGTGGGAAGTCTTCAAGCTCTAATGGTGGATATGGAACTTGATATTCAACATTTGTGTACCCTTCTGCCTGCATTTCCATCCATATGCGTACAAATAAGAAACAACAATATCATTAAAATGGACTTTCTTTACTAAGTGATATTGGAGTTTCTCTTTTGATCTCTAAAGGTTTTAGTGTGTAATCATATTAGACTTTGATTAAATCTAGAGGACAAACTAGAGGGGTAGCCAAAGCCCTAATCCCCTAAAAATGAAAAATTGCCCCTTTAATTTTTTGAGTGTTTGTAAAGTTTTAAGTTAATTTAATGGTAAAATTGTACTTCAACTCTTCTTAAAATTCAAAATTTAATTATGCTCTCTCTAAGAACAAAAAAATTATAGTTTAATCCCTTAAAAATTGTAAAATTTATCTTAATACAATGACAAAATTACATTTTTAATTCTCTTTTAAAAAAGTTATAATTCAAATTCCACCCTATAAAAAAAATTGACTTCACTTCTAAATCTAGGATTTACTTAGGAATATTGAACTTTGCTACTCAGTCCACTAGACATGAGAGATGTTAGCTTTGTGGAAAATGAGGGAGAAAAGAAGTTTTAGGTGAGTCAAAAGAAAGAAAGGGGCATGATTTGAGTGAGATGTATTGGGTAGAGAGCTTTAGGAAAAGTGAGTGATGTACTTATGCTAATTGCCTTAACATCAAAAAGTTAAAATTCCAACCCACATTTTTATCAAATGATCATAGTACTTCCATGTGTTTGTGTTGAGAAGGGAAGACTTGGAGAGTGACTTTGAAGCCTTTAGTGATAAAGCAAATAGTATATTTTTGCCTTAGAAATCTAGGGTTGGCAAAGGAGATAATCAAAAGTTTCAAAAAAAATTTTAAATACTAAATTATGATTTTGGTCCCCTTATTATCCTTACATTTAGAAACTAGTCTATGCATTTTAATTTGACATTATTTAATTTTTTTAATTTCATAATGTTATTAATTAATTCAAATAATTAACATCGTGAATTATTATGGTTAAAATAGTGATATAAATTTTTTAAAAAAAAAATGTTTTCCAACAATAAAAAAATTGAAATAGGTAATTTTAAAAAATAACCTGTCAATATTTTAATTAAAATTATCAATAATGTTAATTATTTAAATTAGCTAAAAAAATCAAGCTATATCAAATTAAAATATAAAATTAAGTTTCATCACAATGAAACTAAAATCAAAATTTAACAAAAAGTGATCTAAAGCAAATTATGTACTATTTTGGGATGGGCCATTGCAATGACCTAAGAGCCATGCTAATCATTATTGATTCATCTTACATCATCTTCAATATTCATAGTTACAATGTCATCTAAAGTCTTAATCAATTATGTTTGGACCTACCAAAAAAAATTATATTTCAACCGTTATAAACTTTTAAATTTGAAGATATTACGTGTTTAAACTTATAATAATAGCGGTATTAATTAAATTAAGACTTAATCTACGACTTTAATATTATTTAACTCAAAATATTAACATCGATTAAGTTATTGGTTCAGTGACAAAATCTTCTCTAAATTTAAAATCGAAATTGATATTAAGTTGAGAATTCGAAATCCTAACAACCCAATCCCTCTTCCATTATTAAAAAAAACCAAAATAATAATAAATTAGTTACCTGGATTAAGTTGGGAGAGAAATCCATGGCAAGAGATGATGATATATTATTAGCTGAACTGTTAGCTTCATCAGAGGTAAATGGAGGTTGATTATCATCTGCCATGGCCATACCAGTTTCATAAGATGTTCCTTGAGTCAAATCTGAAGAGGAGGTAATTAAATTCTCATCTTCAATTTCAACTTGTCTGCCTTTAGGGATTTCATTTCCACTTGTTTCCTCACCATGTAATTGTTTTTCCTTGTCTACATTGTTGTTATTTCCAACAGCTTCTTCTTCTTTTGGTTTAAGGATTTGTATGTTTTTCTTGAACACACGACATAATGCATAACAATCCTGTTTAACCAAAATTTTGAAATCAATTTCTTCATAAAAAAGAAGGACCATCATGCAAAGTGTGTAAAAGAAGTGGGGAAATTGGAATAAAAAAGATGAATTAAAGGGTTAATATAATAATATGTCATTATACTATGGATCAAATTTTAATTTGATCTTAAATTTCAGAATGTTGGTATTGAATTCTCAAACTAAAGTATCGTTTCAATCAAGTCCTTCAGTCAATTTAAAATGTCAACTTGTATTTGACATGGTTTCAATTTTAAACACATATGAACTAATAGATCATTTTGAACATGTTAGATTCAAACAAATAGGAATGCTTTGAAGTTTAAGGACTAATTTAAAATTGGGCTCATAATTTAAGGATTTTTTATGAAATTAACCCTTTTTTGGTACTTACATTTCACCTAATAATCAGTCATAAATAATTATATGGTATACTCGTAAAATTAAAAGAAATTCATAAATAAACATAAAATAAAATTACCTTTAAAGTAGAGTTGAGCAAGCGATATTCATGCATGACCCAATTGGTTCTAATGCCATGGGGAGCTCTTCCTCTATAGTAAACCAGTGTTTTTTTAATGCCAACAGCTCTCTTTTGAGACTGTACGGTCCTATCTTTTCCGGTGGCTTTCCAATACCCGCCGCGTGTCGCCCGGTTCGTTCTCGACCCGTTCGGGTACTTCTTATCCCTTGGACTGTAAAAATACCATTCCATGTCTTTGCTAGGTAGATATGACTTATCTGCAACAACAACAAACCATTACATTACCATTAACTATCCTATCAAATACATAATAAAAAGTCCCGTGTTCAAGTCTCCAGTTGACACTGATCCTGAATTTTATATTACCTGGCAAATCCCAAGGCTCGAATTTGTAGAGATCAACTTCGGGGATAACTTCGAGCTCGATGGGGCGACCGGTAATTTTGTTGTGGAGATAGTAAGCAACAAGTTCTTCATCAGTTGGATGGAACCTAAAACCGGGAGGGAGACTCATTGGAGCCATTGAAGATGCTTTGTTAAGAAAGAGAGATAGAGAGGGGGGTGGGGGGAGAATTAGGATGTAAGTGAATGAGAATATGGTTTGAGGGGGTTAAAATTATAAAGAGAATAAAATAATGGAATGATAATTGGGGGAATTTGGCTTTTGTAGATTCCAAGTGTAACGACTTGTGTGAAAACCTTTGGAAAGGATAAGAAGTTTCTTTTGCTTTCTGTAAGAGCTCACAAACTAACAAAAAAAAAAAGAAATCATATGTCCCTCTCAAAAGGTAGGGTGGGGACACTTAGCCAAGCCGTCCATACTTTATTTTTTCTTCAATATCAATACAAAGATTATACCAGTATTTCAAGATGGTTAAACAGTGATCTATTCTTAAGGTTATGCCAATGACATGTGTTTATCCTTGTACCTTCGTGTGGCTTCAGCAATCTACATAGTCTCCAAACTCACAATATTCCCCATTCAACTCTTTGCAGTCGTAACTCACAATAAGAGCCCACCATCATAGTGCTATTAGTCGCAACTTACACCCTTTTTCCCCATCACTTATCCACATTTTTTTTTTGTCATCGTCAATCTAAGATTATTGTTCTACCGATTATCAATTTTGTATGTGCATAATAATAGTCTTAGGATATGAAAGATTCAAATGAATTTGTTATTATCCTTATCCTGTATTTTAAATTGTCTTCGAAAACTAAATTAATTAATTTTGGAGATAACCTTTTATGTTTGATACTCATAGGTAATTTGATCCTTTCATCAAAACATCTCAAATAAGCTAAAAGGTGTGGCACAGTACCTACATTTGCTTATACATTTTGGTCTTGAATCTCCTTATATTAACTTAGACTAGTTGTCTCGAGCAAGGACTTGTGGTTAATATGAGTTAAGAACATTTATGATATGTCCTTTCATATCACTTGTGGTGATGGATACTGTTGCGGAAAGGATCGATTCGAGAACTCCGATATGACTACAAGTAAATTGACCGGAACGAAAAATAAAGTGAACACAAGGATTTACGTGGTTCGGCTTTAATGCCTACGTCCACGGGCAGAGGCGAAAAGAAATTTCACTATAACAATATGAAGATTACAAGTGTTTTACACTCAAGACACAACCCGAGAACCTCACAACTCTCAACCCCTATAGAAAACCCGAAAGCTAAAATCCTAGCTTTCAAAGAACAAGCTTTGCTCTCTCTTGGTTTGGGATGATGAATATGGCTAATGAACCTCTCTATTTATAAGAGAGTTCAAGGACATAATTGTCCAAAACTTTGGCAAAGATTTGTGGTTGAAAATGGACACCAACAACCATCCACTAATCCACTACCACCAACAACCCACTACCAACAACAACAATCCACTACCAATTTTAAGCCATTTCTTAACAAATCTCCACCTTGGCTTGAAATTTACCAAGCTGAACATCATAGTGAATTCCTCGAACTGGATCACCTCTTCCAAACGCCTCTCTGGCGCTAATCAATCCCGAATACCTATCAAGTCCAAGCAATGCTTGAACTTATATGCAGGGATCACCTTAGTTAACATATCTGCAGGATTCTTCTCGGTAGCAACCTTGCTGATAACAATGTCACCTTGCGTAACATGTTCCCGAACAAAATGATATCTGACATCAATGTGTTTGGTCCGTTCATGAAACATCTGATTTTTAGTCAGATGTATGGCACTCTGGCTATCGCAAAATACAACAGTGAAATCCTGTTGTAAACCCAAACTGCTTACTAGACCTTTCATCCACAATGCTTCTTTCACTGCTTCTGCTAACGCCATATATTCCGCCTCAGTCGTAGATAAGGCTACGGTAGACTGTAACACAGCTTTCCAACTAATGGCTCCTCCAGAATAAGTGAAAACATAACCCGTCAGAGATCTTCTTTTGTCCAGATCTCCAGCATAATCAGAGTCCACATAGCCCGTGACACTGCTAGTGCAGTCACTCTGATCATATACCAAGCATAAATCTGCAGAACCTCTCAAGTACCTGAGAATCCATTTCACGGCCTGCCAGTGTTCCTTGCCAGGACAACTCATGTATCTGCTGACCACACTAACTGCATGTGAAATGTCTGGACGAGTGCAAACCATTGCATACATCACGCTTCCAACTGCACTCGAGTATGGAATGTGAGACATTTGCTGCTTTTCTTCATCAGATTGTGGTGACAACTCTGCAGAGAGTTTGAAATGTGGTGCCAACGGAGTACTCACAGTTTTCGCTTTATCCATGCCGAAGCGTTGAAGAACCTTTTCAATGTAGTTCTTCTGCGACACACGAAGCTTGCCCGCCTTGCGATCTCTGTGAATATCCATGCCCAAAATTTTCTTGGCAGCACCCAGATCCTTCATCTCGAACTCACCACTCAACTGCGACTTTAACTTGTTGATTTCCGACATGTTTTTGGAAGCAATTAACATGTCATCAACATACAGCAACAAATAAATGTGCGAACCATCTGAGAGCTTCCGATGATAGACACAAGCATCATAGTCACATCTTGTGTAACCATGCTGAATCATGAAGCTATCAAACCGCTTGTACCACTGCCTTGGGGATTGTTTCAATCCATATAAAGACTTCTTTAATAGACAGACATGGTCTTCTTTACCAGGAACTGTAAAACCCTCTGGTTGACGCATGTAGATTGTTTCCTCGAGCTCACCATGCAAGAACGCCGTTTTTACGTCAAGCTGCTCAAGTTCTAGATCAGACTTGGCCACCATGGCAAGTAATACACGAATGGAAGAATGCTTTACGACTGGGGAGAAAACTTCATTGTAGTCAATCCCCTCTTTCTGAGTGAAGCCTTTAGCAACCAATCGTGCCTTGAATCTAGTTGCTTCAACCCCTAGGATGCCTTCCTTTTTCTTGAAGACCCATTTGCAACCAACTATCTTCTGGTTACTTGGCGGCTTAACCAACTCCCAAGTATGGTTCTTGTGAAGAGATTCTATCTCCTCACTCATAGCAATTGCCCACTGTGCCGACTCATCACACGTGACAGCCTCATTATAACTGGAAGGTTCTATACCAATGGACTCCGCCACACTGAGCGCGAAAGACACCAGATTAGCGTAACGCGGATTTGGTTTGATTTGTCTCTTCGTTCTTCCAGTGGCAATGCTATATGGTTTTTCTTGAGGTGACTCATCTTCATCGGAATCTTGCACCTCAACTTGATCATCCTGGACTGAAGTACCTTCCGTAGGAATTGGAGCGTCCACCTGACACTCCACCTGCTTCTCAACACCGTGATCTCCCATTCTATCTGACACCTCCTTTTCCCGGGAATTTGTGGTGGATCGAAGCATGGATGACTCATCAAAAGTCACATCTCTGCTGATGATGAACTTGGACGAAACCGGATCAGGACACCACAACCTGTATCCTTTCACCCCTTGGCCGTATCCAAGAAATATGCATTTCTTCGCCCTCGGTTTGAGTTTTCCCTCATTTACATGAGCATACGCAGGGCAGCCAAACACTCTTAAACCAGAGTAATCAGCAGGAGAACCAGACCATACTTCCTCAGGAGTCTTCAGCTCAATAGCTGTTGACGGAGATCTGTTAACCAAATAACAAGCAGTATTAACAGCTTCAGCCCAAAATTCTTCACCGAGCCCAGCATTTGATCGCATGCAACGAGCTCGCTCCAAGAGAGTTCTATTCATGCGTTCTGCAACTCCATTTTGTTGTGGTGTTCGACGAATAGTGCGGTGTCTCACTATTCCTTCATTTTTGCAGAACTCATTGAATTCACCTGAGCAAAACTCCAAGCCATTATCCGTCCGGAATCGCTTGATCTTCTTTCCTGTTTGATTTTCGATCAAAGCTTTAAATTGCTTGAAGTTGATGAGAACCTCATACTTGCTCTTCAGAAAATACACCCAAACCTTTCTCGAGTAATCATCGATAAAGGTAAGCAGATATCTGTAACCACCTTTAGAAATTGTCGGAGAAGGCCCCCAAAGGTCAGAATGGAAGTAATCCACTGTGCCTTTTGTCTTGTGAATCCCAGTGCTGAACTTTACCCGAGTCTGCTTACCGAAGACGCAGTGCTCACAGAAATTCAACTTTCCTGTACACTGCCCAGACAATAATCCTCGTTTGCTTAGCACCGATAAGCCTCTCTCGCTCATATGCCCGAGCCGCATATGCCATAACTTCGTGGTGTCAGAATCTAGATCATCTGATGATGACACTCCCGCAACACCTGTAACCGAGGAACCATCGAGGAAGTAAAGGCCCCGCTCCAAATTACCACGTATCACAGTCAAAGCACCCGAGAATACCTTGAGAACTCCACCTTCAGCAGAGTACCGAAAGCCTTTCTTGTCCAACGTACTCAAAGAGATCAAATTTTTCTTCATTTCTGGAATGTGCCGAACATCAGTTAGAGTTCTAACAATACCGTCAAACATCTTTATACGAACTGTGCCAATCCCCATGACTTGACATGCGTGGTCATTTCCCATTAGTACTGAACCAGAATGCTTCTCGTATGTTGAGAATGCATCTTTCGAAGTACTTATATGAAATGTAGCTCCCGTATCAAGAATCCATCTCCCACCAGCGTAAGAGTCGGATACTGCAAGAACGATCTCGGCATCACTTGAAGAATCTGCATCAGCTACATTCGCACGATCATTTTGTTGCTCCTGTGATTCTGATTTCTCCTTCCTTTTCGGACAATCTACCTTCATGTGCCCGTACTTCTTACAGTAGTAGCACTGTATTCTCTTCTTGGACTGCGATCTAGGATGGCTTTTACTTGAACTTCCACCCTTTGCCTTGGATCTTCCTCGAGCAACCAAGCCTTCGCCTTCATTGTTTTCGACCACCTTACCAGTGATTTTCTTCCTCAACTCACTGGAACTTAAGGCATTTTTCACCTCCTCTAGAGTCAGGTCATCACGACCGTACATCATTGTATCAACAAAATTCTCATACGAGGGAGGCAAAGAACACAAAACAATTATTGCTTGGTCCTCATCATCGATTTTGTTATCGATATTATTCAAATCCATGATAATGGAATTGAATTTATCCAGGTGCTGGGAAACAGGTGTACCTTCCTCCATCTTCAGGGCATAGAGTCTTTGCTTGAGGTAGAGCCGGTTCGTCAATGACTTCGTCATGTACTTGCTCTCTAACCGGAGCCACAAACCGGACGCGGTTTTCTCATCCGCTACTTCTCGTAGCACTTCATCTCCTAGACATAGCAGAATAGCACTATGTGCTCTTTCTAGCATGTCATCCTTTTGCTCTTCCGAAAGCGTGCTTGGTAATTTATCTTTACCAGACAATGCTTTTAGCAATCCTTGTTGAACCAGCACTGCCCGCATCTTGATGCGCCATAAACTGAAACTATTTTTCCCGGTAAATTTCTCGACATCATACTTAGTCGATGAAACACTTGTAGCCATAATTTGGAACCTTTGAATGAATGATAATATTTTCTTCCTGATGTGAAAGATCAGACAAAGCTGCAGTCACAGGGCAATTCAGAAAATATTATCACTCCTTCAACTACGCTCTGATACCAATTTGTTGCGGAAAGGATCGATTCGAGAACTCCGATATGACTACAAGTAAATTGACCGGAACGAAAAATAAAGTGAACACAAGGATTTACGTGGTTCGGCTTTAATGCCTACGTCCACGGGCAGAGGCGAAAAGAAATTTCACTATAACAATATGAAGATTACAAGTGTTTTACACTCAAGACACAACCCGAGAACCTCACAACTCTCAACCCCTATAGAAAACCCGAAAGCTAAAATCCTAGCTTTCAAAGAACAAGCTTTGCTCTCTCTTGGTTTGGGATGATGAATATGGCTAATGAACCTCTCTATTTATAAGAGAGTTCAAGGACATAATTGTCCAAAACTTTGGCAAAGATTTGTGGTTGAAAATGGACACCAACAACCATCCACTAATCCACTACCACCAACAACCCACTACCAACAACAACAATCCACTACCAATTTTAAGCCATTTCTTAACAGATACCTTTGGATCACTCCGCCACCTTTATATGCCTTATATTATACCCAAAACATCCTACCTTAAGCATTTGTTATTATAGGCCCGTTTCGTGATGAATCAAAGTATAAGATTTCTAACACATGAGAGTTTTTCATAAACACTAGAGTGAAATATCAAATGGATCTCTTATAACAGGTCATGTTTAGCGTGCTTATTCTCGTAACAAAGACCAACATGTTATGCTTAAGTATCCCATATTTCAACTTATAAGATCAGTTGTATACATCCCCATGTATGGAGGGTTAACAAATGTCGACCTCTGAGCATTATCGATGTCTTATCTTGATAATACGATGATCAAGAACATTTTAAGAATCACAACTTTGATGCATAAAAATCTCATAATTGTAACTCCTTATTAATATCATATGTGTTCTAGGATTTTATCTAAACAAGTTCCAAACATCACTAACTTTAACAATTTACTCATGGATAAATAAATGTCTCAAATTTATACTTTACAAAAAAAAATGTTAACTCAAAATTCTAAATAGAGATTACAAGCTAATCATGATTGACTTGTAGGAGTTACACTAACATTTCATTACTAGCTAACGAAGCAAACAACTCGAGCCTTGTAAGCATTATGTTTCTTCAGCCTCTTATATTGTTTTTTAATATAATAAGACTCATCGACTTGACTAATCCAAAATAATTTTAAACAATTTAACTCGATTCTATCAAACAGCCACCCCTTATTTCAATTCTAATAAAATTCAAAACTCAAAACATTATTTTTATCCAAATATTATTTTCAAAGTCTCAAAATTATCCCTCTTCTAACTATAAGATCTAGAAATATATATTATATACATATGTCTTAATATAAACCTTTTTATGTCGTGGTTACCAATAAAAAAAAACAAACTTGTAGTTGAAGGATAGCAAAAATATATTAACAATGGAAGTGTAAAGAATGATAAAGCATTGGAGACACAATTAAATTAAGACAAAAAAAAAACAAAATATTATTCAATTGTTAGAATGAGTATCATAATCTTTCATGACCTAAACAATATGGATTGATACTTTTATTGCTTTTGCATGACGGTGGCATATAGCATGTGCCTCTCCTACTATCCTTCTCTACGTACATTATAACACTTGGATTTTGCTTGGGGACCAAAACCTTTTCTTTTCTTTTAAATATATAAAATATTTATAGTTTGATAATCTAGTGGTCCATAATTTAATCTTATATATATGTTCA
Organism: Gossypium hirsutum; assembly: GCF_007990345.1. Lineage (NCBI taxonomy): Eukaryota > Viridiplantae > Streptophyta > Magnoliopsida > Malvales > Malvaceae > Gossypium > Gossypium hirsutum. The sequence continues at coordinate 125,449,933 of NC_053431.1, forward strand.
TCATTACATATATAAAGAATATGAGTGATATAAAATTTAAATTGATATATAAGATCAACGAACAACAATATGATCACTTTAGCTGTGACTTCGTCGAGCTGCATCTTCTATTGTGTGTTCAAATTTTTTATTATGACAAGTTGAACGAATAATAACCATTGCTTTCTTTATTGGATAAATTAAACAATTAAAATTATATTTACTTATTTTTTAGCTTTATCTACTAATTAGTTTTAACCTTTTTTTTAACAAATTTTATTAATTTCAATTTTTCAAGTGGACTGAGTTGGATTGGGTTCGAGTTATGCTTAATATAGTATTGATATATTTTATATTTGTCAAAGTCTGAGACAAAATATGAACATTAAATTTTGCTCAAATCTAACTTAAACCAGTATTAAACCCACTCATATTATTTTTTTTTTACAAAAATTTATGCTATTTTTCAATTTAATTTAATATTTTAATATAGTTTTTAATATTTAAAATTTAATATTATATACAATTATAGATTTAATATACATACGATATAAATTACTTAATAAATAAAAATAAACAAAATAAAATAATATATTTCATAAAATAAATTAGACTTAAACTTTACAGCAAAGAATTTAATTCATATTTTAAGTGAGACTATTTTTTTTATTTTTTTCATATAAAATTTTTATCTAAATTCTCTTTAATTCCAATTTTAAAAAACAATTCAACCCTGTAAATTTCAACATTTCTAAACTTACTTTTAGGGGGGATTTCATAGCCAACTTACTGTAGAATTCCCAAATTTATGACTAAACAAATAAAAGCATGCTAAAAAAAGATGATATAAATTGTCTTATATATGATTAAAAGAAGGGTTTTGATACTTTTTAAGCTCATCATTGTAAAGATTCAAAATTTGAAAAGATCACCCAAATTTATGCAAACTTAAATACTATACATAATCTTTTACCTTCAATTCAAAATTAAAAAAAATTATATTTAAATTTTTAATTAATATTAATTCCAGATTTATTTTTTAGAATTTTTTTCTTATTTTAAAAAACTTATTATGCATAAATAAGCAAGAAACATTAGGAAGATATTTTAATGAATTTATATATATTTCTTTAAGTTTTTTTGTATTCTTTGCTTTTTCTTTTCTAAAAAGAAAAAAGAACACTTTTATCATTCAATAGGTGAGGATTCAATGTATGGACCCACCATCTATATGAAGAAATCTACCTGGAACTGACACACCATCACATTTTGCTTTCTCTTTTTTGTATTTATTATTATTTTTCTACTTTTAATTATTTTCTTGTTATATTATTAAATTAATATTTGTTAAACTACTTTAGTTTATGTGGCAAAAAAAAAAACTTTTCTTTATTGTTATTTTTTAAAATTTTATTTTAGTTGTGTTGTGTAGAGTATATGTTAGTGGAGCCTTTATTTCTTTTTCTTAAATATCATTTTCATTTGGGTAAAAGACATTCCAACCTCTTTAAATCATTACAAACCTAAAATCTTTGACTGCCCTTTCTCTCTCTTACACGTCGGATCGGTAGAGTTGACTCATTTTATTTAAACTCGAATTCGATTTAAATTAATTTTAAGTTTTAAAAAAATAAAAAAAAAATCAAATTTAAGAAAATTTAAACTCAAAATTAACATGATTTAAAACCCAAATTCTACCTATTCTGATCCGATTAAGGGTAGGGAAGGGCAAGCGCTTTGGCCCCCGTTATAGGATGGTATAATTTCGCTTTTAGTGCTTAACTAATGTAAGTGGTTTAATTTAATTTTTTTAGTTGTTTAAATAAAAAATTGTAATTTTGACCCTTTCAAAAGTTAAAAATTAAATTTAAGTTATTTTTTAAAACAAAATTTTAATTTTAGACATCTAATTTTTTAATTTTATCTTGAATTTTTCATTATATAATTTTTAATATCAACTCTGATAGGAATTCAAGACCACTCCAATCTAAGCCAAAGCCCACAGCCTAATGGCCTTAGCCCCTCCAAGGGAAAAATGATAAAATTACTTTATAATCTCTTTAGAAAATTTAAGATTATATATTACTAAAATAATAAAATTACATTTTTGATTTTTTTTTCTCTATTGACAAGTAAAATTATAAGAGTAATATATGGATATTGCCTGTTAAAAAAACAATTTTTTAACCCTATTTAGGGATTAAAAAAAAGAAAGAAAATTCACTGATAACCAACAAAACAACTTAATAGAATATGAAAAATTACAAGGATTGAGGAAGAATAGGACGGGTAAAGCCTAAAAGTGAGTGCAGATTTATTCAAAAAATATATAGTTTTGATTTGATGTCACCGCGACAAGCAGTATATTCAACAATAGGTTTCTTCTTCTTTTTTATTAAATCGATTGCTTTTACATATATAATAATGGCTTTTTGCAGTTTTTACACCTCAACTATGACACATGAGGCTGAGTTTTTGCAGTATTTGCCATTTACTTTGTTGTTTTTGTGAGTTTGAAGGCTTTATTTTCCTTTCTATTTTAAACATTTCTTCACCACCCCTCTTGCATGCATGCACGCACACATATATAATTTCTAGGGGTCTTAAAAAATAAATATCAACCCATATATATTAACATTCAGGGGCGAAGTTAATAATTTTATCTGAGACGTCCAAAAAATGGTTATAAAATTTTGTATTAAATTTTTTTTATTTAATCAAAGGTTAAAAAATTAAAATTTGAAAAGGGACTATAAAGTAATTTTTTTAAGGGAGGCAAGGCCCTTGCTTGCCCCTTTTGATTACATAAGATAAAATTATAAGTTCTTTTAGAGAACAAAGTTAAAAATTTTGGAGGGCCAAAATTAAAATGGATTAAATTTTATTATTAATTTATTTTCTGAATAATTAATTAGAGGGACTCTAGAGAAATTTTCCTATTTAATAAGGGGCCCATGGCTTAATTGAATAAAATTATTAGGCTTAATTGAATAGTGAAGAAGGGGCTTTCGATTTTGCATAAAGAGATTCGGAGCCTAGCTATCTCTTCTTTTTCTCCAATCGAATCCAAAATGGCAGCCGCTCCAAAATTATGTATTTATTTTTTTAGAAAAAGTAAACTATGGAGGGATACGCACATTCATATATTTTTTAATTAAATTGAGCGATGAGATTTTGGATAAGTGAAGTTTCAAGTTTAAATTTTAAATACTCGGTTTGGTAAATTTATATTAAATAATAATCAATAAAAAATAACGACGATAGTTAAATATATGATAATTTGAATTAAAGATTCAATCATTAAAGGTTTAGATTTTAAAATTATCACTTGTTGTAGACTCAATGCAGATGCGAATATCTCGAATATCTATTATTAAATTCGCATTGCTTATTAGAATGACTATAATGATTATAGATTCGAGTTTAGATATCCAAACTTATTGATTACAAAAATGTTTTTTATTTTATTTTATATATATAAATAGAATTTTAATAATTTCAAATTCAGATTTTTATGGACTAGGATATCTGAAAAATGATTAAAAATTTTAAATTTCTTTTTTCAGATTTAAATATCCAACGAATAATAGTATTTAATTTGGATTTAAACAGTAACACTCACATAATTTATAAACATAATTAAATATTTAAATATATTTATGAATTCAAATTCAAATAATTAAAAAAATATATATCCGACGGACTGCAATCATTAATTTCAACTTATTTTGGTGTTAAATACACATAGAGAGAGTTGTAAAGCCATGAAACCTTTCACACGATCATAAGAGTTGTGATGATAAAAGCAAAGACAAAACCCAGCAAAGAGGAAAGAAAAAGGCATCATAGGAGATATTGTAGACTGGCAGTTGTCTCAGGCTCTCAGCACCATTTTTTGTTCCAAAATGTCGGCTTCATTAACTTCCATTTCTGTTTATTATACACACAAAAGATTTATTAGAAAAAGAAAAGGACAATGTGGAGATTCTTATTGCTTAGTATTTGTTGGATGATATGTTGCTTTCATGCTGGTTTTGCCCCCATCCATGTCTCCTCTGCATTTCATATATAAAAAGTTGTTTCTTCTCGTCAAGTATTGTATGCGATGGTTAGATACAACACTGATGGAGAGGTAAACATAAACTTCGATTATGAACTATAAAATGAACATTAATAAAAAAAAAGAAGTAAACTATACTAACATTCACTCTACTATTAGTAAATTTTTTTTGATCACTCAACTATAAAAAATTACAAAATAATTACCCAATTATTAGTAAATTTCTTTTTTGGTCACTAGTTGGCTAATGGTGACTGTTTTTAAATTGATATAATAGTAACTTTAACCCTCAATATTTATACATTGTGTCAATTTTATCTTGATTCTAAAAAATCTAACCCTCAATATTTACGCATAGTGTAATTTGATCTTTTTTTATAATTTTACTTTTACGTATGACCCTTTCACCTAAAAAATTCAAAAAAACAAACTTATTAGCTAATTTTGGTTGAAAATATACAAAAAAATAAAAAATAAAAGCACTAAAAAATTCAAGATAATAATTTTTATCTTCTCTCATTCTTTTAAAATTAACTCTCAATGTCACAAAGAAAAACAAAACTAAAAAACAAAAAAAAAATTACACAATGTGTAAATGTTGAGGGTTAAAGTTTCTATTATGTCAATTTTAAAAACTACCACCATTAGCTTACTAGTGACCAAAAAAGTCAAAATTGAATAGTTAAGTAACCATTTTTTAATTTTTTATAATTAAATGATCAAAATAAAATATACTAAATAGTTTGTAACTACTAGTGTAGTTTATCCCAAAAACAAAAAGTTATTTCTTCTCTTAGCTCTTCTAGTTATTATTATTATTATTATTATATTTTTGTATGTATATAAGTTTTAATAATCTATATAAATTTTAAAAATTTATTAATTGATACATTAAGTAAAATATATAGTTTGAAATGCAATTAAAACATTATGAAATTTAGGATTAATTATGGGATTAAATTTGTAAGATAAATTGTTTTAAGATGGAGCTGCCACTAATACTTTTATTTTTGGCCTCCCCGATTTTGACGCACAAAAAATATATAAAATTATACAAATTAAAGTATGGCACATTATTAAACATTAAATTAAGTGGATTTATTTTTAAAAATAAATTAATGATGTACCATTATACACTTATCAGTGTATCAATAACTTATATATGAACCATTTATTAGTCAATAAATAATAATCAATTAATATATGACCTTTCTCAAATTATTTTATTTAATTTTTAATTTAAAATTTTAAAAATATAGACTTAAATTAAAAATTAGTTTTGTGCACCTAGCTCAAGTGCCTATATTCACTTGCCCATTAAGATAGCTGATTCTCACATGGCCCACTACAACTTAGCAAACTTCTATTAATTAAAGAGTTTTATTTTTATTTGAGACCTAACAGAATTTTTTTTATCTTGGGCCAAGGGACTTAGCTATAAATCCAAAGAAATTCAGCCCAATAATAGTAAATAATTAAAATAGGGTTTGGTTAATTTAATTAAATAAATTAACAGAAACAGCCTAATTAAGAATAACCCAATCTTAAAGATTATTTTAAGTCCAAGCACATGAAGGAATAATTACGATGAAAGTTAAACAGTCTTCAAAGAAAGTTTGTGGAGCGCATATATATACATCCAAAAATAATTACAAGAAAGGTTCAATTATGCTCCCAGCTTCTATATTCTTCATGCATTTAAATTTTAATCCTTCTATTTTTGTGATTTAATAATTGAAGTCCAATTGATAGCATCATCAAAGAATTTCGTTATATTAAATAATGAGATACTTTTAAAATAAGAAATTTTACTCACACGGTTAATGTTACGCATGCGGAAAATAAAATTATTTGAATGTGGGATTGTAAAGTTTTCGATTCTAGACTTAGTGTTATAGGGCTTTTTAGCTTTGTTTTAGAGAAGAATATTAAATGTCCATATTTTTTTTTATTTATTTACATGGCTTCCATTTAAGTTTTAAATTGGCCAAGTGAGCAACTTTTTTTATTTTAAAAATACCACATAATTCAATTTAATAAAAAAAATTAATAGTCTTATCAATTGAACTTCAATTCTTACATCAAAAGAATAAAGAGACTAAAATCCTGAAATTAAAAATAGTGGAAGAAAATTTTAAATGTGTGGACAATACAAGGACGATGACTAAATTCTTTTAGACTTCAAGTGCTAAAATAGCTCAGCAAAATCTTTTAATTATTTTTAAATGATATATTTTGTGTCCAAAGTGAAGTTCTATAACTCAATATAACAATGTCAAATCAAGATATTTAAAGGAATCCAAATAATAAAATTTGTCAAAAATATTCTTCATGCTACTTTTGCTCTTGCTCCAACTCTTCCACCTACATTAGGGATGACAACAAAGTAGGACAAGGGTGGATATTGTTAAATCCTCCACTATTGTACCATAGTGAGCACGCTTTACTCCACTGTGAATCTATAATTCTGTAAACTATTACCATCTTTATGGATATTGGATGCATTCATCCTCATCCCAGTTCATTCCGTTATTATTTTTTTTTACCTTTTTAATAGTTATATATGTAAAAGGATGAAATGATAATTTCATTTAGTGGAGCGGGGTGGGGTGGGGTGGGGTGAGGCGGGGCGGGGCGAATAATTACCATAATCGCTTCATATCACTTTCTAAAGGAAAAAATTTCACCCACCCTGCATTCATTCTTTTAAAAATTCTATTTCATTCGAAACGGATCGATTCCAAATCTATCAAAAGGTTCGGGTTTTTCCATTCTTAACCTAAACCAATGAGATAATTGAGCACTAAAATAGTATAAAATTCAAAAAAAATACAAATAAGTTGAATTTATATTTCTGTAAACTATTACTTAATTTATTAATAATGTAGTCTTAAAATAATTCACTAACAACCTTTACCGAAAACATTTGTAATCGTTTAGACTAGTAAGAAGTTGTACACACTAAAAGATAAAATGTGAATGTGATGAGCAGACATGATGGACCAGATTGTAATTGAAAATTGCAAACCTTTTTCCAATGTGGTAATTGGGATTTGTAAGGGAACCATTTGAAATAAAAACATCTAATTATAGTTTTAGTCCCTTTATAGAGTTGAATTTAGGATTTAATATTCTCTTCATTTTAGTTCCTCATAATTTGATTCATTTATTTTTATAATCCAATAAGTAAGTCCAAATTGTTAACAATGTCATAAATTTGGATCTATGAAAAATATTATAAAAATAAAAGACAAATTAAATCAATTTAAAGCAGAAAGATTAAATCTCAGATTTAAATATAATATGACTATAGCAAAATTAGCACCGAAACTATAACAGGGTCGACTTCATTTGTATATTGTTCTTTATGACTATAGTATCGTTACACCACGAAAATATATAATCACTCAATTAATTTTAGCATAAGTGATGAGGAATTGAAAAAAATCAAGTAAAAGAAATCTTACTTGAAATTCATTATACCATGCCCTCGAAGCTTGCTGTAAGCAATAGTAGTGTGTTTAACAATAGGAGAGAAAGCTTTCAAGTAATCACTGGTCAAACCATCAACAAGTTTAATATTGTTCCTGATCGGAGATTTGTCTCTTAATTCTGGCAAAAACCTTAGTAGGTTTACAGAGTGAACGTGACTTAGAAATTAGTTCAAATAGTAGCATTCTCCCTCACTTATATACCAAAAGTCATAAGGTCGAGGTGACTCTAAACTAATTCAAATAGTAGCAATCTCCCTCACTTATATAGCATAAGTCATAAGGTCGAGGTCAAATCCAGTCATATACAAACTCTTCTGTTTTGATGATCTCACCTATCCAACCATCTAGGATACAAAACCACAAAGTACACCCCACAACAATTGCCTTTAGTTTGCATGAACATGCTTGTATATAATTTGTTTTTTCTTACTTAAAAAGGAAAAAAAATTGGCGCTTGGCACAGTACAATTCAAAGTCAGATTGATGACAAAAAAAAATACAAATTCAACTACTAAACAGAGATTTGAAAAGAGTGTCTTTTGCCACTTCGTAAGATAATTTTTTTTTTTAAAAGCAACATTGTATGTGAAAATAGATCTAAAATTCTAAGCTACTTTGAAAATTTCAGACCCTCAGCTGTCTCACAACCTGGGTATTGAAATGGGAATTTTTGTGAAGAACTTCCCACATGATCAAGTTGCAACGAAGGGATATATTTAGCTTGAGATTGATGATGATGATGATGATGATGGTCCAAGCTCATAGGATGATTCGTTAAAAGCTTATCCAAGAACGACCATTCACCATTGTATCTCATCTGATCTTGCTGCATCAGTCCACCGCCACCACCGCCTCCGCCGCCACCGCTGCTCGAGGTTAGCCTCAATAAGTTTTGAGAGCATTCTACATCCATGGAGTTCAAAGAGAGTGGGGATATAAAAGAAGAAGCAGCAACAGCTGATGATTCAGGGCTGAATAACTGTGGTAACTGCATGGATCCATCGAAGGAATAATCATACAATGTATGTAAATGATTATTATTAGGCCTTGGTTCCATTTGATGAGCTGATGATGAAGCAATATTCTTCATGTGATTATAATTATTATCTTCTTGATTAAAATCTGCTTGAAAGTTACCCCTAATAAGATTCTTCTTCTTGAAAACCCTACAGACAACCCATCCATCTTCCTGCATATAGCAAAAAAGCCACAAAATCTTATGTTAAATTATTGTTTTACAGGCAATTTTTCATCGTTAAATCGAGTCTTTTTTTATTACCTGAACATCGGAATCGTCATCGTCTAGACGATATTCATGCATGATCCAATCGGTTTTTTGGCCATGAGGTGCACGTCCGGTGTAGAAAACTAGGGTTTTCCTCATGCCGATTTTCTTGGAGTTACTAAGATGGATGGCTTTGTCCCTTCCGGTAGCTTTCCAAAACCCGGCCGTGGTTGCTCGATTAGTTCGAGTTCCGGTCGGGTACTTTTTATCCTTGTGGCTGAAAAAATACCATTCGTTTTGAGGACCCGATCCGATTCGACATTTATCTGTGATTCATTAATCATCAGCATTAGTAAATAAAATTAATTGGGGTTTTTAAGAGGTTTATCACATGTGATGAACTAACCTTTGAGATCCCACGGTTCGAGTTTATTAAGATCGACCTCTCGAATAACATCGAGGTCGATCGCTTCATACGAAACTTTCTTCCTTAAGTAATAGTAGAGAAGCTCCTCATCTGTTGGGTGAAATCTAAAACCTGGTGGAACTGAAAGCTGCCCATTTCCAGCCATCATTTTATTGATATCTGCAACAACAATATTTTACACATACTCTTAACTAATATATCTATTGTAAGGGTTTAAACTGCTGACAAGAGAAAAAAAAATAGACATATTTGTTGTCCATTGACAATGAAAATAACTGTTCTTTTGTGTTCTTTTTTTTTTTACTTCATATATGATTGAATTAATATGAAGAAGCTGAAAAAGAACAACAACAAACAAAACCCTACATGACAGCATGCATGCATGCAGATATGAAATAAAAATCCAGTTTCAACATGAAAAGCTATATAGTTTATAGTGACACAAAGAGATAAAAGAAAAAAAAAGTACAGGAAAAGGGAACTAAAAAGCAAACCTTTTTTTTTTTTGTTGGAAGGGTGTGAATGAACGTGATAAAGAACAGTACAAATGAAACAAGACAAATAAAACTGGGTTATGATGAACAAAAAGAGAGATGAGATTGTAAGAGAGAGAGAGAGAGAGAGAGAGAGAGAGAGAGAGAGAGAGAGAGAGAAATTAATTGTAGATATCTTAGCTTGAAGGGCACGATGTTTAGGGTTTTTATTAAGATAGAGAGAGATGGAGAATGTGGATATATATGAGACAACCGAGGATGGGCTGGCTGGGGGTCCTGAAATAAATAATATATACATCTTTTATACTTCAATTAATTAAGAATGTGTTACCAAGACTTTTGGGTTTAATTTAAATTTGGGTGTTTTCCTTTTTCCAATGTTTGGAATTTAGTCATTCTACATGGATTAACATAGCTAATTTATAGTCACGCAAGACTTTCACTATGTTTTTTTTTAAATAATGTTGAAATATTACAATCTAAGATTCAGAAATGAAAATCTTACAATCCCATATTCAACATTTTTTGTGATCAAAATAGTAGAATACAAATTTGGTCCATAGGCATTAGCCTTGGACAAAGCCTGAATACCACTATTGAAAATTGTGCCCTAATCGAGCAAATATCCGCACATTGGTTTCCCATTCTGTAAATACGACTGAGTGAGGCTATTTGTATTTAGACATAAAAGACCTGCAATCATTAACATGTGTAGAAAGAAAGGTATTATTAGAATAAGCATTTTTAATGATTTTAACCATAATTTCACCATCATTTCAATCTCCAAATGAGAAATATTCAACAATTCTTTTTTGCTTATTTAGCCTTTGTACGTAATCCAATTTAACTGAAGCCCTTAGAGTGACTTCCACTATAAAAGTCTAAAATATATATTAAAAAATACAGGGACTGAAACCCAAATTAAACCAAAATCATGTATATTAGTTCAAGTATGAAGTATGGAATAGAGGGTTGGGGCATATGTCGTTGAACGGGGGACCTTATTCCTCAAAATCGCCTCATAAAAATGAGTAAAATCAGCACAACTGTCAATTGATTACTATTAAACTTATATTAATTAATTAATAATTCTCTCTTTATTGATAAAATTATATTAATTATTTTATTTATTTATTTATTTCACTTAACACGTACAGTTCACCTATACCTGACCTGAGCAAAATTTCAACAAAGGAATGAAAATAAATTCCCTTTCACCAATTATATATAAGCACACAATATTCTTAATTTTATACTTAATTAAAAATAATTCAAAATTATTAATACTAAAAACAGCTTAATCGTATTATAATAAATAGATTTTAGACAACAAAGTTTCAAAAATTAAAATTAAAAAACCATTCATTATATAGCAATGATTGGCTTAAGATTGTTAATATAAATATTAATTTTTAGATAAAATGTATTTAAGATAAAATTTTGTGTAATTTTCATAACTATGTATATATAATATATACAGATAATTATAGTACGTAGAATCCTTGATTGTATTTTATATTTTTATATATATTAATATATTATATGTATATCACATGGCATGGCATGGAATTCAGTGCCTGGCGTAGAATAAGCCTTTTTCGAGTTATTAAATCAAATTAATTAATTAAAAATAATTTTTATTGGGATACTCAGTTGTTATTGCTCATTACCTTGCAAAGAATCACTGGGGATTAACTTTAACCGCTCATCATTATTATTAATTAAAAATTCCGGTGTTCGATAATCACATCCAACTTAATTTAATTTCGGAATTAAAACTTGATTTTTAGTTATGAGATGCCCTAATTTGAGTTGAATCTAATTTTAATATAGCATTGTTTGAATTGGATTTGAATAGGGAATTGGTTCGAGTATTTATTCGGAAAGTAATTTTGAATTGATTAATTTAAGAATCGATACAAATTAATTGAATCAAATTTTTAATATTTAATGATTTATTTAGTCAAATCGACCACTAATTTAACTACCAGTTCACGAAGATGTTTTTAGAAAAAATTATTTGTCAAAATTGATAAATAATATTTTTTTTCATTTGGATAAACACTTAATTTTGGAAAATTTTGATCTTAGGAGAGTTGGATCAAATCTTAATTATTTCTTATTAATTAATTTATTTATAAAATATTAATATTTTTTTTCTATTTTATTAATTTTTGAATGCTTATTACTATGCTTGTTACTATTAGAAATATAATACAAACATAAGTTCTAACAACTACAAAGTAGATACTAAGTAAAGTGAACAAAAAATGGAACAGAGCTTGACAAAATTCTTCCATGGAAAACACGAATATTGTGATTGAAAACCACACATTGTAAATGTGTATTGTGATTGAAAACCACACATTGTAACACGAATATTGTGAGAATTGTAAAATAAACCCTCGTTAGCTTTTCAATTTTACTATTGAAAGAATAATAAACATAAAGTTTTTGACCAAACCAAAAAAATTGAAGTACAAATCGACCCGATCTAATCCGACCTAACTCGATTGGTGTTAGATTAAGAGTAAATTAGATTAGTGTGAAAAATGAAGCACAAAATACAATGTGAGCGTGAAATGAATTGACTATAAAATAAAATTACAAAAAATAAATATCGAGACAATTATAGTAGAATTATAAATACAAGATTGAGCAACAAAAAAGAAAAATCCAACCAATAAAAGTAAAACACACGAGGAATCAGATAGAATCACACAAAAATTATCCATGACAAACACACAAATTAAGACTAAATACTTAAGCATTGCAAATGTACATGGCAAGACTCGAAACCCGATGCTTGAAAATTTAGAGTCTCAACCTTTACCAATGACGACAATACTTCATTATTTTTTTTCAATTTCATAAATTGAACTGATAAAATTAGCCTTTTGAAATGAATCAAAAAATCAAACCACAAATAAATTTAATCTGATCCGATTAGATTAATATTAGATTAAAGGTAAATTAGATTAGTGTGAAAAATGTAGCACACAATCCCATATGAGTGTGACGATGGGGTTGACTATTAAAATAAAAGAAAAAAGCAAAACAAAGGGATTCTCACGCAACCCTTGCAAAGCAGGGAGATTAAAGAGCGAATGGTCAAACACGGTGGCTGAAAATCCTCCTTTAATCTCCCTATAAACACCACACTTTTTCTCTTCTTCAGGGCCTCATTATTTGTTTGCTTATATATAAAACATATTGGCCGCATGTTGCGTTCCGTTCCGTTCCGTTGCCTTCACGGACATACCATCACTGCCACTTTATTAATGTAAGCACAATGGAAGATGCCTTTTTGGCTTTAGTTTTGGCTTAGTAAATCACTAGAGAATCCTATGCTTACCCCACCTATATTATTCATAATTTGTGTATATATCTATATGGGTAAAATAAAAAAAAGCTATTTATTTTTTCTCAATTTCGAAACTGAGTAAATTGGTTTATCTAAAAAAAATCGAAATAATTTAGTCTCTTTCAATTTCAAAAGTAACTATAGACAATTAATTACGGCGCCAATATTTTCTATCAATTCTACATAATTTTAATTGATACAGTAACAAATTTAGCCTTAAACATTTACACATTTTGTAAAATTGGCTATGCTTGAAAAAGTTTTGCTTGCAACATTTGAGTAAATTTGTAAATGATGAGGCTAAATTTATTAATTTTTTTTAGAATCAAGAACAAATTGATAAAATATGTAAACATTGAAGGCTAAATTTGTTATTATACCAATTAAAATTATGTACAACTAGTGGAAGACATTAACTTTATGATTAGTTGTTTTTAGTTGCTCACTTTCAAAATTGATAGGGATTAAACTACTCCATTTTTTTAGAGGGATCAATTTACTCAATTTAAAAAATTAGAGGGATTGAAGAGGTATTTTACCTATTAGGTTTAAAGTATTATACATGTTTCTTTCTTCATATAATATTTGTGTAATTTGTTAATGAGGATAAATCAAAACTATACATTAACTTTAATTTTTTGCAATTATAAGCTTTAAACTTTTATTTTGGTTAAAATGTATACATAAAATTTTAATTTTAATTAAATTGTACATATTTAAAGAAATAAATACATTAATTTATTTTTATATTATATAAGTATAATTATTTGTGTATGTAATATGTAAACACTGAATAATTATATCAATAATGATGCTGGTTGTTTTTGAAAATTGAATCAAATAAAAATGTCATATATAAAATTATACAAAATCAGTTTTATTGTATAACATTAAACATTGAACCAAAGTTTATTTATGGTTTTAAGATTTATCCCATTGTTAATGTCATATAGAATAATTGTTAAAACCATAATAAATTTGAGGGATAAAGTAACATTTAGTGCTCTTACTTGATAACTTTTTTCAATTTGATCCTTGAATTTTTTTGGAGTCCGCATTAGTCTTAGAGTTTGACAACTTTCTACAATTCGGTGCGTTAACCTGATCATTAAGATGAAATTATCATCACATAAATTTTAAATTTTTTTATATAAAATTTAAAAATGCAAAAATAAAGAAATTTTAAAATTTGTTTAGAATTTTCAAGTGTTGGTGTAGCATTATATCAAGTGTCACATCATCTCACTTTAATGGAATCCAAATTTAGGGATCAAATAAAGAAAATTGTCAAGTTTCAAGATTAATGAGGATAAAAAAAAGTTCAAGGACCAAAGGTAGAAAAATCTACCAAGTTCAGGGACTAAATGCTTCTTTATCTCCAAAATTTATGTAAAACTTAATCTATCAATATTCGTCATGTCATATTATCAAAAAAAACCCCTAAAAATTGATAACTTTTTCCAATTTGATCGTTAAATTTTTCCTGGTCAACATTAATTCTGAAACTTGACGGTTTTCTTATTTTGATCCTTAACTTGAATTCTATTAATGTATGATGGCATGATACAATTTTTAATATCTACAGTTATTAAGTTCCTACTTTATTAGATAACTACAACCTATCTAACAATAACCTTATTATATCATCTTATTAAATCACTTTTAATAACATATTGTTATTTGAATGGATTTTAATAACATATAATTATATATGACATCCATTAATCTAAAAATTTTAATTTAATATTTTTCATATTATGTTAATAATCATATAAACCTTATTGCTTATTTTTTTTCTTAATTTCTTAGTAAATGCCCCTTTGTTGTACCCTCATAAAATAGCTGGTTTTACTTTTAATGTTAATTAAAATATTGTTAAATGATTTATTTATTTGTTAACCAAAGTATTAATATTGAAAGTGCAATCTCTTTAAATTACAATTTAGTAGTCAATGCCAATAAAATAATTTGCATTGTTTTCGACAAAAAGTTGAACAATTTTCTTCAAAATAATTATGTTTGTGAACTCCTAAAAAAATAAAATATGGATGGAGATCCTAAAAAACTGCCTTTTCCATCAAGCCCAAGAAGCATGGAAGGATCCATACCATTTTTCTCATTCCCATATCTATATCTAATATTTATAGGATTTTTTTTTCTATTCATTTGTTCCCTCCAACACAAGCTTTTCTAAAATCTAAGTTGTGTCCAATTATGACAGCTAAAAAATGTTTTTTCTATGGTGATGTCTAGAGGTGTTTATTGTATGGTGGGGTTTTAATTCGATTTGAGTCGAGTTGAAGGTGTTTAGTTCGTTTTATTGTTTAAAAAAAATATATGTATATTTGTTGACCGTTGGATTAATATGTAGAAAAAATGAATAAGAGTTAAAGATGGAAGAGTTTTCTGGTGACAGAGTTAAGAGGTTAAAAAAGAAAAAATGTACGCAAGAGAGTGTGAGTTGTTTGTATGGATCGTCTTATAGTAGGTGATAGGTTTAGCTACGTACCTTGAAGTTATTGACAAAAAAGTCTGATTTGATCCTTCTAGCAATGACAGTGATGTTACGTCTTAAGATGACATGTCTTAGAACGACTGGTAATCAATGACTCTGAACAGACTGAGCTCCCACGTGGATCTCACATAGACATAGACTTAGCAAATATGTATGATATTTGAGGTTTGCAAGTTAATTCAAGGTTCTCCAGTCGACATGCTAAATATGTGTAGTTCATTGGAATGTTTAGCTCCATTGGCAGACATATGCTGGATATGTTATGAGGTCTGTCATGTGAAGTACAACAATATTATAATTAAATTTAAATAAAAAATTAAATAGTAAAACCCATTTGAATGAACTGGATCGGGTCGAAATAAACTCAAAATCAAACTCAAATATAAACCTAAAATTATTTTTAGAGTTGAACCTAGATTTAGCTCGATCCATGAACACATGTTTTGTTGAAAAATATTATATGCTATTTCGTTATTGGATAATTACATGTGTTAACCCAACAATGACCTTGGGTTAGACGAAGCCTAGGCCTTTTTTAGATTTTTGAGTTTGTTTGGTTTGATAGAAAATACCAATAGAAAATAAATAGGCACTCAAAACAAGTATATGTTCGAGTATTATTGACCAACTTCTTATCAATTTCGATTCATAATCAATATGAACAATAATTCAGCAGATTTGAATGACTAGAACATAACAAAAAAAAGAATAAAAAAATTTATTGGAAACATATCGAATGAACGAATTTCTATTTTATATACTAGCAATATTTAAATAGAATTCAAAGAAAATGAATGCAATAAAACAGAAAAAGGTTTAATTTTGACTACTTGCTATTCCTAATTAGAAAGATTATGACGATATATTTTTGAAAAATTTTAAAATTGTACATGAATTTTAATTTAATATGTAATTTAATATATAAATTTTGATTTAGTGCAATTATACAAATGAATTATTTACATATACAATAAATATAATGATGTTATGCCAATCATTGTGTTAATAATTTGCAAGAATTGAATCAAATCAAAATTTCATGTATAAAATTACTTACAATCAAAATTCATATGTAAAATTACATACTAAACCAAAATTCATATATAATTTTAAAATTTATCCCTAGATTCAAAGCACATGGAAATAGTAATAGGCAAATAAGAAAAGCAAAAGGGAGTAAGGGATTATTCAAACCTAGACTTTTTCTTCACATTTTAATTTGTACAATTTAATAGGTTTAAATTACCTTAGCACTAAGTTATTTTTGGTACATAAAACGAGGGAACACATGAAAATGTTTCTTACAGAGCACTTACTAAGATTGTTAGTGAGATTGGAATCAGAATCGTGATATGAGAGTTATGTTAAACACATAAAAGAATTTCCCTTCACACAATATGTACAAAAAGTCGTAAATAAGGAAATCAAGCAAACAACCTCAGACGATTGGTAATCCTTTGGCGGCATATCGGACAGTTTGACACCCTTGACCCACATTCTCTACAAGTCTACAACAACAACAACAATATTATTATTATTTATTATTTTTGCGGTCAAAATACAATTTAATCATTTACTTACTTATAATTTTATAAAATATAAAGGACCAATAAAATAATTTTTTCATTTTAGGAGGGACCTGCCACCTCCCCTGGCCCTTGCCAGGCTCCAATCAACTTAATACTCACATATATTTGGATTGATTACATAAGTGATTTAATTGGCAAATCAATCCACTTATGATAATAATTAAACCATGCAAAACATATGTTAAAGGAAATAATGGGAACAAAAATAAAAATGTAACTCACCATATGTCCACAACCAAAGGCCAAGTCCTTAGCACTCGTAAGGCAAATTGGGCATGCCTACATTTGTGTTTACCGACAATGAAGAACAATATTTTACACCACACAAATATCAAATCAGTAATCTTTTAATGAGCAACATTTGGAACATACCTGGGTTCGATCATCTAATGCCGGTGATGATGAGACGGTGGTCGGTACAGGCTCCGACCGAGCAGCAGCATGGTACGGAGCTGGTGGAGGACGTGGAACCACTTTCTTTGCTTTCCCAGTTCGGTGTCTAATTTATTTAAATGCAATTAAATAATAAGTAATCATAAGTTAAAGAATTTATCGATGATAAAATCGCATGAAAATCCAAATAATCATTCTCAATCAATAATAAATGAACATTTGAACGAAAGTAGTTAATAGTGTTATTAAATTGGATCTTTTACTATTGAGAGAATCAAATATTGCCAAATTAAAGTAGGGGATTAGCCAATAAGGCTTTGGCGTTGTTTGTAAATGATGAGACCCTAGAACCTTGAGCTTCCCGGTTCTAAAATTTCACAATCAGGGACGAAGTTAGGATTTTGGTATTGAGGGGCCAAATAAAATTTTAAAAGTTTAGGATAAAAAATAAACAAATTGTTTAAAAGGGGTTTAAATTGAATACTTTGTAACTAAAAGGAATTAAAGTTAATATTATACCACTTAGCTATTGGGGTCAAGACCACTATCTACCACCTCTGCCTATGCCCTGCCCACAATGTGAAAATTACCCATGGTTTATTTTTTAGTATTAGGAAGGCATCATTCACGTGTGTTATGTGTCTTTTACGATTCATAAAAGTTTTCAAAGTTTATAATTAACTCTTGTAATAATGTAATCTTCAGGGTTCAAACCTGAATTTTCTTTAAAAAGTATTAAGTGTTTAATCACCGCATGCATCACTTATTTGTATTACAAATCATACAAAAAGGAAAAGAGCTTAGCATATATATATATAACTCACCCGAGAATACCAAGTTCCATCACTGCCTTGTATTGGAAAGGGATCTCCATGAGAGCAGCAAGTGCAAAAGCAGCTTCTTTTTCATCTGGACTTGTGTTTTTCGACATTATCTCTGTGAAGTTAACGAACTGTATATGTATATGTATATGTACAAGACACAAACCAACTAGTTTAGATTTCCATTATTTCATGCATGTCCTCAAGTTTCCGCTACTAATACACCACAAATACCTGAAAATTGTCGAAGTCACGTGCAGGGATCTTATCATCAAATTTCTTCATATCTTCCCATGGTCCATCGCCAACCCCAACCAGTACAATCGACAGTGGGTGTGAGCTGAATAAAACATGTTCTAAAGTCAGCTCAGTATATGATAATTTGGTTTGAAAGCAATCAAAAATAAAAACACAAATACATGTGGGAGCAACTACAAAGTGTAATATCAAATTATTACATTACAAACGATTAAGAACTGAGATAATTTAGAATCAAACAATTCCAGCACAATCAGATTAAGAAATAAAACAATTCAAACTAGAATTGATAAACTGAAATGAAATTTATACATAACAGCAACACATGATGGGGCTCAAGGATGTACACATATAATTGCACACGGTGGATATAATAGAGAAACTCGAAATACCAATAAATCGAATAAGTCGTATACCTTGCATTAACAATGGAATTGATTGTCTTCTCTTCTTGTGGACTCAATTCATTGTCACTTGTATTAACACTTCGTGTGACCTTCATAATCAAACACCAAAAAGAAAAACAAATTCTAAGACACGTCAATTGAAAGCAAAAATTGTTACCACAAAGGAGAAAAAAAAATGGCAGGTATTGGGATATAGGACCTGGCCATCTGCAATGATAACCAGCACATGGAATTGGCCACCACTGCTTTCCACTATGTCAATGGCAGCATCAATTACAGGTGCATATGATGTTGGCCCTACGAGCATGGGACAAACATAACATAAAATGCTCAAAGGCTTTAGCTTTCACACAAATATTAACCATTCATGGTATAATGAAAAAACAAGTCTAATCATCCAATTAAGAAGTTAGTTACTTTAATTTGTCATAATTTACTAAGATGTTAGTTCAATTGGATAATACTGTTAAGTCCTATTGTTAAATTACTGATTTGGAAATCTCCAGTTTGACAGTTTATATGCAAGAAATCAACAAAAATAAAAAGTTAAACAATTTACATGGAGCATATTAGCAAACATTAGCAGTTTATGTGTTTTACTTACAAATGGACTAACATTTTAGTCTTTCAAAGTACAAGGATCAAATTCTAATGAACTAAAGTTGAGAGACTAACATCTCAGTTTTTGTATAAGGATGGAATTCACAAGTAGACCCATAAAAACAATATTATAGGTCAAATTATGATTTTAATCTCTTTACTATACATCGGATTTACGTCGGCATTTTAATTAGAATAGTTAATGTTTGGATTAACTAATGAGATTATAAAATTAGAGAATTAAATTATGTCAACTTAAAGTACAAGGATGCTAATTGGGTCTTAATTCAGTTGGCATCATTGTTGTTGCGAGAACTTAAAAGACTTGAGTTTAAACACATTTAAATCTATAATATTCTCCACTTTAAGAATTTGGAGCTTAAATTAGGCACTAAATCCGAATTTGAATATAATAGAAACATCAAAACTAAAATTTAACCAGGTGTTATATTAGTTATGACCAACTAGTAGAGATGCCTACCAGATAATCTCAAGTTTGGGACTATCTTCTTGTAACAGTCCAAAACTTCTTCAAAACCATGGCAAGATGAGTGATCACTGTGAAAGCTAAACACTTCATCATCATGAGTAGTTGCTGTGACAATGATTGCAACAAAAAGAAAAAGTTGATGAATCAAATTAAGAAATAAAAAGGCACAGGTTGAAATTAAGAAAAGGGTTAATGTAATTTTTGGTCCTTGAATTTAGCAGCTAGGTCCACTTTGATACCTATACATTTTTTGGTTTATTTTGGTACCTGAACTTAACTATTAGATCTATTTTGATCCTAAACTTGGAAAGTTGGATGATGTGGCATGATCTCAAACTGCCACATCATCAATTCTTTTTCAAAATTCAAGTCCAAATTTATATATCAAAATGAACTCAATTACCAAGTTTAAGGGCCAAAAATTATATTAACCCTTAAAAAATTAATAAACTTCTGTGTCGTGGGCACAAGTATACATGACATTACCATCACCAAAACCTAAGCAAGGTATCAAATTGTCGTCGTCGAATGGAGCTAGAGTTTTCCCGATTATGGAGATGGCTTTCTCATATGGATTTGGTGCAGCACCAATTGCATGTAAGCTCCGGTTATTGAATGATACTTGGCCTTCAATAAAATAAATAAATAAATGAATCTAACAAGAGAGGGACCTATTTGAAAAAAAGTACACAAATAAGAACCCTTTGCTAGTAAATATCTATCTTCAAATTCACTGGGGTTGTTAATTGAATTGGTGGAAAATTCATCAGTCAAATTCTGGTTTTGGTCCTTTTACTATGTTGAAATTTGAGACCACTTTACTTTTATATTGTATGGCCTTTACTTTTATATTGCTGAAATTATTAATTTTCATAAGGGCCAAAAATTCAAATTTTCCTTTTAACAAAAGGCTACAAAGGTTTAAATTAAATGTTTTAATTTCTTGTATGTCCTAAATAGCAAATCTTCCATTTAGCCAAAGCAGGACAAACAAGGACCGAAACTACCCAACTTTAGCATTTCAACTAAAATAGATAACGATTTGAACTAGTTAGTGACATCATAAAAAAAATAGAAGAACTAAACTATTACAAATTAAAGCACATGGAACTGGATGTTAAATTTGAATTTTATAAAGGGACCAAAATTCCTCTTTATGTTGGTTGGTTAGGTGATGTAGATATATATATGTACCTGTCCATTCATTGCTTTTGGTGAAATCGATGCCGATTAAGAGATTAGATGATTCAAGACCAGAACTTCTTAATGCTGCTGTAACCTGAAAAAAACAAGTATTTATCTTCTTCATGTTGGAGTGTTTGAGAGTAAGTGGTAGATTTTTATATGGGTAGTATTTTTTTTTTTTGGGTGTAGTGCACCTGTGTGGTGTAGTAAGTATTTATCATATGTGTATTAGGGTGGGTTTAAATTGGTGGTGGAGCGTGGTGTGTTTAGCTTATTTTTTGTCTCACGTTACAGTATTATTATAATATTTAATCTCACTGTCACCATTATTTTTACACTAACCACAGATAAACGCATCATCCATCTAAACCCACCCTTAATGTGATATTGTTGTGATCAAAATGATCTTCTCAAGCCGGCAACACTTTCACCAAATCTCATCTTTGTTGAAGCTACCGTTTAAGATATATTATTACGAAGATTTGAGTTGGGTTAAAACATCTGATTGGTTTCATTGGTTCAACAAGAAGATATAATTTGATTTTTCGAAAATTTATTTCATTTTTTTATTTTTTAAAATAATTGATTTTTAACCTCTCCCTAAAATTAAAAAATTCAATTTAGAGCTTTTAACATTTGATTAAATGGATTTATTTTAATTTTAGCTTTTTAAATAATTAATAATTTAATTTAAGTATTTTTAGCTTTGCCATCTCCAAATTTTTTATCTCATCCCAGCCCCCAATTTAAAAATAAATTAAAAAAAGTATTAATTTTTAAAATAAATTTTAAAAAGTATTAATTGGAAAAAAAGTTGTGATTTATGTTGAAATGTGCAACGATTTACATAATTCAATATTTGAAAAACAACTGGGACCACTTAAGAGATGCCATGATGAAGAAATTAAAGACCGACAGTTCTTAGTCAATGAACCTCGTGGCTTATAAGAGTGGAGTAAGAAATTTTATTTAGAAGATGGAGATAAAAAGAAATTTTATTTAGAAGATGGAGATAAAAAAATAACTTTTGAAGGGTTAAATTTAGAAAGGATTAAATTAAATTATTAATTTTTTAGAGGGAATAAAAAAATTCTTATTCAAGTAAGAATTAAAGGGTTTAAATAGAATAATTTAATATTTAAGAGGGGCTAAAGGGAAAATTTTTTGTTTAACCAATGGGGGTCAAAGCCCTTATCTGCTCCTGTCAACTATGCCCTAGATGGTACGGATCATGTATTACATAGAATATTTTAATTTTAATTAAATTTTATTATTAGTTTCAATATTTTATAAATGTTGTGAATTTAATTTCTATATTTTAATTTGATCATTTTTAGTCTTTATATTTTTTAAAATTTAAAATTTCAGCCCTCACCAAACAATAACAGTTAAATTTATTAAGTTAAATTCTACTATCAAACGCCTAATGTCGTGTTAGCTTGTTATTCGTGCCAATCTTAAAAATTCAAAATTCAAAACAAAAAAAAGGAACTTAGAATCCAATTGTCGAATATATACTAAATCTACAACTGTATCACAGTATAATACTAGTAATTGAATTCAACCAAACAAATTTAACTACTACTATTTGGGTCAGAACTAAAATTTTAAAATTTAAAAAAGAATAAATAAAATTGATCAATTCAAAAAATACAAAAACTAAAATCGATCAAATTAAAGTACAAGAACTAAATCTACAATTTTTAAAAAGTATAGGGAACTTTAATTTTCAATTTGATTCAGTTTGATTTAAATTCAAATTAAATATGAAATCTTTTATTTAAATTTAATTCTACAAATATATAAAATTAGATATAAATTAATATTTTAAAAATATATTAACATTAAAAAGGTACTGTCTAACCTATTCATACAGAAAATAATATATGAGTATCTAACTTTCTTAAAAGCCATAAAAAGAAAACGTGTTTCAGTGGGCGAGAAAACGCGTTTTAATCCACTAACAGATCCATGTGAATAACATAATGAATATATGTGGGTAGGAGTGATAGCAATTAAATGATTTTATATATATATTTTAAAAATTTTATAAGCGTAAATTTAAATTTTTTAATTATTTATTTTATGTAAAAAAAATTTAATGGTTAAATTAACACATATGTAAGTAAATCTCTCTCCTATATAAATAAATATATATATATATAAAGGTTAGTATTTGGTATGCCCAATATATTTTTTTCCACAAACAAGTCTTAAAAAATTGTATACTAAATATTCTCTTTATGAAAGATTTATTTTTATTATTTTTAGTTTTTATATTTTATAAATTTTAAATTTTAATTTAAATGATGGTTATTAAATTTATTAATTAAAATAAAATAATTTTTTTGTGAGTAACAATTGAAATTTTAAAATTTTAAAAAAGTATAAAAACTAAAAATAATCAAATTATAATGTAAATGTTAAATTTAGAATTTATTAATAATAAAATTGGGCATTTTTAACTGTAATTTGGTGATCTCTTACTTGGGTACTTTTTCAAGTAAATATATATTAAATTTAAGATTTTGTAATTTTTTTATTTTGATTTTTAAGATTTTTTTTTGTGGTGTTAGACCATTGAAGAATGAAGATATATTAACCCTAAAAATAGTTTATCTCTATTTAATCTAACTTTTATTTTATATTTCATTATTATTTTAATTTTTCGTAATTAGAAAGTTTTAGCTTTTTATGTGATGGTGGGTACCAAACTTTTAAATGGGGCAAACATTCATTAATAACTTTCAAAAAGAAAAAAAATGTTGATGTCAGTCACTTTAGCATTGTTTTTTTTTTTTTTATTCACATCAGATTTGGACAATTTTTTTTTCTTATCTTTTGATTAAAAAAAAGCGTCAGAAAATTGACAGATATTTTCAACACATTTGGTATTAAGATTAGGATATTTATAAATGGTTTTATTTTTAGTTTAATGATAAATTTGCCCACTTTTACATATTTTGTTAAAATAATTTTAATTGTATTTTTAAGTCTTTTTTAACTATCAATTTTTGTATTTTTCTAACAAATTTAATTAAAATACCCATTAACAAATATGAAAAAGTAGATTATCTAAAAAAATTTAATTCTGAATAAACATATAAAAAATTAAAAATTATAATTAGAGCTATTTTGATAAAATATATAAAAATATCAAAGAAATCTTATGAAAAGTTGATGTTGAGATTTTGTTAGTAGGCGAAAAACACTATCATTTTGTGAAGCTTTTATGACTTTTGGTGAATGCGGGAGACAAACCTTAAAAATAAAATTAAATACAAGCATTCCAAGTCCAATACCGAATTTGTTGAGGTTTTCATTAGCACAAATCTTCTCTTTTCAACAAGTGATTGGGATATTTGTGGTTGGTTTAATTCTTAAATTTTATCACTCGCCTTTCATTTACAACCATAAAAAGTTCACTCTTTACCCACGAAATTAAATTTATCAAAAGTAAATGTTCAAATTTTCTTAATGGGTGAAAGATGTTTCTATGCTACGAACCCCGATAAAATCCAATACAATTATTCAATATTAAACCTATTAACACCTATGGATGAGGCACTAAATTAGATTTAATTTTCCCTCAACGCTTATTTAAAAATCTAATTCTATTCAACTTCAAATTTCAGGGGAAAGGGATGTTATAGAAAGGAGGGAGATATTTCAAAACATAAATGACTAAAATGTAATTTACCCTTCTTAATTTACCCTAAAAATAAAGATATAGATGACTATAACAATGGCAACAAAAAAACAGACGACTTGCCCTAATCTTAAACTCTTCTTTTTTCTTTTTTGCAGCAAAAATATATATATATTTTATTAAGAAAAAGACCCAGAAAAAAGAAGACGAAAGAACCTGGTGAAGGGTTGAGAAATTATCATCAATAAACCCATATTTAGCCTGCGCAGATAGCTTTGAAACACTGTTGCTTGAATTCCCAATCGACATGGTTGTTGAGTGATTGCTTGAATTTGTTCCTTTTGATGCTTTATCTATTGATCTATTCGCACTTGCCTGCTGCTGCTGCTGCTTTTGAGTTTTCAGTTTCTGGATACAAATAAAATTACCCATCTGATCATCTTTTCTTTTTCTTCAAGTTGAGTTTGAATCAAGAAAGAAAAAAAAGAATATACGTTTAGATGAGAATCTTGTAAAGCTAAACTATATGTATGGAAGACAGGTTTACCTCATTTTTATTTTTTAAATATTTGTTTTTTCTCTCTATGGCCCAATAGCAGCCTTTAGGGCTTGGCAGGGAGATATTTGTAATTTCCATAAAATTCGAATTCTAATTTGAATTTGTAAATTTGTTTTGAAATTTAAATTTTAAAATTGAATCTGAATTAATTTATTGAATAATTAAGGATATTATTGTTAATGCAAAAGTATATGAATTCGAGTATGTTAAAATATATTATATTTTAATTTATGAATTGAAGAGGAATTAAAAATAATTTTAGTCTCTAAATATTGTGTTAAAAAAGCGTTAAAAATCGGATTTAATTAGTTTAGAATAATTTTAGTATTTCTATCTCATAATAACAGGCAAAAAGGTGTGTTAATGTTTTCTTATTTTGGATCAATGATTGTGTTGGGCTTAAATGATTTGGTTGGATTTCATAAGTTAAATTTTAGACTATATTTAAATTTGGGTTCTGGTTGTTAAACTTCGATTGCATTGATATTGGGCTCATTTGATTCATTTAGCCTATTTTCAATTTTTATTGTTTTAAGTATACTAAATATATAAACATGTTTTATTTATTTTTAAATAAAAATTAAGAAAAATCAATAAAAATTAGAGAAGTTGCAAATAAAATTCCCTGATTTTACAAAATTTTCTAATTGATCCCTAACTTTCACATTAAAATCACAAAGAAAAACCCTCTTTACAAATTTTACAATTTGATCATAATTTATTTGCAGCTCCACCGACGACCTAATGGTGTGCTGCCACGCACGCTGGCAGTCACAAAAGCACCCAATAAACCAAAAATCGTAAAAAATAAAAACCCAATGAAGTTTGAACCTGCAAAATCAACAGAAAAAAATCAAATAGGTGAAAGAAGAGTGAATTTCTTCTACAGCCATTTGGATTAAATTCAAATCGTAGTTGATATTATTAATAAAGTTTTAGTAGAATATCATCCGATTCAAACAAAATTATCTTTATACCATAAAACGAATGAAAATATCTATAATTATATTAAAAAAAGAAAAAAACCAAAAAATGAAAATAAATATATAAAAAAAGAAACAAAGAAAATGGCAAGCAAGAGTGCAAACTCATCTTAGATTTGGTAAGGCTTGATTGCTGTGTTTAATGTAGTCAATACCATATTATATATGTTACAATGGAGATTTTGATGTTAATACCCACTAAATGATATTAGACATAGTTCGGATATAAATGGTATGCCATAGGGTCATCGATATAGTGATTTATCAGTTATCGTTATCGGACAATTCAGGATGGCTGAATAAAAAGTTCAAGCAATTACTAAAACAATCGTTACTAGGCAATCCGGGATGATTGAATAAATAGTTCGGACAATTACTAAAACAATCGTTGCTAGTCAGCCCAAAATGACAAAATAAAATAATCCTAATTTCTCAGAGATGTGAACTTATTCGATATATAGATTCGAGTATCCATTCTAATATTTATCGCTGGATAATAAAGACCAAAATGAATAAACCTGGGGAGTTAATATTGAAGTGTGCAATTAAAAAGGAAAATTGAAGAATGATATGATTAATTAAAGTACTAAATATTAATGTAATTGATACTTGTTATATAAATATATATTTACTTTGGTTAATTTTTAATGAAATGAATTTGAATTATAATAGCATCACTGAGTATTCAATACTTAGGGTATGATTTTTGTTTATTTTATGCACAAATCTCAGACGAGGTTTTTCTCAGGTTTGAAGTGTCAAAGTATTCATTCTCAACAACTTAGCTCAAGAATCATTTGGTTATCTTTTTTGTATGCATATATGTGTTTAAGTTGGAATCGCATACACCTAGGTTGTTTCGGTTATGTTGGTTAAATGGCCATTTTAGTATATTGATATTTGGCCTATGAAGTTTTATAAGATGAACTTTAATCTTTAATTAATAGATAACCATGCTAGTTTATACAAGTTTGATTATGAGAAATAGATAGTTAAATGTTGATGTATCGGTGATTATGATTTGACAATGTTTGATTGTGTTTAGATGTGTTTGATGGTGTTACTTTGATGTAAAATTTAGATACACTTAAGGAGCCACTTGGTTTAGTTTGGACATTTGAAAATGTGCATTTAAGAACGTTTTACCATTGCATCTTGAGACAGTATGATCATGTCTCGAGACCATAAGAACAAATTTTACTTTATATTTAGACCTACATGCTTATTGTCTCAAGACAATCCTATTTAAATCTAGAGACAAGTGGCTTTCATCTCGAGACAAATAAAATTCGAAGCTAAATTAGTTTTGTCCTACTCTGAGCCTTGAGACAAGAACCCCTTGTCTTGAGACATCCAAACATCGAAGCTAAAATAAATAAATAAAATATGGGAGGTTGGTCTCGAGACTCAGTCTTGAGATATAAGGGATCTTGCCTCGAGACAGCACATCTAATGTCTCAAGACATATTGACATCGAAGTAAAAATACCTAAAATAAAATAAGGTCTGTCTCGAGACAATAAGTCCTCTGTCTCGAGACATAACATTGAAATTGGATAGTTGAGTTTAGATTTGATTCCTAACTCTAATTTTAATTTTGCTTAACCCCAAAGCATGATGATTTGAATCTTAAATACTATGAATGCATACGTGTGTGTGAGTATGATTGTTGATCTAAATTGGTTTGCACGATGATTGTGATTTAAATATAATGGTTATATGAATGAAATAGTTTGAATTGCTTCGACAATGTAATGTAGCATTACGCATTCGAATCTAACTATTGGGTGGGTGTGGGGTGTTGCAAAATATAATTTTTATTTTTTTTAGTGCCGACTAGTACAGGTGAAATCCATCGATACACACCAATAACCTAAAATATTATAAAAAATTTACTCACTCTCTAACTTTTTGAAAATTCTAATTAAATCTTTTAAATTTTGTAAAAATTTCCATTAATTTTCTCAATTTTTTAAAAAAATAATTAGACCCCCATTTAAAAAAAATCTCATTAAACCCTAAAATTTTCAAAAAAAATTAATTACACCCCTCCAAAACTTAATGCTACATTCTGTCACTGATATATAGTATCCAAAATTTAAACATAAATTTTCTTTTTTTATCATTACACTAAATACTTAGAGATACCATTGTGATGTTTTTGTACCATTAAACTTTCTCTTCAAAATTCAGACACCCAAAGATCAAAGATTGTAAAAGAAAAAAGAAAAGCTTAAAAGATGGATAGTCTTTTGTCTACATCTATCCTAGGGAACCCTTGGTCTAACAAATTAAGAAAAAGAGCTTCCTATGTACAAAAACAAAATGTGGGTTAACTGATTTATCTGCTTTTGCTGCACCCGTCCTTCATCTTTTGCTTTAAGGGGGATCATGGCTTCTGTTTTTTTTTTTCCTTTTATTTTTAAAATTAGTAGAACATTGTTGTTCCCAATGATTTTTGTCTGAAATGATAGTAAAAAACTAACCCTAAAAAGTAAAGGGTTTCAAAAGTTCATTACTTCATTGGAACATGAGTTGCCTCGTACAACACAATACATTGACCAAAACATGACCCGATCTCAACAACTAACATTAAATAATTATAAATATATAACTTTTATCGTTAAAATATATACATTGGATAATGATTAAAATGTTATTATTTTATAAAATAAATTATATTATTTCAAATATATTTTTATTTTATTTTTATATAAAAATAGAAAAGTGTATACATAATGAGATTTAAACCAAAACATTATTGTTTTCAACATTTTTATTTCATCTTTTCATTCTTGGTATATTTTATATATTTTTATTTATTATTTATAACGTGAATGTATTATAGTCTAATTATGTATTAAGTCTTTAATCGAATTGACCTGAGATGTTTTAATTTAAACCGACCAACAAAAGAAGAAAGGAATCTTTAATTCAAATTTGTACACAAAAGAAAAATGAATTATATATAGATGCGAATTTGATGTAAGCGTAGGATCTTCCCTTGTATATTATTACCATCAAATCGGCTAGCAAAATTCATATACTTATGGCTATGCCTATGTATGATAGCATTGAAGGTTGAAAAAAAGTTGATTAATTGAGTTAAAATTGGACATGCATCGTAGTTTCATTACCTTTATTCGAGTTTCTCGAAAATTTAGAAGAGAAAAAAGGTCATGCATGCATGCATTATCATATAACTGAGACAAAATCCTATTGAGATCATAATTGACTATAACCCTAACGAAAATATCACACTCAGCGGAGCATAATTAATTGTCATTTAAGTTCTAATTAATGTAAATGAAATATCCAAATGGTGAATTTCTTCCTTGTGCCACACTAGGGGTTCATCCTCTCTGTCTGAAACGGTGCTCTTCTTGGCGACGGCCTTTCCGGCTTAGGCGACAATTCAAATTTCCTTTCATCAATGCTGTCATTGGAAATTCCCGGCTTCGTGTCGTAAATGTCTGATAACGATTCTAGCTTACCGATACCACTGGTATCGATAGAAGGCGGTCCGATTTGAATGACACCGGTTTTGAAAGGATCATCTTGTGGTCCTAAACACGATGGAGCCATTCCCAAGTCTTGTAATC
This sequence comes from Gossypium hirsutum, assembly GCF_007990345.1. Lineage (NCBI taxonomy): Eukaryota > Viridiplantae > Streptophyta > Magnoliopsida > Malvales > Malvaceae > Gossypium > Gossypium hirsutum. Next base: position 125,480,026 of record NC_053431.1, read on the forward strand.
GAAGCTCGTCGGACCAAAGTAAAGGACTCTTCCCGGTACCCCCGCCGCCACCGTAAGGGCCATGCCTCTTGTTTGACATGAAATGGCCATCAAGTGATGGTGATGATCTCTCCACGTTGTGTTGAATATCAAGGTGTTGGTCACCTCCATATATATTAAGGTCTTGAAATGGTGGGTAATTGAGAGTAGGACCAAAATTATCTTTCATGGCACCATCCATGTGAGGAAGAACACCTCGATGATTTCCCACACCCTTATAGCCTCCGGCTGCACCTCCGGCCGCCGCCATGTTTTCACTGGCAAGGGTTTGACAAGCCTTTTCTAATATAGACTGCATATACTTGCCTTGAGCCTCAATCCTCAGTTGAAGGTGTCTTTGAACCTACCATGCACTGATAGTATATAATTCTATGCGTTGTAAGTTAGATAATAACAAATCACTAAAAGTTTTTGAAAAGTAAACCCAAGTGATTTCATTTTTAATGACTTGTTATTATCTGATCCACTGGTAATATATAGAAATATTACAAGATAATATATAGAATTACATTGAGATGAGGCAATTCTCTGCATACCTCCAATTGTTCATGAAGTCTTCTTTGCACTTCCATTTGCATCCTAATGGCATACCATGTGTGAGCTACTGCTTTTATATATACAGTTAAAACATTTACATTTCATAAGAAAATATGAACCCTACACCCCCTAATTCTTTTTTAAAACACCACTATATATATATGTATATATATACTAAAATTTGTCTTGAAAACCTTAAATAAAGGAAATATATATATATATAAGAACTGAATCAGTACGTACTCATTCATGCTACGAGCCATCATGCCAGATGAAGAAGCAGAAGTTCTTTGAAGATCTAGCCATGTCAAACAGAAAAGAAATCATATATATGTATATGTATACAATAGCTTATAAAAAAAACCCCAAAAAAGAAAGTTGATAAAAGAAAAGAAAAACCCTAGAAAGTAGAGTCCACCTGATCTCTTACCATCTTTTATAGAATGATCATTGAATTCCTTGTGAGGTTGCTTTCCAAGCCTGAATTTCTAATATATATACAGCGAACAACAATTAAAATCATTCTTATATATACATACATACATATATATATTAAAGGAAAATGAAATCAAGGGCAACCCTACATATAAAGTGTATGCAAACCTGGAGATGGCTCTTGAGGTGATAAAGTGTAAGACCCTTGACCCCCATAACTCTCATGATAGTTTTTGGAGTTGCCTCTGTCATGTTCAAAGTTATATATATGCAAATTGATCATAACATGTAAAGAAATGAAAAAGGGTATTGTTGTTTAAAGAAGATAAGAAGGGAAGAGAGAGTACTGTCAGCTCCTCCGAGCTGAGTAACAGCATCGACGAAACGGTCGTGGAGCTCGACGGTCCAACGGAGACGAGGCTTGGGATCAGTGGTGAGGACGAGACCAGAGTCGGGTTGAACGCACATGGGTCGATTATCGTGGTGGGAATTCATGGTTGAGGGTTTCTTTGGTTGGAACATTCTTTCTTTCTATCTAGCTATGCCTAAAGCGGCTGTGCTGTGAGAGAGATTCAAAGAACAAATGCGATGCTAATTAGGTGCGTTTTATTTTGAAGAAGATGATGAAAAGAGAGTTTTTTTTTTTTTTCAAGTACGGTGTATGAAAGAATATTTAAGCCACCACAAAGTTTCTCCACACATTAAAGAAAAAGCCAAATTTATAATATTATGCATTATCGTAAAAAATATATAAAATAATCTGAGTTTCAAGTTTTGAGAAATACTGTTAAGTGGAAAAATCACGAATTTTAAATATAGACTATAAAATGACTATCGAAAATACTAATATATATATACATATATTCTTAAAAGAGAATCAAGTTCAAATCTTAGAGATAATATTATTGAGAAAGACAACTACAAATTCTGAGAACATAAACAATAAAACAAACATGAAAAATACCAAATATATATACATATATAATAACATGCAACCTCCTAAAATAAATATAATTCTTTACACTATTAGGGAACAGATAATGTTATTTAAAATAAATTTGTTTATTTTTTATAAAAATAATGCATCATCATTTAACTGATCATATATAAAATTTTACACTATTAGTGAATCAAATTTTAACCTTAATTCATACTTTTTATCCAACAGAAATATATAGTGATATATTTAATTTCACAAAAAAATTAATAATCTCATAATCATATTTCATCAGTTTAATTTCACATAATTTAGAGTGATACATATTGCATACAAATCATTAGTGTTTCAGACTTAGTAAGGTTTAATTATGTCATCAGTCTCGATAGTTTAAAATTCTAATTTATCTACTTTTACTTTTAATAACTTAGCCTCTCCTATTTAAAAATTAAAGTTCAATTGATAAATATGTTAATAGATTTTCATTAAATTTGAATAAATTGGATTTTAATATTTAAAAGTTAAAAATTCAATTGATAACGTATATTCAAATTTAATAGAAATCAATTAATGGTGTAATTAATTGGATTATAATTCTTAAATCAAACAAAAAATTAAATATTTAAAATTAAAAGTGAAGGGACTAAATATCTAAATTCTAAAAAATACGGAGACTTGAGTCCATAATTAGACTATTTAGTAATCTAACCTATCTATCATCATCAAAAGAAGAGCATAACTTTATGGAGTTATACTTCTATACCATGTGAAAGCTTTTTGAGTTTTAGGATATGACTAAGACACCTCATGCAATCATCATGAAGCACATTCAACATCTTCATGGCCATCCTCTTTTACCCTTTTTCTCATTAAATTATAAATTATTTAAGTTCTTCTTACATGCATGAGCCATTTTTTGTTGGTTTTATGGCACAATTCCCTTTATAGATTATAATGAAGTTTTAAAATATGCATGGCCTATGAATGATACGGTTTGAATGACATAAAAATCCTTTATGTCATTACCAAAAAAAAGGTTGTCATCATTCTTGACAACAAAATCTTATGTCTTAATAGATTCTTAGCCCAAAGTTATGTATCAATTACCAAGTAATCAAGCTTTAAATCATTAATTTCATTGGTCGTTAATCAAACTTGTTTTGCCATTTCTTTATATAAATGTTTGTATATATATATATAATCCCCTCTAGCTCTTCTATGCTTTTGTTCCATTTTCAAATGTAAGAATATTAATAATTTTCGATTTTTAAAAAATAATATTGTGAAAATTTTACTCGAGATTAAATTCGATTCTAAATTTAATTAAGATTTAATGTAAAAATTTTACTCGAGATTAAATTCGATTCTAAATTTAATTAAGATGTAATGTAATTATAATTAAAAAGAAAATATTTTAGCAGTGTTGGAGTAATATATATATATATATATGCAAATTTATTTTGCACTTTTCCATAATTAATAAGATTCAAATTTGAAGTCAATGGGTATATCACTTGACATTGATATGTGATTCCCAATTGCATTGTCTCTTATATATAAATATATATTTAATAAACCCCATATAAATAAAATGATAAAAAATAATGAAGATTTCCTTTTATTTGGAGATACAAGGAATTGTAACTTATAAAATTAGGTACTTAATAATGCATCAATCACAAATTCGTATTAACTTAATCGATACTAATGTTATTATAGACTCATATCAAGCGAGTATTTATTATTATATTTAAATGTTTTATTGAACTGATGTTATTTTTAATTGGATCACCAACTCGGTAATAAATTTATCAAAAGTCTTTTACTTTTAATAAGTAATAGATATTATTTTGAAGGTAATTTTATCTTTTCATATGAAGTCTAAAAAATTACTTACACATAATTAGGCTTGAACCAAAACATTGTGATATTTGATCTTTTAACTATATCATTTCAGTCAAACCCATTTTTATGATATTATATTTTCATCCACATCATTGTATGTGAGATAAAATCTAGTAAATAATTAAGGGTTTTAGAGATTTTGGGAATAATTTTAAAATGTATCAAAAGAAATTATTTGAATGCAAATATTGAAAAAATTAAAAGGTGAAGAGGGAGGAGCTTTGGATGGCAAGCAAGTAGTAGTAGTAATAGTAGGGGACCTTTCTTCTAAAGCTTGATGGACCTCATTGATCACTTTTGTGGAATAGAAGATTGTCCTCCCATGCATACAAATTACACTTGAATGCCAATGGCTCAAATCTAACAAAAAAACAAAAGTCACACATGACCCCACCTTATTGTAAAAGAAGTGCTAAAAATCAAGATATAACACAATATATAAACAAGTTAACCTCAAATGTAAAGAAGCTCCATGCAAAGATGTCAAAATATGGTGGGTGGTGGTAAAAAAAAATCTAGATACCCCAAATCCTAATGGAAATGAAATTCTTTCTTCTTTGACAATCAAAAGAAAGATTCTTAAGCCAAAAACAAAATTTGGGTTTTCAAATTTAGTCCCCATTTCTACAAATTTAGGCCATTGGCACCCTCAAACATCAATTGGTCCTGTATTCACAGAATTCTCCTACTATAAGGATTCAAACAACTTATATGTGTACATCTATCATGAAACTAATTTTATATTAGCATAATCAAGGTGGATCCAAGAGGGTAGATAAGGGTTTTGATCCTTTTGATTTGTATAATAAAATTACATTTTAATCCTCTTAAAAGTCAATAATTCAATTCAATCCTTTCTTATAGAAGATTTCTGGCTTTGACTCCCTCAAAATTTATAATTTAGATTCTTCTATAAATTGGTATGGTATAATTGATGTCCTTTTATAATACAATCAAGCAAAGCTGAAAGTTTAACAATCAAGCTCATTGTGTTTCCAAACCATAACCAAAAAAGTTGGGTGGCTTAGTATTAAGGCCATGTTTGCTTGAATTTCAAGCGTCTTTTTTTTTTCTCTTATGTGCTTTTGGGGAATTTATTCTTTAGAATGAATATATTCCTTTTGGCCAAAGGCAAACGTTGCGTGGCCCATCTTTATTTTTACAACAATAGGGGTATACTTTACACGGCTTGTCTCTTTTCTTACATCGTCCCTTGGTAGGTGTTAATGGGGATGCTGCAAAATCTACATCATAGTAATGGCTAAAATACTCTGAACTTTTTTTTGGGTCAAAATATGTTGTTAGTATCTATACTTTTATAGAATTTCAGATTTAGCCCATATACATTAAGGCTCCATTTGTTTCACTGAAAATAACTTTCAGAAAATGATTTCTGGAAAATGATTTACTTTTCTGGAAAAGCTAATGTTTTTGGTGTTTGGATGAATCTATAGAAAATATTTTTTGTTGTTTGGTAGATTTCTTAAAAATATTTCATAAAAGTTGTTTTCAATTAAACAAACATACATTTGAGATTTTCTTATTTTTTCATTGTTTAATTGAATTTATTTTATCTATAATTTTATATTTTACATTGTTTTTGCATATATTAAAAATAATATGTTAAATTCAGATTCATTACAATGTCATTTTTTAATTACATGACTAATAAGTGAGTATTTTTTATTTAAAAATGTGACATCAACAAAATTGACAAAAAAATTAACGATATCAACAATTGGACTTGATTTTCAAATTTGAAAAGTAAAGGGACTAAATTCTTGAAAATAAAAGTACAAAGACTAAATTACAGATCTGTGAAGTGTATATAGACTTATGACATATTTTAACCTTTATACTACAAAACATTTATTATTAATATATTTATAATTATAATAAATATTTATTATTAAAATATTAATATTGAATATTTTCAATAATATGTAAATAATGTTATTTAAAATTATTATTTTTAAATTTTATTATTAAAATAAAATTGAAATATTAAATAATTTATTAAAATAATAAATTATATTTATTATATTAATAATTTATTATATGACTAAATATAAATAATTAAATATGCATGTTTAATAATATTGAAAAATATAATATTTTAAATATTTTTAAAAATAAAAATAAAATTTATTATCAATATAATAATATTAAGCTTGATTTAAGTTTATTTTTATAAAAAAAATAAAATTATCAATAGATGAGCTCTTTTTCGAAAAATGACTTACGCTTTTCAAAATGGTAAATTATTTTACAAGAAAAATAGCTTATTTTACATTGACCTGTAAGTCATTTTCCGTTGACCAAACTATTTTCTGTGAAACAAACACAGAAAAATGCAAAAAACATTTTCTATAAAACCTTTTACACGTAAACAAACGGACCCTAAAAGTTAAAAGTTAACTTCCTAGCCTAATTATTAACATTGTTAGTATTTTTTCATATTTTGTCATTCATATGCTATGTCATATGATGGCAGCTCAGTCAACATGTTAAGTTAGCAAATTTTGATGAAAAAATATTGGTGATAGTAATAATTGAATTAAAAATTTTAAATTGAAAAAAAAAATAAGAATACTCTAGGGGTGAAGCCAAAAAAAAAAATTGGGGGGAAAATTAAATAAATAAAATTTCACTATAATAGCCTATATCTTTATAATTTTTAAAAGATTAATTTTTTTATCATTTTTAGAGGTTAATATAAAATATTATTATTTTTTTGAATAAAATGACTGGGCTCATTATTAATATAATAAAATCACTACCCAATTAACATTTGGGCTCAGGTCCGTCTACCAATACAAACAAAACACTAAATTGGGCATCCCTATTCCCTAGCCCATTACTGAAAAAGAATGATGAAAGACAATAAAGAATAAAAGATGAAAAAACAGAAAGGAAATCAAAGAAAATCTCCCAGTCACATCTAACAGCCTGGCCATTTAATGCTTAACTCGTCCTTTCACGTCCCAACAGCCACGCTTAAACAGATAGCCATTCCCAAAGATATCAAATCTTGCTACCCTTAATTGCTCTCTAGTCCTTGCCCATTCGTCTTCAATCCGAGGGCTCTCTCCATCTTCCCTCTGGGTCTGCTGCTCTATGGATCGCCGTTTCCCTTCCTAGGTATGAGTCCTTCATTCTCTCTAGCGCTTCTTTTGCTAGATTATAGGCTTGAATGTTCTTCGTTTTGTGGATAAACTTGAAAGTGACGTCTTGAACCCTGGATTTTCTGGTCTGTATATCATATATAATCGTTCCAAAAACACTTGTCCATTTTTGTCGTTTGGCAATTTTGAATGACTGTTTTCGAATCCCCCTCTATTGTTACTGTTGATAGCCCCATTTCTATTGCTAACTTAATGGTGTCTAATCCTGCGAGAGCTTCTACTGCGAACGGGGTGGGGATATCCTCATGTATAACTGTCTTGAGGCTTTTAAAGCTCCCATCTGGTCTCAAACAACTTTACCTGAGGCAGATCTAGCATTCCTTCTATCAAAAGCGGCATCAAACTGAACTGTGATGCCTCCCGTCGCTCCATTATAACTATTGACCCTTTTGGTAGAAAAGGTAAGTGTTTTCATTCGGATCCCATCCAATTCTACTATGTAGCTGCTGACTTTCCTTGCTAAATCCCTAACTAGTATGATCTTCTTTTCATGTACGAATTGATTTCGAGAACTCCATATGCACCATAACGCACAACAAAAGAACCGACACTGCTCCATTGTACTCCTTTCAAAAACCCAGGTTAGCCATTTCCAAAAACTTTGATTACCATGAACTATAGTCCAAGAGAGATTGATAAGATTCCATATTTCACTGGTTGCAGGACAAAATCTAAAGATATGGTTACTGTCATCCTCTTCAAGTCTGCACCGAGGACCCGAGCGTTCTCTGTTATTGACTTGGATCTTAGGTTTACTAAGGAAGGAATGTAGCTCTAGGAAATTCGCCAAACTAGTATCTTAATTTTACCTTGTAGCTGTAAATCCCATAATTTTTTATAGAAGTTTCTTGTTTCGGGCTGTAATAAATAAATATTAGGATTCAAGCTAGAATAATGTAATAGTTTATAGGCGCTTCTTACTGAGAACTCCTCTGAAGGTTCCTCTTTCCACACCTGAAAATCAGCATGTTCTGTCTCGGCTAAAGGAATCTTTAGAATTTTTTACGCTATGTTTGATTGAAAGGTATTGTTGATCAGATCTCGTTTCCAAGTCCTACTAGTACTATTGATTAAATTCGAGACTAATAATACTTCACTGTTTGTCTCTCTACCTTGCCTACCAATGGCTTCACATTCAGGAATCCAACAATCAGTCCAGACATCAATCTCAGTCCCTCATTCGACCCTCTAACACAACTCATCCTGAATAAGCCCTCGCGCTGCCCAGATGCTCTTCCAGGTATATGAAGGTAACCAACCCAACTGTGCGTTTAAAAAGTTTGATTGCGGATAATATTTGGCTTTAAAAACTCTGGCTAATAATGAACTCGGATTATTAATAAGGCGCCAGCCCTGTTTAGCTAATAACGCAACATTAAATTGGAAAAAATTTTGAAAACCCATACCTCTAACTTCTTTTAAAGAACACATATTTCTCCAAGAACACCAATGAATTCCTTTCTTCCCACGACCCTTTTGCCACTAAAATTTGGCTACAATGCCTTCCATTTCCTCATATTGTGTCTTTGGTAATAGAAAACAGGCCATTGAGTAAGTCGGTATCACTTGTAAAACTGCTTTAATAAATATTTCCTTACCACCTTGAGACAGTAACCTCATACTCCAATTATCAATCCGCTGTTGTAACGTCCCCTAACCCTATACCGTCACCGGAATAGGGTTACGAGACATTACCAGTTAGTACAGTCCAATTCCGATCATTAATTAAAATAAATATTCACACACATCCTAGTTTTAAGATGTTGTCCCTTTAATGGGCCCTCGCGGTCCAATATGAACAGTAAATTCAATTCGGGACTAATTTAGAATCACTACGAATTTTTAGTAAATTTCAAAATTCATACGACATACCGTTGCCAACCATAATTTACTCATTTCATCAATACTTTTACAAGCTAAATGACTCTCATTAAACATCCTGGGTACATGCCATTATCAATACTCAACATACGTTACCTTAATGAATTCGGGATCGTCTTGGGATGCTGATTCAACGTACTATCTTTACTTAACCTGCGCACGGCAACAAACCGTACGCTGAGTATGGTATACTCAGTGGTATTTCTATAATCCGAACAATTAATAATATAACAAATACTTAAGATCATAATAACAATTACAATTATTCAATTATTTATTCATAGATAAATTTTAACTACTTACCATATAAATTTTATACAAATCATATAATAAACACAATAACATAATTGTTCAATTCTTAACTAAATCCATTATTATTTACTCTATTCTTTCATTTACTACTCGGTATAGCTTTCCTTAATTTACTCACAATTCAATATCATTAAACTATATTCAACTATTCACTTATCAATCATATTCCATTTTAATTCATTTCAATAACAGTCAATTTCATTTATATCATATCAACTTACTATCCCTGATAGCTTTCAGTATATACATATGATTCATATATCTCAAATCACATTTCAATTCATCAAGTGGCATCATATATCATCAATTCGAACTCCAATCATTTCATGAACCTTTGGTTCATATTTTCAATTTCATATATAAATTTTCAATTCTCAATTCAATTTCTCGTTTCATTTCAATAGCTTGATCAATCAAATTTATTCGATTTATCTTTCACTTATTTACCCCTATTAACAAACCTGGACTTTGACGGATACACGGATTCCAACCCAAACACACCAGTACGGCATATTGTGCCTAAAACGGTACATAGTACCTGATCAGTATACGACACATAAAGTGCCTAAAACGACACACGAGGTGCCTGATACGACATACGAGGTTCCTGAAATACGACACATAAAGTGCCTGATCGATAAAGCCGGCAAATCCCGTACACTTCCAGATCCTATGGCATGCCAATTATATCCGACTCAGCCCGATTAGTTAATAGGGTATTTCTTTCACTTTCTCAATTTAATAATTCTTTCATCAATATACCATTCTGATAATCACATATATTCACCCATTTTCACAATTCATACAATTTCATTCAATTCAACAATATATTTCAATTATTCACATTAATTCATAATTCAATACAATTCAATTCACTTTTCAATATCAAATATTCAAATATCACAATCTCATGTATTCATATCAATTTCCTCATATTTCTAATTAATATATTTTTCAATATAATATTCATTCAATATTCAAATTTCTACATAAATCATATATATTATATAATTCAATCAATATAAATTCAATCAATATAATTTCAATCAATATAAATTCAATAAATTCATCGCATACCAAAATCAATCCATTCCAATTGTAAAACATCATAATTCTAACACTAACAATTGCCATATGTATATAAATATAACAAATAATAACTAAGTTCAGATTATAGAAATACAAACCATAATTTTTGAGCTAATTCCAGTTGACTTTGTCTTGTCCTTTCTTAGCCGAGATTTCCAGTACCACATTGACTACGAAATTAATACAATTCATAATCATTAATACATTACTAATTTATATCTTGAGTTACAGAATTCTAAATTAAGATCCGCTAATTTTTCCTGAAACTAGACTCACGAATCTTCTTACAATAAAATTTTCATAATTTTTGGTTTAGCCATTAAGTACAGTTTATTCTTTAAATTCACCCCTATTCTGTTGTCTGACAGTTTCGTCCCTTCTTCACTAAAAATTAATTATCTCACAGTTCAGAACTCGGATAATATTCCCGTTGATTTCTCCTGAAAATATACTCATTAGAGATTCTAAACATATAACTTTAAGCCTCTAATTATTTTTCTTCAATTTTTGGTGATTTTCCAAAGTCAGAACAGGGGAACCCGAATTCATTCTGACCTTGTCTCACAAAATTCATTATATCTCATAATTTACAATTCAATTGCTTATATCGTTTCTTCTATAAGAAACTAGACTCAATAATATTTAATTTCATATTTTATTCATCCTCTAATTCAATTTCTACAATTTTTGGTGATTTTTCAAACTTAGACTACTGCTGCTGTCCAAAATAGTCTTAGTACAAAATGTTGATTTACTTTAATTTCAATTTAATTCTAACTAAATTCACTTTCTTTTCTATCTTAATTCATACTTTATTTCTACTCAATTTTTAACCAAACTTAGACATAATTATCTATTTTTCATCATAAAACCATAATTTTGAAATTCTTTCAATTTAGTCCTTATAGCATAAAACTTATGAATCACTTTACAATTCAATCCTTGTATCATTTTTAACTTGAATTTCTATCAATTTAGCCCTTAATTCATCATTTTATTTAACATGGACAATATCTAGAAATCTAATAACTATCAAAATATCAACTTAATTTCATCAAAACTTTGTTCTAAAACTTCTAAAACATCAAAATTAAGTAAAAAGGGCTTGATTGACTTACCTATTAAAGCTTAAAGCTTCAAAACTTCAATTTTCCCTTTTCTCCCCTTCTTTCTTTCTTTTTCTCCCCTACTCTCTATTTCGTTTCATTCTGTTTCTATTTCCTTTCATTTGCTTCTTTAGTTTATATATATAATATAATATAATATAATATAATTAAAACATAAAGTATCTTTATTATATAATAATATAATAATATAATAATATACTAAACATAAAAAAAATCTTAGATTTTCTTCACGATAAACCGCCTCAATTTATACTTTTTGTATAATTGCCCTTTTAGTCCTTTTTATTTTCTTTTAATCTATAATTCAACTTTCACACTTTATTCAATTTGGTCATTTTACTTAATTACTCTTAATTAAATTAAATTCACTTAATTAAACTCTAATCAACCACTCATTTTACTTCGTAAATATTTTTAATAAATATTTACGAATCTATTTTTCAGAAACGGAGACCCGAAAATACACTTTTTCGGTAACGGTAAAATTCGGGTCATTACAGCTGTTTTATTCTGTCCTTCAATGCTTGAAAAGATTCTTTTTTCCTTCTCCCAACTAAACTTGGCAGCCCTAAATACCTTTTTAATTCATTGGAGCTGCGGATTCTTAATTGGGTGATCACCATTTGCCTAATTTCCTCAGATATGTTACTACTAGAAAAGACTGCCGATTTTTCAAAATTTATGCACTGTCCTGAACTATTTTTATACTCTCGCAAAATCTGCTTGATTGCGCTTACTCCCCTTCTTGTTGCTTCTTCGAACAGTATGCAATCGTCAGCAAATAATAAATGAGACACCCTAGGGCCATTTCTACTAGCTTTGACACCTTTTATAACTCTTTCGCCAGTAGCCATTCGTATTAGACCTGATAGACCCTCTCCACATATCAAGAATAAAAAAGGGCTTAATGGATCTCCTTGCCTAAGTCCCCTTGTTGGATAGAAAATATCTCCCTTATTACCATTAACCACTGTTGAATATGAAACACTAGAGATACATTTCATAATAGATTCAATCCATTTTTGAGCAAAACCTATTCTACTCATGATTTCTTGAATAAAATTCCATTCTGCTCGGTCATAGGCCTTACTCATATCTAACTTGACTGTCATAAATCCCTTCTTCCCCCCTCTCTTTTGTTTCATCGAATGTAAAATTTCATATGCCACTAGTGCATTATCTGTTATGATTCTCCCTGGCACAAATGCGCTCTGTGCTTCATCAATACATTTATCAATAACCCCTCTAAATCTATTTGTAATCACCTTTGCCACAATTTTGTAAATAACATTACATAGACTAATTGGCCGAAAATGAGTCAGATTAGAAAGATTAATAATCTTTGGGATCAGCACAACCTGAGTTGCATTAATTGAACTAACCTCCATCTCTCCATTCAAAAAATTTAGGCAAAAGGAATCAACGTCACTCCCAACGATATCCCAGCATCTTTGATAAAAAAGAGCTAGAAATCCATCTTCCCCTGGTGCCTTTGTGGACCCCATCTCAAACAAAGCTCCCCGAATTTCCTATCCCTCATAAGGTGCTAAGAGCTTACTATTATCTTTATCAAAGATACAATGATTAATACCCGAAAATACATGTTCATTAAAAGTAGTCCTCCGTACTTTAAACAAATTCTCGAAATACACCCGTGCAATGTCCTCCATTTCCCGAACATCTTCCGTAATCTCTCCATTGTCTTTCTGTAGCTTCTTAATCTGATTCTTCCTCCTCCTTTGTGTTGCATGACTATGAGAAAAAGTTGTGTTCCTATCGCCAAGTTGCAGCCAGTTTAACAGAGCCCTCTGTTCCCAGTAATATTCTTCATTTTCAATTTCAAAGTTTAGCTGAATTTTTGTGTCAATCATGTCAGCTAAATTTCCCTCATCCCTTTCAGCCTCTACTAATTCTGATAATTTCTTTGTTAACATCTCCTTCTTCCAATTCCTATTCGTTCGAATCTTCCCCGCTCACCTTTTCAGTCATGTTCTCAAAAACTCAAGCTTTTGCAAAAGATCTCCTACTACCCTTCCCCAAAGGTTTTTAACTTCTTCATTAAAAGAGTCTTCTAGAATCCACCATGCTTTAAATTTGAAAATAACTTCTCTTCTCTTAGCCTCTTCTTTACGAGTCTCAATCAAGAGGGGTCAATGATCAGAGAAAAAATTAACCAGATGTTGAACTACCACTTCAGGAAACAAAGCCATCCAACTTGCATTAGCAACCCCCCATCAAGTCGTTCTCATATATTTGTCTCAGGAAGATTCCCCCTCTCCCAAGTAAACCACCTTCTCGAAAAACCCATATCATTTAGTTGACAGTCCTCTAGCGTTTTTTGGAACAATTCCATCATTCTTTCTTCTTAGGTACGCCTCTCTGTTTTTCGAAACCATACATAATTTCATTAAAGTCCCCACAAACAAACCAAGGGTATCTTCATTGCAAGTAAGAGTTTTCAGTATAGCCCAAGAGTCTTCTCTATCTCAAGCATAAAGGGTACCATAGAAGCCCGTAAAATGCCACTTCCCACTAATTTCTACATCTTCCACGATCACATCAATGTGCCTCTTGGAAAAAACTTTTAAGAGTTATCTCAATATCGTTTCTCCATACCATACACAAGCCTCCTCTTATTCCATCCGAATCAACTTCAATTCCATTTGCAAAGCCACAACTTCTTTGAACTCTCTCTATTTGTAAACTACAAAGTTTAGTCTCCATAAAGAAGACTAATTGGAGATTAAAAGTCTTCAGCGAATGTCGAAGTCTCCTGATTGTTCGAGGTCTCCCTAAACCCCAAACATTCTAACTTAAAATTTTCATTGCATTCTGTCGGCTTGTCTTTTGGCAGTCGCCGATAATATAATATTGCGTTCCTCCACTTTCTTATTTCTAGACAGCACCTTACTGTTATCACCATTTTCTGATATAGCCCGGACGGTAAAAAGGATCTAGCCCGGACGGGTGATCCTATCCTGATATAGCCCTCCCGAAGAATATGTGGAAAATGGATTTAGCCCGAACGGGTAATCCGAATTAGGGTCTGAATTTAGCTTGGACTGGTAATTCAGATCCAAGCTCATTAGAGTAATTGTCGTTGCAGGAGATTTAGCCTGGACTGGTAATCCCGACAATACTCTATGAGTTTATATTGCAGGAGATTTAGCCTGGACTGGTAATCCCGCTGCAAGGTTGAGGTTCGCGGGAGTGTGCTCTCTGAAATGGAAATGTACGCACATGAATATGATTCGACGGACCCGGAATTGTACACTAAAAGTGTACCTCTGAAAAATCCATCGAAATTCTGATAAATTCAACGGGATAAATATGGAAAAAAAAAGCAAGGAAATGGAAATCATGGTATTGACGAGCTCATCAATCATGGTATATATATTATTGATACATGGAAATTATTGTACTAACTTGAATGTTGAGTTTGTGCATGTTAGGGTAATAATGCATTGAATGGATATATGAATGTTTATTCTATTGTATTGAAAATATTAGGTAAGTATAATTCTTGTTACAAGAGCTTACTAAGCACAAAGTGCTTACCTCGTTTCCTTTTTCCCTGTTTTGTAGTGTTAAGAGCTCGGAGGTCGGATTTGGTCGGAGACACATCACACTGTCAACCTCAGGATTTCGGTATATAAAGAAACTTTATTTTGGAAATCAATGGCATGTATAAGCTAACAAAGTAAATGTTAACGTGAAATGAATGTAAAGTTAGCCATTAGTATGGTTAACAAACCTGGTTTTAGATATGTGATGACGTTATCTTATAAATATGCATGAATTTATCTTGAAAATATGTTGAATTGATTTGGTTGATGTGGATTGGTCTCGATTTAATATTGCAGGGAAGGTTAGATATTTATAAAGGGGCTATATTGAATATAAAAAAAATTTAATTCGTAAACTCCGGTAATGCCTTGTACCCTATTCCGGCAATGAATACGGGTAGGGATATTACACACAGAGTACCTCATCGGAACAAATTCGGAACAGTAACAAGAACAATATTCAACACACAAAGTGCTGAATCGATAACGGTAATAGTAACAGTATTCGACACACAAAGTGCCGAATCGGTAACAGTAACGGTAACAGTAACAGTAGTCGGCACATAAGTGCCTGATCAGTAAGCCGGCAAAACCCGTACTCTTCCATATCCTATGGCATGCCAACTATATCCGACTAGCCCGACTAGTTAATAGGGTATTTAATTCACTTTTCAGTTTTCAATTAATTTATATTTTAATTAATTAACTATATATTTTCAATTCAATATAATTCCATTCACTTTTCACTAATAAATATTTAATTTCACAATAATCACATTTTTCTATCAATTTCATCACACTTCCAACTACATATATTTTCCAATATAACAAATATTTATTATTCAATTTCCACATCAATAGTCATTTCAATTCAAACATTCATATATATATTCATAAATCAATTCAATATAATCAATATTCAATCCAATTCAAATAATCATCTCAAAACACCTACTACATATATATATATTAAATAATAAATCCAACAATTTAAATATTAAGTTCGGATTATAGAAATACAAACCGTAGTTTCTGAGCTAACTCCCGTTGACTTTGTCTTGTCCTTTCTTAGCCGAGATTTCCGGTACCACATTGACTACGAAAGTAATACAATTCATAATCATTAATACATTACTAATTTATATCTTGAGTTACAAAATTCTAAATTAAGATCCACTAATTTCTCCTGAAACTAGACTCACAAATCTTCTTACCATAAAATTTTTAGAATTTTTCGTTTAGCCATTAAGTACAGTTTATTCTTTAAATTCACCCCTATTCTGCTGTCTGACAGTTTCGACCCTTCTTCACTAAAAATTAATTATCTTACAGTACAGAACTCGGATAATATTCCTGTTGATTTCTCCTGAAAATAGACTCGTTAGGGATTCTAAACATATAACTTTAAGCCTCTAATTAGTTTTCTCCAATTTTTGGTGATTTTCCAAAGTCAGGACAGGGGAACCCGAATTTATTCTGACCTTGTCTCACAAAATTCAATATATCTCATAATTTACAATTCAATTGCTTATACCGTTTCTTCTATAAGAAACTAGACTCAATACGCTTTAATTCCATATTTTATTCATCCTCTAATTCAATTTCTACAATTTTTGGTGATTTTTCAAACTTAGACTACTGCTGCTGTCCAGAATAGTCTTAGTGCAAAATGTTGATTTTCTACTTTTAATTTCAATTTAATCCTAACTAAATTCACTTACTTTTCTATCTTAATTCATACTTTATTTCTACTCAATTTTTAACCAAACTTAGACATAATTATCTATTTTTCATCATAAAACCATAATTTCGAAATTCTTTCAATTTAGTCCTTAAAGCATAAAACTTATGAATCACTTTACAATTCAATCCTTATTTCATTTCTAACTTGAATTTCTATCAATTTAGCCATTAATTCATCATTTTACTCAACATGAACATTATCTAGAAATCTAATAACTTTCAAAATATCAACTTAATTTCATCAAAATCTTGTTCCAAAGCTTCTAAAATATCAAAATTAAGTAAAAAGGGCTAAATTGACTTACCAATTAAACTTTCAAACATTGAAATCTGAAATTTCACTTTTCTCCCTTTTTTTTCTTTTCTTTCTTTCCTTGCTCTCTGTTTCGTTTCATTCTGTTTCTTTTCTATCTTTTTTTTTTCATTTCTTTTTCTTTTGTTTTACTTTATATATATAATATGTTAACTTAATAAATATCTAATTAATATCAAATATTTATTTTACATTTGTATCCATTTATTATCCATACACTTGTCATAATTTAATATATTTATTACATAAAAATCTTATAATATAAATATTTAATTAATAAATATCTTTTATAAATAATAAATATCTACTAATAATTAAATATACATATTACAAATGTATGTATTCAATTTATTACACATGTATTTTATAATTACCACACATTTTTCACTATTTTAATTTATTTCATAATATAATATAATATTAATATTAATTATGATTATAGCAATAATTTAATATTTAAATAAATATCTATTTATTATCAAATACTTGTATTACAAATGTGTATATTTTTATTTATACACTTATAGCAAATCATTTTCATACACTTGTCTTTCTTTTATTTATTTATCATATAATATCAATTTAATAATAATAAATACATTAATACTTACTTAAATAATAAGTAAATACATACATGTATTACAAATGTATGTACATTATTTATCACACATGTATTTTATTTTTATCACACACTTGGCACTCACTTTGGCTTATTTGCTTATTTAATCCCCTCAATTTTCTTTATTCTATAATTAAACTTTCACACTTCATTCAATTTAATCATTTTATCCATTTATCCTTAATTAAGCTAAATTTACTTCATTAAACTCTAATTAACCACTCGACTAACTTCATAAATATTTTTAATAATTATTTACTAATCTATTTTTCAGAAACGGAGACCCGAAAATATATTTTTCTGATAACCTTAAAATTAGGGTCGTTACACTTGATGACCCTTTGCAGATCCATAATATGAAAAAATTGGAACAAATACCTTTTTCTCTCCTAGATCTCGGATCTGAACGCCCCAAACTAGATGCCACAAATTAGCTAGAGTACTCCTCATTGCTAGAAAGTGAATGACACTAGCGTTTAGAAAAAAACCTACAAGTTGGAAAATCTCTCCCCTTCCTTCTCTGTTAAGATCTGGTTGTATTTGAAAAACTTCATCTTCTTCATCATTAATTGAGAGTTGAGCCAGATCGTTTTCCATCTTTGCAGGTACTATCGCAAGCTATACCTTCTATCAACAATGTACAAGAGAACACAGCCAAGAAGTGCTACCTGCACAGAACAAAACCAAAAATCAAAATCAATAAAACCCTAACAACTTGCCAGAGCAACAGACAGTAACATGCCAAGGACGGCAGACCTAATTTTTTAAAAAAAATATTATTATTAGTTTAAAATCTTATAAAAAAAAGTTGCTATTTTAAGAGACCAAAACCTCGCCAACCTCTTGACTTAACCACTGGAATACTTAAATTTCAACTTTTTAAATTTAAAAAATAAATATAAAATTTAATCAAAATACAGAATCAGAGCATTTTAAGTTTTTGTATTTTAAATTTGAAAAAAACACTATGATTAATGATTTGTCAATATTTTTAGAATATTTAATGTTTGGTTTAAAATATTAGCTAATGGGAACTTTTTTAGTTTTTCCTGTTCATTTATTTATATGATAATTACTTTATCTATGTTTTGCTTTAATTATAATGTGAATAGTTCCAATAAAAAATAATAGTTACAAACATTAATCTTAATAATTCACATCTTGCGATTCCAACTTAAATTATTAAAATCCCAAAAATTTTACACTTGTCAACACAATTAAAATCTCACTTCATCAATATTAAATTGGTTTACTTTCCGAGATATACAATATGTTGCTTTAATTTCTTCTAATTAGATTTATTATTTGTTTAAGCCTAAATAGTTTCATATGAAAATATTCGATAAAAATAAAAATTTTAAACAAAAAAACGAAGATTAAAGTACTCGGGACATCTCTGTATTTTAATAATTAATCACTTTATTATTAAATGGATCAATTTAATTCCTATTATATTAAAAAAATTAAATAAATCTAAATTATAGCAAAGTTAACATTTGCTATATAAAAAATGTCTTGAAAATGATTTTTTTAATAGTAGTTTAATTCTAATAAAAAGATTTTATTTATGAAAATTATAAAAATATTAACTCGGTTAAACAGTAAAATATATTTTTTTAAACAATAAATGTTTACACAATTTTAATTTGACCTTATTTTATGAAAAATAAAACAATCCATTTAAAAATAGAAAAAAAAACTAATTTAATCAAATACCCAGGGACATCTCAGATTTGGCTTACTAAAAAATGGAGAATTTGATTACCAAAAAAGCTTTTTATTATTTTTCATGTAAATCATTGATTCTCTCTTTTTTTACTTGTTCCATTTTACCAAGCATTTTTTTCCTAAATAATTTTAAAGTCAAATTGCAATTTCTTTGTCCTTAAGTTCTAAAAATTCGGATAAAAATACTATAAACATCTTTGTACTAAGAGTAAAATTACATTTTATCCCTTTTATTAAAACAAATAGACAAATTAATCTTTAAATGATAGATCAAAGAGCAAATACATCCTCCTATTATAAATTTCATTCATTTTTATTATTAAAAGCTAGTGCATCTAACAAAATAACAAGGTAAGGACTAATTTGTCGATATACAAAGACTAATTTTTAACAATAAAAATAAATGCAATTGTTAACAAAAAAGACTAATTTACTATTGGATTTAACATATAAAAACTAACTTATCCATTTTTTTTAGTCAAGGAACCAAAATACTATCCACTTTTAGTATAAGAGACTCCATAATATTTTTATCCTCCGTCAAATACCGAACATTAAACTAAAATTCATAGTTAAGAGTGAGATGGTACATAATTCTAAAATTGAAAATTCAAGTTATAATTTATTTTCAAGGATTACTTTGTATATTTCATCCTTGTCAAAATAACCAAGAAAATAAAAATAGAAGCAAAATATAATCAAACTCAATCTATTAATTTAAAAAGAAAATTCACAAACCATATTAACAATCCCATGAAACTAAAAATAATGTGACTTGTGTACCAATTGTCACTAAAAGTCCATATATAATAAAATCACACCAGGTATCTTGCATCTTATTTTTCAGAAAGATCAAACACTTACCTCCGTCATTGGCATCACAATACGGACCGCACTAACGATAGATTGCAAAAATTCCACGATATTATCAACCGTGGCCGGCACTGAGCAGTCCTTTTTTATCATTTATGGCTCCCCAATCACTTGAACTGTCCACTTTGAATGATGCCATTCTCATTCAAGTATTCCACGAATTCATCTATAAGATAGGGCCATGCACCTTCGGCATCGTAGTTCGATAGTGCAGGGTCTACCGTCTGTGTGATAGAAACACATCAAAAGAAGTTAGCACTGCTTTTCATTAACATAGCATTAAAGAAACTCGAGACATGATACGTCATCGCTGCCTTGGGATTAAAATGAAAACCGTATACTTAATCTCGACCATGATTTTTCGAGGACAAATGGATCCTGGTTGCCTGCACAGTTATCATTTAGTATCCCCAAATTGTTATTTTGGATTACAATGAGCCAGACTCGGATATTATGGATATGATACCTTATACCTGAGTCTGAGTGACATAGCCATGTATAACACAACACTTGAATTGCGGAATGTATTATAGCTTAAAGTTATTAATCTAACGTACTGTCGATGATAGAATACGGCTGATTGATTGAAGCCTTTTAACTTACTCTAGCAAACTCCAAAAGTTGAGACCATGTGTCCCGAGAGATCGCTTTGTTATGTCGAGCCTGGTTCAAGTAGCACCAGAGCACAAAATGCAGTTAAAGAATAACTAATCAGTATTGAAGAAATAGAAACAACCTCTTAAAATCTAATAATATCTGACAAAACTTTACAAACAAGGATGAACATGCAATTTTCTGGAGATTCTCATCAATGCAAAAATTGTACCTTTCATGAAAGAAAGAACTAAATAAAGAGCACCTCGAATTTCAGATTCTTGTAAAATATTCAGCCATAATTTCATGCCAAACAAGTTTTGTATCAGTGTTGATAATCTAATTTAAATTTATACAATGAAAATTATAGCAGTTGAGCTATACTCTAAGTCTCTATACTATTTGTACATTTGAAATTCAGTCCTATTTTTATTTCAAGAAATTTAATCCCTCTACCTTTCAGATTAAAAAATGCAAGTCCAGTTGTTAACACGATTAAATTTCTTCTGTCAAATTTAGGTTCATTACATCACCATTTTTTTAGTTGCATGGCTACCAAGTCAATTTTTCTTTTTTAATTTCAAAATGTCACACAAATAAATATAACAAAAAAAAATTTAAAATATTTGCAATTATACCTGAATTTTAAAATATGAAAAGTAGAGGGATTAAATTCCTGGAAATACAAGAACAGGAATTAAATTCCAAATTTATGAAGAGTACAGGGACATATAGCATATTTTAACCAATTATACCACAGGATTATTACCTCGAGTAATATTGCATGTCAATTAAAAATGATTACACTCCTGAGTTAGTGACTATATATTTCTCACGCATATCACAGAATTTCTAACAAGATTAGGAAGGAAAGTAGCACAATATGTTTCTGTAAGATACCTGTAAAAACTGGCACCAATGGTCAACCAATGGCCACTGCTTCTCAGCGAACAGCAACTGCCACATACCGATTGCAGTATCCAATGCCAAAGATTTCTGACCCTGAGACAGAATAAATCATTAGTACCTGCATAAGCTATTACCTCGGGGAATGTAGCTTTACACTGCATTGACATTCCGGAAGCGTTAAATCGTGTTTAAAAGTAAACTTATTACTAAAATATACAGCAAGATAAGTAATCTAAGTCTGAAACTTTATTTTTGTTAATAAACATCCACAAATGAACCTAATAAGGAATAACCATGTGAGGGGTAAAAGTACCATGGAGACCCTTGTACTAAAAGTCAAATTACATTTTGCCTCTATTCAAGAAATGGATAAATTAGTCCTTGTACATCAAATCAACGAGCAAATTGGTCCTTTCTATTAAAAATTTCATCCACTTATGCTGTTAAAAACAGGTGTGGCTAACGAAATAACTAGACAGTGCCACACGTATACCTCATGCTGATGTATAGGGGCCATTTTTTAATAATAGAAATGGATGGAATTTTTAACCAAAGGGCCAATTGCTACTTGATCTAAGGACTAATTTGCTCATTTTTTGAGTGAAAGGGGCAGAATGCAATTCGACTCCTAGTACAGGGGCCTCCATGATACTTTTACCCAGTTTGAGGCAGTCAACTGCTCACTAGGGAAAAGAAACACCACGGCATGAAAACATAGTCTGTATCCAAATGAACTTTATTGAAACTTATATAGATGGTATGGTTGACATGAAAGGATAGTCTACCTTTTCTTTTGCCCAGCCAAATGCAAAGTTATATATCTCACGGAACTTTTCTGCAGTCACAATAAGCAAAGACGAAAACAATTTTGAATCATCACACAAATATGTTTGGATTATGAACTGCAACACGTTAATAAACCTAAACAATTTGAATAAAGCTACTTGTCTGGATATATCTACATAAAAGACACTTCTTCTGCCAGATGCAACATGCATGACATGGTAAAATAATTTCTAGTAGGATACTGAAGATTAGACTCTATAGAGAACTGAACATACGTTCATCTTTCAGCTCAGAACGCATAAATGGTATCCTCTCACGAAACTTCTCCAAAGAATCTATCCTGCCATGAAAATATATAAATTTCTGTTAGAATCACATTACAGTATTTCAATATAGAATCTAATTTCATTTCAAGTTAGAAAATTATAATAAGAAAAAGGGTATAAATGCCTACCCTAGTGCCTGCAACCCAGTGAAAAATTCCTCCTTGGAATATTCACACATGGTGGAGGCCTTCATGTGCCATGAAACAACTAACTGCAATTTACTGCCAATATTAACACAAGCGTCCAAAAATATTGAACCGGACAGGAACAACTTCTAAAAATCCATTGACATCATCATGAGAAACCTCTACAGAAGATTCTAACTGTCTATGATAATGACCAAAGTTCCTTTAATAGTTTAACACAGCAGTATCATTTTCTTCAGTCATCATCACATGAATTAGAGCTTTGAACAACTATGCTAGCCAGCATTGATGAATGAAAATTTCAGAACCACACTAGCCAACTCATTAGCTTTACATCCAACCCTCTAAATAGCAGACTGTTTTACATCCAACCAGTTACTTAAAACGTAATTTAGAAAAAAACCTGCATCACCATTTGCAAAGACTGTTATTATTTCGGGATGTAAAACTTGAAACTAATAGCATTCATGGAGAGAAAAAGGAAAGACCACGGTCAACACACATGCAATGCAAGAAAAGGGTTATAAAAGCAGTCAACATTGTCAGTAGGATTCTGAAACTTTTTGTTGATACTTTGGAGCCTTGAGCAAACTGTAAGCTAAAGAGGATAACATACAAGCAGGAAAAAAAGTATGAGCCTTTTATAAAAGAAATTGTATTTCAGGGTGTCTGACATACCATAACAATATCTTGGGGATCCACCTGTCAGAAGGAGGTTCCCACGTGTTATTCATATTTTCAAATGCAAATGATTTTATGTATCTATGAAATAATAGAAAAGTAAAGCAAATGGATCACAAGATATCAGACAACAAATCTCGAAGGATATAGAAAGCTACCTGCAGGTCGTTGCATAGAAGAGTAATACCATCAGGCAGTATCATATCTGTGTAAGGATCTGCATAAAATACGGGGGTAAGTTTTTTTTTTCTTAAAAGGTGTCGATCAATGAAAAGTAAGCAGCAGAAATGAATTTCAGAATTTCATCAAAATGAAAATAAGACTATCAATATCTCAAAGAATAGAAAAAATAAGTTCAGTGGTATTCTCCGTTATATGTTCTATCACCAAAGCAAACCACAAATTATTAAGGCAAACTACAAAATATGAAGAGAGAGGAAAAAACGAAAGAAAAGCTTGCCTTTATATCTTTTATAAAGTTCTTCCAAATATGTAGTATCGGTATAACTTTTAATATGAGACTGCTGGCCATAGAAAAAATCAAAAGCTCCTTCAAGATGCCAATCACTCGCCTTCAAAGCTTGAAGAGCAAGTTTTTCACTGCAATTAAATAACCAAATGAATAAATACATGAACAAAAGAACTGAAAAGAAAGCCACCCACTAATACATTCAATCTACAAATTTCAAAACCATAATTTTAATGGTAACTAGGAAAAAATGACATCGTTATACATGGGAAGATACATGATTAGTCTTACAAACTGTTTTTTTTATCAACGAACCAGATTCAATCATTTGTTCCTTCATTTTCGACTTTGTTCATAAAACCCTTTTCCAGGCTATTTTCAGACTACCTCTACGTTAACAACGATTTTCGAAAGTAAACCCAGAAAAACCCAAATATTAAGAGTACTGAAACCGCAAAGTAACATCAGGTCACCTCGCTCCAGTTATAGTCATGAACTGCTGGACTTTGTCCCGATGACCTCTGCCCAGTTTATGCTGTTACAAAACAACAAAATCATATTACATGATATAAGCTAGAAAATTTTTTCATGCACTGCCCACAAGTTGCCTGTGGTTAAATACTTAAAAAGCAAATTTTTATTTTTTGTAATAAATTTTTTCTATAAGAATAACATCTCATATCAATCAACTAACATTTTGATAAGAGCTAACTGCTAGAAAATGGAGGAAAATGGTACGTACCAAATCAAAGCTAAACATTAAGATAAATAATACTGAGTTTGAAGTGAAATTAGTTGTGTAAAGGAGACATTGGTGCTCGCAAGCTACTTGAGTTTGACTCGGTAAAAACTCAAACTCAATTCAGTAATAATTGAGCCAAGCTTGAGCTCAAGCTATTGGTCAAGCCGAATTCAAGCATAGTAACACTCGGCTTGAACGGCTCATGAGCCTTATCAAGCTTACCAATTATAATATATATTTTTCATACTTTTATATTACTAAATTACACTATTGCCCTTAACATATATTATTAACCCTAAGCTTCATGGAGCCAAGCTCAAGCTCGTGTAGCTTGATTATATCTTGAGCCAAGTTCAAACTTGAGCATAAAAATAGATGTTCGATCGAGCTCAAACCAAGTATCAAACTCTGAATTTCAACTCGAGCTCTACTCGATTACACCCTAAGAAACCAAACTCAACATAATGAAATAAAATGAACACTAATTGCTTCTTTACTGTTAGATTCCTCTATTACCCTTTTTTTCCTAGAACTTAATTCCTTGGGATTTTTTTTCCCACAGCAAAACATTATCAGAGTACAGAGAAATCTATCAAAAAAAATAGAGTACAAAATCAAAAGTTACATATAACCCAACAACAAGTTCCATATAAGAAGCAGCAATCCAACACAATCCAACAAAAAAACTGAAAACTTTAAATAAAGGGGCAAAACGAAAGAGATTTAAAACAAAAGAAAAAGAAAGAAAAGGAACTAACCATTTTGGAGTTTACAGTAGAAAATGAAAAAAACCCTAAAATCCTGAGGAGAGAAGGTTTATAGATCGTCGA
Organism: Gossypium hirsutum; assembly: GCF_007990345.1. Taxonomy (NCBI): domain Eukaryota; kingdom Viridiplantae; phylum Streptophyta; class Magnoliopsida; order Malvales; family Malvaceae; genus Gossypium; species Gossypium hirsutum. The sequence continues at coordinate 125,505,798 of NC_053431.1, forward strand.
ACGATTGTTGCAGGGACAGAGAGAAGGAGGAGGAAATTGCAATGATTTTTTTTTTCCTTTAAATTTCTTTTCCTCCCTTCCGTTTCAGAAGAAACGAGAGAGGATTTTTTTTTTTAAATATAAAAAAGGGTAAGGGACAAGGAGTTGAAACAAACTATTAGGCAACTACTGATTTTGTTTTTGGGATGAAAGCAATATTTAGCCCCCTAAACTTTATATTTTTCTCAATTTAGTCTTTGAATATTTTTTGGTTTCACATTAGTCCTGTAACTTAATAGCTTTTATCGGTTTTGTTTTATGTGATAATGTGTAACTCTGATATTATATCATGTAATATCCTAAAAAATTATAATTTTTATAAGAAATTTAGGTGATAACCTGATACAATTTTAAAATATCTGAACATTACATAGATCAAAATTGAAAAAATTATTAAGTTGCAGAACTAACATGGACAAAAAAAAATATAAAGACCAAGTCGAGGGACTAAATGTTGCCTTACCCCTCTTGTTTAAAAAAAAAAAACAAAAGACACATTTTGACATTCAAAATTGACTACTTTTCAGATATTGATATCTAATATATTTTTAGTATAATCACTTATTTGGTAAGTCTAACTTTATAAAAAAAAAAGTTATTTTAGTTTTTTAATTAATTTTCCATCTCTTTTAACTCTTAAATTTGTATTATTTATCAAATAATCTTAAAATAGATGGAAAAATTAACATATACTAATTTTGTTAACACGGCAAAAATTTAAAAAATACAAAATTATTTTAAAAAATTTAAAAAGTATTAAAAATATAAAAATATATATACTTAAACTTTTTTATTTTTTTAAAAATTAATTAATAATTTTTCTATCTATTTTTGTTTGATTTAACAAACAACACAAATTCAAGGCTAAAAGAGACGGAATTAAATAGATTAGCTAAGATTTTATTATTATTTTTGTAAAGTTAAAAGGTCAAATAAGTTATTATGCGCACGTTTTTTTAGTTAGTACTATTTATATTCAATTACATAAGGGATAAACGTAAATTTAGCTCTCAATGTTTATATTTTTTGTCAATTTGGCCCTTGTTGTTTTTTGAAATTAATTTAGTTATTGTACTTTTCAAATTTTAAATTTTCAATCCTCACCAAAACAATACATCTTAATTCATCAAGTTAAGCTCTAGTAATTCCAGAATCTTATGCAGAAAATATATTATCGTACGTATGATGTCATGTCAACTTGTTATTTCAATATATAACTTACTAAAAATCCAATAATGGATTGACAAATGTCATTTTGGGTCAAGTCCAAAGATTTGAAATTTGAAAAGTATAACAACTTTGAATGATACAATTAGATAATATAGATTAAATCTACAATTGTACACATAGTATAATACTAATAATTAAATTTAACAGAATAAAATTAGCTGCTACTATTAGGATCAAAACTAAAATTCCAATATTCAAAAAGAAAAAGAACTAAAATTGACCGATTCAAAAAGTATAACGACTAAAATTAATCAAATTAAAGTAAAAAGATTAAATCAACAACATTCATAAAGTACAGGGACTAATAATAAAATTTAACCTTACATCAATAGTAAATTTGGATCGGCCGATTCAGCCGGGCCGAAAGGGTAATAGGCAAATGAAATTCTAAAAATGGGCCGAGGACAGGCCCATGGGTCTAGGTAAGAGATTATGGTTTTTAAGAAAGGGTATTTTAGGTAATTAAGATATTTACACGCAGCATATGCGTAAAAACCCTAATTCCATCTAAATCATATATTTTTGTGGATCTATCGAGCCGCCCAAAGAATCAAATCTCTGCTACTGCATAGTAAAAGAGAGAAAGAGCGACAATGGAGGCAGCAAGAACAGTTAAGGACGTTTCCCCTCACGATTTCGTCAAGGCTTACGCCGCCCATCTCAAGCGCTCCGGCAAGGTCCTTTTTTTTTCATTCTCAGTGCTTTATAAATTCTAGAGATTCAATTAGGGTTTTTGAAATTCAAAATTCGTTCTTTTTTCCTCTTTTTTTGTCTACTTAGATTGAGCTTCCTTCATGGACTGATATTGTCAAGACCGGCAAACTCAAGGAACTTCCTCCATATGATCCTGATTGGTACTATATCAGAGCCGGTATGTTCATCTTATGAGCTTAATGTTTTGATTGTATACATAGTTACGTTCTTATGAGTTCTTTTTACTATCAGCTTCCATGGCGAGGAAAATATACCTGAGGGGAGGTCTTGGTGTTGGTGCCTTTAGAAGGATTTACGGTGGGGCTAAGAGAAATGGAAGCCGTCCTCGCCATTTCTGTAAGAGCAGTGGATCTGTTGCTCGCCACATTCTTCAACAATTGCAGAACGTTAACATCATTGATATTGATCCTAAAGGGTGAGTTTTTTTTTTAGTGTATGATTGTTTTTCGTTTGTTAAATTCTGATTGCTATGTTAATATTAGTGATCTCATGGTATTAAGATAGTCGGTCACCTTCAACTATGGAACTAAATTAGAAAGTGTTTTTGAAAAATTCGATCCGAAAAGCATTTGATGGATGGCAAAAGCCCTTTATTTAACTTTGTTTCATTATAAAGTGGTTTTTGACATCCGAAAGCAACCCTAAACACTCTTAGGGGGTGCTTGGTTATGGAAAGAGCGAATGGAAAAGTGGAAACAAAATGAACTTCGAGTAACCATTTTTCATCCTTATGCATAGAAACAAGTCATTTCAAATCGGAAAGACAAGAGGTGAGAAAATAAGAGAAATTTAAGTTTCTTCAAAATTATTTTTTCCCCCAAAAGGTAAATTTTTTTCTCTTGTTTTCCAACTTCAATTTTTCCATTTTTCATCATTCTAATTTTCTTTCCACTCTGCACCGAAGTAATTGACTTTGTTTAATAGAATATAAGTAGAATGGTTGATTGAATTGTTAATTTAGAGAAAGTATACAAGTAAGAATAGTTGATTATGTCCGATGCTTGTCGCTACCAATGCTTGTCGGGTCAAGTGGTAATAAGGTTAATGCCACTTGTGCAATGGTTTCGGGTTTGAGTCTTGTAGATAGAAAAAATAACTTAACCCCCCGTTTAAACATCCAAAGCAACTTAAATTCAGTTTTAGTCAAGGTTCAATTGACTACATGATACTCTAAAAAAATAACATAACAAAAATAATAGTTTGATTGTGTGATTATATTTGTTTGATGTATTGCTACTTCTCAACTTGTGTCATCTCATCATATAACAGTGGTAGGAGAATCACATCGAACGGCCAACGCGACCTGGACCAAGTAGCCGGAAGGATTGCGGTTGCCATCTGAGTAACTTTTAATCCCGAAATTTACTTGTTTTTGCTGTTAAGCAATTTTCATTTTAGGTACCGAGAGAGTGAAGACATGGAATATTTTTATTTTAGGGTTTGTTGACTTGTTCTGTCTTTATCACCGTCGATTTTGAACCTTGTTGATGAAAACTCGAATCTTTAAATTTTGCCTTTTTTTATTGTCTAGCACTCGACGCATGGATTTCGAATTCGATTCTTGGGTAATCCTTTTTTTTATGTAGTAATATTAGGGTTGAGGAAAAAATTGTAAAATCGAAAATTAACTTGAATATATATTTAAAAAAAAAATATTATTTGTTAAAGTTTACGGAATAAACTTAAGAAATTATTTTTCTCTAGAAATAGTTATAATTATTTTTGAAACTTAGCCAAGTTAATTAAATAAAAACATAAAAATTTTCAAATGGCTTAGTAATTAAATTAAATTATACTTTTTTAAGTTAAGTGATCAAAATAAAATTTTAATTTTTTTTTATAGAATGTTTGTAACCCTTATTATGATTTACGTGATGTGTATTCCAAATTTTAAAAAAATATAAATTCATTATTTTTCAAATTAATCTTTCTATTATGATTTAGTCTCTATACTATTACTTGCAATTTGCATTTACTATAGTCTTGAAAATTATTGTTCAATTTCAAATGGAAAATATTCTATTTATGAAACCATAAAAACTTACGTATTAACTATGTAAAATAATAAATGCTATTTTTTATACCGTAAATGTTAATTTAATCTTTCTCCCAAATACATTACCTCATCAAATATTACAAACGTTACACTTGTGATGGTGAAATATAAGCTAAATGAACCATCCACTTGGTTTTGCATGCCTAATTATGTGTTATAATGTTAGGGCTCAAAGTTTAACAATTTCTAAGCTCATTCCGCTATAGATATAATCGAGCTACTTAAATTCGGTAAAGCTCGTTTGTTAATTTTCGTACTCAATATTAAACTTAAATTCGATTAAACTCTATTTATGTAATAATAAATTACATAATATATTCTCAAACCATTCCAATCAAATATTAGAATGCTAGATCAATAATTATTAAATCAAATTCAAATTTTATTTTTCCAAGATCAAATTCAAATAACTTACAAACACCCCTCCTATAATGTACTAGTTGCAAGAGATTTAGCTTTTATTATTGTTATTATGGGTTCAAAGTGAATACAGTATGTTCTTTCTTCTTCTTGAATAGCCCTTCATTGTTTAAAACCTATGAATTTTAGTGCTGATCAAGAACCAATCTGTATTGAAAGATTCATAACCCAACACCCATATTTCAATGAAATAAAACAATTAGAGGTTTATAAATGGTTTGCATTCTGCAAATCATACGCAACTAGAGACAGATTTTCAATCACAATTAGAGTAAAGATATATTGAACAAAAATTGATAAGCCCCAATTCAATTATTTAACATAATTATGTCCTTAAATCTAGAAATCAAGTGATCATAGAGAAATACTGTTTATATCATAAAAGAAACTTGTAAAACCCTAACCCGATCATAGAAATCAAGCGATCAATCATCATCAGGATCAACACCTTCAAAAGCCCATTCATATTGTGCTCTAATCTCAGCTTCTTCCTCAGGTGTATAATCGTTTTCGATCCCAAAAAACCTCCTAACATGCTCCACACTCTTGTTCTTAATCCTATCAGCAACACCTTGGTTCAACGTATCAAGCATATCTTTGATGTTGAGATAATTAACGGCCAAGATCAACTCGATCAACGACTCATTGTCATGGGTCTTGATCATCTCTTCATCGTAAACCTTGCCTTCTTCCTCCGCCGACGAAGAATCGTTGCCGCGGGCACGGAGAGAGAGGTGTAATTTGCAGTACTCGATGATTGTAGAGAGACACTTGGAGGAAACGTTGGGTAGAGGGATGGGTTCGTCGGTGGCGTCGGGGTTTTCGTCGAAGAAGGTCTTGACGGTGCCGAGTTCCATGGCTACTGCTTCATCGACTTCGAATTCGTGATTGTCCGCGGTTCGGAGGGTAATTTTTCTGGGGACTGTGGTTGACATTGTGGAGACTAACAACAAAAACTGGAATTAGGGTTAGGGCCTTTGAAGAAAATGGGAAATTTTTGGTCGATCTTTAGGGATTTTGATCTTTTAAGGGTTCAGTGAGAGAGAGATACGTAAAACTGAGAGGGTATATATAGTGTCACATTGGTAATTAATTAAATAAGAATTCTAATTTTTATATAATTTAGAATTTTTATCTGTATAGTGCAAAAATTAATTACGTAAATAAATGTGATATTTGTTACACCCTTAGCTCGTTTGTAAAATCTAAATATTCGACAATAATTATCTATTTGTAAATAGATTAATGTAGACTGCGAATACTCTACTTACCTTTTTGAGTTGATGTTATTTATTTTTACTTTGTATTAAAATAAAATTAATAAAGTAATTAATAAAAATACACTTTTTAGTTTGGATAATAAAAATCTAATGATAAAAAAATGCAAGTTGCATTTTGAACGTGATTTTCGTTTTCTTTTTTTTTTTGAAATAATTTAAATTTTAAAGCAATAATTTTATGGGGGTGCTTTTTTTTTCTTTTTCTTTTTCCTGTTTTAAATTTTAAAATCAATTTAGATTATATATTTATTTCATATTTATCCTCGAAATTTGACATTTATACAATTTAATTTTAACATTTACAAATTTATGACTTAAAATTATTTACTTGGTTCCAAGCGTCGAAATTCTTTTGTTTCTTATTGTTTTCATTATAATTGTCACCTTTATAAAATACATATATATATATTTTTAAATACAAATTAAGTGAAAAATCCTAATAAAATAAATTATATGTAGTTTTTCTTAAGAAAATAGATTTTTTTGAAAGATTAAACAGATAATTAGACCTGCTATAGGTCGGGCCGAGCCAAGTTTGGATTGGGTCTTGCCAAAATGTTAGGTTTGTTTGTTTGGCTTCGGCCTGGTCTGGCCCAAAAGAATGGGACTATAATTTTGTCCAAACTTGAACCGGCCAACCCAAATTAATTTTTTATATAAAAACTTTTAAAAGTATAATATATAAAAAATATTAAAAATATTCAAATAAATATTTTCCAACAAATTGAAAATGAATTTAAAAAGAATATTCATATTCAAATAACATTAAGATATGTGTAACTTAACAAGTTAATACCTCTAAAATAGTAACAAAATTAATAATAAAATAAGAGTTATACAATATCAAACAATAACAACAAAACAAATAGTAACATAATAGTGAAATGGTAGCAAAACTGTGATAAAACAACAAGAAAATAACAACAAAACAACAAGAAAATGGTAAATTCTTTTGTCTTTTTGCTAATTTAGGTTGGGTTGAGCCGAGTCAAAAAAGTCTTACCAAAACGGGTTTTTTTTATCCAATTCTATTTTTCAGGCCTATGTTTCTACCAAAACCCTCTTATTTTTCAGACCAAACCACCAAATCTACATAAAATTTAAATATTACAGATAAAAGATATAATATGACAGCTTTAAGAATTATGATATCTCAAATTTAAATTTTATTATGATTTGATTTTTTTATGCATAAATGTTATATGTGAGCTCTCTTCCTAATTTTTTAAGGTTTTAGTTTCAATGTTCCCGTCATCTATGAGTCCTTTTTAAATTTATTCTGATCTAAGTTTAATTGTACTTCGATTTTGAGTTTAGTTGTTTTTTTTTTTAATTTTGTTTTGGTTATAATGATTCAAACATGAATTATTTTTTATTGTACTTGTAAAATCTTTTAAAATAATATATTTAAAATTTGTTGATATTTTTTGTTTGGCTTAACTCACGACATGACTTTTAAATTATATTTATTTTTCTATTTCGATATTTAAATTTTTTTCTCCCAATTTGATACTTGAACAATTATTTTCATCTCAGTTTACTCAAAATAAAAATTTTGCAATAAAAATGTAACATGTAGCAAATACTTATTGAATTTCGATAATTTTAAAGTAAAATGGGACTAAAATGATAATTCAATTAAAAAAGAAAAAAAAATTAAATACATTTAAGGAAATTCAAATCCCACTAATACTCTCAGCATTTAAAACAAAATTGTATACAAAAATATTAAAATTTTAATTAGGATTATTATCAATTATTAGTATTGGAGTTAAAGAAGCTTCCATATACATTCCATTATTTTTATTTTTATTTTATTTTTAATATATTTGAATATATATATATATATGGAACTCACATTTTTCTGCCTTATATACAAAAGTAGCTCTCAAACTATAGTATTTTTCTCATTTAGATACTTAAGTTTTTTTTTGTTTAAGCAATACTTAAATTATTAATTTCATCTCATTTTACTCTCAAAACAAGATACCAATCAATAAAAAGTGACATATGGTCCATTCTTACAAGACACCGTACAACTTTGAGATAAAATGGACAAAATTGATAGTTAAGCAGGATTAAATCCACAAATTTGAAAATCAAAATTTTAAAATTCGAAAAGTATTGGAATTAAAAATGACTAAATTAAAATATGATGATTAAGTAACAATTTTTGTAAATTACAAAGACTAATAATAGAATTTAACCTTTTATAGTTGTAAAAGAAAGCCAGCGAGCTGGTGGAGCCGTGTAGACCACAAATACTAACTGTTGGTAGAGTTGCTGTTATGGAACACTGACTGAGTGGGTGTGTATGTGGCATTATTTGTTTCCTTCACTTCTCATCTTCCTGTTTGCCTTTGTTAAGTTTTGATTGGATTAGTGGCCATAATTGAGGGAGAGAGCGGCAATGGAGTCACCGTTCAAAGCAGACATTTTGAAAGGGAAAGTGGGTTTAATTACAGGCGGTGGCTCAGGCATTGGTTTCGAGATTTCTACCCAGTTGGGAAAACATGGAGCTTCAATTGCTATTATGGGTCGACGTAAACATGTCCTTCAAGCTGCTGTTTCTGCTCTTCAATCCCTTGGGATTCATGTAAACTTTTTTTCATCCCCTTATTATTTCAAAATTTTTAATCATATTTATAGCCCTTCTTGTTGTTTGAATGCAGTTGATCTTTTAGTTTTGATCATGATTTGCATTATCTCAATGATTCCATAAATCCCAATCCTTTGTTAGCCATTGGAGGGATCTCTTTTGGGGATTTAAGTTCATTTTTTTTATCTAAATTGTCCCCATTTGTTGCTTGTCTTGTAGGGTCATATTTTATAGAATTCTGCTTCATATGTATTAGTTTGGCATTTCGATGAAATTGGGGAAAAAAATGGTGGTTCCTACTATATATATACATATATATATGTATATATATATTAGGGGAAGGGGAATTCAAAGTTTCAAACCTGACCTTTGACCGCAGATTGAGTCTTAGGTTGGTTGTCAGGGTTCTTATTGCAACAATAAGGAAAAGGTGAATTCGAGTGTGTTTAAGAACCTTTTTCCTCCGATTTTATGGGTAGAAGTAGCATTGTATAAAAAAACAATCCCGACCTTTGAGTACAGCTGGGGAAAGCCTGTGTTTAAAGAAGCAGATGCACTGCATATCTTATCAGACATGTTTCTAGGGAATTGACTAATAGTTTGGTGACATGGTGAGTCCTACTATAGATATAGGTGCATGTATATTAGGGGATGAGGAATTCAAATCCAACCTTTGAGTAGGACCGAGGGAAGCATGTGTCACACCACGCGTTTTAAAAAATGCATTAATCCACATTGGAAAGAAAATGGAGGGTCTCTCTAGGTATCTAAATGGGTGCAGTGCATTCTTATAAGACATGTTTTCTTGGGAGTAAAGTATTAATCCCGTGATATATGAGCATATCATGTGAAATGTTACACACACAAACACACACACATATATATGCATACATATTGGATAGGTTATTGATTCATCGATAGATTGATGTGCTGTATTTTGCTTGATTTGTTTTTTCGGGTTTTTTTCTCTCTGTACTTTTCAGCTGACATTGCATTTATTTACTATTGTTTTTAAAGGCTGTTGGCTTTGAGGGGGATGTTCGTAAGCAGGAAGATGCAAAAAGAGTGATTGAATCAACTTTCAAACATTTTGGCCATATTGACATTCTCGTGAATGCTGCTGCTGGCAACTTTCTTGTGCCTGCCGAAGATTTGTCCACTAACGGGTTTCGAACAGGTATTTTCAGCCTTCTCAACATGATTTGCAGCGTACACAGTATGGTCTGATCTTTAATATATCAATGAGAGAGCAACATTTAAGCTCGGCACTGATCTTTGGCCATAAGTACAATAGCATTTTGAAGCTTTTGCACATTTTCTTTTGCTAAATGCAGTTATGGATATTGATTCTGTTGGTACCTTCACAATGTGCCGCGAAGCACTCGAGTATCTCAAGAAGGGAGGACGTGGAAGGAACTCACAGAGTGGCGGATCAATCTTGAATATCAGTGCTACTTTACATTATACAGCTTCTTGGTACCAAATACACGTCTCTGCAGCCAAGGTTTGTCGCATAAATTTCATCCTCCGATATCTCTGCAACCACGGCCCTATTCTCAAGTTATGCTTATTTGCAGTGTTTCTTTATGTTAGGCAGCTGTTGATAGCATTACTAGAAACTTAGCACTTGAGTGGGGAACTGACTACGATATCCGGGTCAATGGTATTGCTCCTGGCCCTATTGCCAATACACCCGGCTTAAGTAAACTCGCACCCGACGAGATTACCATCAAGGCTCGAGAGCACTTGCCTTTGTATAAAATAGGGGACAAATGGGATATTGCTATGTCAGCTATCTACCTTGTTTCAGATGCTGGTGAGTTACGTATGTTGATCCCGTTCTACAAAATAGGGTCAAATCCGGGGTTTCATCTTTCCTGGTTTATATTGTTGAATCGGTAATTCATCGTTTATGTGAATCTTGAAGGTAAATTTGTGAATGGGACTACACTCGTGGTTGATGGAGGACATTGGCTGAGCCATCATCGCCGTCTACCGAAAGAGGAAGTCAAGCAGTTGTCTCGAGTGGTCGAAAAGAGATCGAGAGAAAAGCCGGTTGGAGTTCCATCCAGCAAGCTGTGAAAAAAACCAACATGGAGTGATTATGAATGCTTCAACTTATGGCTAAAAGCTGCAGAGGTTATAGAATTTATAAAATGACATTGCCATTTAGGCCTGTTTGGTACAGCGGATCTAAAACTAGAGTGAAAGATGGATATTACCGTATCATTATGTTTGGTTGTTGAAATTTGTGATATTGATTACTCTTCTTGTGTTTGGTAAGAGGTAGTTAAAAGATAAGGGTTATTGGTAAATGTACCATTTTACTCTTAAAATCTATAGTTTCATGGTATAGGTACTATAAAGACTATTGTATTAGGAGTCAAATTGTAGACTCACCAATCAAAAAATGGACAAATTAGTCATTGTATGTAACGTGTGACTAACGGAATAACTAAACAAAAATACATGGTATGTAACGTGTTTTTCATGTTAATGTACAATGATGAGTTTTTAATAATAGAATTAGATGGAATTTTTGACAAAAAATCAGTTTGGTCCTTAATAAAAAACTAATTTATTCATTTTTTGAGTAGAAGGAACAAAATGTAATCTGACTCATAATAAAGACCTGCATAGTAATTTTGCTATAATTTCGTATTTTTCTTTTCATTATTTTAACAGTGACATCAATTAGAAGTTGAAATATTTTACCTATAAAACTATAGGTATGCATAATGACCCAAGCAAACACAATTTACATCCAAATAAAAACACTACAAAATCCTCTTAATCCTGATAATAAAAACACTACAAAAATTTAATAAAAATGAAAAACTAAAAATAAAATTTTTCAAAAAATAATTCATCTCATGAATAAAAATAAAAATAAAGTAAACAAATGGATTTCAAATTCCTTAAAAAGTCCAATCACAAAATCTTACTTATACCTCAGTGATAAATATCACCAAATTTGCATATAAAAATAATATGAGACGTATTAATTTACACCCCTACACAAACATATAATTATTTGTAAGTTATGTAATACAATATGTATTATATATATGGAATTAAAGGTTATGGTATGTTGTTTTTGTAAGTAACTCAACATGTCATTCTCTTATCCTCCCCAAAAAATATATTTTCATTTATCTTGGAAAATTTTAGAAATGAGCTTTTCAAAGAAGACAAATCGTTAAATAAAAAATTAATTGATTTAATTTGTTGAGAAAAAAACAATTTACAATTCAAAAGAATCCATTTAATCGATTAACTTGTTGAATTATTTAAAACATAAAAGGATTATAAGAAATTAAGTAAATTGTAATACATGAAAATTTTATTTACAAATACGAAAGAATTACTTAAATCATGAAGAAGAAACTATTTAAAGCATGAAAGGGGGTTTAAGAAATTAAGTAATATGTAAAACATGAAAATATTTCTTAAAGCATGAGAAGATATTAAGAAAATTAAGTATGTCATTAGACATGGAAGAATTACTTAAAATATTTTTTTTCAAAACATGAAAGAGTTATTCGTAATACATGAAAAAATTATTTAAAATGTGAAAAGGTTTGTAATACGTGAAAGAATTTCTTAAAACTATACGTGAAAATTTTAATTAAAACATGAAACAATTTATTAAAAATACATAATTGCAATTATTTCAACAAAATAATGAATATAAAGTGCAGCTTGTTTATTAATTTAAAGTCATGAGTCAATTTAATTAATAAATTACTCAAAATCTCATACCAAGATTCAAAACCATGGACTAATAAACTTAAATATTGGTAGCAAAACACTATTCTTACAAAACTCTACTTTTAACCATGGTATTTGAACAGGATTTGTTGAATTAGATAAAAAGATTGGTTGACTTAGATTTTTAATATTTTTTATTTTTAATAATTTATTTAATTGAATCGATTAGAATAATAAACCGATGACTTGATTGGTATGATCACCAGTCCAGTTTTTTGAAAATTTTCTTTTAACATGAACATGGTGATTATATATAAACTATTATTAGAGTTTTAAATTATTTTTTATAAAATGAGTTTTATGTGACAAAATTTCTAAATTTTTTTATAAATATTTCTAAAAAACAATAAACTTTCAAGAACTTTTTTAAATTATTTTTCTTATTTTAAATATAAAATATTTATTTTTATATAAAAATTAAAATTAATTATATATTAAATAAAAATAAAATTTAGTTTAGTTTTAAGTAACCACATGTTTTAAACTTATATTCTATGATCCTTCCAAAGACGAATAGATTTTGTTTTCGATTTAGAAAAAAAGGTTATTGAAAGAAAATAATTCTATCAACTAACTTGTAGTCTTTGTTTATTTAGAATTTTATAAATAAGTTTAATTTTGTGGAAATTTTAGGAAGACTGAATAAAAGTCAAAGGAATTTGGTGGTAGAGAAAGTCAAGATGAAATTGAAAAGAAAGAGCAGAGCAATTACAAAAGTTAACCCCCCCCCCCCTCGTCGGGGCGTCTATAAGAAAAGAGCAATTTCTACCCATTAAATAAAAAATCTGGAAGGAATTTCTTGGAAATATTTTTAAGGATGAAAATTGAATTATAAAAATTTTTATTCATTTATAATTTTTTAATTTTTGAAGGGATTCGAAATAAGAAATTCATTTTCAAAGATCAATGTTAATTTTACCATAATTCTATAGTTTAGTAGGAGATTAAAAGAAAAAGCTCTAGCTTTTACCCTTCAAAATCACCATTGATTTAACGTCAGGGTTAACAGATAATTTACTTTGTTTGACAACTTGAATAGTACAATTTTAAAATGTAGACCATAAATGGAGTCAAGAACGCGCGAGAGCTAACATCTACTGTAGTGAATCAATGCGTGATTGAGTGTGTATTGAGTTTTCTTGAGGTTGATTTCTTCCAATCCCCAGCTACTATATATGTAAGCAGAGGCTAGGTTATGAGGCAAATAAATGTGGCATTGTCTCTTTTCTGATTGAGGGTGACTCCTAAGTTATTTTGTGGTGTTTGTTTTCTTTTTTTCATTCAATGTGGGGAACCAAAAGATGGTTCATTTTGCACCAAAGGAGGAAGGTAAATATGCCTAAACTAAACTTGAATTTTCTTTTTATCATTTGCCTTCTTAATGTGTTGTCGGTTAAAGTTGGAGGTTTTGAGTTATTGAATAATTAAGTCTTATCTTGTGCAATTGTCATAGGTTTAGACTTACGTTGACACAATTATACAATTGTTATGGGTTCAGACTTATGTGGGCTGTGACACAATTGTCATGTGTGTGTTTTAATTCGGATATATACTTTGTATTAGTTTTGATGATAGAATTTAAAGTCATGTTATCTAGGTGTCTGACTCGAATTTTAACTATTGCTCCACTTAAGTGTCAGGCACATATTCAATGTGTTGGGTTATTGTGTTTATGTTATTATCTAAAAATAAATCGGGTTTTGATTAAAATGGTAAAGTTAAAATGTCAAAGGTCTTAGTTCTTGAGTTCAAATATTATTATGGGTATATTTTTCTAAATTTTATACAAAATATAAAAAGGAAAAAAAGAAAAATTGATCAAATTGGTCGCTCTATTATTAAATGATAATGGAAGACCAATGGTGCATTTCCACGTTAATCACTCTAAAATTACAGTAAACTACCCATTAGTCATTTTAAGTAGGGGTTATTCCTATTTTGGATCTCAAATTTTATTCATACAAATGCATCGTTAGTCTTCCATTATTATTTAACAATGGAGGGACAAATTTGATAAAATCCTTTTTTGCGGTGACCAAATTAACAATTTTTTAAGAGTGATTAAAATAGGAATAGTCCCTATTTAGAATGACTAACGGTGTAGTCTACCCTTATTATACTCATAATTTATTAAACATAATTGTATGCATTTTCTCTTTCAAAATTATTAATTTGAATTTTAATTTTAAAATATTTTAATTGAGTTTTTAATGTATTAGTAACATATTAATTAATCACTTCCGTTAATTTAGCTATTAATTTGGATGTTAAAAATCGTTTAAATTTGATAAAGAGTATATTTAAAACAAGTGAATTAAATTATAAATATATGTGTATTTACTACATAAGTAACTTAAATCTTTTGTGTTGAAAAACAAAAAAAGTTCACTTAAATTTGATTGACACATCTTTTTTTTAAAACATGTTTATAATGATGCTTCATTTCAAATTTGAACTTGAATTTAATCCCTAAATTAATGGCTAGACTTAGACTAAAATAAAAAAAATTAATCTTTTTATCGTGGATCAAATGTTTATAATTTGATCAACATATTTTAAAGATACTTCATTTCAAATTTGAATTTGTGTTTAACCCTAAATTGACGGTTAGACCTATATTAAAATTGAAAATTTTAATCTCTCTATATTAGTTTTGCATAATTTAATCATCCTATTTTTATAATATTATCTGTTACAGGCCAATTTTGATCCACCTAAACTTTAACCATAAAACCCAACCTAAATCAACAACCTTACCCAAACCCCAATTACATCAGCCCATTTTAACCTAAACCCAGTATTAACCTAAGCCCAAACTAACCCCAAACAGCCTAAACAAAAAACAAATCAAAAAAAAAAACCCTAGCCCCCTAGCTCGTTGGCGCCGCAACCACCCCCTGACCGTTTGCCATGGCCACCTGCTCCACCTGCTCCACCGCCCATGCCCATCCCCTGCAAGCAGTAACAAGAAAAGAAAGTAATAGTAGTGTAAATGGCTATATAAGCCAAAATCAAGGGGTTTTTTTTTTTTCTTTCTTTTTTCTTTCGGCTAGATCTATTTGGCCATTTCTTTATCAATGCAAAAATAGTTTTTGACACACATACAAGTAGTGATCAAAAGAAAGTAAAAAAAAAAACACCAGAATAACATCAAATCGGGTAGCCAAAACGCTAGAGTTACAACAAAAACTTAAAGGTGATTTTAAATTTATTTTCGTTTTGTTTATTTTCTCACACATACATATATAAAAAAACACATAAAAATAAATAAAAAATAAAAAAGGGGTACCTTTTCGATTGTCCGCGGTGGCCGGCGACGGCGTCCGACATGGCGGCGATCGGCTGGTTCCTCGCCGGATCCTTGACTGGCAGAGAGAAAAGGAGAGAAAGACTGTTTTTTTTAAGAGAAATGGGAAAATGAAATTTTTGTTAAAATTTTAACTTATATAGAAGGGTAAAACGACGTAGTTTCGATGGAGATTTGGAGACCACAAAATGGCGCCGTTTGGCCCTCAACCCGCGCAAGCGACCCGACCCATTATCAGGATCAACGTGTTTTCATTTTTGGGGTTATTTGTGCAATTGGTCCTTCCACATTTTCATATTTCGCAATCAAGTTATCTTTTGTTTATAAATTGGCCCTGAAATTTAATCCGATTTATATATTAGTCCCTTTCACTGCGCAGCGTTTTAATGGTTTGAAATATAGCGCTTTTGATCCCCCTTTGTTTTTGTGCGTGTTCAAATAAGTCCTTCTCTTTTTTTTAAAAAAATCTATCCCGAGCTTTCTATTTTGTTTTCGATTTAATCCCTTTTTATCATTTTGATACTTTAATAATTAATTTTGTCATTCTGTTTTTTATATTTATTATTATTATGTTATTTATTGTTATTATTACATTTTTATGTATATAATATTTATATTATTACTACTATTATTATTATTATTAGCATATTTCTCAATTAATACTTACATATATATATATACTTTCATATATATTTATAGTTGTTTTTTTAATGTTACTTTTATTCCTAATATATATATTATGTATACATATTTTAATACTATGTTAAGTATATATTTTTATTATGTAGATGTATATTTTTCAATATTATGTTATTTGGATTATTTATATATCATCTTATGTATATATTCTTAAATACTATTATATATATATTTTTAATACCATATTGTGTATATATTATTATTATTAATTATTATTATTGCTAGTATTGTTGTTATTATTATATTAGTGTATATCTTATGTACGTGTATATATATATGTAGCGATGATTTTATTACTTTATTTTAATATTGTTATTATAGTAGCTTTTGTATTTTAATATTATTATTATTTATTATTATTTTTTGTATATATTATTCATACTATCATTATTATATTATCACCACTATTACATTTATTACATTAGTATTATTATTGCTATCATTATCAATATTAGTATTATTGTGTGTTTTCATTATATATATGTCGTTTATATTTATAGTATTATTTTAATATTGTGTTTACTATATATATTTACCCTTTTTACTATTATTACATATTATTTTATTTTTAATATTATTAAATTATTTTTTATATTCTTTTATTATCATTATTATCATTATTGACTTATATATACATATACATATATATTTTTTGTACATATCATTATTTTATATTATTGTTGTAAATATTTTTTATATATATTTTATGTACATCTCCTAATATTTTCTTTTATTGTAGATATTATTATTATTACATACTTTTATTATATGCATAAATACATGTATTTTTATGTACATATTATTATTTTATATTATTATTATCAAATATATCATTTTTCTTATTTTATTATTAGTACATGATTTGTTTTTATTTTCCTTTTTTTTGTAAATAATCATTATTATTGTTTTTCTAATATTCTAGTATTCCATGTTAATATTTTTCATTAATGATATCATTATTTGTGTCGTTTATCTATTTTTAAATTCTCACTTTAGAAATATTTTTTTCTCATGTTTTAATTAATTTCAAAAATAAGGCAATGTACCGATTTAACATTAAGCTATCGATTTCATCGCTATGTTGGGTGAAATTCGTCGGCTCGTGTTAAAAAACGGGACACCCTTTCTAAAAAATCGAAAACTAAAAATTCTCATTTTTCAATTGGATCACGAGTAAATGTCAAATTGAATTCGTACTTTTGAAAATCAAGACAACACGAGTTTAATAAAGATACCAATTTTGGGCGTCACGAGGGTGCTAATACCTTCCTCGTGCGTAACCGACTCCCGAACCCAATTTTACTTTGGTTTTTTTGACGTAGACCTAAATTTGACCTTCATTTTTGTTCAAGAATAAATTTTCTTTTCAAAAAAAGATGATTTATTAGGTGTCCGATCACACCTAGAAAAAAGATCGGTGGCGACTCCCTTTTTAATAAAATCGATAGTCAATTTTCAAATTTCCAATAAATCGCCTCAATTAGCGATAAAAAGAAAAAAAAATTACGTCGCTACATTATCAATAAGTCCAAATTGATACTACTAATAACTACTGTCATTAAAGTAAAGATGTTAGATTGTTTCATTGATAACTTTCATACAATTAAGCTAGCTTGGATAATTTTCTTACTATGAAAATTCATGTGATCTTTTTAACCATAATGGTTAAATAATGTTATCAATTTGAACATTTTAATAAAATTGTAGATAAAGAGTAACTAAGATCATAATTAAATATTTTTATTTTAATTTAATTGAAATGTTTAAGTAAAAATAATAATTTTGGACCTTTACTAGTGGCTGATTCGTTAGAGGTGTTAACCCTGCAACCCACGTCGCAAGCTCAAGTCACATGAATTGCTTACTTGTATTGTGGTGTGTATTGATAATAATTTATTCCTCTTACTAGTGTGCAAATATTTATGAAGTCAGGATTTATATCTCATTATATGCATATTTTAATGGTTTTTTAAGAAAAAAATTAAAATGCTCTCGAATAATTTCCTGATTTGAATTAGTGTCCGGTTGACTCATGATATAAGTTCAGCAAAGGACTTAATAAATAGTATAGATAAAAATAATTTATTACTTAATAAATAGTATAGATAAAAATAATTTATTTCTTTTGAAGGGTTTGAAGCAAGGGAGAAAATCCATGAGGAAAAGGCTGAATAAGTTGAAAACAGAGATGAAAGTGGTGAGCAAAGAGCAAAAAAGCATAAAAGAAGGGCAAAGGCAAGTTGGGGCCAAATTGCAAGCAATCAACTATGAATGCGAGCAGCTCCGCCGTGAAACTAATCGAATTATTCAACAAACCGCCACCACTCAAATCCGGTTAGCCCTAATGTTCAATATCCTTAAAGCTCGTGAGGAATGTGATTTTGCAAAGGCTCATCAATTAACTGCACTCCTTCGGTAAATACCTTTCATTGCCTTCAATTTTCTTTTCATTTTCGATTCATAAATTCATGCTTTTTCTTTCCCTTATATGATTCTGTTTTTTGTTTTTTGCAGTGAGATAGTAGCCAGGGGTTAATTGGAAGACCCAAATTTGAAAATATTTATACTATTTGATTGCTTTTATTAATACGATATAAGATAATTATAACATATATTCATAAACTATAATCCTTATTTTAAATTGATATTTAAATTTCAAAAAAATTTTGTGTGTAATGTAAGATTATGATATTATAGGTTTTGTATAATTTTTTTTGTAAAAATAAATTCATTACACAATGTTATCTCAACAAATTACATAAAATATTTATTCTATAATACTTATTTTGGTCGCTTTCATTTTAAAATGAAAATGTATGCATGATGTAATATGTATAATCAAACGTCATTATAGATTTAAAGCTTGGATAATTAAAATAAAAGTATCATCCAATGGCAGTGACAAGATTAAAAAAACTTTAATCATTTTGATATTTACCCTAATATAAATTTAATCATTTTTAGAAAAAAAATCAAAACAGTTCAAATCAATTGAGTGGAGTTGCATGCAATTCTAGAAATAGGACGACATAAATTTACCGGATTAGAGTTAAATCTAATAGGGGAATTAATAAATCGAGTTAATGCGATAATAATGGTTTTAATTAGAAAGAAATTTCAGTTAATCAACTTAGAGTAAGTTGTTATTACTCTCGAAAAAAATATTAGCATAATTTAGGGATTTCTACGTATCAAAATACCAAGTGAATAATTTATTTAATTCAAATTCTTAATAATAGATGAAGTTTAGGTGGATTTTTTATTGGGTATTGTTTCTCTCACTGGTTATTATTCAATTATTTTCTTGATTTATTTTCTGTTGAGTTCTTCAGTTAAATTAATTTAGTAATTTTAATTTAAACCAATCACTCCAATTTGTCGACTAAATAATAGGAAAATGATAATAACTAGAACTTTTAGTCCTCGTGGATACGATATCTCGACTCACTATAGCTATTCTATTTATTGATAGGTACACTTACCTTTGTTGTATTTTTAGTTAGTAACGTGATACATCAGTTGGCATCTACCCAAACTAGCTTGATTTGAGCTTGAAATTTTTCTTTATTTTCAGTCTTGTAACAATCTAAATTTCAGTGGTATCAGAACAGTGATTCTAGATCACTAAATCTGACGAGTGAGATTAGGAAATTAAAATAAAATAATACTTAGAAGTCGAGTGAGGTATTAGAAATATTTTTGAATAGGTGGAATTAAAATTTAATGAGAAATTATTTAATAAATTGAGTTGAAAACGAGGTATCGAGACCTCTATTTTATAAAATCAAGCCAAAAATATTTTTATAAATATTTATAGAGTGCTAGTAATGTGGTATTAAGATATCGTTAGAAAAAATTAATGTTTGGGTAGTCAATTAAATAAAAAGAACTAAATTGAAAAAAGTGTAAAAATTGCTAGAAGGATTATATAGCTCAATTGTCAAACAAGGAATGACTTAAAGAGAAAAATAGCCCAAGTGACATATTTTGGGCGGCATAAGCTGAGAAAAATAAATTTGATGAAATAAGGGAAAAGTTGGAATATTGCAAAATTAACTAAATAAAGATAGGACTAAATAGGAAATATTTAGATTTCTCTTTATTTTTCTTCATTCTCATCAGCAAAAAATGCCATTTGAGGGTTTTATAAGCTGTTTTTTCATAATTTTTGCATAAAGTGAGTTAATTCTTTCCTTTTATTGTAATTTTTGTGTTTTTAAGATTTTTACAATTAGGTCCTACTATCTAATTCATTAGTTTTTGATTCTATGGATGATTTTGAAAGTTGACATGAATGAGTGCTGTAAGTTTATGATGATTTAGCATGGATTTGAAGTTTTAATTTTATTATACGAAGGACTTATTAAGTGATTTTAGTAGAAATTGATTTTTAAGGACCTAATTGTCAAAAAGTTTGAAATTAAAGTTTAGTGCTGAAATTCTGATTTCCAAGGGTTGTGAAGTAGTTAAAATGTAGACCACGAATGGAGTTAAGCTCGCAAGAGCTAACAGCTATTGTAGTTAATCAGTAAGCTCGCGAGAGCTAACAGCTATTGTAGTTAATCAGTGCGGGATCGAGCGAGCATTGAGTTTCTCGCCGTTGACGTCTTTCAATCCCCAGCTACTATATATAAGTAGAGGCCAGGTTATAACTTTTTTAAAATGACCCAATTTATTGTTTTGCCTAATGCTCAAAAATATAAAAAACGGATCTGCTAACAATTCCATCATTTATAACAACATTTTAATATTACGCTCCTTTATTATTTTTTCTTATCCTCTCCATTTCACATCATATTATTTATATGATTATTTATAACTTCTAAGTATAGGATATTCTAATTTGCTAATTTCTATTTGAAGTTAAATTGTCTCTCCTCACCTTTACTTGATGGTCGTTAACACATCACTTTAGTTGTATCATTAAACTAATACATCATCATATATATTTTTTTTCATTCATTATTTCTCATAATAAGATTTTAAATTATAAATTATTTAATTGATTTTCTTATTACATGTTTTTCTCTAACATCCTTTATCCTTGAGGATTTTGAGGTTGTTACACTTATATTCTATAAACCGTCCAAATATCTCGAGTTGAATTGATTTTGTTTTAATTTTTTTTTAAATTATTGAAAGAAAATGATTGGTTGAACTAACTTGCAGTCTTTCTTGATTTTGATTTTTATAAACAAGTATATTTTTGTGGAATTATTTGGAAGACTGAGTAAAAGTAAAGGAATTATTGAAAGTGTAGAGGAAATTAAAAAAGAAAACAGCAAATTTCTTTAGCGCAAAAAAGAAGCAAAGAAAATAAAATCTGCTGACAACATCCCTAAATTTGATTGCTAAAATAATCTCTTTTTGAAAAGGTTAATTTATCAAATGTCTTGCTTGAATTTTAAAATATTTTTAATTAAATCCTCAAAATATAATTAAGTAATTTTGGATTTTTGGGTTTTTTTTTTTACAAAGTGATTTTTTATTTTTGGGTTTATTTTGACAAAGCAAACTTTATTTTATGCAAAGAAAAATTGAATAGAACTTTTAAGTTATCTTCTCTGTTTTAAACATAAAATATTTATTTTTAAATCACAAAAAATAAAATTAATTATAAATTAAATAATAAAATAACATTTGGTTTGGTTCAAATAATTGCAATTTTTTTAAAAAAATTCATTTCATAAATCATCAAAATTTCTTGGTTTGAATCAATTTTTTCTTTTTCTTAAACATGCTACATGTTACCCGGGGCAAATTTAGGGGGCGGGCAGGGGCGAAATGGAAGAATTGTCTTTTAATCCCTTAATAAATATATAATTAAAAGTTATTATGTGAAAAAATTTCATTTTCATCTCTTAAAAATGGAAAAAAAATTCTATTTAGTCACTTCAAAGGTGATGAAATCATAACTAAATACAAGATAAAATTACACTTTAACGTCACAAAAAAATTAATTCAATTCCAACTTCCCTAAAAAAGTTATTGGATTCACCCTAACATTAAATGTTAGCTCAAATTTGTCCTGGTGTAAATTAATACACGTGAATTAAATTGTAAATTTTTGTGTACAAACAAATTGGATCTAACATGCAAGGCCAAATCTAAAAGTCTTTTAAGAAAGCCAGATTTGAATTTAAAAATTTTTTTTGTGATGTTAAAGCGTAGTTTTATCTTGCATTCACTTATAATTTCGTAATTTTTGAAGGTGTTAAATATAAAAATTCTATGTTCGAAAGTCAAAGCAAAATTTGACTAGAAAATAATTTTTAATTTTATGAGGAGACTAAAAAACAAAGTTCCAGCCTGTACATAAGTTATTTTCTCTTTTTTAAATATAAAAGATTTATTTTTAAATCATAAAAAAATAAAATTATTAGTTAAGTGCGCGAGAGCCAACAGTCACCCCAATTAATGGGTGCGCGATCGAGCGAACATTAATTATTAGTTTTCTGGCGGTGCGAACTTCTCGCCGTTGACGTCTTAAATAATTTGTAATTCATGAAAGAATTTCTTAAATCTGTACGTGAATAATTATGTAAAATATGAAACAGTTCTATGAAAAATACATAATTGCAATTATTTCAACAAAATAATGAATAAAAAGTGAAAATTGTTTATTAATTTAAAGTCATGAGTCAATTTAATGAACAAATTACTCAAAATCTCATACCAAGATACAAAACCATGGACTATTAAACTTAAATATTGGTAACAAAACAATCCTTACAAAACTCTACTTTTAAGCAAGGTATTTGAATAGGATTGGATTAATCGATTGGATTAAATTTTAATTGGAGTACAAGTTTAGAGAAAGGCATTAAATCGATTGATTCAGGAACTGGTACGCTTCGGTTGAATTAAGCAAAAAAATTAGTTGTACTAAACGGTTGACTTAAATTTTTAATATATATTTTTTTTATTTTTTAATGATTTATTTAATCGAATCGGTTGGAATGACAAACTGGTGGTTTGATTAGTATTATCACTAGTCCAGTTCTGAAAACTTTACTTTTAACATGAATGTGGTGATTATATATAAGCTACTATTGGCATTTTAATTTATTTTTTTATAAAATGAGTTTTATTTGACAAAATTTCTAAATTTTTTCATAAATATTTCTAAAAAATAATAAACTTTCAAGAACTTTTAATTTTTTTTCCGATTTTAAATATAAAACATTTATTTTTGTATCAAAAAATTAAAATTAATTATATGTTAAATAAAAAAATAAAATTTTATTTAGTTTTAAGGAACCACGGGTTTTAAACTTGTATTTTATAAACCTTCCAAACATATTTTATTTTCAATTAAAAAAAAGTTATTGAAAGAAAATAATTCTTTCAACTAACTTGTAATCTTTGTTTATTTACAATTTTACAAGTAAGTTTAATTTTGTGGAAATTTTAGGAAGACTGAGTAAAAGTCAAAGGAATTTGGTGTTAAACGATAGAAAGTCAAAGGTGAAATTAAAAAGAAGAAACAGAGTTTTCCCCCGGTCTATAAGAAACGAGCAATTTCTACCCCATTAAAGAAGCAAAGAAAAAAAAAATTGGAAGGAATTTCTTGGAAATATTTTTAAGGGTGAAATTTGATTTATAAATTTTTTTAGATGTTAAAGTGTAATTTTATTTTGTATTCATTTATGATTTAAGGGATTCGAAATAAAAAAATTATTTTCGAATATCAATGTTAATTAGTAGGAGATCAAAAGACAAAATTCCAGTTTATACCATTCAAAATCACCATTGATTTAACGTCGAGACTAACATATAATTTACTTTGTTTGCCGACTTGAATAGTACAATTTTAAAATGTAGACCATAAATAGAGACAAGCGTGCGACAGTTAACAGCTACTGTAGTTAATCAGTGATCGATCGAGCGAGAATTGAGTTTTCTCATTGTTGACTTCTTCCAATCCTCAGATACTATATATAAGCTGAGTCCAGGTTAAGAGGTAAATAAACATAGCATTCTCTTTTCTGATTGAGGGTGACTCCTAAGTTATTTTTGGTGTTTTTTTGTTTTTGTTTTCATTCAATGTGGGGAAACAAAAGATGGTTCCTTTTGCACCAAAGGAGGAAGGTAAATACGCCTAAACTAAACTTGAATTTTCCTTTTATCATTTACCTTTTTAATATATTAATTGTCGGTTAAAATTAGAGGTTTTGAGTTATTGAATAATTCAGTCTTATCTTGTGCAATTGTTACGTGTTTAGACTTAAGTAAGTTGTGGCACAATTATGCAACTGTTACGGGTTTAGACTTACGTGTAAAAATTAAGTATTATCTTGTGCAATTGTTATGAGTTTATACTTACGTGGGCTATGATACAATTGTCATGTGTGTGTGTTTTAATTCAGATATATACTCTGTATTGGTTTGAAATGGATAAGTGTGAGATGATAGAATTTAAAGTCATGTTATCTAGATGTCTGACTCGAATTTTAACTATTGTTCCACTTAAGTGTTAGCCACATATTTAACGTGTTGGGTTATTGTGTTTATGTTATTATCTAAAAATAAATCGAGTTTTAATTAAAATGGTAAAGTTAAAATATCAAAGGCCTTAGTTGAATCGTAAATTAAAGATTTTATGAAGTCATTTGACATGGATTTATATCCCACCATATATATATTTTAATGGTATTTTAAGAAAAAAAAACTAAAATGCTTTCGAATAATTTCCTGACTTGAGTTAGTGTCCGGTTGGCTCATGATATCAATTCAGCAAAAGACTTAATAAATATTATAGATAAAAATAATTTGTTTTTTGAAGGGTTTGAATCAAGGGAGAAAATCCATGAGGAAAAGGCTGAATAAGTTGAAAACAGAGTTAAAAGTGGTGAGTAAAGAGCAAAAAAGCATAAAAGAAGGGCAAAGGCAAGTTGGGGCCAAATTGCAAGCAATCAACTATGAATGCGAGCAGCTCCGCCGTGAAACTAATCGAATTATTCAACAAACCGCCACCACTCAAATTCGGTTAGCCCTAATGTTCAATATCCTTAAAGCTCGTGAGGAATGTGATTTTGCAAAGGCTCATCAATTAACTGCACTCCTTCGGTAAATACCTTTCATTGCCTTCAATTTTCTTTTCATTTTCGATTCATCAATTCATGCCTTTTCTTTCCCTTATATGATACTGTTTTTTGTTTTTTTGCAGTGAGATAGTAGCCAGGGGTTAATTGGAAGACCCAAATTTGAAAATATTTATACTATTTGATTGCTTTTATTAATACGATATAAGGTAATTATAACATATATTCATAAACTATAATCCTTATTTTAAATTGATATTTAAATTTTAAAACATTTTTGTGTGGACTGTAAGATTATAATATTACAGGTTTTGTATAATTCTTTCTTTGTAAAAATAAATTTACTACACAATGTTATCCCAACAAATTACGTAAAATATTTGTTCCATAATACTTATTTTGGTCACTTTCATTTTAAAATGAAAATGTATGCATGATGTAATATGTATAATCAATCGCCATGTCATTAGAGATTTAAAGTTTAAGTGATTAAAATAAAAGTATCATCCGATGATATTGACAAAATTAAAAAACATTTAATCATTTTGATATTTACTCTCGTATAAATTTAATCATTTTGAAAAAAAAACTCAAAACAATTCAAATCAATTAAATTATTTAAGAAAAAAATTATAAAATTTAATTTAACTACTCGATTTAATTGGTCGCTAGTCAATTAATTTATGTTGTTGGATAAAATCAACTCTCACACTTACCACTCCAATCGATTGTTCCGATTATTAATTATTTTAATAATTTCAATGTGCGTTTAAACTACGAATATAAAAGAATAATATATTAATATTTTATTAAAATATTTTAAAATTTATTACATTTTTATCCTTTTAAAGCTAATACTCGAATAGCTCCATGTTCACCTTTCGAAAAAAATGGCCTCAGCATTTGCCATCCTAACCAAAGGTACCCAAATAGAATCACAAAACAAAAAGAGCTTTTAAATTTACAATGTTTTAGGTATTAATTAGTTTTAAATAACACCAAAATTCTGCAATTTTCTAAATACACTTCCACTGATTTAAAATCTACATCGAAACCGTAACTCTGGCCTCCATGTTTCACATAAAGGAACTCTTTACAAGGCGTAACTCGTGAATGCTGCTGCCGGCAACTTTCTTGTGCCTGCTGAAGATTTGTCCACTAACGGGTTTCGAACAGTTACTTTCTGCCTTCCCAACACGATTTGCAGCATACACACTATCGTCTGATCTTTAATCTATCAATGAGAGAGCAACATTTAAGCTAGGCACTGATCTTTGACCGTAAGTACAATAGCATTTTGAAGCTTTTGCACATTTTCTTTTCCTAAATGCAGTTATGGATATCGATTCTGTTGGTACGTTCACAATGTGCCGCGAAGCACTCGAGTATCTCAAAAAGGGAGGATGTGGAAGGAACTCACCGAGTGTCTGATCAATCTTGAATATCAGTGCTACTTTACATAATACAGCTTCTTGGTACCAAATACACGTCTCTGCAGCCAAGGTTTATCGCATAAATTTCATCCTCCGATATCTCCGCAACCACGGCCCCATTCTCGACTTATGCTTATTTGCAGTGTTTCTTTATGTCAGGCAACTGTTGATAGCATTACTAAGCACTCGAGTGGGGAACTGACTACGATATCCGGGTCAATGGTATTGCTCCTGGCCCTACAGCCGGTACACCCGGCTTAAGTAAACTAGCACCCGACGAAATTAACATCAAGGCTCGAGAGCACTTGCCTTCGTATAAAATAGGGGACAAATGGGATATTGCTATGTCAGCTATCTACCTTACCTTGTTTCAGATGCTGGTGAGTTACATATATTGATCCCGTTCTACAAAATAGGGTCAAATCCGGGGTTTCATCTTTCCTGGTTTATATTGTTGAATTGGTAATTCATTGCTTATGTGAATCTTGAAGTTAAATTTGTGAATGGGAACTACACTCGTAGCTTACGGTGGACATCGGCTGAGCCATCCTTACCGTCTACCGAAAGAGGAAGTCAAGCAGTTGTCTCGAGTGGTCGAAAAAAGATCGAGAGAATAGCCGGTCGGAGTTCCATCCAGCAAGCTGTAAAAAAACCAACATGGAGTGATTATCAATGTTTCAACTTAAAGCTAAAAGCTATAGAGGTTATAGAATTTATAAAATGACGTTGCCATTTAGGCCCGGTTTGCTACAGCAGATCTAAACAAGGGTGAAAGATAGCCTTAACCCAAGTCGAAACCTTTTATTGATTAAAGCATCCGGAACTACAAACTAAAGCGCTCTTTGTTTCACTTTTGTTTTACAAGAATCACGATAGCCTTAACCCAAGTCTGAGAGTCCAAGCAATGAAGCAATGAACCTCTGACCAAAGCCACCTAAAGAAAGAAGTGTAAAGAAAAACCCAAGTAAATAATAACTGCCTTCAATCACCGTACCACAAAAGATTATATATATATTAAAAGTTTAAGTCTATTTTGGATATAATAATAAAATTGAAAGTTTAAAATCATGATATAAGTTAAAATCTTATTACATGTGTATTTATTGATTCCATATAAAAATATAAAATAAAAAACATCATCCTAAAACCTTGGTTTCCTTTGTTGGTGTTAAGTGATTAAAGTAACATATTTTAATTTCGTTCTTAATGCGTTTTTAGATGATTATTTATGCAAATTGGTGAATTTCATGCTCTTAATCCTTTAAATTCATGTTTCTATACTTAGAGAGCATTGGAGAGCAAAAAGAACGAAAAACGAGTAAAAATCAAACAAATAGAGCAGATTTCAGGAGCCACACGGGCTGGACACACGGCCGTATGAGCCACACTGGCTAAACACACGGCCATGTGCCAAATCATGTCAATTTCGCGACTCGCATCCCAAACACGCGGAAAAACGTAATTTTTTTGGCTTTCTCAGCATTCTAAAGTTTATAAATACCAAATAGAAAAAGAGAATCAGAGGCAATCAGAGAATATTGAAGAAAACAACTCGAAGAACACCATTGGAGCCAACTCTGAAGCAGATTTCCATCAAGATTGAAAGCCTTCTTTTAATTTCTTTTGAAGTTTTTATGAGTTTCTTTATTTCTTATGGATATTTTGTCTTTAAGATATTTTTTATTTACAATTATGAACTAATTCCCTAGATACCTAGGGAAGATGAACCCTATGATGAATTATATTATTTGATTTTTATTTTATGAAATAAATACTTGATTCTTGTTCTCAGTTATGTATGCTTATCTCTTGTTTTAATATTTCTGAGATATTAATTTATGTTTAATGTGCTTAAATTAAAGGAGAAAAGGTCTCTGTTTAAGAGTAGATCTAGCATAATTGAGTAGAGTTGCATGCAATTCTAGAAATTAGACGACATAAATTTACCAGATTAGAGTTGAATCTAATAGGGGAATCAATAGATCGAGTTAATGCGACAATGAGTTTTAATTAGAAAGAAATTTTAGTTAATCAACATAGAATCAGTTGCTCTTATTCTCTAAAAAAATATTAGCATAATTTAGGGATTTTTACGTACCAAGATGCCAAGTGAATAATTTGTTTAATTCATATTCTTACTAATAGATGAAGTCTAGGTGGATTCTTTATTGAGTATTATTTCTCTCATTGGTTACTATTCAATTATTTTCTTGATTTATTTTTTGTTGAGTTCTTTAATTAATTTAATTTAGTAATTTTAGTTTAAACCAATCACTCAAATTTGTCAACTAAATAATAAGAAAACGGTAATTACTAGTACTTTTAGTCCTCGTGGATACGATATCTCGACTCACTGTAGCTATATTATTTATTGATAGGTACACTTACCTTTGTTGTATTTTTAGTTAGTAACGTGATACATCAGTTGGTGTCTACCCAAACTAGCTTGATTCGAGCTTGAAATTTTTCTTTATTCTCAGTCGGTCTAATTTTGATCAAATTTAAATTAAATAAATTTTTTAAAAAAATTTAATTTAATTATAGAATATACAAATATTAAAATAAAATCATATATTTTAAACAATAAAATAAATTACTTAAACACAAGGGCGTAATTAGATAGGCAGTCATCTTGACCACCTCTTACCTAAGGTGTATAATATCCATTTTAGTTCATTTTAATTTTGAAGTATTAAAATTAAGCTTTTTTTAAATAATGTTTTTGGTTTTGACCCTCCAAACCTATAAATTTTATTTTGACACCTCAATAATGAATTGCTAGCTTCACCTTTTCTTGAATGGATCAAATCAGATCTTAACTCGAACCTTTTATTTGAAAAAATCTAGTCACTATTTAATCCAACTCATGAACACTTTTAACCAAGGTTGTTTGCATAGGACCGGATTGATTGGTTGGACTAGGTTCTAACTGGGGTTTAAGTCCAGAGAAAGGCATTGACTTGTTGACTTGGGAACTGGTATTGTCCTGTTGAATCAGGCAAAATAAAACTAGTTGAACCAAATGGTTGACCTGGATTTTTAATAGTTTTTATTTTTTAAATTTTTTTATGATTTATTTAATTGAATCGGATAGACCGATTGAACCGGTTGAAATGAAAAATTGATAACTTGATTAGTATGATCACTGGTCTAGTTTTGAAAACTTTTCTTTTTACATGAACGTGATGACTATATATATAAACTACTATTTGCATTTTCTAAGCACTAATTTCCTATCTCCATTTTTTTCTTCAAATTTCCTTTTTTGTCTTTGTTTCTCTCTACATTTTTATTGATTGAGACTCAAATCGGCCGATGAATCCATATTATTT
Organism: Gossypium hirsutum; assembly: GCF_007990345.1. NCBI lineage: Eukaryota > Viridiplantae > Streptophyta > Magnoliopsida > Malvales > Malvaceae > Gossypium > Gossypium hirsutum. The sequence continues at coordinate 125,535,722 of NC_053431.1, forward strand.
TTAGATTTCATTCCAACAGATGCTCATATTCCGATCTATGTAAGAATTAGGGGGTGATATTGATTCAGTTCGGTTAGATTTTTTAAACCATCTATCATAATTCAGTTTAGCTCAATTCGATTCTGAATTTTTTCATATTAATTTTTGGTTTTGGATTTTCAGACTTATTTTGATAAAACGAGTTTTATTCGACAAAATCTCTAAATTTTTTCCATAAATATTTAAAAAACAATAAATTTTCAAGAACTTTGAAATTATTTTCACTATTTTAAATACAACAAATTTATTTTTATATCAAAAAATTAAAATTAAATATATATTAAATAAATATAAAATTTAGTTTAGTTTCGAATAATCATGAATTTTAAACTTGTATTCCATAAACTGTCCAATCAATTTTGTTATCGCTTTTTTAAAAAAAAATTATTGAAAGAAAATGATTCATTGAACTAACTTGCAGTCTTTTTTGATTTATATTTTTATAAATAAGTATAATTTTGTGGAATTATTTGGAAGACTGAGTAAAAGTAAAGGAATTATTGAAAGTGTAGAGGAAATTAAAAAGAAAAAACAGAGTAATTGGAAAAGTCTATAAGAAAAGAGCTAATTCCTTTAGCTTATTAAAGAAGCAAAGAAAATAAAATCTGCTCACAATATCTGTTAAAAATAATTTATCTTTTTAAAATGACAAGTAAAAAGGTTAATTTATCAAATGACTTTAAATTATTGCTTGAATTTTAAATTGATTCTTAAATTTCAAAATATTTTTAATTGAATCCTCAAAATATCAATATTGTATGATTAAATAATTTTGAATTTTTGGGTTTATTTTGACAAAACAAAGAAAAATTGAATGGAACCTTTAAGTTATCTTCTCTATATTAAATATTAAATATTTATTTTTAAATCATAAAAAATAAAATTAATTATAAATTAAATAATAAAATAGCATTTGGTTTAGTTCAAATTAATAATGCATTCCATAAATCATCAAAACTTCTTGGTTCGAATCAATTTTTGATTTTTCTTATTCGGTCTTAGTTGTGAGGGCTTTTTTTTCTTAAACATGTTAGCAAGGGCAAATTTAGGGGGCAGGGGCCAAATAGAAGAATTGTCTTTTAATTCCTTAATAAATATAAAAAAAATATTTTATTTAGTCTCTTCAAAAGTGATGAAATCATAGCTAAATATAAGATAAAATTATACTTTAACATCATAAAAAATTTTAATTCAATTCCGACTTCCCTTAAAAAATTGTTGAGTTCACCCCTACATTAAATGTTAGCTCAAATTTGTCTCGGTGTAACTTAATACATGTGAATTAAATTATAAACTCTAACATGCAGCAACAAATCTAGAAGTATTTTTAAAGGGTTAGAATTGAATTATAATTTTTTTTTGTGATGTTGCATTCACTTATAATTTCGTAACTTTTGAAGGGGTTAAAAATTAAAAAAAAAATCATTTTTGAAGATGAAAGTATAATTTTACAGAAAATAATTTGTAATTTTATCAGGAGACTGAGAAACAAAGTTCCAGGCTGTGCTTTACAGAAAATAATATTTTTAATATTATCGGGAAACTGAAAAACAAAGTTCCAGGCTGTGCCCAAAATCACCATCAACTTAACGTGGAGAAAAGTCTAATTAATATACTAAGCATTAATTATAGTTCTGTGTGAGTGTGAGGTTGACGTTTTCCAACCCTCGCCTAATCCGCATGCCGCATGCTGCATGCTGCATGCTCTATATAAGCAAATGCCAGGTTATGTGGGAAATAAACATAGCGTTGTGGTGTTTGATTTTTATTTTCCCATTCAATGTTCGGAATCAAAGTAGAGCTCACTTTCTACCCAAGGAGGAAAACCATTTTGCACCCAAGGAGGAAAGTAAATATGCCTAAGGTAAAGTACTCAAATTTTTTTTTTTAAATCTTGATTATTATTGGTATTATCGGCTAAAGTTAAAGCTTTGAGTTATTAAATAATTAAATTTTATGTGCAATTATTACGGATTTTGATTAATTATATTTTTAGCATAATAACAACATCATTTTTCGTTTCAATTTTCTTTATTGGTTTTGTTGTGCATATCCCAATATTTTCTACTATCTTTAGGAAAATTGTGACATTTTCAGTAGTTTATTATTTTTGTGCATCACTGTCCACATAAATATATAAATAAGATATTTCGTTAATTACTTTAAATATGTATCGTTTTTAATTCAGTCACTTTTTTTTTGTTAATTTTATTATTAAATGATGTCACATAAATTGCTTACATGTATTGATAATAATTTATTCTTGTTGGTGGTGTACAAGTTGTATAAAAACATAATTTTTAGAAAAAATATATAATTATACAAATAAAATTCAATAAAATCCAACTTTAGGCAAATTTGGCTCTCTTCCACTTGGTTAACTCAAAACATTTCAAATTAAATCAATAAGGCTTTAGTTTAATTGCATGATGAGGTTTCAAAAATTTCTAAGGTCTCAATATCAAGTTCCATTATATATGTGATTTATATCTCATAATTCATTGTAATGCTACTTGATTATAGTTGTAGTTATTTAGATTATGTTAATAGCAAAGATGAGGAATTAGGAACTTTAAGGTACTAAATTCCATCCTTATCCGATAATTCATTCTAGCAATCGATTATGATTGCAGTTATTCAAATTATATTGATGATAATTATTAGAAACTCTATAACTTACGTATTTATAATATAGATTTGTATTTTCAAATAAAGTGTTTATAATAAAATTAAAAATATATATAAAAATATCAAAACAAAACTCTAATTGAATGATAAATTAAAGATTTCATGAATGCAATTAGCATGGATTTGAAGCAAAAATAAAATAAAATGCTGTCGAATAATTTCTTAACAAATAGTATAGATAATTATAATTTTTTTTTTGAATGGTTTGAAGAAAGGGAGAAAATCCATGGAGACAAGGATGAAAGCAATAAAGAGAGAGATGAGAGAGATTAGCAAAGAGCAAGAAAGCATAAAAGAAGGGGATTCGCAAGTTGGGGCCAAATTGCAAGCAATCAACGATGAATGCCAGCAGCTCCGCCGTGAAACTGACCAAATCATTCAAAAAGCCGCCAACAGTGAAATCCGGTTAGCGCTGATGTTTCAAATCCTTGAGGCTCGTGAGGAAGGTGATTTTGCAAAGGCTCATCAATTAACTGCACTACTCCGGTAAATACCATTCATTGCCTTAAATTTTCTTTTGATTTTCGATTCATAAATTCATGCCTTTTCTTTCCTTGTATGATATTGTGTTTTTTTCTTTTTTTTCTTTTTCAGTGAAGTTGTAGCCATGGATGAGTTAATTGCACAAATAGAATCCTGATTAAATTATAAATATATTACAGTTTTGTATCCTTTCTTTTTGTGAAAACAAATTTAGTACTCAATGCTATCCCAATAAAACATTAAATTCTAGATTTGCATGTAAGAATATGAAAAATAAATGTTCTATAACACTTATTTTTTGTCACTTTCATGTATGCATGTTGTGATGTGATATGTACGGTCGGTTAAAAATTTAATGTTTGGATAGTGAAAATTAAAAAATTTTTACTGAAATAAAGTTGGGTGACGGGAAAAAATTTATATATAAATTTGATGAAAGTTTATGTATAAATTTTATAATTATCATCGTAAAAATTTAATCATTTTGAGAAAAATATATCAAAACAATTCAAATTAAATAAATTATTTTTTAAAAAAACAAACAATAAAATTCAATTCAAATGTTCACCTTTCGAAAAAAATGGCCTCAGCATTTGCCATCCTTACCTAAAGTACCCAATAGACTAACAAAACAAAAAGAGCTTTTAAATTTACAATATTTTAGCTATTAATCAGTTTTAAATAACACCAAAAGTCTGCAATTTTCTAAATACTCTTTCCACTGATTTAAAATCTACATCAAAACCGTAACTCTGGCCTCCATATTTCACATAAAGGAACTCTTTACAAGACGTAACAGGTGGAAGAATTTCAGAGATTCTGGGAAAATCCAAGGTTGGTGGTGAAGGCAAGTCATTCTTCTTCGTAGAATAGTAAACATCAGCTAAAAGAAGCCATATAAGATCAGGGTCAATGGATGCAAGTCCCTTTAGTGCATTCAACGATGCATCGTGAAGCCCGGCAACTCCACTGCATGCTATCCCCACGACAAGACCACTAACCTTCTTCATAACAACTTCCAATGCTGAAGCACTTCTTTTGTTTTGGGATAAGTCGGCAATCATATTGAGCAGTGCTACCTGTACTTTCAAACTTGAAGTTTCAGCTATGGGGTCCTCTGAAGAAACATCAGCACTCCGGTAAGGAAGTTGTAATGGGGTCCGTTCTTTCAAGTTTGGCTTCTTTTGGAACGGAGATGAACTTAAAAGTTTCCAGAAATGGGGGCCATTGGTGTGGAAGCGACGGGAAAAGAAATCTCCACCGCAAATTTGCACGACACTGCTTATGACACTAAAACACCTCCGGACAACCTGTTGGAAGAACACAAGTCGAAATCCAATTAGATGCAGAAAAACTTAAACAATGCTAATTTGAGGTGATTCGGAATACTTACCACAGTGTTTTTTTGTTGAACACAAACCACCAAGAGCGGCCATATTTTATTCATTGCTGGAAGCAACCTGTTCTCAACAGTACTGTCATCAGCTGCAGTCAAAGTGTCTTTCAGCTGATATAATGAACACGATTGAAGCTCTTCTTCAATTGCTTCTTTAGTCTCCTTCTCCAACTTATACGCTTCTTCAACTTTTGCTAGAGTTGATATGCCTTCCTACAAATTGAAGTTGATTAAAATACAGAGCAAAGCCTTTGATGAATCCGTGACTTGGTATCTTCTGTGTATAGAAATTCCTAGAACACAATATTAAGCAAATGAATGAAAAGATACCGTCTTATAACCCACACACTACTATAATGCTGCACCAATTAAATGAGAACTTCTAAAAGGTGATATGTAGCATCTGACTTGTACAAATTTCTCATGGCCTTAAGACCAGTCATCGAATCGCAGTCAATTGCACTGCTTAAAATGACAAGTTTTTCAGAAAAATACCTCAATTATGTCCAGTGCCGCCAAGCATGCTGCTTGACTCATAGAAGCCAGCAAAGGAGTTGCAGCTGTTAAACATGAACCCACGATAGATCCAACAGTTTGTCTATATCTTCTGGAATCAGTCAACTTGAACACAATAGTTTCCCATTGCTCTACAATAATGATGTCATCATTTAATTAGTACCAATCGTTTCTGCTCTAGGATAGATCCAAGATAAAGAATGAAGCTATTAAAAATTCAACCAAATTTTTATAATTAAATAAAAAAAAACACTTACACGCACAACAACAAAAGGGTATCACTTTTCGTGCAAAGAAATTGGTTTTCCAGAATAATTACATATATATGGTGGAAAAGCTGTATAATATTTACTGAAAGAGATGAGTGGCTTGGGTTGGGTTGGCATGGGTTAGTTGGACCATTGAGAAGAGGAAAAAGGTGAACATCTAACAGCAGCAAAGCCCTTTCTTCAAAGATTACAACATTAAAAGTCTGTATAGTATTTTTTTCAAGGAAAAAACAATCACCTGATTCCATGAGTGTCACATCAATCCCATCAGCAAAACCTGAGCTCGAACCTTGTCTTAGTTCTGCTTGAACTTCCTTTTCCCTTTCAGATACTTTGGACTTGAAAAGCATCAGATTACAGTGTGCTTGAGAGGGCAGGGAAAAAGCCTCACGCTTGGAAGCCTTTCCAATCTCAGATACAGCCTGAAAAAGCATAATCATCAGAAAGAGTCAACTTGATGATAAATGCAGTGGAAAACATGGGATAGGAAAAAGCACAACCAGAAGAAAGAGTGCAGCAAACATGATAAAGTACCATTAAAAAAATTAAAGAAGAATATTTTCCATTTCCTTGGTTTGAATCATATAAAATAGAAAACAAAATTCCAAGCCACATCTAGAAAATGCAGAGTAGAACCATCAACACCAATAGGATGCAATAATAATAAAAGTTTTAAATTTAAAATGTTTTAGATTAGATAGGAACAAAACAGGAAACATAGAATGCTAGTTTAAAATACGTAAATTAGATAGGATAGTGGAACTAAATTGATAAAAAAGGAAATTCCAAAGACAAGTTGATTTTGCTATCAGTGATGCAAAAAAGGGTTTCAGAAGGTAGTGAACCACAAGATGAGATGGTAGATTATGTGAAGTGCTGATCACAACCGGAGTCCATAGGAAATCAAGTGAATATAGTATGGATTACTAATTATTGGTATATATTGCAAAAATAACACAAATCATTGAGAAGTGAAGAATAGGAACCATTTTTTAACAAACAGAAGAACTGAGACACAACTAATCCAAGAGAATTGAGACACAACAAAGATAAAATTATGACCTTTAGAAAGGGGATAGTTAAATCTGGGTGTTTATGCCTGCCAAGAATTTCAAGCTCCTGTGAAACACAGCGCATCTGTACAAATGTACAAATAAACCAGTTAAACTAGTATACATGCAATAAGAATAAAAAATCTAAAAGAAAATAAAGTAATGCAAAATAAATCAAATTAATGCCCAGCATATAATCAACATTAAACCAGTATTTACCGAGGCAGGGAAACCTGTTAAGTATAAAGAATTTAATGAAAAGAGCACGGGGAATTTCTAGAAATAAAATAATCAGATACAGGATTCTTTATCTGGCCCTGGTTAAATGCAATTCTGTACCACCCAGCCCATGCCCCCTCCTAAAGACCCAAGACAGAAAGGATGACGTTATTCTGCTGGATCTTTCCATTTTGACATGTTAACTCATACAAATAGATATTCTCACCATTTGAACATCTCAGTTAAAAACTACAATAATTTTGATGTCTCACTTTTTTATTTTTTTTTTGGCACATGATATGTAATGTTTTCCATAAACCAAAATTGAGTGAACTATTAGCACGCATCATGGCTATAAAATGAAAACAATTCAAACCATCAAATGGGTTTAAGAGTATATAACCAAAAGATGATCTCAATAATGTATAAAAGACTTTTGCAGATGGTAAAACCAACAACCAATTTTCAAGTATTAGACAGTTTATGTTAAATGGCATCAGTAACACTTAAGGTATGCAAAAGTACCGGTTCCTCCAACAGAGGCAATATTTTATGACCCACTCCAACATAGGAAAGCATTGAAGCAAGCACATTTGGCACATGAGGGTTCAAATCGAGATGCCGTAATTGCCGACATACAGAATCAACTATATAATCAGCATTTGCCAAAACCAATTGCCCAACCTAAAAAAAAAAGGAAGAAGTCAGGTACCATTGAATCAATTCCATAATATACAGACAAATTCTAGATAATAATATGCTGTACAAGCACACCGTTGAATGCCCAGATGTAGTGGAAAGAAGATGTAAAACGGCATCAGAGGAACTCCTAACTTCAAAGTTTGAACATATAAGATTCTCGAGTAACAGATACAGAGACGAATTGAGGAAACCACTGGAAGCAAAATCACTCCCGAGGCACAAGGCAAAGATGCCTATTCCGTCAATAATAACCTGTTTCAAGATATGATACACAATCAATAGAATCACTGCAAAATCATAACAAGAATACATGAATAACTCAAAAGAATAATGTCAATGTAATTTCCTGATGTAACATGGCAATATCACGGAAAAAATATGAAGTAATATCTTCAACTTCAGCACCAGACTGCATTAGCAAAGATGGATGATCTACTGGAAGTTCCCAAACTTCAGAACAAAGATATTCATGTAAGATTTTCCCAATACAATCAATGAAGTGACCCCTAGAACCCTTCTGCAATGCAATTTTCCAAACAGATTCATCTAACACAGCAGGTTTATGTTTGTGAGGCTGGCCACCAGAAGATACATCATCAGATTCCTGAAATTCTGCCCCTTTTATCTTGGATTTCTGAAACATTCTTGTAAAAGCATCAACTGCCTGACCCGATATGCCAAATATCATCTCATTTAGAATACATACAGCAGTGCTGGCCTGTCGCAGTAACTGCCCTGAACCAGTTCGGTGGTACCAAGACTGCCAGCTTTCTTTAGTGTATTCCTTCTGTCTAACTTCCAAAACCAATTTACGCAAGTAGCCCAAGGGAATATCAGTAATAACTGATAAATGACCTTCACTTTTATAGTCTACAAACAAACAATCAAAAGATGGTAAGTACAAAGCATATGTGGCATGAATTTAATAAATGAGTAGGGAGTTCCAAGATTCAAAATGACCTGCCATTAAAGATAAACCTACAAGTCTAAGAATCCCAGCAAGAGCCTTGTATAACTTCTGACCCCCGACATAAACAAACCAAGGGGGCATGCATGGCAGCTCAAAATTTGCCTGCCTAGCTTCTGCAGTGTGTTGTTTTCCAATTTCATGGATACCTGTGAGCTTTGAACTTTTAGATGAAGCAGCACTGTGTAAGACCTCACAGTCACCCACAATACGCAAGCCTTTCAACTCATCAACAGAGGGAAGGTATCCTACAGAAGACGACCTTGTCGAAACAAGCTTGCTTAGAGAACCAGTAAAAGCCGAATTCTGGCCAAGACAGAGGGCAAAAACATCCAAGAATCTAGCAGCTGTAACCTACAATGCAAAAGACACTTTTTAGAGACAATGATTAAATATGTATAAGCATGTCTTTCAAGTGAAGCACTTTCAGATTTTCCAGGTGCAAACTAGGAGGTACTACAAACTATTATCACCAAACAACCAGATATTTAATATTGAATAGTATAACATATATGGATCTCTATTTGATAAATCACTGACTACAAGCAACTCATACACCACTGTATATGTACTAAAGTAACGATGGAAAAGGCACATACAGGAGATTGGAGGTGATGCAACAGAAACTGAGGACCAGAGTAATATATCACTGTAAGCAATTGCTGAACATGTGAAAGTGCACGTGATTCATCACTCCCAAGCACTGTCTTTGGAAGCTTTTCAATAAGCCTGTTTTAAGAAGGAACTTATAAGAGAATGCCTTCAAAAAGGAGTAACTCACTTTGTTAGTTAAAGCTCAACATTATTTCACAAGTATAAAACCTGCTAAAAATTGCAGCAATGTCATGCTCTACATGATGTTTCCCAGAGGCCGAGAATAAATATTCCATAAAGTCCTGAGCAGCAGCTGAAATCTCTTCAGAATCATCAACAACCAAAGCACATAAGCACTCCTGCATGGGTATCAGAGAAATATTATTAAATATATACAAAACAACTAAAAAGCTACAACTCATACAAAATTTCACAGCAATGGAATCAATGACATTGAGAAAGAAGGATAACTAGGCAAATCCTTAACATAAAAAGAACAAACATGAAATAACTAAAGCAAACCTAGAAATTTTAAGCACATGACCAAAAACTCAAATTAAAAGCAAGAAGTTGGAATATAAAATAATTTCAAATCATTAAGTGCACCATTTGGACGAAACATTCTTGAAGGTCCAGGTTAGAATACTCACTTTACTACCATGCAATTCTCCTCCCACTGAGGTTAAAATCTAAGCAGAAATACCATCTAATGCAAATTAATGAGGGCACTACTTGATTCTCCCACCATAAGTAATTATAACCTAACATAATATAAATGTCCTCCCACTTTGGTCACAAATATGTTCTATAATAATAACAATAACAATAAAAAAAGAGGTTGCTACTTAAGCCCCCATCAAATTCGGAGATGATGACAACTTAGAACTAATACAATTAAAAGCATCCTCTCTTCCCATTTATCATATAATGTACCACTACCACCAAGGAGTACAGTCATTATTGTGAGCTAAATCATAATAGCTGATTTTCTCTCTTCTGTCTTAGGGCTTAGACTATAACCTACAAGGTTCCTTATGTTATTTCAATTTCTGGTAGCTTTCAGTGAAGACTGATATGCGCACATATTCTACATATTTTAGACCCGAACAATTAGCATTTTGCATGATCCTTAGGTAAAATAATTAGACAACGAACCGAGGCAAAGCGCAGCCAAAAACGAAGAGTTTGGGGTGCCGGCTAAGACCAAGAGATTTCAGTAATTGGGATTGGTTTTCTTTCCCTTCGTTCTTCTATCTCTCCCCTGTATTTTCTTTCCCTTTTTCCTCCAAGCCTTCTTATTTAGTTATCCCTCTTAAGAATGTTTCCCCCTTATGATGAGAGTAACCCCAGGATATATTAGAATAAAATGTATTAAGACTTAAAATATATAAAGCAAAATACTGTATTTATAGTGCAAGGCATAGGACTTTTATGATTAACAACAAAGAATGAAACTGATAGAATTCAACCTACCAAAAACATCTGTTTGCTCTTTTCTAGTGTGAAATTGCACTTCAATAGCAGCCCCCGGATGGCAAAAAAAAGCCCGTGTCTCACCTTTTTTGATTGATAAACACATATCTGGGACATGTAACATAATAACAGTATATCAAAACAAAGGTGCAGTAGTTATGAATATAAATTATCTGGTACAAATTTTGAATAGATTCGGATGCTGTAAAGTATCTTAAAAGTAACAATGAACTTATCAAATATAGATCCATACGTAGGGAAATGTTGCACATAATAGTTTGTTCACATGCCCAGAGGTTTTCTCAATCCACTCTTTTGTACGATCTACATGAAAAGATCCCATTCCTTTGCCAAGATTGGGGCTACTTTTCTCTCCAGATTCAGTCTTAGTACTAACTGAATTGATTGATTCACCATTTACATTTTCCAGCATTCTTCTGCTCTGAGCTTTCAATGGTAACTGACGGAGTTCCTCCAAGAATGACGTCGTAGATTTGTACTTATTTGACTTATGGCCAAAAGAATCATCTTTGTACGTATCAAGACCAGATAAATTGGCATCATCTTGGAGGACTATCATAAGGTACTCAGCCAATCCCCTAATTGCTTGGTCAATAGCTTCTACACTTCCAGCAGCCCCACTTATCATTGCCTTTGAAATGTGCAACACTTTGGCAAACTGACTAACGACACCAGGTAAGAAGAAAGCCAACGCATCTGCAGTACCAACCTGAAAATATTTTAATATGCCAAAAGAATTCATCCAAGCTTTTCCATGTGTAATGAAGCACTATTGCAATAAAAAGCTAGAATTTCTCCACTCAAATCAGATGAGCTAAACCATTTGCAATGCCATAACCTATTCATTTCCTAATCTAATTGTTTCTACCAAGTAAATTCCCTCACAACTAGAATTATTACGAATATATGTTGGCATGCATACTCAGATATATATATATATCAACAGCGCATATTCAGAGGGGAAAAGTATGCCTAAACAATTATGGAATTTAAAGTGCAAAATGAAACAGCCTAAATGTCATGGGTAGATGTGATTCTATTTATTTAAAGCTTAATTTATTCCAATTTCTTTAGTGAATGAGGCCACACTCCTTTATCAAACTCGAAATTTCTGTTAAGAACTAAAGTCATCTACAGGAGGGAATCATCAGGAATATATGTCAGTAAATGTTTTACAAATACATATGAACTACATGCCGGTAAATGCAAAGAGTACTCTCAGAGATAATGAAGCTTACAAAGTAAAAGCAATAAAAACAAACTCTAATTAGAAGAAAAGGCAAGATGCAATTGCTTCAGTATAAATGTTTTACTCAAAATATATAGGGTGTCTATGATAGGCACCTACATTGAATGAAAGACGCAATGGAGCAATTAATAAAACAAAGAGAATATATATATGCATTATGCAAAAGCCCTTGTTGAGGATCTAATGGAAGTTACAAGTACCTTAGCAACAAGAACACGTAGGGTTAAAAAGGATTCAATACGCAGATTTGCACTACCTCGATGTCCTCGTGTAACCTCAGTATCTGCAGCCTTATCATAAGACACATATCAATTTGATATGAAAATTAAATGAAATAAGTTAGGCAGAACAAAAAGATTAAATTTACTCCAGAATTAAGAATAGATAAAAGGGAATTGATGTACTTTGAGCAGAAGCGATAGCCAGTGTCCCACAGCAGCCGAAGCTGCTTCTGACTGCAAAAATGCTAGTAAACATTCTCCTTGTTCCAAGTCAAACTTTAGAGTTCCATTTGGCATCAGCATATCTCTAGTTGCTAAGAGCATCGGTAGATCAAGACTTTGTTTGCACAAGCAGGACTGATTGGAACAACGATGTAAATTCAGAAGCAGAGCCCTGAAACACTTGATAACTCCTTCGCGAAACTCTTCTGATGCCTCAGATGGAGAGAGCAAAGCAGCGTAAGTCAATTTTTTCAGAACCACAACCATCTGTGACAAGAAAGCATCACGTTTCATTCAACTCAAATAAAAGTAATCAGGTATAATATGATCATCCTAATATATACACTAACGGGAAAAGCTAATATAAAATCAAGCCATGAACAAAAGGCTAGCATCAACTTTCTCACAGAAATACAGGGAAAAAAAAGAAGAAAACTGAATCCAAAATGGCGAGGAGACCATATTCATGCCAGACACCATGGTTTATTTCTCAGTACTTAAAAGAGTTAAAACTAAAACAAAAATAAAAAGACAGATAAATTCCTAGCTGGGCATGGTATAAGTGCTATTAATCTTCAGTTTGATCTTTGATGTCATTCTTCTAAAGTATTAAATCTAATAACCCATTATATTAAGTTCTTGTTTAAGAGCAGCTACATATGGGCTTTTATTATATTATATATATTAAATAAATAAATAAGTGTATTGAACAAATCTGTTCAAACACATGTTACATTATCATTATAATTTTCCTTTTTTTTTCTTCACCATTCAAGGTGTTTGATGAATTGCCAAAGTACCATTTTCACTTCTTTTGCCTATTTCGTTTTATCATATTTGTGAAGGTTCCCTAATTGAAGAAGAGGGGGGGGGGGGGGTCGCATTTTTGCTTTTAATTCGTTTTACTTCTTTTCCTGCCTTTCATTTTTTTCTTTTGAGCAAGTACCTTCGTATAACACCTGAGATGTTTTGATTGATATAAAGGCTAACTGTTCCTTAACTCATAGTTTAGTTGCTAATAATAAGATGGTGCCTATTATTTTCTTGATAACATATTACTTCTTTACGAAGGGAAGGAAAAAAAACATAACAAATAACAAAAGCAACAACCAAGCACATCCTTTTAATACCGGAAAAATCCTATCCCCCGTGATCTCCATTGCATTCACATATTCAAACACAATGTAAAATAAACAAAATAAGAGAGAAAGTTAATTAAATAGAAAAGAAAATAGGCAAAATGACCTGATCCACAGAACTCAAATGGCATTTCTTGAGAAGCTCTTCCAAAAACTCCACTATTCCTTCAGCTACTTTATCGCTAACTCTTTTATAATTACTACTTTCACTTTTATTCTGAGAACTCCTGCAATCAACCGCAGCATCCAGCAAAAGCAGCAACGGGAACAAAGTGTAGCTAAAAAAATGAAATACCAAAAAAAATCAAAATTCATATCGTTAATAGTAAATTGTGCTCATATATATTAATTCCGGAATCAATATGTAAGTTTTTAAAAACAACAATCAAACGAAGTCTAAAAAGAAAAAAAATGAATCGATTACTCAAAGAATGGCTGGAGGGAATTGGGCGGGGAAGAGCGAAGCAGGTGGAGCAACGCCGGGATTGAAGAAGCATATTTTTTAGGGTTTTGAGAAAGTTCTAGAAGCTCCAAACAGTAGGGTTTTAGCTGTGAAAATATTCTGCTTTTTTCTTCGTCGTCTTCTTCTTCGTCTTCTTCTCTTGCCTGAGATACGGCGGAGCCGCCGGTGATTCTAACGAAACTTTCCGCCATGTCCATTCTATTTCCGTACAAAATCTACAAAACAATTTTTAAAAAGAACCCGGAAGGAAAGGAAAGCAATGAGAAGAAACGGAGAGAAAGTGTTGGAAAGAGGGAGAGGAAGCGCGAAATGGGTTAAAACGGCGGTGTAACAACCCAAACACGAAATGGGTTAAATTTTGAACCGGTCCGATTCAAATGAGTATTTTAATTTAGATTTTTAAAGTTGGACGGATGATTAAAATAGATTAGATTACTTATTTTTAATTTGATTGGTTGAATTAATTTATTCGGTTTTATTGAGTAATTTATTTAAAATAAAAATATGTTTAAAAAAATTAATTCAATCGTCGATCTAATTAGTCTGTTCAATGGTTCGACCAGTTAATTCGATTGATTCATAAGTCAAACGATCTAATTTCTTATTCCGTACAAGAATCACGTCCAGTTCTCAGTCCAACAAGTTTAAGAGACTGATCCTCTTCAATTATGAAAACTATAATTTTATTGTGTTATATTATTTTTAAAGGTGAGAGTCATTTTATTATTAGATCTATCAACTCAACATTTGTACTATTAAAAATAATCAAATAATGCTAAATTGAAACAGTGATAACATTTACAGTTAATGGTAAACTATATTTAGTAGTCATCCAACTATGTTTTTTTTCTTTTTTGGTCGCTCGACAATGAAAAATTATAAAATAGTCATCCAACTATTAGTAAATTTCTTTTTTGGTCACCTAACTATGAAAAATTATAAAACAATCACCAAACTATTCAAATTTGTCTTTTAGGGTCACCAATTGGCTAATGTAAAAATGGAAACACCAAAAAATGCAAGAGTTGGGTGACCAAAAAAGACAAAATTGAATAGTAGAGTGACCAAAAAAATTTACTAATACTTAAGTGATTATTTTGTAACTTTTCATAATTAGGTGACAAAAAAAAAAACAACTGATATAGTTTACCCTCCAGTTAAAAAAATTGCATGAAAATTATTCTTTTTCATTTGCAATTTAACTTAAAAGAGACGATTTTATTTTGCATAACCATAAAAAGCTTTCAAAATATTATCTCTATTAATGGTAAATGACGTTTTTTAAACAATAAGTGTCATCTTATTAAAATTTTGACTTATTTATTTTTAATAATAAAAATATTAAATTAATCTATTTAATAAAAAATAGGTTAATTTGATTCATCCAAAATATTATCTCTATTAATGGTAAATGCGAGGTACATTCATCTATTTTAAAACATTAAAAAAGTTTTTTATTAATATATTTTATAATTAAAGTTAAATAAAAATATTATTTAATTTGTTGAAATTAAATCTGGTCTCAAACCTTGTTCATGAATAAATTTAAATTAATTTAAGCAAAATCTGCTTTACCTTGAAAAAAAACGATATACAACTCGAGTTGATAGAATAACTATGATTCAACCTTTCTTCCTATCACAACTTCAATAAAATATAGTGATAACAATTTTAAATTATCCAAATTCGCATTGCTTATTTGAATTTACAAAATTATTATAAATTTAAAATTATTATAAATTTAAAGTAATTATGTTAAATATCTTTAATTTTCGTAAATGTTTTAATATAATGTTTATATAATTAAAATAAGTAGTATAATATGAAATTATATTTTTAATGTGATATAACTATATTCAGTATATATTATATTAAATTAGGGTACGATTTGGAAAAAATATATTATTATTATTAAAAAATTGTGTAAGAATTAAATAAAAATTTGGTTAAAATGATAAATTTGATTAAAATTATGGTGTCTTAGGTTTAAAATTTCACCATACGTGAGATTTTATTGTTATAAATTATATATTTTAAAAAAAATACGAATATTTTCACATAATATAATACTTTTTTTTGTGATTTTCAAATTGAATTAGTACATGATTGATCTGCGAGAAGAATTCAATCAATGATTTAAATATTATATGTTTTTCATAAATATAATATAAATTAATAGTTGTCCCCTTGGTTTATGGTACAATTGCAATTTTAGTGCCCTTAAGTATTAATAATTAAATTTAATCCCTTTTAATTTATTTGTTTAATACAAATACTTTAGCTTTGCTCTCTTAATTTTTTTTTACTTTTATCTTTACCCTCCATTGCAAAATTCCTTGCTTCGTACTTATATACAACTATTTATATTATAATGTTTATTTTAATATTAATAATATACTACTCTAAACATTAAATGTATAATTAATTTTATAGTATATTATAATATATAAAATGTAAATTTCAAATTTTGTTCAGAACACTTGAGTGATAGATAATATAATTTTCTTTTTAATTTGTAAATAGAGGCGTAGCTAGAGGGTTGCTGATAGGGGAACCAACTCCTCCTAAAATAGAAAATTTCTCATTTAGCTCCTCTACAATTTTTAAAATTTTAAATTAGTAAAAGTGAAATTGTACTTTGGCCATCCTAAAAATTATAAAAATTTGATATAATCCTTTAAAAATGATAAACATGTAGGCTATTTAAAATTTTAATGGTGAAAATGCATTTTCGCTATTGTAAAAATTACAATTTAATTCCGACTCCCTTTAAAAAAAATTTGACTTTGCCCTGTTTGTAAATATCAAAATCAATTTGGTGTTAATATTAAAAAATTCTGATTTATTGTTGTTTTCAATTAAGCCATAAGATATGATATCACAAATTTCAATTTTAAAATTTATTTGGATCTTAAGTTAATTATGAATTAATGTTGAATTGGGCTTACTAATTAAAGATCTTGGCTTGTTAAATTGTTTTGCATATATAATAAGACTTTGCGTATTGGCCCATTTTTAAAAAATATATGGATAATTCGTAGATAAAAAAATACAAAAAAAGAAATGGAAAATTTATGAAAAAGACCTTAATTTTTAGAATTTTATAATTTAATCCTAATATGTTTTAAACCAAATCACCTAAAGAAGTAGGTAAGATGCATTAATCCGACGTCGAAAAAAGAATGGGAGAATTCTAACGTATATAAGTGGGCACTGCACATCTTATCAAACATGTC
Source organism: Gossypium hirsutum (assembly GCF_007990345.1). Taxonomy (NCBI): domain Eukaryota; kingdom Viridiplantae; phylum Streptophyta; class Magnoliopsida; order Malvales; family Malvaceae; genus Gossypium; species Gossypium hirsutum. The sequence continues at coordinate 125,552,671 of NC_053431.1, forward strand.
TTTTGAAAAGATGATAATGGTCCTGCTGTATTAAAGTAACTCTTACTTGTTTGATTTTATGTCCACTGCCCAAAAAGCAGGAACGATAAGCTTGAAGCTGAAAAGACATTAATTTGTCTTTAAGTAACAAATTAAGTAAAACAAGATCCTTCAAGGGCCAAGTTGAATATTAAGCCAAAAATAAAAACAGACTGTCATTAAAAATTGGGTAAGCAATTTATCTCTATAAAATTTTATCAACTTAGTCAAATTGGTTAAGTTGACGATTAACTTAACAAAATGATCTAATTGATATGATATTGATAATTCAAAATTTAAAATCAAATTAAAATTTACACTATAATTTAGGGATGTCCAGTGAATTAACCCGAAATAAATATACAAAGAGAACAAAAGTAATGGATAAAATCACCTACCCACTTATAAATATTGTATGGTCATTTGCTTGGAATGGTGACAATATTTGATTGGTTCAACCAACAACGGAATATTTAATTAACCCAAAGATCAGATGAATATTTTTATTTTATTTTATCCATCATACATTTAAAAAGGCCTAATTTTAACTGAACAAGTTAGGTAAAAGAGCTATAGTGTATTCATGATATGCTATGGTCAAATTACTGTTTAAGTCCTTTAAAAAAAAGTAAAAAAGCTACTGCTTTGAATTTGGTTCATATGGCTGAACTGTGTTGTGATAATGACACATAGTGCCCATACCATTCATCTCAGGAACTAGCAGTGGCTCAGCCTCAAAACCACCATCTTTTGGGTCTAGGCCAAGTTCTTGTTCCAAGTAAAGCAACCACTTGTTTTCGGCTTCTCCGAAATCAGGACACTGGGTTTCGTTATGCGATTGGATTCCTTCGGGTTGGAATGGTACTAAGCTATCCAACATGTTCCAGAACTCCAAATCGGACTCCAACGGGATATCAAAGGTGGTTTCAGGCTTGTTCACCTCCTCCGATGTGTTGTAATAACATCCTGTGAAGTTGAACAACGGACCTTGTTGGATTTCTGGATTTGAAACATTGACCTGATTGGAATTACTGACGTTGGAAGAGATTGAAGAACTCGACAAGGCTTCCGGCTCCTCAGACGGGCTGCCATGGTTTGCTTTGTCTGATACTACCGCCATTTCAAATGCCTCGTTGGGCTTTTTGGCATTGAATGATGACATTGACGTGACACATGAAGACGATGATAATGTGGCCATGGATTCATATTTTTTATCAACATTTCCATTCATTGAACTCAATCTCTTCTTCAAATGAGTGTTCCACACATTCTTAATCTCATTATCTGTTCTTCCAGGTAAATATGATGCTATTTTGGACCACCTAAAGGAATAATTTTAATTATATACATAAGTAATTACTAATTAATATGACAAGAAAGGGTCAAACATGTTATTAAGTCCCTCTACAATTTCAAATTTTAGATTCAAAAACCCTAATCAAACTATATGTCACGTCGTATGAAAACAACCTAATCGACATATTCAGGGACTAAATCGAATTCGAAAACTCACTTGTTTCCCAATGTAGCATGTAACCTTATAATTGTGTCTTCTTCATCTTTGGCGAAGTTCCCTCTCTTGACATCTGGTCTTAGGTAATTAATCCATCTTAAACGGCAACTCTTTCCACATCTCAATAGGCCTACACAAATAGATTCATCAACACAATGTTACTGAAAAAAAACAACAATAATTTCCAAAATTGCTACTAAAAAAAAAACTTATTTCAAAGGCTTCTCTAGTTGAGATAGTGATAGAAAACAATGGTGACATATCCCATTTGTTTTTAACTTCAAATCTCCACCATTGAAAGATTACAAGTTACAAGTTACATCAACATTTTTGTTAAAGATTTTTCTTTTTTCAAATTTTAACATTGATTTGTATTAGTTATATTGGATAATATTTTTAATTTTACTTTTTTTAATTTATAAGATTCGACTTGAGATGTTAGTTAAAAAAATTAAATTCTTTACAATTCAATTCGAGAAACGTAAGAAGAACTAAAAAAGTGTCTTGCAAAAATCTAAATAAAACCTACCACAATTCTTAAGATTTTAGTCAAACCCAATTTCAAAAATTCTCTTCTTCTTTTTTTTTTTCCAAAATGTCTTAAATTTTTTTAATTAAACCCAAAATTTGAAAATTTTAATTAACCACAAATTGCCATGATTCTTCCATTGTAAGGTAAACGATTGATGTTGACCCTATATTGTTTAATGACCTTATCTTTTAGGTGAAAATTTTGGAAGTTGGGGGAGTTTGAAAAATGTTAAAAAGTATGAACCAAAAGGAAAAGAAGAGGTAGATTCTTTAATTTTGACCATTTCATTTCAACAACAAAACTGTCCAAACACTCAACAATCAAGTACATAGAGACAAAACATAATGCCAAAAACATTATAAAAATTAAAAAGCACCCAAACATCACAAGTAATGAAGACTCCAAACATTTTTGTTCAACAAGTACTTAATATTCGATTTTAATCCAAAGATAATGCAATACCATATATGGAATAGACATTAAATATGGGATTAAATTGGAAAGTAGATGGAATTTTTTTGCTTAATTTGTAAAGTACATTTATAAGTTTGCAAGGTGACCATATATAGAGAAGAAATTCATTGTATCTAAGACTTATTATTTTTATGTAGTTAAATTGGCAGTGTATAATATTAAATATTAATCCCTTTTTTTAGTATAAAGTTGACAAGCAAGTAAGAAAAAAAATTTGGAAGTGTCTGAAAATTAATTTATAGAAATGAACGTTTCAAACTTTGCATTCTGGTCATTGCCTGGTTGAACTACTTGTCAACTTTATAAATTATAATTGTTATAAAAATAATAATCAAATTTACGAGATTTAATCATACGTTCCACCACAAAAATAACATTTAAAAACTATAGTAAATATTTATAAACGAAATGCAATAAATATTTTAAAAAAATTAATTAGAAAAAATTCAAAAATCATTATAAATGAATCTTCTTTCTCGTATATGGTAGTGTGGGTTCATAAACATTGTTTGAAGAAGAATGAAAAAAAAATGAGATCAAATGGTTGAACATTTAAATCCAGGAATGAAACGAGTTTTTATTGGTAGAACGTTGAACTCATATCAGAAAAGGAGGAAAAAAAAAGGACTGACCAGCTTGTTTAGGGAGAGCCCTCCAGTTTTGATGACCATGTTTCTGAATAAAAGTGATGAGCCTCAGATCCTCAGATGGATTCCATGGACCTCTCTTCACTTTCTCTTTATCACAACATGGAGCTCTTCCTTTCCCCATATCTCAATTTCAATGACCAAACAAGAAAACAAGAACAGGAAAGAGAAAGAAACAAAAGAAAAACAGGGTTCTGTTTGGTTTTTGGTTTTGTTCTTTGTTTGATATCAGATTCTTGAGTCAATCACCATTGCTCTATCTGTTTATAAATAAATACAAAGAAGAAAGGAGAAAGGGTACAATGGTTGATGCCATGCAATTGGGGGGATGATACCCTTTTTGACACCAAATAAATAGGGAGATTCAAGAGGATCACTAAATATCTATAGTTCTCATATATTATTAATTATTATTTTCCCCCATGCATTGATTCTTCCCCCAATTTCAACATTTCTTATTTCAACTCTTTTTTCTTTTTTAAATTTGAAAATTTTAAGGGTAAATCAATAAAAAGATCTTTTTAACTTTAAGAAAATATTCTACTAATAGTGGAATTTTTAAATTTCATAAAGGTAATGACAATTATCCCATAAAATATAATAAAATATTAAATATATTAAAGAAATAGAATACATGATAATTTTTTAATTTGCTTGTGGAGTTAAAAGAGTATATCGTTGGTTAATTAAAGACTAATCCTTTAACTTTTAACAATTTATTTAAATAAGTTATGAAACAAAGCAACTTCAGTTCTTGAACATGACAATTTTGTCTACACTAGTCCTAAAACTTGATAATTTTTTCTAATTTTAATTCATATGATGATATGATATTATGATATTATTTCATGTCATCACTTAAAAAATTATGATTTTTATACAAAAGTTTAGGTAATGACGTGATGTGGGACAACCCCAGAGTGCCACATCATTACAAAAACCAAAATTAAGAAAAGTTGTTAAGTTTCATGACTAATTTAGATAAAAAAATTATAAACCAAGATGAGAAAAATTATCAAGTTCAGGGACTAAATATTATGTTACCCCATAAGTTATTGTACTTTTATTTATTTGTCAGTAATTATATTTGGGATTAATTTCAAATAATTATACAACATGTTTAAAAAATTATTAGATTATTACTAGTGTAGGAAGATGTGATTTCGAGTGTGCTGAAACGTATTCCTCTCCTATTTAAGAATTGAGATGGAGCTCTAATAATTCTAGGCATTGAATCAAAAAGAACAGAAACTATAAAAATATATAACGAGATTAATATTCATCCTTAATTTTTCATTATATATAAAAAGATGCAAATTGTAAATAATTTTTATGTGTTTAAAAATTAGCAGATCACTATCTATTGGACAAGAAAATAGTTAATAAAAATTTTGTGTTTAACAATTGAAATTAATTTAAATAAAAAATAAAAAAATTAAATTTCATCAATTTTCAATTTATAAATATAGGTTAATATGTGTAAAGTTTGAGGAGAAAGGCTTGAACTTAGCCTTAAACTTTAATTAGATTTCTCATTATTTTTTTCTTCATAAATTTTTTATTCTATATTTAATTTAATTCAATACATTTTAAAAAGATATGTGTTTGGAGTGAATATGGATATAAATAGAAATAACCCAGAAAATTACAATATTACTTTTGAAATTTAAATATACAACAACTTTTATATAAATTACATAAAAACAATATTTAAAAAAATTAAATTCATATATATTCAAAAAATATTTTACTACTTAATATAATTTCTTTATGTGATTTATAAAATTAAAATTAATAAAAATCATTAATAATTAATTAAAATATAATTATATTAAAAAATAAAATCCAACCACGCATTGTGTGGTTATATTTTAAGTCTTAATAAAAGCCTACCTAAATCAACCATTCATTGGAAAATAAGCCTTATGATAAAGGTTTATTTAAGCATAATAAAAGTACTTGGTTGAGTTTTAACTCGATTGGAATAAGTATTGTTGTTAATGTAGGAGAACGTGGGTTTAAGTGTGTTGAAGCAGGACTCATTATCCTCCTATTTATGGGTTGAAGAAGAGAAATGAATAATTCTAAGCATTGTGTTAAAAAAATAAAAATATAATCAGAACTTATAATGAAATTTATAATAAAAGTACAAGAGTTAAGATTTCAATTAACGACTTGACTAGAAAAAAAAAACCTTTAATTTTGGGATGTCACATTGGTTCTTGGCCTCATTCTCGTTACTCAGTTTTGGTATGTAAATATAACAAAGATTTGTAGCCAAATGAAGATGGCCTAATTGGTAGGGTAGAAAACTTGTCAAATAATCCAATTACTTTAAAATGTGAATTCATCTATTTCACGGAATAAAATCAATTCATATTTGTAGATTGACAGGTGAAGCGGTAAAAAATTTGTGTTTAAGTCTTCAATTAATATATGTCTCGAATTTTATTTTGGACAACTCGTGTCTCTTATTTTTTGGTTAATGTATCATTTGATAATTGAGTTTTATTTCACTGTTTAATTTAGTACTTAAGGGCTTTTTTTGTCCCATTTAGTACCTAAATTTAGCTTCAATATTTAATTTGGTACTCAGACCAAACGACATCATATGGACCAATAAATATTTGTCACATGTGCTCTCATAAAAAAATATAGGTACTTAATTGGGACAAAAAAATTTTAGGTACCAAATTAAATATTAAAACCAAACTCAAAAAATCCTCCAGTATCAAACTGAAAAAAAACTCACATACCAATTTGAATATTGAAGTCAAACTCAAGTATTAAATTAAGGAAAAAAGCTCAAGTACCAAATTGAACATTGAAACTAAACTTAAGTACTAAATAGGATATTAACCATATTTATTTTGTAAAGTTTTACTTAAATCAAACTAGTGAATGAAGAATCGGATGAAACCCATTCGTGACATATACATGGATTGAAATTGAAAACAAACAAATCATAAATACGATGAGTGAAACTCGATAAAATATAAAATCACATTTCATTTATCATCTTAATTTAACTTTGAAATTTTCTACTTAAAAAAAAACACACTTTGCAAAAGGTTGTATATCATTGTTCAAGTTTATTATTATTTTTTAACAAATTGATTTAAAAGCATCACCATTCTCACACATGTTTCAGATTGCCTAAATTAAGCAATTCTTGATTAGTTAAAAAGTGAATTGAACTTAACTTGTAAAAGTATAATTTTTTTTAAAAAAGTAATCACTTAAATTCCTATTGGCACACAAAATTCAGTGTGTTTCTATGTTTGAAAGTATTGGAACCCACCCACATTGTTTGAAAAGTCAAAAAGGGTGGGCACCGAAAGTAGAAAGTAAGATTGGTTGGCAAGTTGGGTTAAAAGTTGGCATGGGATAATTGCAATTTTGGTCCCTAATTGTATAGGGACATTGCAAGTTGATCCTTAAACCTCAACTATAAATAGGCCTAACCATTTCTTACTTTCTTCATCCCACACTTGCCATTCTCTACTTAAGGCAATTGTTCTCTCTCCCTATTTGTAAACTTTCACTTGTATTTTTGGAGTGAAATATATTTGGTAGTGCCCGAGGACGTAGGCAAAATTTGCTGAACCTCGTTAAAATTCTAGTGTTCTTTATTTTTGTTCTGCATATTTTGCAAGTGTCATTGTAGTGATTTATTGTGCTATTAAATTACGATAGAGGGATATTCTGGCTAGGAAAGATCTGGTATGTAAGCGATCCTCGTGATCCACCTCTCTTTCCTGGGAATTGAACTTAGTGTGATTTTTCAGTACAATAATTTTACTCTTTCACACGCTTCCGCGCAACAATTGGTACCAGAGCCAGGTTCGTACTTGGGGAATACGACCGTTTACGATACTATTCACGTATACGGCACTATTCACGTATACGGTACTGTTCACGTATACAGTAGTTGGGACTGAGGAGAAAAATGGCAGCAGCATCGTCATCAGCAAGGACTACTGTGACAAATGCAAAATTTGAAGTAGAGAAATTTGACGGTACCAATAATTTTGGTATGTGGCAGTGTGAGATCCTGGATGTCTTATGTCAGCAAGAGCTGGATATAGCCCTTGAAGAAAAACCTGACAAGATGGATGACAAGGAGTGGGCCAAGATCAATAGACAGGCGTGTGGTACAATCCGCCTATGTTTGGCCAAAGAGCAGAAGTACTCCGTCATGAGGGAGACATCAGCGAAGAAGCTGTGGGATACATTGGAAGAAAAGTTTCTAACGAAAAGTCTTGAAAATAGGCTTTATATGAAAAAGAAACTTTTTCGGTTCACGTATGCACCCGGTATGTCGATGAATGACCATGTGAAATCATTCAATAAAATTTTAGCAGACTTGCTAAATTTGGATGAGAAATTTGAAGATGAAGACAAGACATTATTGTTGTTGAATTCCCTTCCTGATGAATATGATCATCTTACCACCACATTACTTCATGGGAAAGATTCAATCACATTTGATGCAGTCTGTAGTGCGTTGTATAGATCTGAGACTCGAAAGAAAGATAAAAGAGATCACAGAGATACAACTCCAGAAGTCTTAACAGTAAGAGGTCGTTCACACAGCAGCAAACCTGGTAGAAGGGGTAAGTCCAAAGGGAGACCCGCCAAAGATGAATGTGCCTTTTGTCGTGAGAAAGGGCATTGGAAAAAGAATTATCCTAAGTTACAAAAGGGCAAGTCTATTTCTAATGCATGTGTAGCGGAGCATGATGAGGAGTCAGACTTTAGCTTGGTTGGCATGGCAATGGCATGTCAAACGGATGAGTGGATATTGGATTCGGGATGTACTTACCATATGTGCCCTAATAAGGACTGGTTTTCTAGTCTTGAAGAACTAGAAGGTGGAGTTGTTTTTATGGGCAATGATAGTGCCTGTAAGACAATGGGTGTAGGTACAATCAAATTGAAGAACCATGACGGCTCAATCCAAGTTCTGACAGATGTTCACTATGTACCCAGCTTGAAGAAAAATCTCATCTCATTAGGGGCCCTAGAATCTAAAGGGCTCACAATCACTTTGAGAGATGGATTACTAAAGGTAGTAGCTGGGGTATTGACGGTGATGAAAGGCACTAGAAGAAATAACTTGTACTATTTAAATGGAAGTACAGTTATTGGATCAACATCAACAGCTTCTGCGAAAGATGCAGATTCAGAGGCTACCAGGTTATGGCATAGGCGATTGGGACATGCTGGTGAAAAAGCTTTGCAGACTTTGGCGAAGCAAGGCTTGTTGAAAGGTGCAAATTCTTGCAAATTGGAATTCTGTGAACATTGTGTTCTGGGCAAGCAGACGAGGGTAAAATTTGGTTCAGCAATTCACAATACGAAAGGAATTCTGGACTATGTTCACAGTGATGTGTGGGGACCTACCAAAGTGGCTTCTTTGGGAGGTATGCACTATTTTGTCACTTTTCTTGATGATTATTCAAGAAAAGTATGGGTGTATCTAATGAAAAGAAAAAATGAAGTTTTGGATGCATTTCTGAAGTGGAAGAAGATGGTGGAGACTCAGACAGGTCGAAAGGTCAAACGACTTCGATCAGATAATGGTACTGAGTACAAAAATGATCCATTTCTACAAGTATGTCAAGATGAGGGCATTGTGCGACACTTCACTGTTCGAGATACACCACAGCAGAATGGGGTGGCAGAACGCATGAATCGGACTATACTGGAGAAAGTTCGATGTATGTTGTCCAATGCTGGATTGGGCAAGGAATTTTGGGCTGAGGCAGTTACATATGCGTGCCATCTAATTAACCGATTGCCATCAGCTGCAATAAATGGAAAAACTCCTATGGAGATGTGGACTGGTAAACCTGCTACTGATTATGATTCTTTACATGTTTTTGGTTCCACTGCATATTATCATGTAAAAGAATCTAAGTTAGACCCAAGAGCAAAGAAAGCATTATTCATGGGTATAACTGGTGGTGTAAAAGGATACCGTCTCTGGTGTCCTGATACAAGGAAGATTGTTTTCAGTAGAGATGTAACTTTTGATGAATCAACCATGATGAAGAACGAGGATTCACAAAAGGATGACAAAACCAGTAGTACTTTGCAGCAGGTGGAGTTTGAAAAGGTTAATGATGATCCAGCTAATATTAAAAGAACAAATGATGAAGAAGTTTCGACCCAAGAACTTCTACAGCAACAAGATTCAATTGCATATAGGAGGCCAAGAAGAGAGATTCGTAAGCCTGCTCGCTTTGACGATATGGTGGCCTATGCACTTCCAATTGCAGATGATGATGTTCCTTCCACTTACACAGAAGCAATAAGTAACTCTGATGGTGTAAAGTGGAAGCAAGCTATGAATGAAGAAATGCAGTCTCTTCATAAAAATAGGACTTGGGAGTTGGTGAGACTGCCCAAGGGAAAGAAGACAATTGGATGCAAATGGGTATATGTAAAGAAGGAAGGATTTCCTGGTAAAAATGAAATTCGATACAAGGCTAGATTGGTAGCAAAGGGTTATGCTCAGAAAGAAGGAATAGACTACAATGAGGTGTTTTCTCCAGTTGTGAAGCATTCGTCTATTCAGATTTTGCTAGCCTTGGTTGCGCAATATGATCTTGAACTAGTTCAGCTTGATGTGAAGACCGCGTTTTTACACGGTGATTTGGAAGAGGAAATCTATATGACTCAGCCAGATGGATTCAAGGTTGCTGGAAAAGAAAATTGGGTTTGCAAACTGACAAAGTCGCTTTATGGATTGAAGCAATCTCCGAGGCAGTGGTACAAGCGATTTGATCAGTTCATGAAAGGGCAAAGGTACACAAGAAGTAAATTTGATCATTGCGTGTATTTTCAGAAGCTACAAGAAGGAACTTTCATATACTTGCTCTTATATGTTGATGATATGCTAATAGCATCTAAGAGCAAAGTTGAGATTGAAAGATTGAAGACTCAACTCAATCTCGAGTTTGAGATGAAAGATCTAGGAGAAGCTAAAAAGATTCTCGGCATGGAAATATGTAGAGCTCATGGCAGAGTTAGCTTGTCTCAGAAGCAGTATTTGAAGAAAGTACTACAGCAGTTTGGCATGAACGAGCAGACCAAACCTGTAAGTACCCCGTTGGCTTCTCATTTCAAGCTTTCTGCACAACTATCTCCTTCGACGAATACGGAACGAGAATACATGTTGCAAGTTCCGTATTCTAATGCAGTGGGTAGCTTGATGTATGCAATGGTGTGTACAAGACCCGACATTTCACAGGCAGTTAGTATAGTGAGCAGGTATATGCATAATCCTGGAAAAGGACATTGGCAAGCTGTGAAATGGATTCTACGGTATATTCAGAAGACCGTGGATGATGGATTACTGTTCAAGCAGGATAATACACTTGGTAAAGGTGTTATTGGGTACGTTGATTCTGACTATGCCGGTGATTTGGACAAGCGAAGATCAACCACCGGTTATGTGTTTACACTTGCTGGAGGACCAATAAGTTGGAAGTCTACACTACAGTCTACAGTTGCATTATCAACCACAGAAGCTGAGTACATGGCTGTAACAGAGGCTGTAAAGGAGGCTATTTGGCTACAAGGTATGGCTAAAACCTTGGGGTTGGTTCAGGAGCATATTAACGTGTATTGTGATAGTCAAAGTGCTATTCATTTAGCAAAGAATCAAGTCTATCATGCACGTACAAAACATATCGACGTACGATTCCATTTTGTGCGGGAAATTATTGAAGAGGGGAAAATTTGTCTTCAGAAGATCAAGACTACAGATAATCCCGCAGATATGATGACCAAGGTGGTAACAGCAACCAAGTTCGTACATTGTTTGAACTTGATTAATATCCTGCAAGTTTAACAGTTGAAGAAGGCACTATCAAGTATTGTTGTCAAAGGCAGAAAGAATTGTGTGAAGATAAGATTATCCTAATCAAATCTTCAAGGTGGAGATTATTGGAACCCACCCACATTGTTTGAAAAGTCAAAAAGGGTGGGCACCGAAAGTAGAAAGTAAGATTGGTTGGCAAGTTGGGTTAAAAGTTGGCATGGGATAATTGCAATTTTGGTCCCTAATTGTATAGGGACATTGCAAGTTGATCCTTAAACCTCAACTATAAATAGGCCTAACCATTTCTTACTTTCTTCATCCCACACTTGCCATTCTCTACTTAAGGCAATTGTTCTCTCTCCCTATTTGTAAACTTTCACTTGTATTTTTGGAGTGAAATATATTTGGTAGTGCCCGAGGACGTAGGCAAAATTTGCTGAACCTCGTTAAAATTCTAGTGTTCTTTATTTTTGTTCTGCATATTTTGCAAGTGTCATTGTAGTGATTTATTGTGCTATTAAATTACGATAGAGGGATATTCTGGCTAGGAAAGATCTGGTATGTAAGCGATCCTCGTGATCCACCTCTCTTTCCTGGGAATTGAACTTAGTGTGATTTTTCAGTACAATAATTTTACTCTTTCACACGCTTCCGCGCAACAGAAAGATTGATTTGATAACCTAGAGTTAGGTGAACTCTTAACTTTTTATGTCATCGTGTTTGTATTGTATTTGTATTTTATTTAGTTAATTAAAAAATATAGATACAACCATTAATAATTTTTTGATTTCATGATAAGAGTATTATGTTGTACATACGAGAGTTTGGGTTCAATCTCAGTAAACTATATTCTCAATCCCCAATTATAAAAATAGAAAAAAACATGGATATAACCTTAACATTTAACTTACTGGTTAAGGGTGTTTACTATATCCTCAAAGTCGTGGATTGATTTTCGGATTGTGTTTGTATGGTTAACATGAATTTTTCTTTTAAGTAAAAATAAAGTTATGTGAAAACATGAGATCTAATGATACTAAATTATGGCATGTTCGACAAAACAACATTTAATTTATGAACTTAGTATTTTCTTTTCTAACTTAGCCCTTGAAACTTTTTGTTCATATTAGTCTCGAAATTTAGTAATTTATTTTCAATTTGGTTATTGAACTCTTACATTATCCACATCATCACAAATTTTAAAAAATTATATAAGATATAAAAATATTTTTTAAAAATAAAAAAATAAAGTGATGAGATGGCACAATCTCAAAGTGCAACGTCATCATACCTTAAACAGATACAAGTTTAAGGACCGAATTGAAAAAACCTACCAACTTGCGGATCAAAGAAATTTAAGGACCAAATTGAAAAAAATTATCAAGTTCAAGAACTAAATGTTACTATCCCGTTTGGTATGCTTGATGTAATAACACTAAAGTTTCAAAAAGATAGATGGAAGATAGATATTTATTACTATTATTATCTAGTGTTTATTATGGAGTAAAATATCAATATTATTTATGAGTGTACAATTTTACCCTTATATGTAGTAACCATTTTTCTTTTCCTTTGTAATATGGCTTATTGTTTCCTTTATTTTTTTTCAACTGATTTTTTATATTTAATAATTTTTTAAAATATTTTTTTATTTTTTAAAATTTTATTAAAATAATATGTTATAATATGTGATATGACAAAGTTGTTTATTGATAAATATTTTCTTTATTAAACCACTGAAATGATCATAAATTGATTTATTTTAATAAATTTGTTGCTTTATTAATTTTTATCGACCAAACCTTAGTACACGTTTAATGAACCCACGAGTATGACATCAACTACCACAGTAATGACAATTATATGTATATATAATATAAACAAAAAACATGGAAGAAAAAATGGTTACAATGATCATATATGACCAATATATTACAATCATATAAAATAAAAATAAAAAACACATTCAAGCAACTCAAAAGCAAAGCAACTAATTAATAAGATAATATTAGTCTCCTACGCAATTAAGTAAATTATACCATTTTACTTAGTTCATGGCACATTCACATATGTTGTTACTTATATTGTTCTATAGCATATTCACCTTCTAAAATGTCATTACATATCATCTATCATCAATAGACTAAAGCCAAAACACAATAAAAAGTTAGGTGAATATACTCGAAATATCATATCACTAATTTCCCTCTACGAGTGATCCCCTCGCCTATATCTCATTCTGTTCGATTGGGATAGTGAAGAAAATAAGCATATTGATTGGATTACTAGGAATCTTCCTTGAAGCAGCAAGTTTTTCAACTTCAGGTAGTCCTGCTATTTTCATCAACTCTCCGCATAGACTTTTGAGCAATTAAGTGCTTTGTTCCTAAATTCTTTGTCAATTCCTTTATGGCTTCAACCATTTTGCTTCCCAACACCTTAACAATTCCTAAAAAATCAGCCCCGTCATTAGAATTCAAGCCTATCCTAGTCTTTTTAGCTCTTTCGACCCTTTTAATTTGACCTCTGCTAAGAGATGGAGACCTTGGTTGGCCATTGTCTTCAAGACCCATTTCATACCCAACATTTTCAGTTTCAGTCATGCCAACTTCTTCTACACTAGTACCATTTGCATTATTCTCTGTTCCACCATTATCATCTTCATCATATTCTAAATGGCAATTGTTGTTTGGGCATCTTTTTCGGTGACAAGGTCTTTACCATATATCATACTAAAATATTCAAAGTATGGCAATGTTCTATTCTTGAATGGGCCTGCATTCTTATGACTCTGCATACATATTCATATAAAAATTATTTAATGTGTTCAAATATAAACACATATTTCATATATAATCATAATTTATAAATTCACTTTAAAAAATTCATCCCAACCGCTTGCTTAGCTGTCACCACTTTCCTTGTGCTATTCCATCCAAAATCGCTGGTGTGCTTGCCATAAATCTATGTCATGTACAATTGACCACTCCTTCCTAAGTGTCCTTAGTTTGTTGTCAATGTGAGGCTTAGCCTTGACACGAACGTGGAAGTTTTGATTGTAACATTCTCTCAAGTATAGATAGATACCCTTGTCTAAAGCCACAATCAACGTTATCCTTGCTTATTAGTGTTATCATCTTAATCCAATGACTTAACACAATTAGTATCCTTCTTCTTCAATTCCTAGACCCAATCAAATTATAACATCCATTCTTCTTTGAACATTAATACTCAAATTAGGCCTTCTTTATGGAATACCTGCAATTGTTTAATGCCATGCTAAAATTGTTTATCAAGCAATTGGGAGATTAGATAGATTAATAACAATTTACAACTTAATGAGATGCTAATAATCTGACCAGTAATATAAGTAGCAGATAAGAATGAGAATAGTTAGATATGCCATCTATGAAGCTTTTACATGTGGAATTTTTTTTTAAAAAACACAGGTTTAAAATATATACTCTGTTTAAAAAAAAACATGACATTCATGTGGAAATAGTTAACTTGATTTTCAACTAAATCAATAGTGGATTACAGAATACATATCAATAATTGAGAATTGAAGAAATTAACGCTTATTTATAGAGAAAATATAACAAAAAACAATTGATAATGAATCATGAAATTTTTTTTTATTAAAAACTTGAAGTATTCATAATCTTGCCTCGTAAATGATGAAATTTGAGCAATTTTTTTATATTTATTTAACAACAATTAAATATTTTATATATTCAATATTTCTGTGAAGTTTTCAATTAAATAAAAATAAATAAAAACATCATCATAATAATATAAATTTAATATTTCTTCCAACTAAATTAATACAAATTAATTTATTCATTCAGTATTTATGAAAAGTTTTGAAGTAACCATTTACTTGATTTCAAAGAAATTAAATATTTATGGTTAAATTTTGATTTCCATTTATGTACTATAGTTAATTTAAAGATTTAGTCTCTAAATTTTAATTTATCATAATTTAATCCTCCTCCTTATTATATGTATTGCCCAAAAATCCCTTAGTCAACTATTGTAGAATTTAAAAAAAAATGAAAAATAAATATTTTAGTAACCATAAACTAACCTTTCAAATTAAAAAGGGAATTTCAAAGTTTAGAATTCTTAAAAAGAAAAAAATCCACACTAGTGGATTACAACATAACATAAATAATAAATGAACCGAAATTAAATCTTAAAATTGAATATAATATAATATAGGTACCAAAATCATAATTTAACCAATATTTATTACATTGGTTTCTCAAAGCTAGTGATGTCATGCATGGATGATCATTATCTGGATTTAATACTCTTAATTACATTTAGGGTTTAAAAACATTTAAATCAATTGAGACTTCTCACTTGATTCGTTAAATTGATTTATATATTTAATTGAATTTTAAAAACATGTTCATTAAACCCTGTTTTTGTTTTTCAACACCAAAAATGATGAAATAGCAAAGTTCTAACAAATGTTTGGTGGAAAGCAGCTTGTCAATAGTTTGAATGATGGAAAAAAAAAGTGAAAGATAAAAGGAATATAAGTTTCTGATTTTGATAAATTTTTTTTAATTTAATCCTTAAATTTGGATTCCATTAAAGTAGGGATGAATTTAGGAAATTTTTTTTGGGGTGAGAGTGAGTTATATACTTATCAAAAGTAAAAATACAATTTCACCTCTATATTGACATATCTTTATAGTTTTTAAAAGGATTAAATCAAATTTTTATCATTTTTTGAGAGACCAAACTACAAGTTTATCATTTATTTACTTAAAATTTTATAATTTTTCATGAGCTAAAAGCATAATTTTTATTTTAAAGGGGTCAGGACCTTTGCTTGCCCATCTCCTTTCGTTCCTACATTAAAGTACGGTGATATGACACTCTAATATTATATTATGTCATCACTTAGAAATTAAAAAAAAACTATATAACATCTAAAAAATTATGAAAAACTTTATTTTAAAAAAAAATTCAATTGATGATGTAGCACAATTTCTGAGTGCTACATCAACATACCTTAATAAAATTCACATTCAGAGATCAAATTAAAAAAAATTATCAAGTTCGCAAACTAATATAGGAAAAAAAATTTAGAGACTAAAATAAATAAAAATATCAAAAGACTAAATCTTACTTTTTTCCCAAAGTGTTATTTGCTGAGAGAGTGTGTTGTTGGTGTAGGTAAAGACTTGGCCAAACAGCAGTGACATTTTGACTTAAATTTTGTTAGTCATTGAAGACTTGTTTTTCGTTTCACATTGTGGCTTACATTTTTGGTGAGGTGAACCATTGTCAAAGCAAACTACATACCAAACCTTACTTATCTCCTTACGTTTCTCATGATTTCATCAATACCTAAATTCATTAATCACATCTAACACGGTTAAATTATGATCTCAAATTTTAAAATATTCTAAATTTGATCTACATATTTTTAATATATTCAATATTAAATTCAAGCTATCATTTAACATACAATCCAGAAAATTGCTTTAAAGGACAGAGATGAATCATAATTTTTTGGGGGAGGGAGCAAAGTATAAATTTATTGTTATACTAACTTGCACCTTTTAAAATTTTGGAGGGACTACAAGACAATTTTGTCATTTGGGGGGGCAAGGCCGTCCCCTGCCTTCTTGTTTACGCCCCTAATACTATTACCTTTTTTAATAATCGGTAGGGATTATCTAGGGATCCGAATTTAGGATTGCTGTAATTCAATGGATAATATATATATATATACATACTCAATTTAAGCATTTTAAAATGCAAAAATTCTTGGAATTAAAATATCAACTTTATTAAAACTTAAAAAAGACTATATGAGCAGTATCTTGATTAATAGCAAAGAAGGAAAAAAGGGACTATTCTGCAATTGAATTTTAAAGAGTTGGTAAGGAAAACATATATATTGAAGAAAAGTATTAAAATGTCACAATCTAATATGATTATATAGAAAGTACAACTCAATTAGGTAGCATAATTCCTAAGATGTAACCCCAAATCTTCAAGTTCAATGTTTAAAATCTTATAGGGTCTTGGCTACAAAACATAAAATTTATTAATGTAACTTAAATATCGTGTGAGGTTGCTTGAGAAGAAAAGAAATTGAACTCAATTAGGAATCTAGGTCTTGATATATATATATATAATGAAGACATATTTCAATAGTAATGTAGGGACCCTTTTTGATGCTACAATATCTATTTCTACCTAAATTTTGGTTGTTGAGTTTAGAGCCATTTAGCCCCCATTTTATTTTCTTTGTATAAAATAAAATAATCTTACTATAACAATATTTTTTTTATATTTTATAATGTTTGAATAGCGAAAATTGACTATTAGATTGGATTAAGATAAATTTAAGTATGGGTATGGAATATTTTATTTGAATTGGATTGAACTCGACTTATGAACAAATCTTTAAAAACTAGTTCGAAACTCAACAAAATCTCAATATTTGATAAGTAGAGACTACAATCATCCTTCCTAAATGTCAATAATGGTGTTTGTTTGTTCGTACACATTCTTCTACCTAAACGTCCATGAAGAAGGCATGAGGATAAAAATAGAGGGTTACAAATAGGGGTGAAGATGGAATAATTTTTTCGAGGCTGAATTAAGTTATAAATTTGTGGAGAGGTTAAACTATAAAGTTATCACTTCGAGAGGAATCACAATTGAATTATAAATTTTTGATAAGTCAAAATGAAATTTTACAACTGTATTAGTTTAAAATTTTATAATTTATAAATGGGATAAACAAAAATTTACCATCTGGGAACTGGGGTAAATCCCTACTCGTCCCTTTACACAACCCCTAATTACAAAAATCAAAATTTCGAACTTAATTTATCAAAGATCAATTTTAACTAACTTAAACTTTAGTTTTTTTTTACTCAAATTAATTTATAATAAATGTTAACTATATTGTTGCTATTTTAAGTTGCTTGTTTACTTAAAATAACAAATGTAATGGAAGTGCTAAATTGTAGTGGGCTTGACACTGTGAAAGACTATGCAACCAAAATAGAAAAACACCAAAATTTGTTTACACAATTCAATTTCACTATGTTTGTGGAGTCGAGCTTAGTGAGTAATTCGATCATCTTTTATCACGAATACAACAAGTGATTAACACTCTATCACTTCCAAAGTATAAAGACCTCACTTTTTGTACCTAAAGACTAGAACACTCACTTTCAAATCCTTCCCCTAATAATTTGGATAGTAAACACCCAATAATGTTTACAAAAAATCGTTTGCGCTTGTTAGAATTAAATGACCTGAATCCTTATTTAAATAAAATACAGTGGTAAAATAAAATAAAAGAAGAATCCATATAGAATTACACTTTTTTATTTTATTTTAGAATAAGGTTTTTTAAACCTTATTAAATTCCATCTATTTGATATTGATTAGAATAAAGTGTTTCAGTCTTACAAGAATATGGCTTTACAAGCCTATAAATAGACATAGTCTATTCTTCTTGTAATAATTCGAATTCGACATAGTGAATTTTTTTCTCCTTTGCCCGTGGTTTTTTTCCCGAAAGGGTTTTCACATAAAAATCTGTGTGTTCTTCATTTTTATTTTTTATTTTATTTCATTTTATTTTATTCTGGGTTATTCATCTCGATCACGGTAATGGCATCTTTGAAGTATGAAACTCCGCTGTTGGATCGCAACACTAGATTTACATTGTGGCATATTAAGATGCAAGCAGTTCTTGCGCAAATGGATCTAGAAGATGCCCTGCTAGGGATAGATAAGATACCTTCAACATTAACAGATGAAAAGAAGAAGCGTAAGGATCGAAAGGCGTTAACACAATTACATCTGCATTTATCCAACGAAATTTTGCAGGATGTGATGAAAGAGAATACCGCCGCTGCATTATGGAAGAGGCTAGAACAAATATGTATGTCGAAAACTTTAACAAGCAAGTTGCATATAAAGCAGCGTCTTTATGCTCATTGTTTGGAGGAAGGTGCGTCTGTACACAAACACTTAACAGTGTTTAAAGAAATTCTCTCAAACTTGGAGGCCATGGAGATTCAGTATGATAAGGAAGATCTAGGATTGATTCTACTTCGTTCGTTGCCCTCGTCTTATTCAACCTTTAGAGACACGATTTTATATAGTCGCGAGTCTCTCACAGTTGATGAGGTTTATGATTCTTTGACCTCGTATGATAAGATGAAGCATATTGTAATTAAACCTAACTCTTAGGGAGAGGGTCTCATTGTTCGTGGAAGACAAGATCGGGATGCTGATGATGATCATGGAAGGACACAGGAACGGAATCCTCGCGATAAATCTAAAGGTAGATCAAAGTCTTCAAACAGAAGTAAAACTTGTAACTTCTGCAAGAAGAAAAGACACATTAAATCTGAGTGCTATAAGCTATAGAACAAGATTAAAAGGGAGGCTGCGAATCAAAAGAAAAAATAACTAGAAAATTTTGGTGAAGCTGATGTTATAGAAGACTACAGCGATAGTGAACTTTCAGTCGCTTCAGTCAACAATTCCAAAGTGGGGGATGAGTGGATACTTAATTCAGTCTGCACTTTCCACATGAGTTCCAATTGGGATTGGTTTACAACTTACGAAATAGTGTCTGAAGGTGTTGTTTTGATGGGAAATAATGCTTCGTGTAAAATCGCAGCTGTTGGAACAATTAAAGTTAAGATGTTTGATGGAGTTTTTGATGGAGTTGTCGGAACACTTAGTAACATACGACATGTTCCAAAATTGAAATGAAATTTAACTTCGTTAAGTACTCTTGATTCAAAAGGGTACAGATACACAGCTGAAAGTGGGGTTTTAAAGATTTCCAAAAGTTTTCTTGTTGTGATGAAAGGGCAGAGAAAGACTGTCAAGTTATATGTTTTACAGGGTTCTACTGTTACTGGTGATGCAGCTGTCGCTTCCTCTTCCTTGTCAGGTGATGATATTACTAAACTTTGGCATATGCGCCTAGGGCATATGAGTGAGAATGACATGGCAGAATTGAACAAAAGAGGACTTCTTAATGGGCAAGGAATTTGCAAACAAAATTTCTGTGAGCATTGTGTTTTTGGGAAGCAAAAAAGAGTTCGATTCACCAAAGGAATCCATAACACAAAGGGAATGTTGGAGCATATTCATTCTGATCTGTGGGGGCCATCCAGAGTGCCTTCGAGAGGTTGAGTTAATTATATGCTAACCTTTATTGATAATTTTTCCAGAAAAGTTTGGCCGTTCTTTTTTAAGCAAATAAGCGATGTGTTTTCCGCATTTAAGTCTGGAAAAATTATGATTAAAAAACAGACTGGAAAACAAATAAAATATCTTCATACAGACAATGGCTTAGAGTTCTGTTCTGATGAGTTTAATAGATTGTGCAAGTTAGAAGAAATCGTGAGACACTTGACAGTTCGCCATACTCCGCAGTAAAATAGTGTTGCAGAACGAATGAACAGAATGATCATAGAGAATGTTATAGGCCAATTTTGGGCCGTTTATAAACTACTCAGGCCCAAATACATTACAATTAAACCTAACTACTCATTTATAGCCCAATCCCTAAACCCACAAACCCAACATGACCCATTTACACTAAAATCCAAATACCCAAAGCCCGTCAAACCCAAATATCACCAGCCCAATACCCGATTAAACTAAAGTAACCCAACATAAAAAAAAACAAAAAATAAAAATAAGAAACCCTAGCCCCGTACTCTGCCACGCACGCCTCTGCAGCACCATACCCTGGCATCCCAGCCCTCCATGCCACCATGTCGGCCACCATCCCTGCACACAGTAAGGAGAAAGGACAGAAAGTAATAGAAAATAAAATTGTAAGGCTATAAGAGCCATGAAATCAAATGTAAAAGGGTTCCCTTTTTCTTTTCTTATTTTCGGCAATCAAAAATAAAAAAACGGTGACCATCAATATTCACAAGCAGCATAGATTGAGACCTAAACAATCTAAAAATACAGAAGCAATAGTGAGTATTCGGAGGAAAATAAAAGCAAACGGAAAAAATGTTACTTTTTTATTTTTCTTCTTTTTTTTTCCGATTTTCGCATATATATACATATATTTCTTTATTTTTCTGTTAATACAAACATAAAATATATATTTTTAAAAAAACTAGAAAAAAAAACAAAAAAAAATTCCTCTCCCTCCCCCTCGCTTCCTTTTTTTTTCTTTTCCTCTCTCAACTGACTTTTTTTTAAAAAATTGTCTTATATAGGGGCCAAAACGGTGCGTTTTGGCCCTCTTCCTTTTTGAATAAAACGGCGCCGTTTCACCCCGGGTCGGGTCGACCAGACCCGCTCCAGGTCAGGTCCGCGTGTTTTTTAGCGGAAGGGCAATTTGCGCATTTGGCCCTTCCGCTTTTCTGAGGATTCGCAATTAAGTTCATATGATTTTGCAATTTGGCTACCTAATTCTCTGAGGTTTTCAATTTAGCCCCGTACCAAGCGCTGCGTTTTAATGATTGGGGATATTTCTGTTTTCGATCCTCCCATGTTGCGCGCATATTGCAATCTGGTCCTCTCCTCCTTATTTTCTTTTCAAATCTGCCCCACAACTTTGTTTTTAGTTTAATTTTAGTCCTGTTTTCGTTTATTTTAATTTTTTTTATTTAAATATCCTTGTTAGTTTCATATTATTGATATTATTATTATTATGTACTTTTGTTATATGCGTATATATATGTGTTTGTATTAGGTTTTTTATTTATTCTATTTTAATATTTTTAATGTTATACTTGCCTTTATATTTCAACATTATTATTATTATTATTACCAATGTTTATATATGTTTTATGTATATATGTATATATATATTAACTTATAGGCTTATTTTTATTACTTTACTTCAATATCTTTATTGTATTTATTTTTGTCAATATTGTTATTATATTTATTATTATTATTATTATAATAATGTATATTTCTATTTAAGTACATAAATTTATATATATAATATTTTTATTATGTTACATTGTTCTTTTTTGTATTTTAATACCATTACTATTATAATCATTAACCGTAGTATATGTTTTGTTATATACGTATATATTTTATATATTATGTATATAATTATTTTTATTATAAATATTACGTATATATTAAATATCGTATTATTCATGTATTATATCATATATGCACATATCTTTAATATATATATAAATATATCTTTATGTAATATTAGTATTATTATTAATATTAATATGTTTTTTAACATTGTAATTATATGTGTATATATTATGTAAAATGTTTTAATATTATATTATATATATGTTTTATATATATTATGAACATGTATTTTCAATATTATTAGTTAAATTTTTGTATATATTACCCTATGTACATATTTTAATAATACAAGTTACATATACCTTTTTTACTATCTTTTGTATATACTTCAAACACTATATATAGTATATTTCTAACACTATTACTATTTATATATACATATATATATTACATATATACTCTTAATTATCTTTATATGTATATTCATCGTGTTCTCATTGTGTTCTCGTATTTCATACTATTGTTACATTTAATATCGCGTGCATTGTCATTGTTTTTAATATTATTGTTGTATGTATTATGTGCCTTGATGTATTTCCAACTATTATCTTTCGTTTCCCGCCTATTTTTATATATTACCCCGTTGTTCATTATTTTAAAATATTTATTCGTGTTTTTATTTATTTCAATAAGCAAGGCAACGTACCGATTTAAACATTATGTCATCGATTTCATCGCTATGTTGGGTGAATATCAATCGACTCGTGTTAAAACGGTATATCCTTCTCAAAAGAAAACGAAACTTGAAATTTCTCGTGTTTTGATCGGATCACGATTCAATGTTACTTTGGACTTGCAATTTCGAAAATTAAGACAACACTTGTTTATAAGATACCAATTTTGGGCGTCGCGAGGGTGCTAATACCTTCCTCGCGCATAACCGACTCCCGAACTTTAATTTTTCTCTGGACTGTCACGTAGACCTAAACTTGGCCTTCTTTTTGTTTTAAAAATAAATTTATTAGGTGTCCGATCACACCTATAAAAAGGATCGGTAGCGGCTCCCTTTGTTAATAAAATCGAAAGTTGGTTTTCAAATGTTTAATAAATCGCCACAATTAGCGACCAACCGAGAGTAAAATTTTTACGTCGCTACAGAGAAGGTTCGATGTATGTTGTCAAATGCCAACTTACCAAAGTTGTTTTGGGCCGAAGCAGCATTACTGCATGTTTTTTGATCAATCGATCCCCATCCGTTGCCATTGAGAAAAAGACTCCGCAAGAGGTATGGTCTGATAATCTTGCAAATTATTCTGATTTAAAGATTTTTGGGTGTCCTGTGTATGCTCATGTTGATAATGGAAAATTGGAACCGAGATCCATTAAATGTGTTTTTCTTCGTTATAAAGCTAGTGTAAAAGGGTATAAGTTATGGTGTCCTGAAAATAGAAAAGTTGTGATTAGTAGAGATGTTGTTTTTGATGAAACTGCTATGCTGCCTAACTTATCTCTTAAAGACTCTTCCAATAAATAAAAATAAAAAGCAGGTGGAGCATCAGATTAATACAGAGTCGACTCTTCAAGCTAGTACAAAAATTGGGAATAGAGTTGCTTCTTCACCGCAATACTCTATCGTCAAAAATAGAACTAGAAGATAAATTAAACCTCTAAAGAAGTATGCTGAGGCTGATCTTGTCGCTTATGCTTTAAATGTGGTTGAAGATATAGATGAGAATCAAGAGCCATCTAATTATTCTGAGGCGGTTAGCTCTGAAGACTCAGAAAAGTGGATGTTTACTATGCAAGAGGATATGAAATCACTCCACAAAAACAGAACATGGGATCTTGTGAAACTTCCTAAAGGTAAAAAGGTTGTTTGTTGTAAATGGGTGTTTAAAAAGAAATAAATGAGTCCAAGAGTTGAAGAACCCAGATATAAAACAAAGCTTGTTGCAAAGGGTTACAGTCAAATTCCAAGAGTCAGATGTGTTCTCCCCAGTTGTTAAGCATAGTTCGATTCGAGCTTCGCTTGGTATTGTGGCCATGCATGATTTGGAGCTTGAGCAGTTAGATGTAAAAACTGCATTTTTGCATGGAGAACTTGAGGAGGATAATTACATGCAACAACCAGAGGGTTTTATAGTCTCAAAAAAAGAGGACTATGTTTACTTACTGAAAAAGTCACTTTACGGTTTGAAATAGTCACCAAGACAGTGGTATAAGAGGTTTGATTCCTTTATGACTTCTCATGATTTTAAAAGAAGTAGTTTTGACAGTTGTATTTACTTTAAGAAAAACAGTGATGGTTCTTTTGTGTATCTACTTCTTTATATTGATGACATTTTGATAGCAGTAAAAGATAAAGGAGAGATAAGAAAGGTCAAAGCCCAACTAAGTGAAGAATTTGAGATGAAAGATTTAGGACCAACAAAGAAGATACTTGGTATGGAGATTCTCAGAGATAGAAAGCAAGTAAATTGTACTTAAGTTAGAAGGGGTACATTGAGAAAATTCTTTGCAGGTTCAATATGCAGAGTGCTAAGCTTGTTAGTACTCCTTTAGCAGCCCATTTTAGACTTTCATCGGTTTTGTCTCCACAATCAGATGATGAGATTGAGTACATGTCACATGTTCCATAATCTAGTGCAGTGGGATCTCTCATGTATGCTATGGTTTGTTCACGTCCAGATTTACCATATGCATTCAGTGCAGTTAGCAGATACATAGAGAATCCCGGTAAAGAACTCTGGAAAGCAGTTTAGTGGATTTTAAGATACTTAAGATTTTTATTTTTTATTTTATTTTTTCACAGCACTCTCTCACAAAACAGTTCCTTAATGAACAAATTAGAATGCACTCAATAATCTTTCATACAAAACCTATACAAGCCTCGAAGCATATATTCAAATTCGGCTTGCTAATATAGAATTTAAGTGAATATAATGTAACTTATTGAAAATTGCTATCACATCAATAATAATCAAAATAAAAATCACTCGATCATATATGCACATTCTAAGAACTTTTCACTCGAATCCAATCCATTCTTCAAATGTCAATAATTGGTTTCTATAGATGTACCAAAAATATCTTTAATAAAATATCACATAAACAATTTTAAAGATTTTCTTCATTAAATTATCAAACTAAATACGATAACTTTTTAACCTCCTCAATAACAGTCTACAGTTGTCACTACCAAATACCACCTACCAACTCTAAAAGCTCTTTTTTTTTTTTAGCTTGAGATATAGCAATGTTTATATCGTGAAATTCATGGTAGCATATACATGTTGGATGTACATATCAATTCCAATGATCAGTCCAAATTTTAGTGCCTTTGAATATAATAAGATAATAAGTTGACATTTTTTAAAATGATTATTTCCCGGACACTCAGGACTTTTTCTAAATATTTTTCCTTTTTATTAATGATACATTAAGGCTTCAATTAAACAAAATGTCAATTTTCATTATCACTCTCCTCTCTATATATTACACGTAAATTCGAGACGTAATCATTTATTTTAATTTAATTATTTTTTAAATTTCGAAAATTTAATAATAATTAGATTTATTGTATATTATTTCTAAAATATTATGTTGATAAACTTATAATCCATTAGACATTGAATCTACCAAATATAATAATATTTCTTATTTTATTAAAAGACCCAAATCATAACTCAACCACCAGAAGAAAATATCAAGAAAACATAGCAGCCATGCACAGCAACCAAAAATAACTTCAACAATGATAAACCTAATAGTATATCAAAATTCATAAAATAAAATAAAAATAAATTCATGTTATATTGGTATTATTTTAGAAATAATCCTTCATAAGAAATGTTTAATTATGCCCCCAATCCTCATCATGTTTGAATTCTTAAAATTTAATTTATCTACTTTAAATTCCAAATATTAGAAACAAATTATAATAAGATTCGCGAACTTAATATCTATAATCTTTAATATTTTAATTTAAATATTTCAATCAAAACATTTTTTTAGTGTCAATCATTTATGAATATATTTGTTACATAAATTAATTTGCCAATTTAAATGTTGCCTTAGACATACTATTGGACATAGCTAACTCTTATTTAAGTGTTGCCTTAGGCATGCATATACCATCTCTTATACAAAGAGTTGGCCAAAGCATATGTTGACAAGTCTATCCCAACACTTAGGAAAGTGTTGGCATAGTCTTGGACAAAACCGACTCTTATTTAAACGTTGCCTTAGGCATGCATATCCCAACCCTTATACAAAGAGTTGGCCAAAGTGTATGTTGGCAAGTCTATCCCAACACTTAGGAAAGTGTTGACCCAAATGTGTAGGCATAGTGTTCGACAAAGCCGACTCTTATTTAAGCGTTGCCTTAAGCATGCATATCCCAACCCTTATACAAAAAGTTGACCAAAAAGTATGTCGACAAGTCTATCCCAACACTTAGGAAAATGTCGTCTTAGGACTGGGCAAAGCCAACTCTTATTTAAGCGTTGTCTTAGGCATACATATCGCAACCCTTATGCAAAGAGTTGGCCAAAGCATATGTTGGCAAGTCTATCCCAACACTTAGGAAAGTGTCGCCCCAAAAATGTCGTCTTAGGACTAGACAAAAGCCAACTCTTATTTAAGCGTTGTCTTAGGTATACATATCACAACCCTTATGCAAAGAGTTGGCCAAAGCATACAACACTTAGGAAAGTGTCGCCCCAAAAGTGTCGTCTTAGGACTACACAAAAGCCAACTCTTATTCAAGCGTTGCCTTAGGCATACATATCCCAACCCTTATTTAAAGAGTTGGCGAAAGCGTATGTTGGCAAGTCTATACCAACACTTACGAAAGTGTCACCCCAAAAGTGTCGCCTTAGGACTAGACAAAGCCAACTCTTATTTAAGCGTTGCCTTAGTCATGCATATCCCAACCTTTATACAAATAGTTGGCCAAAGCGTATATTGGCCAGTCTATCCCAACACTTAGGAAAGTGTCGCCACAAAAGTGTCGTCTTAAGACTATTTTGTTGTAGTGCATGCATTTAAATTTAATAAAAAATCAATCAACAATGTTATTAATTGGACTTAAATTTTTGAATCGTACTAAAGAAATGTTCAAAGAATACAAAGATCAAGAGCATAATAAAACCTAAAAATAAATAGGATAATATCACGGTTTTTAAAATCGAACTAGACCAAGTAATAGTATCGAAAATCAATCAGGATATCATTTCAAAACAAAAATTATATTAATTGCCCAGTAAAAAGATTTTTTTTAATATTAATTTTTTTTAATTGAAATGATAGGATTGATAAACTAAATTTTCCTGTCAATGGCAGACAATTATTAAGCCATGCAATATCTTCTACCGTAACATGTTGAAAAAGACCAAACCCTCATTAATCAAAATAAATTAGTGAATTTAAAGCTTAAAAGTCTTTTTGTTAGGGAAGCAAACATCATAAATAAAAACTCATACTGCCATTCGCTATACCTAATCATATTGACATCTCTTTTCTTTAGGGTTAGTAGACTGTCACTAACAATGGAAGACTTTTTTATGACTACCAAACTAAAACTAGTCTTCTTCTTTTTTTTTGTATTTTCGAATAAAAACAAATATATATTGGGGGGATATTAATAAATAGGGGTTAGGAAGACCCTTTAGAGCATTGATAACATAAGCTTGACGATTTGCTTACGCGGTGAATTTAGAACGCGACACTTGGAAGACCCCAAAGTTTTTTCTATTTTTATTTTATTGTTTTTCTAATTAAAGTCTTTTACTTTGAAGATGTTGGCTCATGCTGCATTTGTGAACAAGAGTGGCTTAAGTACACGAATTGTTAAAGAGTTTTTTTATGGTGGGAGTTGAGTTTAAGGTTGACAATGATTTGGGTTCTGAAAATCAGTGTAAGATTATCTACTGTATTTTTCTTTTATTTTTCTTGTTTAAAAAAATATAAGTTTTAAATAATATTTTTAAGTTATCCAGTATATTAGTGGTTGATAAAAATTTTCATAAGTTGCATTATTCAAAAAGATCATGACAAGTTAGGTTACTGTTAAAAATTATTTGACCTAAATTTTGTCATTTGTTGAAGAAATAAATACATGATAAAAAAAGAGAATTTGTGGGGGCAAAAGGCCGAGGGCCATAAGACCATATAGCACAAGTTGAATCCGTATAGAACTGTTGTTTTTTTATTTAACTTTGATTAGAATAGGATTTTTCAACCCTTAAGTAAATGTAGTTGGAACTTCTTTTA
Organism: Gossypium hirsutum; assembly: GCF_007990345.1. Classification (NCBI taxonomy): domain Eukaryota; kingdom Viridiplantae; phylum Streptophyta; class Magnoliopsida; order Malvales; family Malvaceae; genus Gossypium; species Gossypium hirsutum. The sequence continues at coordinate 125,580,999 of NC_053431.1, forward strand.
TATCATTCGTTTTTCAATATCAGTGAATTTTTTCTCAACTGCCTGTGAGTTTTTTTTCCTAGAAGAGTTTCTACATAAAATTCGTGTGTTTTTTTCTTCTCTTATTACTTTGCGAACATTTTACCGCCATTATCATCATTTAATGTTACGTAAACTAAATAAATTAAAATTGAGTCAAACTCAAATCAAACTTAAATATAAATATTTTAAAATTGAGTCATAATTCAATCTCATCCAATTCTTTTTACATATGTGATTATATATATTTTAAAAAAATCCAAAAACATGGCTGTAATTCATTGCTTTCGTATTTGGTCACTAGAGTTCAAAATGTAGACTAATCCATGCCCCCAAGAGTCTTATTTTCATATGAAACGACTTAAATAATTCTTATGACACGTCTTTTCCTTGTTTTAACTTTGTTTTTATTCTATGATTTAACTTAAAATTGGATTGTAAACAGGGAATAATTTTAACCAATTGACATTGGTGACATGTCCAAGTAGTTTTGAATAATGTTCCAAATTTTGTAATTTTGGTGCATGTAACCGACATGAGCAAAGAAAGAAAATTATGGTCCCCATTCATGTCCTTAAAGTAAAGATTCCATGAATCACTACGTAGCAATGACGGCATGCATATGGGGAGTCAAATGAACAATCAATTTTATACCAAATGTAATAATTGAGTAGTAATTTATATATTTATTGTAGGTGAGGACAATGTTTAGATCGGATACATTCGGTTGAATTGAAAATTAATTGAGGTATTGATTTAAAGGAAGAGATTAGATTAATTAATTTGTAAACTGTTTTAAACTATGGTTGAATGATAAATTGGTAATTGATTGAATTGATAACGATTTATTGAGAAAAAATTAAACCCTAAACTTATTAACTAATCGAGCCAAGCCCAACTTAAATTAAAAAAAAAACTAAATAGATTAAAGCCTACCTTTAACTCCACCGGACAACTATCCCGACTCAACCCAAATCCAAAAAAATGAATAAAACTATTATTGTTATTTAAATGTGTTTATAATTTTTTAAAATATTTTTCTGATTTTCCCCAATATTTTTCAGAATTTTGATTTGAATAATTATATATATGAAATTTCGATTTTGATTCAGTTTTCATAAATTACTAATTTCATTTTATGTTTTGTTATTATATACACAAATAATTATAGTTATAAGCATATTTTTTTTTCAAATGTATATAATTGAAATAAAAACAAAGTTTCATATATATAGTTGGACAAGATTCAAAGTTTCATATTCACAATTAAACTAAATTAAAGTTTATATATCAATTTATACATCGAACAAAAGTTCATATATATTTTTAAAATTAATCCCTTTAATTTAACATTAATTTTATTAAATTTTACTAAAGTATATAATTGAACTTTTATTATTATTAAATTATACCTTTTAATTCTCATTAATATAAATTAAAAAAATTTAACCTTGTTTTTCCTAAAATACTCAACCAAATAAAACATAAAGTCGTTGGAATTTTAAAGTACTCAACCAATTCAATTAGAAATATATTAAAATTTCCTTTAATATGCAAAGTATATTATTATAAGCTTATTTTTTTTAATATCTTTTTACTTTTTTTATTATAAAAAATCGATAAAATCCAATCATAATAAAATTTGAACTTGTAACACAATAAATTATATATGTGGGTGTGACAACCAAAGACCCATTTAAATTTTATATAAACTTTTGATAAATATATTTATTTTAATTTTCCACTCACATTATGGATGTACCATAATCTAATAAATGTTAAAGTTTTGTGTGGAATAATTCAATACATAAAAGATTTAAGATTCTTTAAGCAAAATATCACCATCTCAAATTATGATTTTCATTCTAAATTGGTCCCTAAACTTCAAAACATTCTAATTACTTTCTTAAACTATCGATGCTATATCAACTAGGTTCTTTCGTTATTCAAACCTAATGAACACATCAAACCTTATATAGCTAACTTTAAAATTAAAATTTTTAAATCAATAGAATGTTGTCGCATAATTTTTAAAAGTAAAAACTAAAAATATTATAAAATTAAAAAAAATGTGAACGATAAAGTTTTTGTAAAAGTTTCGAAAACCTCAAAACCGAGGTTTCTAAAACATCTATTTTTACAATATTCAATTTTTTTAAAAAATTCATTTTAAATTATGTCATATAAGATTTGACATGTCATTTAACAGTTAAATTAACAATTTTAGTAACACAATGACCTAATTAATATAACATTGATAATTTAAGGATGTAGTTTAGGAACCAATTTAAAATAGGGTCATAATTTGAGGATGCTTAGTGCAATTAGCTATAACTATTTTACATGCCAAAATTTTTAGCCTCCTTCATATCTTTAAAAATTTTGTGTCAAATTACTAGGGTTATTTTGTGGAAAAAAAATTGACCAAATTGAAAATCGACCTAAACTGAGGTATTTTGATGGTTTATAGAATGTAAGTTCAAAAACTTTAGTTACCCGAAAAGAAACCAAATTTAGTTTTTTTATTTAATTTTAATTTTTTATGATATAAAAATAAATATTTTATATTTAAAATAGTGAAAATAAATGTAATGCTCTAGAAAGTTTATCATTTTTTAAAAATATTTATGAAAAATACCTTGAAATTTCGTCAAATAATATTCAAAAAAACATAAAACAAAGCTACTTTTATAAAATTAAGTCTAAAAAATAAAAAAATGAATATAAAAAATCGAGAATCGAACCGAATTATAATGAACGATTTAAAAAATCTAAAAAATCTAATCCAACCACACTAATATCACCCGTAAAAATTATTGACCCACTTTATTTTTACTAAATTTTTTTAAAGAAGCATCAATGATAACTCTTATTGGGCCTAAATAAATCTATAATCAATGGGCTAAATACCCACATAATTATAATTAGACATGTAATAATATTGTGGGTATTATACCTTGGAGTGTGACGATTCATACAAATTCTTCCACAATTAAAAACTATACTAATTGAATCTTTAATTCATTTTCTTTTCCTATTAAACCAAGTTTTAAATTAAGTCTAGCAAAAATATCAATACCATACATAGTTAACGATATTTAGTTTGGTCGAAAATATAAATTTTAAATTTTGATCCACCCTTTTAACCTAAATCAGATTAGGCTTGCTCATTATAATATTTTTTTAAATATAATAATTTTCATAATTATCTTGAAAAATTAAAAAAAAAATATTTTTGCACTACCATACTCAAGCTAAAGTGTTCCAAAGATAAAATATTATAAACAATAATTTTTACAACTATTCCAAAAAAAAATTAAAATATTCTTAGGCATCATACTCAAAGTCCAAGTGTCCCGAAAATGGAACATAACAAATAATAATTTTTACAATTATCTTTAAAAAAAAAATATTTTTGCACCACCATACTCAAGGACCTTGAAAATGAATATAATAAATAATTTTTTTATAATTATTCCGAAAAATTAAGAATATATTTTGTACTACTATACTCAAACCCAAGTATCCCGAAAATGAAATATAATAAATAATAATTTTTACAATTATCTCCAAAAATTTAAAATATATGTTCATAGCATCATACTCAAGTCCAAGTGCTTTGAAAAATGATATATAGTAAACAATAATTTTCATAATTATCCCGAAAAAGTAAAAAAAATATTTTTGCACCACCATACTCAAGTTAAAATTACCCGAAGATAAAATATTATAAATAATAATTTTTATAATTATTCTGAAAATTTTAAAAATATTTTTCGGGCACCATACTCAAGCCCAAGTCTCCCGAAAATAAAATGTAAAAAATAAAATTTTTTATATATAGTAATTTGATGTTTTCCATATATATATATATATTTGAATAATTTCATCATTATAAGTTCTGATCATATTTGTGTTAATTTTGACACAATGTCTAAAATTACCCATAGACCCTCTCCAACACATAAATAAGATAATAATGTATTTTAACACACTTGAACCTACGTCCTCCTATATTAACAACGACACCCATATCAATTCTTTAATATTAATATCAATCGAACTAAGATTTAATCGACTTTTTCTATATATTTTAAATTTCAAATATGTTTGTCCTAATGGAGTGGGCAAATATCAGTCCTTTTCATTTCTTTTCTTTTCCCTAACTTTCAGTCTCTAATATGATAGCTGAGATATCATAATCTTCTTTCGCCACTTTCTTTCTTTCCAACTCATATGGGCCTTCCTTATCATTATTTGCTTTTTACTCTAATTTCTATGTATCCATTTCTTTTATTTATATTAATTATTGCTTCATGTGAGTACTTAAATAGAAAATCCAAAAAACACCTTGTGTCTAACTATAATGTTTTATTCAGAAAAATAGGAATCCTCTCAGAATCTTCATTGAATTTATAAAAATATTTAATATTTGTAAAAAAATTTAAAGTAGAAACTCATTTATGAAATCCAAGAAAAAGAAGTATTATCTTCTCTATTTGTCTCTTATTTTTCTCTTTCTCTCTCTCTCTTATTTCTCTTTTAATTTGAGGTTATACTAAACTTACGTATCATCAAAATGTTATATATATAGCTATAATTGTTAGATTTGGCTATGACCATCCTTTTGTATGATTGTAGTTTACAAATTGATGTCATATCACTATGTTTTTTTTTTTTTGTAATGGAAGACTTGTTCAATTCTACTTATGTTTAACAACTCTTTTAAGTGACAAATATGAAAGTTGTTTTTGTCTAAATTTTTTTATATTTTTCAAATGATTAAATATAAAAGTCAGTTTCATTACTAAAATCTGGTTAGTATATAAATATGAATATGATTCCATATAAAGATTCTTTTGATCTTTTTGTTTTGTTTAGTTAGTACTATATTAAATTTTGTCAAACACGAATTTTCAGTTGATATATCAAACAAGAACTATTCGTTATAGTGTAAGGTTTTGATAATACCATTGTGCAAGACTTCTAATCAAGATAACGGCAAATTATGATATTTCACCTTCATCATATCTATGAAAGATTGAAAATAGAATATTTGACTACAAAAGATCAACTTGAATTTTGCTATAGTCTAAAAAAAGATATAACCATCATAAAACGATAGTTCTATCTAAAGCTCGTTTTGATTATGTGAGTGAGTATAACTTTAGAATTTTCAAGACAAGTTCTACATTAAAATTTGAGGACTTGTTATAAAAAACTTTATCAACCTTTCATGCATCCAATATGTTCATATAACAATAATATTTTCAAAAATATTCTAAATTAATTTCATGTCTTTTGGTTGTTGAACAAAATAATAAGATGTCAATGAAAAATCATGAAAGTCGTCATCCACTAGTTTTATTTCATTCTAGAAGTGAATACAATAATGCATAGTAATTTAAAAAGTGAAAGAAATTTTAAGTCGTGATCATAGTCATAGATGTGGTGGATGATATTGTAACTATTGTTATATTATTGGTAACAAATACGTTGTCCACCCAAAAAAAATATAGTGAAAAGAAAGAGAATGATGGTCCAAATGATCCATTAAAAAGTATTGAAATTTTGAATTATTTTTGTAGACTAATTTTCTCATCTAATATTAAGTAGTTCACATATTAATAGTATATTGTTAGTTCCAAAATCAGTAATTGTAAACAGAAATTGAGTAGTGTCACGAGCAGTGCCAACTGCTTTAGGTATTAGTGAAGAATAAAGTTGAAAAACAATAAATGTTCGATATATTTACGAAGTTCAGTTTTCTTTTGTTTGTGGGGTCTTATTCAGAGAGATAATTTATTATTTAACACCTCACACAGCAAGTGATTACAAGCACTAACACTCACGAGATTAGTAACCTCAAATTTGCACCTAAGATCTAAATCACTCTATAAAAATCAAATGACTCACTTGATTAAATAAGTGCTAAAATTTTCCACACATTTTATCTACACAAGCCTTCCAATATATAAGAGTTAAAAAGGCACATAAAAGAGCAAGATAATAAGCAAGGATATTATCTTGAATATGACAAAGATAACTTTTCAAATCTTCAAGATATGTTGCCAAGTTACTCGATTTAATCCAATCTCTTCAAAATAAGGAAGTCAATTTCCTTAATTCAATCAAAACCAATTTGAAGATATGTTTATATATTTGGATATCATAGGTGTGCTTGCACAAATGCAAAATATCAACAATATCATATCCCAATAATTTTCGTTGCCAACTTTAACATGACAAGTTTATTATCTGATATGACGGATTAAATCATCTTGAATTATGTTTGTTATATAAATATATATCTTAAACTTCAAGACAGAGATTGTAACATGCAATATATAAGTTTTCAACTAAATTCAAATGGCCAATTTCTTGCATTCACACGGTTTCTTTTCATTAATTTTCCAGTCATAGTCTTATTTTCGGATCTTCAATCATTATTTCCTTAAAAATTAAGAATAAATTTGTTTTTCTTTTGCCACCCACAAGTGTCTAGCTGTTAAAGAAGAGAAATACAAATTAATAATATTGTTGAAAGATTTGTGAAAGGTGGCATGCAATGCATGTGCCTGCTGCTACTGTGCTAGCACGAACGCGTCAAATAGTTGGTTCAACATTTATTCTGGGATTTAGTATTAAGGTTTAAAAACATGCTCCCACTCCCTATACTTTTATATATTTAAAATTTTGTCCTTTACTTCTTTCTTTAAAGAAATTTAACCTTTATATTTTTTGGATCTAAAAATACAAATTCACTTGTTAACACCGTCATGATTCTTTTGTTAAATTCTTGTCCATTATAACACTATTTTTTTTTAGTTATATGACTACTAAATAATTTTTTTTAATTCAAAATGTAACACAAATATATTTTAAGAATGTTAAATTTTAAAAGTAGGAATTAAAAACTAAAAAGTAATGAGATAACATTCCTCAAATAAAAGTAAGGGACTAAATTTCAAGTGTACAAAGAATAAAATAAGTTTGAGCATATTTTAACCCTCAAAGGAAACCTGTCTGATTATGCTATTTATATGTATTCTTTGTACATTTGAATTTTTTTTAATTCCAAAAAATTGATCTTTATATATATATATATTATAATTAAAGTCTAATCACTAATACCGTCAAAAGACTTTTGTTAAATTAGATTGTATGACTTCTTTCAGGTGACTAATGTAAGGAAAAAACCCCACCTACTTTCGCGTTGTTTTTGTGATTTATGAAACAATGCTAAAATACTTTACAATCTCAAATTCAAAATAAATAAAAAAATTATAACCCTAAATTTAATATTTTTATTTACTTATTTGATCTTCCACGAGTGTAACATTGACCACACATAGACAATTTAAAAAAAATTAAAATGCCACATATTTCATTTTTGTGAAAGTCTATTAACAGCATTATCAATTGGACTTTAATCAAAAGATTAAATTTCAACTTTGTAAAAAGTACAAGAGGTGGCAGCAAAATTAAACCAAAAATAGCACAAAAATATTTATTATTAATAATAAATAAAGAGCCAATCATGAAAACCAAGACCTGTGTTTATAAAATAAAGAGTCAATCATGTTGGATAGATTATTATATATACATATCCTTAGAATTACTAATACTAATAAAAATACACATATTGAGCAGTTGTTCATATCGGAGTTTGTACCTTTTTACAAATAAAAATAAAAATTATGACAGATGTTAAAGCTGTATCCAGCTTATTTATATTCTTCAATCCTCAAAATTAAATATTTATAAATTAAAAAAAATTTTCTGCTACTTTTAATTCCAACACCACACTCCAAAGTTTTCCAAATCGCAAAATATTGGAATCTTCCACCTTTTTCATTTTTTTAAAGATATTAAAATATATAATTAAGGGTAAACTATAAAAATAGTCACTTTTGTTTACCTCAAATTGCATTTTAGTCACTTATATTTGAAATGTTCTGTTTTGGTTACTTACGTTATCATTTTATTATGAAGTGGTCACTCTATCATTAAGCTCTATTACTTCTCTAACGGTGGTCCTACGTGGTAGTCCAAATGGGTTTTAAACGCCAACTTAGATGTCCTACATGGCGGTCCAAATTAAATTTATTTAATTAAAAACCTATTTTCAACCTAATAACTGGATATCCAAGTTGGTATTTAAAACCCATTTGGACTGCCACGTAGGATTGTCATTAGGGAGGTAACGGAATTTAATGGTAGAGTGACCACATTGTAACAAAACGACAGCGTAAGTGATTAAAACGTAACATTTCAAACATAAGTGACTAAAACGTAATCTAAGGTAAACAATAATGACTATTTGTATAGTTTACCTTGATAGAATTACAAATAATATTTATCCATTTTGAAAGGGTCGCCTATCCCTTTCACTTGTCTGTGATTGTAATGAACAGTCACGAATCTGAAAGAATTAACTTTCATTGACAAGAAAACATCATAAATGATATTTATACTATACGTGGTAAAATTCTCTTTTCTTTGTTTATATTTATAAAAGTAATAATATAAAATTACGAAAATAAATAAATAAATCCAAAGTGATTTGTTGGAGTAGATTGAACATTGTAAATATTTTAAGGAATATTTTATGTAAACACTCTGTCATTCATTGTATCAAGACTTGTTCTTGCTCTTTTCCCCAATTTTCTCATTATGCAAAATCCTTTTGTCTTGTTCAAAAATAAAGGTCTAATTACAGTTTTAGTCCCTCAATTATGCTGATATTTAAAAATTTTATTTTCTACTTTTATTTAGCGTAATTTGGTATCAAACTAATAATAATTCTATCGTTAAAATGATGACATGGTTTTTTTTGTTAATAATTTTCTTACAGTACAAATTTACACCATTACTTTAACAATAATAATGAACAGTGTTATTAAATTGGAAAATATTAATAACATTATGAAACTAAAGGAATCAAATTGTGTCAATAGAAGAATTAAACTCCTAATTTTAATATAACAGAAGGACTTAAAACTAGAATTAGACAAAAATGGTCTCAATCATCTATTTGATAAAACACAATTAACATTTTCTATTTTTAAATCAAAATGAAAATTGGAGCCTTCTAGTGAGGTTAGGTTGGTCACATGTTTGATCAATGTTCTATTATTATTTAATTAATTCACTACGTAATTGATCTCAGCATGATTCAAATCACTCGCAATATACATATATATATATATCAGTACGACATAAAAAGTATATTCTGAATTGAATTATATCAAATCAGAATCAAATAAAAGAAAATTTAATTGTGTAACTCGAAATCTTTGCTTTATTGTTCAAAATATATATAATTTATTTATATATGATGTATTTTAAAAATATAATATTGGTGATATAATAAGAAAATTATAATGATACGAGACGGTTCACTTAAAATGGCATAAAGTTATAAAAAGATTAAGATGATTAGAATGTAAGTATTAGAAAAGAGAATGTATTTTGGCCTTCTATCTTGATGCCCGTGGACCTTTAAGGGATTGTCCTTGATCCTTTACAAGTTGCCGCATGTCGCCTAAGGTTTCAAACTCTTCAGGATTTACCTGGCCTACTAGTACATTATCGTCGGTAGGTGTGAGTTGACATGTCAAGAGAACAACTATATATGACATGTGAATGTCGAAAACTCTATCCATATCAAGTGAATGAGCTTAATAGGATGGAGGCGCAATGTCTTAGACCCGCAAATGTCTTCAGCTTGCAAGGTGACTATTAGACAAGTCGTTGACTTGCAAGGGCTCAGGGATGTGAAAGGGCACGCAATGAATACAATATACAGTGGCAAAACATGGCATATTGAATTTCGGGTGAGCCTAATTAATTTTTTTTAAATGAGAGGTTTAATTAAAATTTTTGAGAAAATTAATGAAAATTTTTGAAAATTTTAAAGGGTTTAATTCAATTTCAAAAAAAATTAAAGAACTTGATGGGAATTTTACAAATTTAAACTGTCATTTAAGTCTAAACCTAACAATTAAGTTGCCCGATCTAATTGATCTAACAATAATACTTCGAAATTATAAAGGATAAATCTTAAAATTATGCATATATTTAGTTCAATATATAGTATTATATATAAAATTTGATTTAATTTTAAACCAAAATTCACGTGTAGTTTTAAAATTTATTTTAAATTTTAATTAAACACTTTTAAATTTAAATCAAGATGATAATTTAAAAGCTCGAGTAAAATTAATTATTATAATTACATTTAAATTAAAAAATTAGACCAAAATAAATCAAATTTAAAAGAAAAATTCACACATTAATCTCAGTTTCCAACGAAATCAAACTCGTGAACACATTTATTTAACATATTGTTTTTGGTGGCTGAATTATCTATATGATCTACAAAAAGGACGGTCGAATTTATTTTGTCAGGGAACAAATGGGTCGGGGAATTTTGCTTGACTAAACCCTCAATCAATAATTTGTTGGTGATAATGACTCTTTTTTCTCTTTTAATCATAATTATAATTACAAATTATTACAATTCAAATAACTAAAACTATAATTAATTAGTACAATGCATTAAGTAAAATATATACTAATTAAAATAGAATAAATTTGGAAAAAAAATCTTAACTTTACTATTAAGCCAAAATCTCAAAGTGATTGGTATATTTGCTAATTTTTTAAATTGTTTTATAAAATTTGATCTATAATCTTAACCTAATTGCATTGTGGGTCCTTGATATATATCCAATGTGCAAAACAGAAGAAAAAGACGATCCCCCCGCAACTTGTCCAACGTCTCTCTTGCTTGTGAGTTGTGATCTCTCTTAAACCTACTCCCTAGTCATAATCTTATGGGTCTACATCTATTATTTAAAAAAATAATACGAAAACGACACGTGTACATCAACATGTTAAAATTTTATTTAATGTGTATTAATTTTTTATATATAACATGTTTATTAAGTGGAGGTTGACTTTTTTTGAATAAGTTGTTTGCTTAAAATTTATAAACGGGTCGATGTTGTATTTAGTTGGGAGTTTTGTCTCTCGACTTTGACAACAGTCTTTGAGGTTATTTGAAGAGACAATGAGTTCAACAAAGTGAGAGTATCTTGTCAGGCTATTTGTTTCGACAACATATAAGGCACTTATTTGCAATTACAATACTACTTGAGATATGAACCATGCGATGAAGCTCTCCCACTTTGTTGAACTCATTATCTCTTCAAGCAATCTCAAAAATTTCCGCTAGAGTTAAGAGACAAAACTTTAACTAATGATTATATAAATAACACTTTAATAATTTTTCTCAAAAGAATAGAAAAATTCTTCGACGTTAATGATGAAATAAAAAATACATAAATACAACACAAAAATATACATACACCTATATATACTTATCTATAATACCACGTCACCTGTATATTACAAAATTAAGATTTTTTTTTTCTTTGTTTCTTTTAGCAATATGAACACGAAAACTTGATTACATCATTACGAACATGTTTAGGATATTGTATACTTGTTGGCATAAGACAATTAGAGGATATTCTCTTTACGTTTTCCTAAGATGATTGCTTGTTTTTCTGCAAAAATTGGGGAAAAGGGAGTTAGGGTGAGTTTGGAAGGACGATTGGGTGCGGTGCGGTGCGTTTAGTTTACTTTTTATCTCACGCTACAGTATCACTACAGTATTTAATCTCACCGCCACCGTTGTTTTTACACTAACCGCTGGTAAACGCATCGCTCATCCAAACTCACCCTTAGTCTGAGATGATTATTGTCTCACCAATAAAAAAGGGATAAATATTAATATTATATATAAACTTTGATTTAATGTGTAATTTGACGTATAAATTTTGATTTCATGTAATTATATCAATAAAACTTTAATTAAAATTCAAATATGTAAACGAAATTTTGATTTTCATTCAACTGTACATATCTAAAGAAATAAATGCATCAATATATTTTTATATTGAATAAACCAAATTATTTGTGTATGCAATATGTTAACGTAAAAAGTTGTTATATCAATAATTTTATTAGTGATTTGTGAAAATTGAATCAAATTAACATTTAGTGTATAAAATTGCATAAATTTGAAGTTTATATATAGCATTGCCTGTGTAGTTTTGGTTATTATCACTATATATAAGGGGATTTTGTCAATAGACCTTCAAAGGGGTATGTATTACTTTTAATATGAGTTTAAAATTTTCATTGAAAGTGCATCAAATTAATTATGTATATATCATTACATATATGTGATCAATCCTTGTTAGAGTATTATGACCACCTAACTTTGCCCATTTGGTTTTGCCATTCATGCCCTTTTTGCCAAGACCTAGAAAATGCGCAAATTAGTCACTCTTGACAATCATGCCACTCTAATAAGACAACCATCACTTATTATTCACATACTTTGCAACCTATGCGATGACACATAAGGAACCATAGAATGGGCCAACAAGCCTATCCAGAGATAACACGTGGCAAAAGAGGTAAAACCCATATAAATACCTCTCTCAGCCCTAAGGATCGAACATGTTTGTGAACTCCTCACTCCGGACTCTATCAACACCATCTTCCCTAAGCTCCTCCTCCCTTTCAACCTTCTTCCACCATTCAAACAATACAACTCTTCGCCCGAACAAAGTAAATTGAACTCAAACTCTTTCACACTTTTTTCTACATCACCTTCCAATATCAACGTACATTAAAAAAAAGCAATTTTAAAAACTTTCTCCAGAAAATTTAAATGTGAGATATAATAATTTTTGGATATAACTAAATTAAGTCATTAGATATTATAGTCAAATCAATAATGACACAACACATGTTAGTTACAAATTTTTGAAACACAAATAGTATATTCCTTGACATATAAAAGATGTTGGAAAAAAAAATCAAAATATTTACCTAATTGGGTTGATCTATTTTCCTCACTCTTTTTAGAAAAAGAAATAACTTATATGAAAATCAACTTGTTTATTGTATTAATCTAAGACAAAAAAGAAGTACAAGCACACATCTAATACCATAACATTAACTCTCCTTGTATCATTCAAAGCTTAGCATTAATAGTGGATTAAACCACAGGTAGAACGGTAAAAAAATTGTGGTTAAATCTTTAAATGACATCAATTCAAATTCGGCCTCTAAAAACTTTTATTAGCCAGGTGAATTCCCACTGTTAGCTAGGTGGCCAGGGATGTTCATTGTTAGAATCCATCAGGGTTTAAGTCTCCAGAGAGTATTTAGAATGTCTAATTTAAGGACAGCTCATTATTTGATGTGATGTGTGCACGACTGGTGTGAACATGTTATTATCGTATGTGTGAATATTGAATCTCTAATTATACTGTAAAAAGGAGAGCAAAGTTTAAATATAATTTAAGATTTATCATTAAAATTTACAAAATTGTTGACTGCATTAATTAATTAGTTGGAGTATGAACAATTATTCAAGGAATTAATTAAGAATCAACCACTTAATCTAATGTGTTCAACTTCAACAACATCGTACCATGATTATAGAGTGCAAGTTTGAATGTAAAACCGTTTTATATATATTAGAGTTGTGTGATCCGAATCTCGTTTGATCTAGTATGAAAAGTTTGAGGTACAACTTACTTGTTAAATAAATAAAATACAAAGACAAAATAGGAAATCTGTGGGGGCGAAGAAGTGAGGGTCAAACTATGCCGCAAAAGTTAAATCCGTATATGACTATACTTCTTCTATTAAACATTAATTATAAGAGGGTTGTTTAACCCTTAAAATGTGTGTAGTCGAAAACCTCTTGTATTGTTGTTCTTCAACATTAGTAAATTTCTCCTCCTCTACCTGTAGTTTTTCCCGAAAAAGATTTTTCACATAAAATTTACGTGTTTTTATTTTTCTTTCTTATTGCTTTGCAATCATTCTTACAGTCATTATCGATGTATAGTATAACAATATATATATTTAATTATAAAAAAAAATTCAAGATTATATATTAAAATTAATATGTTATCTTTTATAATTTTTTTTGAAAATAATATTTAAATTAATATTTATTAGTGTTGATAAGCAATAACCAAATTCTTCTTTTTAATCATTTTTGCGCTGACTAACTCCTCTTTTATTCTTCTTGGTTTCCACAATTTTAGACGTTACTTATTAACTCAAGACGTTACTTATAGGCTTGATTATGGGTCATATCTTATCAGAATGACACTCGATTTTAAAAATTAATAAAAAAAAACTTATATTACTATTTAAAAATAATAAAATAATTAAAATGTTATTTTATATTAATATTTATATATTTTATAATAAAATTAGAATATATTATAAAATAATTATTTAATTTAAATTAGAGTCAAAACAATAAAGATAAAAAATCTTTATTTAAACTTAACCTAAACCACCTAACCTATATACAACTCTAGTTAGAAGTAGTGTTATAAGTATAATCACAAATTACAGTGTCATATAATACATATATAAATAATTATTAATTATTAATTATACTCGAAATTAACAACTCAAAATTTTCAGAATCTCAATATTATCATTAAACTAAGACTTCGTTGCAACATTTTTTCTTTTTACAATAAAAAGTGCAATTTAATCCTTGTGTGTTAAATTTTAAAGCAAAGTATATTATTTACACTTAATATCTTAATTAAGGGTTTGTTTGATTAGTCAATCAAAATTTTCTATTAAATAAAATTAATATTTTCAATAATTTAAATTTTGAGAAAATATTTGATATATTATTAGTAGAATTTAAAAATTTTACAAGGAGGGTTGAGTTGATGACAAGAGTATAGTAAAAAATTAATATATATATATGGAAAAAAAATTTGGTACACTACTAGTGGGGTTTTTAGACCCCACAAATACGGTTAGAGGATGGACTAATGTCCTATAAAAGTATAGTAAAATATTAAAAAAAAGGACACATGTCAATTTTTTAAAACTACTTGTATAATAAAAAAAAAGTACATTGTCACTTTATCAAATACAAACCTATATATATAAAGAGAATATATTTGGTATACTGCTAGTAAAGTTTTTAGACTCTACAAACAGGGTTAGAGTGATAACAAATATGCTATAGGTATAGTAAAATATTATATATATATAGCAATTTTTTAAGTCTATTTGTAAAATTAAAAAGCTACAGTGCCAATAAACTAAATATTAACCTATAAAAGAAATGGAATACGTGACAAATTTATAACTCTTATGGAGTTAATATTTTGATTCTTTTACTTAATAAAAGGATGAACAAAAAAACATTGAATAAGATAAGTAGGTAAGTAGTTACTTATCATTCAAAATTGAAATATTTATTTTATTTTATTAAAAATATAATATTTTAAATAATTTTTTTTAAAGACATTTAATTATTATTCAAAAAGATTATGTTAAATGATTAAATTTAATAAATAAATATTAATTTTTATCAAACAAAACTTTAATTTTATTTCTTAGAGTTATAATATTTAACAATATAATTTATACCAAATATTTTGTATGTATATTCAAAGTCATTTAAAAACTAATGTGGTTTAAAATAACATTAATTTTTAAAAAAAATGTAAAATAAAACTTTCATGATTAAAAATTTTCATTTGACTATACTCAATATTATTTAATTTAAAGTAAATTATATAATTTAAATTCAGCCTTAATTTTTTATTAACATTAATTTTAAATTTATTAAATAATGATATTTATAAGTAGTAATTAGTCTATCTATAATTCCATAGAGAATGCAATTATGTACACCAAAATTTGAATACAAACAAAAGTAAAAAATTTTCATTTCCTAAACATAAATCAAGAATGAATGCTCTTCAATAATTCCCAAGGGATGCAATTGTTCAATAATTTAATTTTTCTTCCAAGAAATTTTAATAATTTAAATTTCTTTTATGAAATTGTTTGTTGATAATTTTATTGGATATAAAGAGTTTCTATTGGTTTCTTTCCTTAAGTGTTCTTCGACTCTACTGAAAGTTCGAATGGTTCGTAAAGTGATAATTACCCACCAATACCATGTAAAAACATCGATTCAAATCACACCAAGAATAAATATTGAGATTTCATTGATATGTGCTGGCGTCTCCGCTCTGTGAATATACCATCTTTTCGAGCTCTTGACAGAGTCGGGAAAAAAAACACAAATATAAATCAAACATAAACCCCCGAGCCCAATTCGAGACCTGTTCAGAGGACCTATTAAGCTTCAATGAACAACACTTAGTAAATTTCTTTCTCTTGTAGTTTAAATGCCCTCTACAATTTTCATTTAGAGATCCGATCAACTCCGAATTAAGTTGTCCGTGCCCCAATTCAACCCTCAAACATTAATAAATCTTTATTAATGGCGTTTGTATACGAATTTTCGAACCTTCCCAAAATACCCTTCCCACCGCCACCTGTAACATCGGAAGTAGAAAACAGCCACCTAATGTTCCACCAAATTGTAGATCTGCCCCCCCGACACTCACTCACTTTTCCACTAAGACTGCAATTCCATCCTCTGTTTGGACGCCGAGAAAATACGAGAAAAAATAAAGAATCAGAAATTCAAATCTAAAAAAAAATTCATCCAATTTCCACTTTCAGCTTTCATTGGAAAAAAAAAGAAAACAAAGAAAATGCAGCATTTTCTTAACTGCCAGACAGAAAACTAATCATGACAAAAAGAAAATATATATTGGGCAAAAAAAAAAACGGACATTTCCCCCATTTTTGTTTCAGTCCTCCTTACATTGAAGAACTAAAAATTAAAATAAAAAAAACCCTACATTTCTTCCCTTTTTTTCCCTTATATAATATATTTACATGAAAAAAAAACGACATCGTTTTTTGTCGTTTCACCGGTCTAAAAATCATTTAAACAGTCATCGGAGAATGACCGGAGTAGATCCTGTAAGTCACGTGACTCAACCCCTAGTCTTAACGCTTCCATAACCCTTTCAAAAACCAGCACGTGACACGGAATATGAAGTACCCCTTTTTGTTCATACCCGTATTCCTGAGCCGATTTATTAAGCAAACCGACGAAAACCGGGTGATTCAGCAACTCCGCACTCACAACGAACCGCTCCATCTCTTCCCCTACGTAAACCGGAACGTAACCTTGAGGCACCGTCTTTTTAACCGCCACACGGAAAGATTCAGCCCTAGCGGCGGATGCGGCCGAAGAACGATGACGGCTACCGGAAGAAGAGGAGGAAGAGTCGGAGCGGAGGAGATTGTACTGGGCGGAAACGTCGGCGACGCGGGAAAGACGGCGGATGAGTTGCTTCATTTGGTGATAGTAATGCAAAATTAAAATCAAAATCAAAATAGAAAAAGAAAAGAGAACCCAGAGTGTAAAAAGAGATTAATGAGAGGAAAAGGAGAGGGAGAAGGGGAAATATATAAAGAGAGGGGGGGAAATGGGAATAAAAAAAGGAAGAAAAGGGTACACATAGAAAGGCGATGATGAGAGAGTGGGGGGGTACAGGTAGGACGTACTTGGCAGGTACTATTTACTCATATTATTTTTTTAAGCATTTTTCTTACAGAACATCACTGACCATAAATCCAACTGTTGTTTGTAGGGTTTATTTTAATGTAAGAAAAATTGTTGGTTTCTTGTCCTAATTTTAATGGTGATGGTGGGTGAACATGTTCGACTCCATTAGTTTAAAGAATTAGTTGAAATACGAGTACGGAATTGATTTCAGCCTAAGCTCTTCTTGTATATTTATTTACATCCACACATTTATTTACGCCTAAGCTCCTCAGTTAAATTATTTATTTTGTTGGATTGATTTAAAATTTTATATGCTTGACAAGTATAATTATATTAATAAATTTAACAGTTAGATTGTTAAAATTTTAATCGTACAAAAATGTGTAAAACCATTTTAATTTTGTTTAGGAGTCGAATTCTTTTGTCTGGATGGTATAATCGATAATTAAAAGAATTCCATAAATAAGTTTAGGATGATGTCAAATATTATTTTAATTATTTTATTATATCCTAAAAACAAATAGTATCAATTTAGGCTCGCTTTTGAAGTTTTTTTCTATATAAAATAATAATTCATACTTAAATAAAATAACAATATACATTTTTAATTAAATATGAATTTTCAAAAAAGAAAAATCCTCGTGGAAAGGTTAAGAAAGGATGATTTAACCAATTAAGGCTTTAAATAAATCTTAAATATCAATTTCATACATCCTTTTATTGAAAATACTATATTCAAATGTTTTCTCCCCACAAAAAAAAAAGAAATAATATTTTGTATGCAATAATTTATTGAAAGTTCATTGATTTTTTATAATTATTTATATAAAAAATACTACGATTATTGTATTATTTTTAAAATTTGAAACTTACCATGCATCTAATATAAACCTATTTTATAAAATATTTTGTATTAGAAATTGGATTGTTAACTTTAGTATTTTTGGGTGATTTAATTTTAAAGTAATTTTAAGTTTGAATCATTCTAATTTTGATTGTTTTAGATTTGAGTTACGTTGTTTGAGAATAATGCTCAATTTATCAAATTTAAACCATTTCAAGTTCAAGCTATAATTCATGTTATAAGTACGACTTTAATTAATTTAATTATACTTGATTAAAAATTTGTGTCATTTCGAATTAATCATTCAAGTTATTCAATTTTGAGTAATTTTTTTAATGTATAATAATAAATTTAGCTCTCTCTATTTACACATTTTGTTAATAAAAAAAGCATAATAATAAATTTAGCTTTCATCGCTTACACCTTTTGTTAATTTAACTCATATTTTTTTAAGTTAAATTTGACCATTAACCTTTCAAAAAGAATTAAATCGCCTTTTTTTTAAATGAAAATACTAACTAAAATATTAATTTTTTTAACAATATTGGTGTGATAATCTGCATGCCAGTGTACACATACTTGTCTTATATGCTACATTAACAAATAATTTAAAGTTAACAAAAAAATTTCAAAAAATGTATGAAGTGCACATGAATTGCCATGCAAGTCGTCATGTTTAAAAATTTAATATTTAATCAGTATTCTTATTTAAAAAAAACATTAATGTAATTCTTTTTAAAAGATTAGCGGTCAAATTTGAATATTTTTTACAGATTGAGAGTCAAAATTAATTCAAGAAAAAAAATAAAGATCAAATTTAAAAAATATATTAAAAATTAAATTTATCATTATATCTTTTTCTAATTCGAGCCGGATAAGTTCACTTCAATTAGCCAGCCATACATCACCCTTATGTATATGATGGTAACTAGGAAACTTGCAAATGGGAAGAGTTTTCACCTAGCAAAGAAGATTGATTGTTAAATCAAACCTTAGCTCAAAGTTTCCTATATTAATTGGCCCTACTTCTTAATGTGACTAAGAAAGTTCCTTATACATATGATGACTAGCCATGAAACTTTGGTCTTTGCTTGTGGGAATGTTCCAACTATTAAACACTAAGATGCTAGAGACATAGCAACAACTATACAACTTGGAAGAGGAAATTCACTTCAATTGAAGTATTTGATTGAGAATCAAATTTCAATCTCCACACCATCACTCAAGCTTCATTCATTGCATATTATTTCAATCCAAATTCATTTTAATTTAGGTGTCATTATTTTTCTACATTGACTTAAATTGAGTGATGATTAAAATTTTTGTCAGACATTCGTTTGGTTTGGATTCGAATCGTGTTATTCACATTCCTTATCCGTAATATTGTATACGAAAAAGTCTCATTATGTATGGGTTTTAGAAGTGTTCATAGGTCGTGCAGCTCGTCTAGCCTTCTCAGCTTGTCTTGCTTTGAGCCAAGCTTAGGTTTATATTTTCAATGTCGTGTCTAACCAATACAAATAGTTTTACTGTTTATAAGTAATAAATAATGTTATGTAATATTGATATTTTTAATTAAATTTAAATAAATTTTTTAAAAAAAAACAATGAAATTGACTTTTTAAGCGAATCTGAACAAGTTGGACTTAAGCTTGAAAGTTTTTTAAAACTAAACCTCGGATCAACTTGATCCATAACACCTCTAAGGAGTCCTATCTAAATTTATTTTAATTAAAATTTGAATATATTCTAGCTATTAATCTGATTATAGTTATTTAAATGTATTTTTTATAATTGTACTTGAATTTTTTAAAATAATAATAACTTAAAGAAATTGGAAAAGAAAAAAAATTCTACATGTAAAAGAAATAGCAAATTCAAACTACTTATCACTTAATATTTTAAATGTGTTTTATTTTTTATTTTTACTTAATATAAAATTTTTAATAAAAAATATTGAATAAGATAAATAGATAAGTAGCTACTCATCACTTAAAGTAAAAAATATTAAATTGCTTTTATTTTATTAAAAAATTAAAATAAATTATTATTTTTAAACGAAATATTTAAATTATCATATTTATTTTTATCTAAAACTATAAAATATTATATTAATAAAATTAAAATTAAGAAATATATAATTTTTAAAAATTAATATCGAGTTAAATGAAGTAACCGTAGCAATGCTCAGTTTAACCGTAGTCCGATGCTGTACGGTTCCGTGACTGGCCTTATGTCCCTTTCACATCTTTTACATTTTTTTACCTACGTGTTACTTCTTTGTCTATTTCATGGGCGTGAACAGCACTACCCAATCACGTTTGATTATTTTACGCAAGTGTAAAGTACGCTCCTATTTTTGAACGGGGATGGTGCTGCACTTTATCTATATTTACATGAGTTAATTTAAATTCATAATAATAAAAAGTGAAGGACATTATTTTTATTTTTAAAATTGAATATAAAATTAAACTACCAAAACATAATTATTTATTTAAAAATTACTTTTATATTTTGAAAAAAAAATATTTTTTAAAAACTTTCCAAAACTTTCCATCCACATATTGATTTTTAGTACTAATATAAAAGTTAACGAGTTAACCGGATATTAATTTAGCTAATGGAATTACAATATAAAATGAAAAGAGATAATATCACATTTGGTACTTCTATTTTTATAAAATGTTTAATATAGTACCTGTATTTTAAAAATATTCAATATGGTATCTGAACTATTAATATGGATTTTATTATAGTACTTGATGTTAACATTGTTAGCGAATTACTAAACTAGTCAATAAAAATTCGAGACGTAAAATATTTTTAATCAAATCATCAAGTCCACGTGGATAACTAAACATATATGATTAATAGCAAAAATATAAGACATAAAAATAACTAAATTAAAATATAAGATCGGAACATGGAATCACAATAAAAAAAACAACACGTTTAACCCTTTTTTTCTCTTTGATATTTCTTAAAAGAAATATATATTAAGATGGCTATGGTTACTAAAGAGGAATCTAGTAAACAATCAAAATGGATGATGGGTGTAATTATTGAAGAAATAAATAAAGTATATCTTAATTAATGTATGGATTAATGTGACTGAAAATAGTAAAAAGAGAGAGAGAGAGAGAGAGAGAGAGAGAGAGGAAGTCCTGAATAGGATGTAATAATAATTATATAATTAAAGTATTAGATATATTTTTAATAAAAAAATTGGAATGTTTTTATTTATAAAAGTTTTTTAAAATAATAATTAAACCATTCACACAATATTACGTTGGCTTAAAGAAAAAGAAAAATATAGTTTCCAACTGTGCAACCTCTATTGACTTGGGAAACCATTTGATTTGACCTTAAAATATTAGTTATAAATATTGTTATTTAATTTTAGAATATTTGTGAAAGTTTGAAAGTCATTACTCAATGATTGATGTAAAATTCTGCACATTCACACAGCAAATAAGGCAATGTAGGCTCACATGATTGCATTTTAAGGAAAATCCTTTTATTTTTAAAAAAAAAAATTATAAAATAAAGCATAAAAATTGGGTGGATCTGATTAACTAAATTAAAATTGTTAGTTGCTTAGTTGCAATCATATGACATTAATCACCCTCAATTTTCATTTGCCCTAATTCATTATAATTGAAGATGGAAATTTTAGATTAATTTTTAAGTAAAATTATAATTCCTTTGTATATGGGATGATAATAGAGTGGTCAAACTTTTCTTTTATAAATGCATATGCTCTTCATAGATGTTGATTTATAACTACTTTATTATAAACTTTCTATGCTTATATCATTATTTGATGTATTCATATGAATTGGGTTATCTGTTTAGGTTTTAAGATTTGTTTAAAATACGAATGGATTTAAATAAAAGTATGAGGCTAAAAAATTGTGATTGGACAAAATATTGCGCTCGTTTAAATTATGAAACATCCAAGACTTAAGCTTAGCTCAACCCATATTAATTTTTTTTGTAATATACATATACACATATATATTATGTAATTTATATTACATAAAGTTGTCTAAATTTAAAATTTTTAATAAAAGAAAAATCATATAAATTATATTGTTGGTGAAATTTTAAAATTCCATAAACAAGATTGAGGAGATGACAAGTGATAAGTGTATATATGTTATAGTAAAAAGTTCAAAAAAATTAGAAATATATTGTCAGTATACCAAATACTCACGTATAAAATATTAATTATGGAAGGGTTAGTATTTAATGTACTAACAGTGTACTTTTTTAACTCCACGAGAAGAGTTAAAAAATTGTCACGTGTTTCATTATTTTAATATACTTTATTTTTAAAATTTTACTATATCCTACGAGATACTTGTCATCACCTCAACTCTATTTATGGTGTTTGAAAACTCCATTGGTAGTGTAGCAAATATTTTCCCGATATAAAATTGAAAATTTGCTTAAATACTCATTTAACTCTTGATTTTTTACATTCTCCTAAGTTAGTATTTATGATTTTTTTTTATCCCAAGTTAATAACCAAATTTTTATTTTGTCCATCATATTAGTAATTTTTTATAACGATGTTATATCTGAGACAAGTGATAATAGAATTATGACATATGGCATTAATGACATCACAAAAACATCATAATCTAAAAATTATATTAAAAATAAATAAAAATATAATTCATAAAAAAATATCAAAAATAAAAATCTTATAATTATTTAAAATATTATAAACAAAAATTAAATTATATATTAAAATTGAAAAATAAAAATATAAAAAATTAAGTATCTTTATCGTCTCATCACAACAAAACAAAAACCCATTTTTTTCTATCATTCATCAATTATGTTTCTATCTAAAAATATTTAATAAATTTGAATATTATTACTATATATAGTCACTGTAACATTTTTTTAATATTTACATTAAATTACATGGGTCGAGCCAGGTTAAGCTTAAACTCGAATTCAACCCATACTTTAAACAGACTTAATTTATTTTGCCTAAGCCCACTTTTGAACCTATCCAAATCCTCTTAAATTTTGGACAAACAGCTTAACCTATAATCATATATAATATACATTACAAGCAAAACTGAATTAACTTAAAAGAATGGAAATAAATTTGTTACATATGCTAGTAAAGAAATGGTGATTTAGGCCCGAAGTAGACCATTCTTTACCCTAATTAGATGAATAAAAGAAGGTTTGCAAAAGTTTCCATGGAGGAAAAACTCAGATAATTGCCGATACATTGCTTCAGTGAGATGAATCCCATCCCAATGTATGTAAGAATCTGGGTCTCGGCAAGTTTCGGCACCCGACATTCCACATAAAATTTTGAAGCTAAAGTTGAGAATTTTATTGCGGTGATGACCGCAACATGCTTTGAATGCATCCTCGAACCCAAATTTATTGAGGTTTCCGGTGATTACCTTGTATGCATCGAAGTAATCGGCGTACGAAATCGATACGTTTGCGCCTTTTCTTCTTCGAAAACCTTCCAACATGTCTTGGAGGTAGTGGTTGTGGGCTTTTGTTACTCTGTTGATTTTGGCGTTGCAGTTCATGTCGTCTTTCACGAAATGTCGGGCCGATTTGGCAAATGGATAGCACCCTAATGGTGGTAGACCTTCGACTACAATGTATTTTGCACCACTATCCAACAGTGTCTGCAACAAAATAATGGAAATTCTCGTGTCATTTCGAGTCAGGATCATTTATGGGTTTTGTTCATTTTGAGCTTTAGTTATCTTGAATTGTAAAAAAAAATTTATGGTCAAATCAAATTAGACTATATCTAGATTTAAGTTATAAAGTCAAAAATTTATTTTAGGGGTTAAAATTAAAGTACAAAATTTTTAAGAGATTAAAGTATAATTTAATCATTGTATAATTTTATTATTTAAAAAAATTTAAAGGGATTAATTTAAAAAATTAAAATAGATTAAAAATAATTAATAAAAATCAAAATGAGGTGAGGTGAGATGGAATAAAATCTTTCTAGAAGCTTGTAGATAGAGGGGTAAGGGATGGCCATACCCCCTCCACCTTAATTTAAAATAATTTCATGTAAGTATAATGGTAAATTTGTACTTTGCCCCTCCCCAAATTTATGATTCATCTTTGGCTCCTTCCCAAAACGATTTTCTAATTTTGTCCGTAAATGTATCCAATATCCATAAATGTGGTAATAGTTTTCAATATTACACATCTATGGTGGAACAGTGTTGATAGTGGAGCAAAGCATGACAACTATGATGAAGTAGTGATGGATTTGGCAATATCTATTCTTATCTCCCTCCATTATCACAGGATGAGATGATTTTGAATGTATACAACATCAATAGAAATAATGGTAATCGGGTTTTAACATTCACGACCAACTAGAGTAGAAGTCATGAAAAATTATGTCAACAATGAATTTGAAAATATTCATAATTGCTCCTATGCATCGTTATCCCCTAAATATACTCACCGCAAGGAGTCTGGAGGTGTGAGCCATAGCCATATCTTTAATCCACCGTAATGAAACTTTAGAACGTAAAGCACGAACATAGTCATCAATGCCTATTTCTCCAACCCAAAAGAGGCTATTCTCCATATCTGCCTTGCAACTTTCATTGTTTTTTCCCTTACAAGCTATGTCCGAAACAAATTTGTTGTACCATTCTATTTGTGTTTGAAAACTATGGTAACCATATTTCCACATTAGGGTGCTATTGATCTTATGTTGACTCAAAAACTCCTCCGTAAAAACCGTTGCCCCCGCCATCGCGAAGTTCACCCCCGAACTAAAGTTTGCGTTAACAGATTTATACGGTGGCAATGAAGATATATTAAGAGCATCACGAACGAAATCTATGAGCAACCAACCATTATTCGGCTTTTCTTGACCCTTTTTGAGATTTTTCGAAATGTTCAACAATTGAGCATTTCCGGTGTCTGTATATGAGTCTCCGAACGCGTAAATCTTGTTGAAGCAACCATTAGAGTTGGTTTTAGAGCTGTAGTGGCCTTTTATGTTGATAGAATTGAAATGTGAGGAAGAGGGATCTGTGGAAGGAAGGATTTTGAATTCTTTTATTGGGGTTATAACATGCAAAGCTATAGAGGAAAATGGTAAAGATATGAAGATAAAAGAAATAATCACATGAAAATGGTTTTTAGAACCCATTTTTGGGTGATTGAATTAAAGGGGTTTTTTTTTTGAGCTTTAAGGATTTGATTTTTTGTTTTTACACTTAAATGATTATTACCTGTATGCCAATGGAAATGTATGGACTAAAAACCATTTTCATGTGATTGAATTGAAGGGATTTTTTTTTCTGAGCTTTTAAGGTTTTGATTTTTTTGTTTTTTACACTTTTAAGATTATTGCATGTATGCCATTGGAAATGTATGAACAACCTTTGTTTTAGGAAATTATATGATTTAGGGAAATGTAAGAAATTATTTAGCGAAATTTAATCTAACATGTCTAATATATATAGCTAGGTTTTAACCAAAAAAGAAAAGTTCACTTACTTGACATGATTAAATATATGATTATTTGTTTAGATTGAGTCTTAACTCAACTGTCATGAATCTTGTTGTCAATGCAGGAGGATGTGGGTTCAAATATGCTGAAACATATCTTTTTCCTATTTATAGATTGGGGTGGGGCTTTGGATAATTTTAGACATTATGTCAAAAAGAGCAAATATAATCAAATCAATAAATATATATATATTAATTTTTTATTCAAATCCAATTATATCTTAGCTGATGTCAAAAAATTTGGTTTCAAGGCCAGATTTCATAAAACGAGTAATTTCTTTAGCGCTAGGCATATTATATACATGTTCAGCATTGGGTGCATCATATTAGTAGATCTCTAGAGTGTTGGGTGTATCCTTCTTTAAGTTTGTATCCGGTTAATAGAGACTAAAATATTGATGCAATGTGGATAATACACGAATTGATATGAGATTGAGTTATAAATTTGTCATAACTTGTATTGAAATTGAGACTTGAATAATAATATACTAAATTGTAATATTCAAAATCAAGATGTAAAACCCAGAGGGTAAGTTAATATTCTAAACTTGAAATCAACCATGAAACTAGAGGAAAACACTAAGGAAAAAAAAATTGGTAGAAGATAATAGTATAATGAATTAATATTATAATTACTTACTTATTATGTTACTTATATTGAATTCAAATTATATTAGACCATTGAGCTCGTTGCTTAATGTTGTAGATTTATTTTGTTTTGATGTGCAGGTGATATTTAGGTTTAATGAAATTCTTGTTTCTTCAATAGCGTCCAAAGGCTCTTCTCAACTCAATCCATGTATTTCTACTCTTTTGATTCCAATAGTGCATTGCATGCACCTAGGAATAATAATAGTAATTGGAATCTTGTATGTTGATTTCTCGATAGATAACGAATAACTTTGTAATTTAAGGTAAATAATTATGCTAATAATGTTTGAATGTGTTTAAGTGATAATCTTGTCGTGGTTGAAATATGAAACAAGGATATAAGTAGTTTCTTCCTTGTCAAGTAATCTAACTTGGTGGTTAAATTTAATAAACGTTGTAGTATGTATGTGTGTGTGGTGTTGAGGTTGTTGTTGTGTGTAAATAATGTTTTGAACAAGAATTTTAGGTCTTACAAATTATGTTTTTAAAATGTTTGGGATTAAAACTGATACGTGATTTTCAGATCTAGGTAAATTTGTACCAATACAAGAGGTCATTTATATCAATACAACTCATACGGTATGTCCACTACTATAATAACATAAATTTGTAATGGTAGATCCCAAGCAAAGCAAGATCCCTCTCTTGCTTTGAGCTGTTTTGACTGCCTAAGACTCATACTTAGTCCTAATTTTCGATCATCTTTAAAATTTAATTTGATACTTCTTCTTTTATTTATTAAAATTCAATTATATATATATATATGTGTTTAATTTAAATTTTCATATATATATATATATATGCATGGAAGTATTTTTAGTTTTTTTTAAATATATGCCATAAAAGAAAAGAGAAAATCTTATATTTAAAATAACTAAAACCACGTTGAGGCCACTGTTTTCACCCACGGATTCGCGTTATTTTCTACCAAATCGTATAATTTCAGTTTCATTCCTTACAATTTACAATTTATGCGCTTAAGTCCTTAATTCATACTTTTCCTTTAATTTAATTTTGTCCTTATTTCAAATTTAATTTAAATTTTTGTTTTTTTAATTTATTGAAGTCATAATGTATACTTAATTAATTTGATTTATTTTTTTTATTTTTTTATCAAATTTTATATTAGGATGCTATATTTGCTTATTTGTGTTATATTTATTTTTTCATGAATGTATGTTTTTTTAATTTATTAAAGTCCAACTGTATACTTAATTAATTTTATTTTTCTTTTTATTTATGTCTGGATGATATATTTGCTTATTTGTGTTGATATTTATTTTTTTTGATGAATGTATCCAAGAAGTCCCTTTATTTTGGGGATGTGATCAAATTAGTCCTATTATTAAATTAAGAAATTGAATCCCTATACTGTTAAAAAGAATCGGGAAGAGTTAACAACACTTTAATATATAACCAGACTTCAATCTTATATTTGGAATTTAAATTTCTTCAATCTTTTATCTTTGTATTATGAAATTATGAAGCACACACAAACTCACGACACCCAAAATCCAAATTGTTGAAACAGCAACAATGTCAATCACCTTTACTTGAAATAAGAGCTTACAGTAAAGGTACAAGGACTTCATCTAAATAAAGCAATAAAGTTCAAGGGCTATTTTCATATTTTAGCCATTTAATTAATTAAAAAAGAAAAAAAAAACAACTATCAAGTAGAACATCTAACATGTTGTACATAAAATAGTCAAATAATGATGTTTTGAAAATCGTAAATACAAAATTTCTAACAAAACTATTGTAAGAAAATAATACCATTGTCGTATATTGGTTTTTAATTTGAAGCAAAAATGACCCCTTTTTGCTTCCATATGACAAAAATCTATAATGCCTCGTCTTCTAAGCAAAAAAATATTACCTTATCTTGAACTATGATGTGATGATATGCCTGCATCTGGCTTTTTGGCGATTATGGCGACGTTCCTCGGGGATATTGCTGGATCGAAAATAGGTAACATTACTGATTCTAACACATCACCTTGTTCCTGGAGAAACAATAATCTATCCAGAAGACTAAGAGTTTCCAAGAGAGGCCCAAAAGCAGCACGAAGTGACCAGTAAATCCCAATAAGGCTCTGCATTCGTGCATCGAACAATTGATCAACATTTTGTGATAATCCTGTTTCCCTAACAAATATGCATATTATCAAAGCAATTCCAAAGTGGCCATTGTGATAATTAATTCTAAATCAAAATTTTTATATTAAAAAAGAATGAACTATTTGTGACTGTAGGTTAAATTTCAGACATACTCCAAAAAGGTAACAGTAATAAGTAGTTAAGAGAGACATACGACATAGGGTTCAACTCCCTTCCAAATGCCATGGAAATTTATATTGTCGGAAGGCTTAAGCCCGAGACGACATAATCCAGACTGGCAAAATTTCTCGAAAAGTGAATACTTATCGGTAGACGTAGTCCTTTCACATGTACTACCAGTATGCAAGGACATTTTAGTGAATAGGGCATCCACATCCGACCTTATGCCTGAAGTGTTAACTGCAGCACAAGGAAAAGTTGCAATATCTTATAAATAATTCAAATTTCCCAACCAATCTAATACATGTTGTGAAAAGAAATTGTCCCATGTTTTTTTCCATGCAGGAACTTCACTAGGCAATTACCATAACCATGAAAAGAATGAAAAAACAGATGGAGTGGAAGGTTATCAAAAGAGCCACAAACTAGTTGTCCTAAAACTTAACATTATGTACCTGCTTCAGATTCCCCACTGTGTGTGACAGAGCAAGCCTCATCCATATTACAAGCCATCTGAGGCAGATCAGAATAAGTACTTTCTTCAGCTTGCAGTTCAGACTCAATTATCTTCCTTTGCTGCTTACGGCGCAAAGCCTTCCCTTGGCGCCCAATTGAAGGACTTGTTCCAACTTCAGGGAAATATTTATGCAAAACCTTCGGAAGTTATTGATAATTAGAATAACTAGTTGATATTGTGCAAGCAAAATAATGAAAACCCAACAATAAAATCATGTATCCTGTACCATTTGAAAAGCAGCACGGAAAGCATGCAGCTCAAAATTGTGGAGACCGGCATCCTTTCCTAAACTTTTCCACCTTTCAGCACTCTAAATAAATTAGACATTATTACTAGCTCAATCTTTAAAAGATGACAAAGGTAAACCAAAAGCAATATTAGTAAACTGAATAACTGAATCACTTTTCTTGTGTAACCATACACTGTAAATCTACCAAGGTTCTAATTAGGCAAGCAGACTGTTGCAATTCTTTCCGATAGCAGTCAAAGGAAAATTCAGCAACCAAAGAACTGCTTCATATCAAACTTTTATTTGCTTAGCTGTTTTAATAAGTAACATGTTATTTATACATACCTGCACATCAGCTTATACTGGTTTAAGGTAATCTTAGCTTAATGGAAGGAAGAGGAAAAAAAAAAAAACTGCTAGCATTTGCCATTTGCTAATATTTCTTGTAAAAGGAAAGCAAGATCCACATATACCTGACAAGCAAGATCGCGAGAACTTTTTCCAAGAGATAAGTAAACACTTTTTACACCACAACTCATTGGAAAACCATATTGAATTTGAGCATTTGTAAACCCTTCTTCAGATAGTAAGTTGTAGCAACAGCCAATGCTAATAACTGCTCTAACTTCTTCACACTCTAAAAGGGTCCTGATCAATTACATAAATATTCTATTAGATCAAGTACTAATTGAATAATGACACAATACTCAAATATATGAATACATAATCCAACATTGCATCTGAATAGAAATCAACATCAAATTACAGAGTACAACATGTGGGTATGAGAACTTGAAAAAATATGAAATCAAATACAACCGATATGCGTAAGGACCAGCATTTTGCTCATCTCCTTGAATTTCTCTTTCAAGAAAGTTAAAATCCACCAAACACCCTCATGTCACTATTTCCTTTTCATTGCTGACACTTTAGTCTTTCATTCCCATTGTTCCATTCCATGAATATTTCTCAATGTCATGATCATATAAAAAATATAGCTTATGAAAATTGCATCACCATGTTTTCGTCTTGCAATAACACTCAATGTCAGGATCATATAAAAACTTGAGCGCCATGCTAGTTATTCATTCCTCCTCCGTTAGCCGTTTCTAATACCACCCATTGACTTGTAGCATTACCTTCATATACACACAAATAATATCTTAAAGGTCTTCTGTAATGGGTAATGGTTCTGGTGATCCCACCTAGAACAAAAGGCTCCATAAGATCAACCAATGACTAACAATGTCATATATGGAGTATTGATGGAGAAACAACAGCAGCAGCCCTTAAAATGTCAAGAATAGGCTTTGTCAAACTTGAGAAATAGTCCTAACTCATCCCACCATCATTAACAATGCATTCTACTGCCTTGTTGTATCCTATAAATCACTGTATCTATAATCATATTCTCAAGCGCATTAGTTACTATTTTTAAACATTTTTCCATGGCAGCATTAGATGCTATCCTTGAAACAACTTTTTTTTTTTCAGCCATCATCCTTGAACCAACTTCAATGTCTCATGTGAATTATTTGACCATTGAAGGTTTGAAGCAACGTTGTGAACAACCAGAAAAGTAACAACAATGTTTGGAACTTCTTTTTTTTTTTTTTTTGATAGTGTGACAGTCATATATTATATACAAGTCAACTTCTCAAGTCTCAACTCTACCCAGAAAAAAAGATCTTTTATCCTCTAGTGTAAAAAAGTATATTTCATTGCCATGTCTTATTATACCCATATACTAAATTTGTAGCAATTCTGTGTAGCTGTGACTGTCGTATTGCACCTATATTGTGTGTCCATGTCTGTGCTTCCTAGTCAATCTATTAAATTTGTATGCACAAATTTAATATTTAGACTTAAGTTAGCCTCTATAATTATTATCAATCATCCTAATAGGAAGGCTAGGGAAAATAATAGCTTACAAGCATATTTAGACTTGAGCATTGTTACTGAGAGATCTCCACAAGCATGAAGGCCAGCCAGAACCAAGGAACTCCCTCTGCCTGCCAACCCAAGTTCAAGATCTTGCTCAATCGGTTTTGGCTGCTCAACATCACCTTTATGCGACGACATGGTGGTCAAGGATTTCAATGTTTCTAGGGACATTATGTTACATGTAATTGTTTGAGGCACATTTAATCCCTGGTTTCCTGATCTAACAGAAAAACGTGCAATCTGTCAACAAGTGCAAGGCTTGTAAAAGTAGTGGTTCAATTAACTTAGAAACATAATTGTGACAAATAAATCCACGCTGATATTAGAAGATAAATTGGAATTGGGAAAAAAAAAAACAAAAAAAAACAAAAAACAAAACAAAGAGCAGTTATATACAAAACTTTCTCAAATTTTTTGTTTGTTCAGACAACAAATATCATTGTCAGAACTACAGAGTTTGTTAACGACCAATAAAAAAGAGTGAATAAAGTCATAACATTCCATTCACACAATAGAACAAATTAACTCCAGGTATTTAGTTGGGAAATTTTTTCTTAAAGGCAGTCACTCATATAATCTAGCCATCAAAATGAGAAACATGCACAAGTTTATGTAGTCATCTTTGAAGGTGGCACAAATTAGTCTTTATAATAAAATATAAACCCCCAAGAAGATACGATAAAGGAATTTAGCTCCCTAACATACCCAAATTTCCGCATCTGAGCCATGTAATGTTTCTTGATTCGCTCTGCACGTGCATTTGTAACCTTTCCATGATGGGAACATGCATCTATCGCAACTACAGAAAGCTGGTGCTCGAAGGCAAGGACTTGTGCAAGATAACCCTAGAAAATCATGTTAATCAGGAGAAAGAACCAGATCTCTAGTCTCAGGTGAAGTAAACAACAATATGAAAAAATATTAGGGAACAAAGGGGTTGTGCAAGATACCTCTAGAAAGTCATGTTAATCAGAAGAAAGCATTGTTCTGAAGGAACAAACGTAACAAATATCCAAATACTACATTGTCAAACTCAAAATATCCTAAAACATCTTTTCCAGTGCACATCAACTAAACATTATTGAAGCAGCATTTAGACGTATATATGAAGTAAAGAATGAAAAAAATAAAATAGACAAGACCACATTATATACATGCATACATTGAAACTTTTGCCTGCCTAAGTGTGTAAGAATGACTAATGGGCAAAAGCAGCCAATGTAGGCTGCAGGTTGAAGAAAAGAGGCTTTTGTTGCTCCCGGAGACAACAAAAGGATGCAGATTCTAATGGGAGGTCCAAAACTAAGGATGTGAAGTTTCAAGTAATATGATGCTCGGAAGCATCAGTAATTGAGTTGCACATGAAGGCAACACCTTGTCAAATTGGTTGAGTGAAAAGCTATCGCCAAAGGATTAAGTGAGATTGATGTCACCTCAGAGCAAGTATGGACTTTGAAAAGGAAATCATAGATATTTTGCCTTGCCTTGAAGTTTGGAGAGGTTTTGTCAAAGGCTTGAGATTCATCAAGATAAAAGACTTGGGACCACAAAAAAAGTTGTCACACAAAATCTTGTGCAGATATGACTATGGCAGGAGGTTCGGTAAATGCAACAGTGAGACTAAGTGCCAACAAGTAAGGAATGGGAATGCTGCAATAGGTCATGGTTAAGTTGCTAAGTTACAGGGAGAAAAAGACATCACGAATCAAGAACTCCCAACTCTACCCTCTTTGACCAAAACATGAATACAACAGGCAGCATAATAATTGCATCAAGAGTGATGCCCATCACAAAACTGCCCCATTCAGGATGATAATAAACCTATTGCAGTGTAGACCTCATCCATTAAGTCCAATTTGATTAAACAAAACAGGTCAAATCAGTTTTGATGCATTTTTTGTAGGCTGTATCAATTAATTGTTAGATTCCGAGTTGTGGCAAGCTCGACTAAATTAAACAGCCCCAAGTTCAGCATTATCCAAATAGAAAGTATAAAAGGGAAAACTTTGGGAAGGGGAGGATTAACGAGTGGAATGTACACCTGACCGGCACCAACATCTATTACTGCATCAGCTCTCATAGCACTCGCAGCAGAACTAACAATAGCAGAAAGAACTTCCACCTGTTCACCACAAAAATAAAGTAACTTCGTATATCCACTTTTGTGCAGCACATGCCACATAGGGACATCATTGTTTATGGGAAAAAGAGATGACTTCAATTCCAAAATTGAACATAATAACTACCTCATGTTTCTTCTTTAAATTCATCCCTTGAGCAAGAACGCTATTCAGTGATGTTGGCTGAAAGTTGGGAAATACCTACAACAAACCAGCATGATTTGTATCTTTAGAAAAAAAAAACTCCTACCACACACTTATTAGAGAATAAAATGAATTATTCTACTTTCATAAAGAACAATTATGCAGCCTACAGTTTATTGATTTGCTCATTTCTTCATCAACATGATTTTGCATTTTAACCTTTTCAATTCCCATGTCGTATCAACCTCTTTTTTTTTCATAATAATAGAAAAACAAATACCAAAAACTCAATCACAAAATTTTTTTAAAGAAAGTCAAGAAATTTACCTTTTTCAAGTCCGCTTGTTCGCGAGGATAAACAAGAGATTTCAAAGTAAGAACGAACTCCTTAAGCGAAGTAGGCCAATGATCCTACCATAAAAAATAATTAGATACAATTAATTATTAAAATTTATCATGAACAAAAATCATAGTAAAAAAGGTGGTTTAATTATGAATTGCATCCTTTACATTATGAAAACTAAGAATTTAGTTTTTCTACTCTAATTTGTCAGAATTTGCTCCTTTTAGTTTACGAAAACTGATACGTTAATCCAATTGGCTAGAAGAGTTTAAACTTGCAATTACATCACTGACTAGAAAATTAGCAGTTCAGCAACTTATGTGCTCGGAATTAGCAAAAATCAATGTAAAGGAACTAAATATACAACAAATTAGCAAAAATAAGCTGTTCAAGTTCATATGTTTACTAACAACTGTACTATCTCATTTCTCGCAAAGTATAAGGATCAAATTCTGACAATTTAAAGGGATTAGATTCGCAGTTTTTATAAACTAAAAGGATGAAATTCATAATTAGACAAAAAGAAACAAATTCACCTGGACAATTCCGGAAGGAATAAGGAGAAGACTTTCAACAGATTCATTACTAAGACATTGAAGCCAATCTTCATCAACAGCTTCCCATAGCCTATCCTGAAATAAGTAACATTAATTAATTAATTAATTAATTAATTAATTAATTAAAATTTGAAAAAATATAAAGTAACTTTCATATATATTTCAGCTAACCTTGAAGAAATTGACAACGTGAGCATTGATTAAGAAAGAGAAAGGTTTAATGAAATCAGCAATGGCTTTAATCCATTCCAAGGTTTCAGCTGCAGTATCGCATGAATACTTGCACTGCTTCGCCATTTCTCAATTCTCACACTTCCACAGCTCTTCGTTTTTGAAATTTCTGCGTTTAGGGTTTGGGGCCATTGCTCAGCCCGGTTTATTGAAATCTGCAAATGGCTTTGATCCGTTCCCCAATGCTCCATTTTTCGGGCCAACACGGTTTATGATAAGGTACTAGGAAAATAAAACTTAAAAGACGGTAAAACTTAAAAATTACTGTGAAGACTTTGTATTAAGAGTAAATTTGTATTATCTTTTTTATTCAAAAAATAATAAATTAGGCTTTGTAGATTAAGTTATTAAAATATTCATCTATTTTTACTGTTAAAATTTAGTCATTATACGTTAGCATAATGTACTATTAAAATATTTATCTATTTATACTGTTAAAATTAAGCTTTGATTTAAGGTATAGAGATTAATTTATCCTTTTTTTTAATAGAAGGAAAAAATATAATTTAACTTATAATATAAAGGCCTCCAATACTTTTATTGAATAAAAGTATTTGATAGTGGGGTATGGCATTTTAATTGTCTCGACACCAATATTGATTCCACATCTTCCTACATTAACAACAATACTCATACCAATCGAATTAAAACTCAATCGGCTAACCCCTATATTTTTAAAATGAAATTAAGTTGATAAAATTGATAATGGTGTTAATCATCCAAAATACCAACATGATATTGCCAATAATAACTACAACATAATAAAATAATGATTTTTTTTAGTATGATGTAGATTTTTGTACATGCTATGAATATTAACATTTTTATAAAAGCTAGGATGTCACATTTTGTTATTGTTAAATATTAATTAATTTGACAAACAAAATATAATTAATTATAATTAATAAGATTAATGCTTTAGGACACATTTAAATAGAGCTAAATTACTTGCATATAAATATACTTATATGAAAATATTAACGTTAAAATTATTAATTATATTGAAAAACTTAATTAAATGATTATATTTTATTTTTAATTGTAATTAAAAGAAAAAAATAGTTAAGATAAAAATTATAAAAATTTAATTTAAAATATTAGAAATTTGTACCTACTGATATGAGCTAATATGTACTAGTATAGAATTGACATCCTTATTTTATACATACTAATTTCTAATGTCACATACGGTGCATGTTAGTTTATATGTTTAATATTTAACTAATTTTGTAGATTTTATATTTTAATTGCAGTAATTAACATAAAATAATTTTTTTATTTGAATTACTAAATATAATTAAAATATATTAACTTATCGATTCAAATATTATTATAGAAAAATTTTAAATTATAATTAATGCATTTTTAACATAACACAATATAGTTAAGTTTATGTAATTAATCCAAAGTAACACCATTTAAAACAATAGTTGATTAACATAATTAACTCTAATATGTTAATTAAGTGATAATTAATATGCATAGAATTATTGAGCTATTAAAATCATCATCGTTGAATGGTCTTCTCTACTTATACTACGTGCATCAATTGAAGCCTCTCATTTTCTTTCTCTTTTATAGTTTAATTTATTTTTATGAAATAGCTGTGAACGTCGCCAATTTATGAACAAAAATTCAAACAGATTTCTTTATTGATTTTCAACATTAACCGCCAGGTCAAATTAAATTTAATTCTTCTACTCTAAAAAAAATTGGTCGCTTTGATTTTTTCAATTTAAAGTTAGTCAGGTGGGGCAAATTGGTCAATTTTGACCTCAACTTATTGATTAATTTGGTTGGTTATTAATTTTTAAATTCTAGAATCAAATCGATCGAAAAAAATCAACTTATTTTCCTATCATTTTTAAAATATTTAAAATATATTTATATTTTATAATATATAATAAATATATAATCATATCAAATCAATACAATAACCTTAAACTCAACCCAATAACTCAAGATCGGTAAACTAACTGAATCAAAGTCAATTTAATTTAATCGATTTTCTCAACTAAAATCAGTTGGATCAATTTTGTAATGTTAAAAGTCTATTCGGAAAAAATTCTACCAAATAAATCGATTACTCTCACTATTCACCAAGTAGATTTCAAAAGAAAAACATAGTTAACCCGAATAGAAACTTTGAAATACTTCAGTGACTTGAGTGCAATTTACCCAAAAATTATTACGCATTTGAATCTATTGCTACAGTAAGTATTAAATAAAAGTTAGTTCATTGAAAGAGACAGATTAGATAAGCTCAAAATGAATCTGGTCAAAGACCGAAAAATCCTGATCAAACGCGCATTTTCCGCGCGTGTACCACAAACCCACAAAGATCCATTCAACCCTCAAACTCATCAACAGTTTGTCAAAAAAAAGAAACAGTAAAAAACCAGAGAGATCCCATATCAGATTCATTAAAAAAAACAATCATAAACATTAAAAAAAAATGCATATATACATCTAAAATTCTACAAATTTTTCACATGAAAATGTTAAAAAGGTTACTTACTACTGCCATTAATTAATGCTTAGAGGGAAAAAGCTTTAAGTTATTATTACCAGACCAGTCATTTAGTTTTGTTTCTTCCACCATTTGTGTTCTTTTGTGGTGAAGAAGATGAAAAGAACCCAAAAACATTCAGAACTGGACTCACCCTAACGTTAGCTGAATATGATCTTTCAATCCCTCTTTGTTTAAGCTTTGGACGACCACCATTAAAGCTACTTGGACTACTTGAACTCCTTTCTAAGCTTTGAAACATGATTTTCCCAGATGAGTTCATTCTCGGACTGTTACTGGTTCTGTTCCCGCCGGCGGAGGTAACAACTGGTGTTTGGTTGTTGTTGATGGTGTCGGACCCAGAGTTTGGTTTGGGTTTAACCATTCTTATTCTAGAAGGAGCAAAAGGGTTAGGACTGAAACTTGGTTTGTTGTTGTTATCAGAATCAAGTGATAACCTTGGGAGATCTTCATGGGTGGAAGATGAAGAAGACAGGGATAGTCTTGGGACTGAGTCGTGATTATCCGAGTTGTCCTTCAACAATGGTAGACTCAGTGATGACTCGGCTGTTGATGAAGATGATTTTTTAAGGAATTGTTTAAGAGATTTGGGGTTTTGATTAGTGTTGTCTTGTTGGGTTGATTTTCTAAGACCCAGAATTTCTCTCCACTTGCTTGAACCTTTAGAAGCTTTGCCGGAAACTTCCGGTTCCGTTCGACGGCGAGATTTGGGTGTTTCAAGGGAGGAAACATTGGCCGGAGGAGGGTGTTTGGGAGCTGAGAAATGTAAAGGTACGAGCTTACCGTCTGAGAAAAGTTCATCAGCTGGTAGCATAGTGACGGGATCTTCTTCGAGTCTGAACTCAAAATCACCACCTGCAGCCGTGTCTTGAATCTCCGGCGACGAAACGTAGGGAGAGTAAGGTGGCGTGGGATGCAAATTGGTCTCCGTTGAGACGACGGTGAGGTTGTTAACACAAGCAGAAGCCATTGGGAAGAAGAAGAAGAAGAATAAATAAAGGAAGGAAGGAAGGATATCTTTTTTACATTAGAGAAATGGGGGTTTGTTTTGGATTTGGTTTGACTTGGTATTTTTAGGGTTTGGGAGATATGATAAAGCTGCAATTTATTTATAATATTTATCAGATATCTTATATGGGCTTAAATATAAAATGGGATAATCTCAAATTTAGTCCTCAATGTTTATATTTTTTATTTGACTCTTATTATTTTTTTAGTTAAATTTGATAATTAACCTTTTAAAAAAATTCAAATCGCTTTATTTTAACAAGTGACAATATATTATTTTTTTATACTCCTATTTCAGTCAAATTTGAGAAAATAATCTTTTAATTAAACTTTATTTTTGTTTCAATCAAACTCTGGTTAGTCTAGATTATTTTATTATTATTTGACCTATAAATTTAACCTATAAATAGGCTCTTTTACAACCTTAGAAAATACACCTATTAGAGATTAAAATTTATAACACATTTAGAGAATTTTGTATTTACGTTTTGAGGGTTCTTTGTTTTTCGAGTTTTCGGGGTAAAGTTTTTATCTCCATCTTTTGTACTCATCGTTCTTTTGCTATTATAGTAAAATTATCTTTGCCCATGGCTTTTATCCTCTTTGGAGGGATTTTTCCATGTTAAATTTGTGTGTTCAATTTCTCAACTTATTCGGTTATTTTTTTACTTGTTGCGTAATCGTGTCGATCCCAACAAGTGGTACCAGAGCTAGTTCAATTTTTATAGATCAGCCCGTTCAGAGATAGTAACAGCAAGATTTGAAATTGAGAAGTTTGATGGTGAGACAAATTTTAATCTGTGGCAAGTTCGGATGATGGCAATTCTAGCTCAAATTGGCTTGAAAAAGGTTGTTATTAGGAAAAAGCTTGAGAATCTATATCAAACAGAATGGGAAAAACTTTATGAAAAGGCCTTGTGTGCAATCCTGTTCTGCCTCGTGAATATGGTATTGCATGAGGTATTGATGGAGAAAACCTCATCCGCCTTATGGAAAATGTTAGAAACTCTTTATGCGACTATGTCTCTGGCTAACTGTTTAGTGTTGAAACAATGTCTATTTACGTTTCGCATGAACGAATGTTAGCTTTTTAAATATCACATCAGTCAATTCATTACTCTTTTAAATGATTTAAAGAACGTTGAGGTTCATATTGATGATGAAGATCAAGTTATGCTATTATTGTGCTCTTTACCCCATTTATACAAGTCTTTCAAGGAGACCCTGATTTATGGTAGAGACACACTCTCGTTCGAAGATGTGAAAGGTCCTTTGTTGAGTAGAGACAAACTCGACAATGAGTTTGGTTTGGATAGCAAGACAGATAAGTAAGCTTCCGTTTTGGTAGCATCAAAGAAACGAGATAAAATGTGTCGCTATTGTAAAAAAGTTAGGTCACGTCAAAGCAGATTGTTATAAACTACAAAATAAAAGAGCTGCTAAGAGTAACAAGGAAGATGTAGTTGGTGCTAATTTGGCTGATGAAAGCAGTGATGATTTTTTATTAGTGTCAATGAGCGATAACTCCAAGCTTACGTCTGAGTGGATCCTAGATTCTCTACATACAGTGTCCCAATAGAGAATGGTTCTCCACGTACAGTTCGGTTGAAGGTGGAGTTGTGTGCATGGGAAACGATTCATCTAGTAAGGAAATTGGTAGTGGTACTGTTAAAATTAGGATACAGGATGGGACGATTAGGACACTCTCAGATGTAAGGTATGTGCCTGATTTACGAAAGAATCTCATCTCGTTGAGTATTTTAGACTTGAAAGGATGCATAATCAATATCGAGTCGAGAGACATTAAAGTATCTCGTGGAGCTTTCATTTTGTTTAAAGGTAAAAGAACTGTCAGTCTTTACATTCTGGGCGGTTCTACAATGACTAGTGAAATCGAAGTCTTTTTGTCCGTTACGGAGTCAAAGTCAATTCATTTAGAGCGGAGGCAACTTGGTCATGTGAGGGAAAAAGGTATGATCGTTTCGTTGAAGAGAGGTTCTCTTTGGATACAAGTTTAGAAAAGTTAGGGCATTATGTTCGTGAAAATTAGACTCGGGTTAGTTTTAATTTGGTAGAGTATAAGTCAAAGGTTAGAAGTCTTCCAGTTTCTAAGCACAGATTCTACTCAATTAATTCCTTACATAGTTTAAGATAGACCTGTGGCGGGCTTTGGCAAAGATGGCATTGTGAAAATATGAGTCAAAGTGGAGATTTATTGAGTATGACTCTTATTTCAGTCAAATTTGAGAAATAAACTTTCAGTTAAAATCTGTTTATTTGTTTCAATCAAACTCTGATTAGTCTAGATTATTTTATTATTATTTGACCTATGAATTTAGCCTATAAATAGGCTCTTTTATAACCTAGAAAATACACTCATAAGAGATTAGAACTCATAACACATTTAGAGAATTTTGTGTTTATGTTTTAAGGGTTCTCCATCTTTTGTACTCTTCGTTCTTTTGCCGTTATAGTAAGATTATCTTTCCCCGTGGTTTTAATCCTTTTTGGAGGGGTTTTTCACATTAAATTTGTATGTTCAATTTCTCAATTTATTCCGTTATTTTTTTTTACTTGTTGCTTAGTCAGGTTGATCCCAACATTTTATATGTCAGGTCAATTATAATTTAAAAATATAAAAAACTTTTAAAATTTCAAAAAATAAAATGGTCGGAGTATAGGTGTATTGCCATGCAGACTGTCATGTTTAAAAATTTAACATTTTAGTCAAATTTCTATTAAAAAACAATAATTCAACTTTTTTTTTAAAGTTGATGATCCAATTTGACTCTTTTTAAATAGTTGATGATCAAATTTAGCTAAAAAAAGAGTAATAACCAAATTGACAAAAAAATGTAAATGTTAAAAGCTAAATTTGACATCATGTCATATAAAATTAACCCTAAAACTATATTATTTTTCTTAGCTAGATACTTAAAGTTTTTATTTATTTATTTATCAAAAGTGATACTTAAACTATTAATTTTATCTCAATTTACATTCAAAACATAATACGCGACATATTTCTATTAGACATTGTATGGTTTTGAATAAAATGAGGCGATCTTGATAATTTAGGTACCATTTTCCACCAAAAATACCTAAGTAAAAAAAATAGTGTAATGTGATAGCAAATTTCGTAATTAAACCTTTTTAAAATCAAGATAAAAAATAGAACGTTAAAGTCTTAAACGAATTAAATAAAAGATAAATTTAATTTAAATATATATTTTTTTTAAAATTTAGATAAAAAATTATAATTCGTTTTCGTCTTATTTAAATAAAACTTAAAGATAAAATTAATTTAAATATATATATTTAAAAATTAGATTAAAATTATTTTTTTATCTTGGACTGAATAATTTAATTAATAACTATAGTTTTTTTAATCTTGTCTAAATTTAATTCAATGGGTAGATTTTATTTTAATTATTTCGATCTTTGTAATAATATTGTACTTATAATTGTATTATAATTATACTAACCATCACACTATATTTATTTATGTAAATTTCTTTTGGTAAATTTCAATAATAAGAAAAATTCAAACTACCAACGCGACTAACATGATTCAAACCCCAAACTACTTCTAAAACGGTAAATACCTTTTATCGTCAAATCATTATACCATCACATAATATGTTATTTTTGTAAACTTTCAAAAATAATAATCAAATCAAGGTTAGATACAATTTAATAAAGCGAAATAAAATAAATTTAATATATGGTCAGTGGTAGGCTTCATATTTACTCTACCCTGCATGGATAAATTTTTTAGGGTTTTTTTTAATATTTTCTAAATTTAAGCCAATAATATTTGGTTTGACCTGGCCTCCAATCTTATTTCTAGGGACTAACAAGGTTGAGTTGGGTTTTGTTGGATTCGATTTTAAATTCTTTAAAATCATAAATATCTTCTTCTTCTTTTAACTTTTCTAAGCAAATAAAAATTAATTATAATATTTTTTTGAAAAAAATTACAGTATTTTAAAGAAATTTTTATCTTTATATCATAAAAATTGAAATAATTATAAATTAAATAAAATTTAATTTAATTTAATTTTAAATTTTTATTTCTGAAACTATCAGAACACCAAACACTATATTTAGATTTGATTTTTAAATTCTCTTTCTTGCCTT
Organism: Gossypium hirsutum; assembly: GCF_007990345.1. Classification (NCBI taxonomy): domain Eukaryota; kingdom Viridiplantae; phylum Streptophyta; class Magnoliopsida; order Malvales; family Malvaceae; genus Gossypium; species Gossypium hirsutum. The sequence goes on from NC_053431.1 coordinate 125,623,609, forward strand.
ACGACCCATATTTGAAGTTTGTGGTTGTATCTCCTAACAATATTGTATCCAATGTTCAAATATGCATTTTCTCCTTAAAAGTGCAATGTGTTTTACCGTTACATCAAATCACAATAAAAATGGAAGGACTAAATTCTAAATATACAAAGAATAGAGGGACTTTAAGCATATTTTAACAAAAGAGAATTAGGTAGAAGCTGTAATTTTAGTTAGTATAGTTTGAAGTTTTTGGTTGATATCATTAATGCTTTCCAATTGAGAAGCTAAATTGGCAATGGTGGGTAGTGCTTAACTTAGCCTTTAGAACTTGCAAAACACACAAGGAAGGAAAATTGGGGAAGGCAGAACAAATGTGACTAAAAGATGAAAACAATTAATTGAATCAATTATAAACACTTAATTAGACAATTAATTAATTCAATTTCAACAAACCATTTGATGAGAATAATTTTGGAAAAGAATTATTATACTCTTTTTAACTCAAATTATTTAAACTTTTTTTAATTACAATAACAGAGTAAAGCCTGATTAATAAATGCGACTAGCGCGATTCGAACCCAGACCACACCTAGAGCGAAAAACACTCTAGACCATCAAATCATCACATAGGGTTCAAATTATTTAAACCATTTATTAAATGTCAGGAATTAATAAATACCAATTCGGTTAGAAAAATTATTAAACCACTCATAATTTAAAAGGTAATTAATATTATTATAAGAGTATTTTTATATTTTCATACTTTTATATATTATTAAAAGAACAATTGAAAAATAATACTCGAAAATCAAACACAATACCAATAAATTTATATAAAAATCTCGTACCACACTACCAATAATCACTCATTGAAATAATTTTATAAATCTTTTCTTTAATATAAAATATTTTCATTCACTTCTAGGTGTGATGAACTCTAGTATATATCAAGTTAATGGCTTAATATAACATTTGGTACTTGAGCTTAACAATTTTTTTAATTTGATACTTAATCTTTTTTTAGTCCAATTTCGTACCTGAATTTTACTCTTTTCCTAATTTGGTACCTAATTTTTTTTGTTTAATTTGGTACCTAAACTTGTCAAGCGTTGTACAAATTACTCCAATATACTAACAATGTTATTTTTTTATGATGTAGCAAAAATAATCAATGTATGATTGCCTTATGACAGATGACATGATATTTCTTTCTTGTATTTTAAATGTTCTATTACTTTTAGTTTAATTTATTTATTTCATTTATTAATTTAAATTAATGAATTTCTTTTACTTTGGGGTTTTTTAAACTATTATTTTCTTATTCAACATCAAATTGTTAAGCATAATTTAATGCATAAATTTTTAACTCGAATTTCCTCTAACAATGACGATATTTTTAGCATAACACGAATTTTTTAACACCGTTAGTGCTTTGAGGTAATTTGTATAATATTTAGCAAGTTTAGGTACTAAATCAGGAAAAAATGTACTAAGTTCAGGTATCAAATTGAACCATTAAAAAATTTAGGTACAAATTAAAAAAAATGTCAAATTCAAATACCAATTTAGTCAAAAAAAAATTAACTACTAAATTAGGAAAAAAATTTGTTAAAATTCAGATGCTAAATATTATATTAAGCATAATCATATTTTAAAGACTATAATATTAGACCAAATTTAATGCCAGTAATTAGTGATTGCAATGTTTATTTTATATCAAAATCACATATTTTGTCAGGCATTGATATTGTTGTTTATACAAAAGAATATGAGTTCGAATGTATTAAAATATGTTTATCTTCCCATTCAAATATTTGAATATTATGAATAATTCTAAGCCATATCGGATGAAAGCAACATATTTTATATTTTATATAAATTTAAAATTAAATAATTTATTTAATTAAGACAAGTAAGTAAACTGTTTACTCGAAGATTACATCCGTTTGACCTCTGTTCTTTTATTATTATTAAATTAGGCATAGCAATGGCGTAAGTTGTTAAGAAGTTAATATAGGCAGGCAATGGTAGATGTCAAGTTTGGCGTGCTGAAAATGAGGGAATGCAATATTTTTTTTAGTAGTGGAATATTCCATCTCCATCAGAGTAAAATTAATTTTGTATATTTTTTTACTTTAATTATTAAATTTCATATATATATGTCAAATTTAATATAAAATAAAAAATTTTATTTCTTATTTTATGTAAAAGACTTTTAACTGTTCAACAAATATTAATATATATACACCTTTTTAGATTAATATGGTAGAGATATAGGATCGGTTTGAATATTTGCATGCATGAATTAGGCTTTAGGACTTAGGATTTTTATATTGATAAATTCAATAGTTAAATCTTTAAATTATTAATTATACAAAATATATGAAAATGTGTAAAACCTTTTTACGGGTTACATTCTTTCATAATTTTTTTTTACAATTAACCTTTTAACAATCTAATCGCTGAATGTATCGATATAATTATACTTGTTATCAATGCAATTTTTGAACCGAATTGATATCTTTATCATTTCAATATTAAAAAGAGTATATTAATATTTATTAAACAAATTAATAGTTTTTTACATAAAATAAATAATTAAAAAAATAATTTATGTAAAGTTTTACATGCATGATTTATACAGATGGAATGTAAAATATGGCGGTTGAATTATTAAAATATTAATCGTATAAAAATAAAATAGATCCCTCCTCTCGATATATATATATTTATATATAAATAAATTTTTAAAAAAGTGAAAAGAAGTAATTCAATGAAATTGATTTTTGTTACTATTTAATTCAAGTCAATCTAAATTTTTATATAAAAATATTAAAAATCAAAGGTATGTTTGGATAGCACAAAGTGATTGAATTGAAATGTAATTATCAGGGTAGTAATTACAAGAGACAAAGAATTGTAATTTTCTAAACATTTTTAACTGACAGAATATAACTACATCGTAATTCCTTGATTTGGTAGTACAATTTATAATTATGCAGTTACATAATTTATATATATATATTAAAATATTAATTATTATAAAAATTTCAACACAATAAAAAAATCTAAACAAGTAAAAGAAATTGAAATAAAATCATATATAATATGTTAGTCCAAGAAAGCAATTGGTAATATAATTACTAATAAAAATAACAAGAAAAATAAACATCATATGCAATTTTATCTAATTGCTCTAGCATTTCATATTTGTTGAGTTCTTACTCATCATCATCCACCAACAAATGAAGTTATGAAGTATGATCCAACATTTTTTTATGCTATAATGAGTGATGTTGTTAATATGAGAAATATTCTTTTAGAACAACAAATATCCTCTCACACACATTTCAAAGCTTTAAATGTTTCAAATAAAGAGTTTACTACTTGTTTGGTGCTTGTGCCTGGTTTTTGTAACACCCCAAATCCGGCCCAGACGTAATGGCCGAATCTGACGTGCCACATTGAAGTTAAAAATCCACGCTTTGTTTTAGTGTTTTAAAAAAATCGTCGTTTGATAAGGCTTAACCAAGTGAATGGAAGCTGCGCACCAGGTAGGTATCCAAAAACAGAAAAGGTGAGCCATGAAGGCTGCTTAAGTACCAAGCTCTTCAAATTGATCCAATCCTAGACATGCCCACAACCATTGCCACACTCTGGTACGAGGTTAGGTTTTGAGAAAAACGAGTTAGAATTCATTTAAGTAGATATTTTTGATAAATCGATTAATTGTATCGTTGCGTTATTTTAAAAACAATTATCATTTTGAAAACGCGGCCTAAGTCTAACCCATTTTGGATTGTTATCAGTAAAATATAGGGTATAAAATAAAATAATCCCAGAAAAATAATTAAAATGGCCTTATTACAACCCAAAACCAAATAATAATATTAATAAGATAAAACTTATAAAGAAATAAATCGGCTACTTATTGCAATTGAAAGAAACAGAAACAGTAGTGTGGCCATCTCCGAGTCCCTCGCAGCTCCAAACCATCTAAGCTTAGGGATTACCTGCACAGTTAGAAACGGGGTGAGTTTACGAAAACTCAGTGTGTAATCCCAATAACATACAAACAGTGAAAACACAGTATCAGTACAATCTGGGCCAAAGCCCTATTTAGTATTGACATATACTAGGCCGAAGCCTTTCGTTTAACGGTTACTGGGCCGAAGCCTTTTCATAAATCATATCACTGGGCCGAAGCCTTTTCATAAATCATTTCACTGGGCCGAAGCCTTTACTGTAAACAGTATGGCCCATAGGCCCATTTCAATATCACATATAATGTCAATGGATGTATGCAAGCCCATTTCAATATCATATGAAATACCAATGAATGTATGCAAGTCCATTTGGGGAGACTACTCGACCACCATCTGCTACTCTCCACCCGTACCAACCAACACACCATGTGAGGAATGATTCAACCCACCCAACCAACACACCACTGGCAGCATAGCTGCTTTATCATATATCTGGAGGCCTAGCCTCTTTTAATAACTGGGGCAAAGCCCTTTTCGGTAAACTGGGGCAAAGCCCTTTTCAATAAACTGGGGCATAAGCCCTTTTCGGTAAACTGGGGCATAAGCCATTTTCAATAAACTGGGGCATAAGCCCTTTTGCACTTCCTCCATCCATATAAAAACCCAACTCAATGCATTTATGAATACATCATGTGCATTTCATACATATCATTAGGGGTGAGCATTCGATCGAATCGAATCGAATCGAATCGAAAATTTTCGAGTTAATCGAGTTTTCGAATCTTATTTTATCATCCTAACTTTATTTGAAATTTTCTCGAATCGAGTCGAGTGAGATGGAATTCGAATCGAATCGAATATATTTGTTCGAGTTAAGTTTTAAAAAAAAGACTAGCGTTATTTATTTTTATGTAATTTTTCAAAAAAATAATTTTCTTTAAAGTTTTTAAACATGATCATACAACAAAAAATTAAAGTAAATAAGTGAATAAATACAAGGTTTGACATTTATGACGTTGATACAAATTGTGGTTCAGGTATTCCAACTCACCACTTTTGATTAGTTCTTCCTTTAGTGGTTCAGGTATTTGTCGAATAAAACTGGCCTTTGCATCTGCAATCAACTTCTTCCTGCACAAAAGTAGTTGAATGTAAGAATCAAGGTTTGACATTTATGACGTTGATACAAATTGTGGGGAGATTATTGCAATAAAAAGAAAATGAATTAAAAGAAAAAAAGAGTGTGTAGTGCATCTAGCAAAGGAAATAGAAAGGCCATTTGTTATGTTTTACTCTTGGAAAATTCAAAAACTTGCTGCAAAGAAAAAGGCATACAAATTGAAATCCATGGTGAAAGGGAACCAGACATCACACAGCATCCCTTATAAAACAAATATTACATCTCAAAATGACCATTTATCCTAAAACGAAACATTATGAACAAAACTCACAGCATTTTTGCAGGCAAGAAAGCAAACTAAATTCTTGCAAACTAAACATAAGCTCAAATCAGTTCAATCACAGCAACACTTCTATCTCATTATCCAGGTCCATGTATGCGCATGTTTATATCAAGGTTGAGTAATAAATAAGCCTTAGGTTTGAAAAACAATGCTTGAAAGCATTTTATTGACTCAAAAGCTCTGGGGAACCAAATCAACCTTGGCATGGAAAAAGAAAAAAAATTGTCTTTCTTTGCAAGTATATGCTTCTACAGAAGTTTATCATACATGCCAACAATTTACACCATTTTGATGAAAATCTATAGCAAGAAGATTGCATCAAAATTCCTAAAGAAATCATGCATGCAAAGTAAACATAAAAATTAAATTACCCATACATGGGCGTATTACATAACAGTTCAACAAAGACAAAGACTTACCCGATTTGGAGTAAAGATTTTAATTTGAAGGTTGGAATGAATTAAAAGAAGAAGAAGGATGAGTTTAATTTTAGGGTTTCATTTCATACAAAACAGAGTCGGGGCGGGGAGAATCAGAGAATAAAAAAAATAATTGGAAATTGAAATTGGCTGCAGCTGGGGTATGGAAGGTTTGAATTGATTTGGATTTGGGGGAGGAATTGGCCAATTGGGTTTGGGAAAATAATATTTTGGGCAAACGGGCTTGGGTTGGGGTAGGAAAAAAATAGGATAAAATAAATTAATAAAATATTTGGGCTTGGGTTTATAATTACTAAAAGCTTAAAATCTAAAAAAATTAAAAAATATAGTTTATATTCAGTTTATTCGAATTATTCGAGTTATTCGAATTTGAGAATTCAACTCGACTCGAACTCAAAATTCGAAAAAAAATTCGAGTTGATTCGATTAATTCGATTAACTCGATTCGAATAATTCGAATTTCGAATTTTTTTTCAATTTTTTCGAATAGAATCAAATTTTGCTCACCCCTACATATCATGTGCATTTCATACATATCATGTGCATTTTATACATATCATGTGCATATCATATCAATCATGTATATCATATCCCACGTATCAAATTGATAATTAAACCCTAGGGGGTATAATGGTCATTTTTACATAGGGACAAAACAATCATTTTCATACTATAAGGGTAATTTCATAATTTTACCAAATATCAGGGTTTTTCATGTTCATCAACAATTATCAATATTTCCGAGTGTTTAAACAATGATCTTTAACCCACTTTATCAAACTCGGGCTTTTGGGCCCAAAACCTCTAATAAGCCCTACGAATGCCGATTTAGCCCACTAAGCCTGCTTAATCCAAATTTTACAATAGTACTAACCGTGTTATCATGCAACTTTTCCAAATTCTATTTTCTATCAATTTTACCCAAATGGGCCCGAAAGCCCATTGGGTCCAATTCTAGCCCATTGATGCCCAACTTACCATCGTGCACAAAATTGTGCTCTTACCTGTTCCATCAATCCAACCACCAATCAGATCGTATCTATCGCACATTAAGCAAAGGCAAAATCACAAGTTCCCGAAATACCGGTATTTTAGCATTTCGGCTTTTCAGCAAATATTAATCTAAGCTATTATGAGGGTTAGTACACACCTGTTACGGTTTGAAGTTGAAACGTTTCCATAATCAATCACTTACGATAACCACCACCTGTCACTCAAACTTAACTATTCCAATATCAATATATGTAAATCCTAAGCACATCAGTCATACGGAACATAAGGGCGTATTCATCATTTTACCATACAAGGGTATTACGGTCACTTTACCCTACAGGGGCTTTACGGTCTTTTTACCTATTAGGGGTAATTTAGTCATTTCATCCTACAAGGGTGTTTTGGTAAATCTACAAATCAAGGGTATTTCTATAATTTTGTAAATCAGGGGTATTTTGGTAATTTTACAAATTGAGGGTATTTCGGTAATTTTACAAACCAGTGGTATTTTGGTAATTTTACAAACTAGGGGTGTTATGGTAATTCTACCCTATAGGGGTATTTTAGTAATTTCACAATCGAGGGTAAAACAGTAATTTTGTAAATCAAGGGTAAAACAGTAATTTTGTAAATCGATGGTAAAACAGTAATTTTATAAATCGAGGGTAGAACGCCCCCTGATAGCAAAATAAATGCTTCTTGCTTACCATGGGATTTGAACCCATGCCTCCCCTCAGATGCTCCACATGCTACTTGCCACTAAACCACAAGGCTTTTTGTATCATATTTTATCCCCAATTAATTATAAGGTCTAAATGTCAAAGTCCAGGTTCCCTAAAAAAACCAAAATAAATTGCAAGAACCAAGGCTTGAACCCAGGCTCCTATACAACCTTAATGACGCCACAACCACTAGACTACATGCTTCCTTATAGGGGTATTTCAGTAATTTCACAATCGAGGGTAAAATGGTAATTTTGTAAATCAAGTGTAAAATAGTAATTCTGTAAATCGAGGGTAAAACAGTAATTCTATAAATCGAGGGTACTTTGGTAATTTTTACAAGTCGAGTGTATTTCAGTAATTTTACAAATCAGGGGGTATTTTAGTAATTTTACAAACCAAGGGTATTTTAGTAATTTTGTAAATCGAGGGTAAAACGATAATTTTATAAATCGAAGGTAAAATGGAATTCTATAAATCGAGGGTAGAACGGTAATTCTGTAAATCGGGGGTACTTTGGTAAACTAAAATATTCCAAACAGGGATAACAATACGAATGGGCCTAAAGCCTATTCTCTTACTGATGCGGGACCCCTCCATCATCAGAGTTTAAATTCAACACCAACTCTTGCCGCCCCTTGTTAGCAAAATAAATACTCCTTGCTTGCCATGGGATTCGAACCCATGCCTCCCCTTAGATGCTCTACATGCTACTTGCCACTAAACCACAAGGCTTTTTGTATCATATTTTATCCCCAATTAATTATAAGGTTTAAAGGCCAAAGTCCAGGTTCCCAAAAAACCAAAATAAATTGCAAAAGCCAAAACTTGAACCCAGGCTCCTATACAACCTTAATGAGGTCACAACCACTAAACTACATGCTTCCTTATGTCATTTATTTACCACAATAATTTAAAAGGCCCTCATCCAAGCATCCAAGTTTTTTTTTCACTTAATACCAAAATTTTTGTTAAAGCCTAAGTTTAAACCCAAGATTTCTCCAACACTTCACAAAGCCATTAACCACTAAAGCAAGCATTTAATTATTTCATTTCATTGCACAATTAAATACCTATATACAACCTCCTTACGGACCCCCACTCAAGGCCCAATACTTCTAGGCCCAAATTCGGGGCGTTACAGTTTTATTCTCTCAAATAGAATCGTACCCTATAATATGGTGCAAGAAGACTATTTGTATTTACATAACTAGCATCTATCGCATTATATTTGGGTTCATGGTGCAAATATCATGCAACTTTGATTATAAAAACTTATATAAACTTAATTTTGAGAAAGACTTAGGTCAAGTTGTAACATTTTTATAATAAGTAAGTTAAGTTTAAAATACTATAAATTTTTAGTCAAATATATAATCGTTATAAAAAAAATTATAAAGTGTCAAATAACTTTCAAAACACTTCTTATAAATAATAATTTTTTAGTCATAATTTTAGAAATTTATTTTTTTATAAAAAAATTTTGGTAAAAAATTATAATGTATTTTTTAATTATAAATAAGTATATAATTTTTATAATATATAACATAGACATGAAAATAAGTTACGTTCATACATTTTGGTCATAACTTCTTATAAATAAGTATATTATAATACTTTTTATAACCATTTTATAACATGTAAATTCTTTTTTATAATATGCTTTTTCGCTGTAACGTTAGAATTTTTTTAGGATTTAAATAATATAAATTTGTGTTTTAACTTTATAAAACGTACATAAATTATTTTATATTGTATATATATATTTAGGATTTATAATACAATTTTAAAAATTTTTTGCCATAACTCTCTCAAACACTTGTATATTTCTATGTTTATAATATAATTTTTTATAACTTAAACTTGCATAAAAATAAAATTTTAAAGTTAAATTGTTTATAAGTGTTTGGAAAGTTATGGGGTAATTGGATTTGTGTGTACTTACTCGCGTGATTACTCCAGTTCTCACCTACCCCATGAAAAACTAGCTAGAAAGTGTAATTGGAGTCCTCTAATTACACCCAATTTAATGGGATTCACAAATTACAACTATTACCCAAACAAGTCATCCTATGTAATTATGAGCAATTACACCCAAATCTAATTACTAAGTTGTTTTCCAAACACTGCTTAAAGAACTAAAGAAATGTTAAAAGGTGTTTTCAATGGCACTAACGACTAAACCTTACTTTATTGTGTTCGAGTAATTTTTTAAAGGTTAAAATATGCCATAAATCTTTGTACTATTTTTAAATTTAAAATTTAGTTTTTGCAAAAGAATTTAGTTTTCTTACTTTTTAGATTTCAAAATTCAGGTTTAATTGTTATTGTTAAAATTATTTTGTTAAATTCATGTTCATTAAATATCAATTTTTAATGACATGGCTGTTAAGTGAGTATTTTTTTTATTTCAAAATGTCACATCAATCAATTTAACAAAAAAATTTAATAGTGTTAACAAATGAACCTAAATTTTGAAATGAGGGACTAAATTTTAAATTTGAGAAGAGCAAAGGAACTTATAGCATATTTTAACTTTTTAAAAAGGGGTAATATAATTCTAGTCCTTAAATTTGACAATTAGGTTCATTTTGGTACCTGTACTTTTTTAATCTACTTTTGAAACTTGAACTTGACAACTAGGTCCATTTTGATTCCTGAACTTGAAAATTATAAAAAATTGATGATGCGACACTATATGATTGTGCCACATTATCACTTAAAAATAATATATATATAAATTTTTAGGCAATGATGTGATGCAATCTCAAAGCGTCATATTTAGTGTTTTAATAATCGAATCGATGGTTAAATAAGTCATACCACCGATTCCCGATTCAACTAGTTCGATCTGTTCAATTGTTAGACCCAAAACAATTAAATAAATAATTAAAAATTCACAAAAATCTAAACAAAAGAGAGTAAATCAGTCCAACCTTTTCAATTGTTGATTTTTGTCCTAGTTTTTTTATTTTTACCAATTCCTAGCAATTTTCGAGTTAGTCGTTCAACCCCTTTGTTCACACCGTTATATAGATTAGTTTTCAGTCTGTTCGATCCAATAGCGCACGTCACATCATTATATCTCGATAGAATCCAAGTTCAAATATAAAAATAAGCAAAAAAAATATAGATACCAAAATGAGTTTAATTGCGAAAGTTAAGGACCAAAAATTACATTATCCATTTGTAGAAAACGTAATTGTTACGGTGGTTGAATACCAACGATACAGTGAGATTGAGGTCCCAAAATATGACCGGAAGTAAGAGAATCCAGTGACCTCTTATTTTGACATTTTTGTCTTTATCCATCTGTTCATTTCCATTGTTAAATGTATATGTTTTTGGCAATATATGAATCATTCAAGTTTGGTGTGCCTGTCATTGCGTTAGCTGAAAATGAGAGAAAGCAATACTTTTTGGGGGTTTGATGTTCATCTTTAAACTTTATTGTCCCTAAATTCAGTACATGTTAATTCTGTGCCGATTCCATCGTCACGAGACTGAGAGTTACTTTAAGACGGATTTGCTCGCTTTGATCGATGTCTCACTATCGCCTTGGCGTTTTCCGCTAGCCCATGTTCTAACCCCACTCTTTCGCTTGCTTGCTTGCTTGTTTTTTATCAACAATGAAGGGGTTAAACCTTAGTACAGTCTTCTCCCTTTCTTGCTCGTTCATTCACTTCAAGTAAATTCTTATATAAAAAATATCAATGTTTTAAAATTTTGGGTAAACTACACAGATCACTTAATTATCGGTAATTAAAAAAAGTTATAATTTGATCATTTAATTATTTAAAAGTTTTTATTTAAGTCATTGAACTATTTAAAAGTTTTTATTTAAGTCACTTGGCTATTAATTTTTATTTTTTTTTAAGTTTTGACAGCAAGCTCCAAGTAACGATTTGACGATAAGTCAATCTTGTGGTCAGTGTCGAAGATTGGAGAAAAAAACAATTAGTACAAGTAGTGCGAACGGAAAAAGTCATATAGTATTAGTTTTAACAGTTCAGTTGCTTAAATGAAAACTTTTGAATAGTTCAGTGACCACTTGTAACTTTTTTAGTGAAGTGATTAAAACAAAAATTTACCATAGTTTAGTGACAAATGGTGTAATTTACCCTTAAAAATAGGGTAAAATAACTAAGATCATTGAGCTATTATAGTAAGTTTACATTTTTGTCACTCAACTTTATAAAAAATGGTCACTGAATTGTTTAAAAGTTTTCATCCAAGTCATAGGACTATTCAAAAGTTTTTGTTTAAGTCATTGGATTATTAATTTTTTTTAAAAAGTCTAACTAGAGAGCTCCAAGCAAAGATTTGATAATCAATACAGTAGATTAGTACCCATCAACGAGTAGAAGAACATACCTTAGATCCAAGTCAATCTGACGGTCAATGTTAGAAATTGAAGAAGAAAGCTGTATGAGAATTAGTTCATAAATTCATGACGTTCAAAGCGGTTTCACAAAAAAAACTTGAACAATAAAAGAAAAGAGAAAGAATAACTTTTGATTGTTGCAAGTAGGTGCGAACGAAGAAAGCCATATATCATCAATTTTGACTAGGCTAATAACTTGATCGAAAACTTTTGAATAATATTAATAATTCAATAACTTGAATTATAATTTACCTTAAAAATTAAAGAAAGACCAAGGCTCTTTTGAATTGCACTAAACTTTTAGTTCAGGGAGATTCAATAGCTGATGTTCCTATATTTGACTGGAAGTGGGAGGGTCCATTGTTATATATATATATGGCAATCAATGAATCATTCATTCAAATTGATGATAAGCTAAGGAAAGAAGATGAAAGGATCCCACAGATGCCTCAAAAGTCAAGCAAACATAACAAAGCAAGAAACAAAAACAAAACACAAAGCCACATAACATGATCATAATCCTTCTGGTCGGCAGAATTTAGTGCACTGTGCACATCAATTTTCTAGAGGTCAAAGCCTTCACCTAAATCCACCTCAACCAGAAATTCACTTGGTGGCTCCACAATAATATGGTTTGTTCTTACCACGGGAAAGATAAAATGCATAAACACATTCAAAATTATGTTAAAAATATATCATAAGTCTGTTTAATTTTTAAAAATTTAGAATTTAGTTTATGTATTTTTATTTTTAAGAATTTAATTTTTTTTATTTTTTATATTACAAAATTTAATTCCAATTGTTAACATTGCTAATTATTTTGTTCAATTTGTTGGCATGTCAATTTTGAAATTAAAAAGATACTCGCTTGGTAGCCATGTCATTAAAAAAATTGATGTTATGAACTGAATTTAACAAAAAAAAATAGTGTTAACAGTCGGACTTGAATTTTGAAATTCAAAAAGTAGAGAGACTAAATTTCTGGAAATAAAAGTACAATTACTTAAATTCTAAATTTTCGAACAGTACAAGGACTTATGACATTTTAACAAAAAAAGTATTTGTTTTTGGTTTAATGTACCATTTGGTACCTGAATTTGGCTTTTATATTCAACTTGGTATCTGAGTTTGTTTTGTCCCATTTTGGTACATGACTTTGGCTTTAATGTTCAATTTAATATTCAAACCAAACAACATCACGTGGCCAAATGAATATTTGACACGTGTGCTCTAGTAAAAAACATAAGTACTTAATCGAGCCAAAGAAAAAAACTTAAGTACCAAACTGAACATTAAAATCAAACTCAGGTACCAAATTGAGACAAAAAAATCACAAGTATCAAACTAAAAAAATTCAAGTACCAAAATGAATACTAAAATCAAACTCAAATATTAAATTCACTATTAATGTCAAACTTAAATATCAAATATAATACGCTAACATTTATTTTTTCCACTATTTTTTTATTAAATATCAAATAGAATATATATAAGTCATACAATTAAATATTTTTTTTATTAAAAAATCTATCAAACTTTTTATTATTAAATCTCAAAAAAGTTATCTAAGAAGGATTATTTACCTTTCGGCAAGATATGTCTAATTAATTGTACATTTAGCAGCCCAAAAATGACTTTGCTTAAAGTTGATCACATTCTATTTATTTGGTAAACAATCTCATCCCCTTTGATTTTTGTGGGTTCATATCTCAAAATAAATACCTAAAAGGATGAACCATATACGTTTATAAAAACTGTAATAATAGGATATTTTATATTTTTAAAAGATGTAAATTCGAACTTTAAATATTGTTAAAAGTATCAGTTACGAACCTTGAATATAAACTATAAAATAAATAAAAAATGCTCAAAAAGTAAACATTTATAAAATCAACGCACATGGTTAAAGACTTTTATCTCTCTTGAAAAAGGTATGGATAAAAAAGACACTGAAATAACTTAACCTTCTATTTAAGGATCTAACTCAACTCGACTTCTGATATAATCAAAATTTAAAGATCTAACCCAACTCGTCTTCTGATATAATCAAAATCCAATATCACAACTCAACACCAATATGATCTTACATGCATTGAATTTTGTTGAGTAAATAAGGTTAGGTAAATTACAGTTTGGCAAAAAGAATTGACTTTAAAATTTTCAACAAAGTAATTAATTCAAGGTTAAACTACACACCCCATTATAGAATAATTCATTTTAGGCTTTTAAAATAAAAAATTTACAATTTAAACATTCACATTATATAATTTAATCATTTTGGTCACTCTTATTAAAATCACAAATGACAAGTTGATGTAATAGTTTAAATGTCGATATAATAACAAATTTAACCCTTAACTTTTACATATTTATTAATTTAGTCATAAATTTTAAAAATTAACCCTCAAAATTTACAAATATTCTCAATTTAATCCTAATTCTAAAAAAATAAAAAAATATATACAAATACATAAATATCTTAATATATATAATAAAATTTTAAAAATATATAAAAATAATATTGTTGAAAAAAACAATAATATAAAATTTAAAAATTTATAAAAATCCATAAATATTCAAAAAATATAATAATGAATTTAAATTTTATATTAATACTAAATTTTAAAAAAAAAATAAAAAAAAATCCCTCCCTCACCCCGTCCCTCTCTCAAACTGCTCTCCCCTATTGGAGTGACCAAAATCACCCGAGTTAATCCCATGCCGATAGCAAATTTAGTAAGAGCTTTCAGGTGAGAAAGTGAAAGCTCTAAACCCGTTTCAAACAGCTGAAAAGGAAAATGTATAATAGTTACAAGGTATTCTACGAGTAATTTGCAACTTAAGAAAGCCAAATAATATAGAAAATGCCAAGAAGATGGCCAACCGGGAGAGGCGACGGTGGGGAGAGAAAGAGGGAAGGGAGAGCGGTGGTGGGGGGAGAGTTATTATTTTTTTTATTTTTAACCGATAAGCCTTCAATTTATAAAATGAAAAATGACACTTATATTCAGATGTTACTATATAACATGATATATTAGCAAAAACATATCTTATCCAACAAAACAATTATGTACAATCATCAAAGGTGGAGCTAGAAAAGCCATGAAGAAAAGCCTACCTTCCCATACTATTCCATATCATTAAGAACATAGAGCCTGAGTTTCCAAACAAAATATAGGGGTAGCTCATCCTAGCCAAGAACTTCAAATGACATTATAATAATATATACATGCATACATATATAGTAGAATAAAAAGGGCCAAAGAAGAATCCAACAGCCATTCTTCCATGAAATTAAAAAATCACAAACTAGAATTCAAACCAAAAGCAACAATGCTACCAATATTAAAGCTAAAATCACCATTTTAGTTTCAAAGCCAACACCGTCATACCTTCCGGCATGGGGACTCTTCCAACAGAGAACAACACATGATCCATCCCACCTCCTTGGAAAATAATACTCGGAATGCGGGCAATCTTCCGTACTGAACCATGTACATACTAACTACATCTCTAGACAACAGAGCATCAAAATAAGCTCCAATGTATGGAAAGGACCCAAGAATATCAAAAATATCTCACAAGGGTTGTATCACAATACACATTGGCCAACTTGTATGTTTTGCTAAAAAAGCAGCATGTTATTAAAGATAGAAGAACACCAACTAGTAAGACTAAAATCTGGAAGGGGCTATCATATCAACCTTTACTCTAAATATCCTTGGAGAGCTCCACCGTAGCTGCATGAGGCAATGGTATCGCTAATCGCATTCCTTCCAGCACATGGCATCATTTGCTCGTATAATGCTTCAATGTGTGAATTCAAAACTTCTGCCATCATGACTGTCCTACAACCAAAGACCGCTGAGAGAGATCCAATATCAGCTTTTTCTGCTGGTCGTTAATGTGGGGTAAACATGCATGTAAAAGATCAACTGGCATTTCTCTTTTAATTGCTTTTGTAACATCTGATTCATTGATGGCCATATTTGGTTTGACCTGCATACACAAGGACTGCATAACAGTATCATATTTGTTTATGCAATACTTGGTAAGAAGGTTAAAGAATTCGTCGAATGAGGCCTTCCAAAGAGATTGATTGGCCATATTGTAATTGCCAGCAGCTCTAAAATCAATCATGAGTTTTGTTGCCCTATCAAGAACAGACTTCAGAATAAGAGATGCCCAATCTCCACTGGGATTTCCAAGAGGGCGAAGAGGGGGCTGCTCTGAAGAACAAACCACAGCTGCAAGACAGACGCTAAGTGCACGAAGATCCATGCCATGAACACATGAGGAAATAACCTTCGAAAGGTTATCAGTAGTTTCCGCTCCTGGATCAGTCAGAAGGCCTCCAAACAAGAATCTTAAATGACGGAAAATGGCCATGCAGACAATTCGCATAAGCTCATCA
The DNA here is from genome assembly GCF_007990345.1 of Gossypium hirsutum. Classification (NCBI taxonomy): domain Eukaryota; kingdom Viridiplantae; phylum Streptophyta; class Magnoliopsida; order Malvales; family Malvaceae; genus Gossypium; species Gossypium hirsutum. The sequence continues at coordinate 125,639,990 of NC_053431.1, forward strand.
CCTGGAAAAAGAAGCTGAAGGTACCTTGCAAGCAACTTCCGGCCTTTGGGGAGGGCAACTATCCGTAAAAACACAAGATCATCCTTTTGAGCAAGCTCATCTGTGTGGCCATTCTTAGCAAGTGGGTCATCCAATTGAAGTGATGCAGCCAGCTCTTCCAACAAAACCTGTCGTCTTCGTCTCAGCTGGGCTCCACCATCCTGCAACTGATTAAACTTCAATAACCGATCAATATCATCTACATCAAGAAGAAGGCATAGACCATCCTCTATTGTAACTCTAGCAGCAAGCATTGGTTCCAGTTCAAGGGGCATATCAGAAGCTTTCTGATCATTGTTGGTGACAAAGGAAGAATTTGGAGGGTCAACTTCAAGAAGAGGGCGAGGCCTGCGAACTGAAGAGAAAGGTACCCTCCCAAGAGCATCAACTTGGAGAAAAGCGTGTGGCTCAGCATTTGCACGTGCTCGGGAAGGAAGATCCCTGAGATGAGTTGGGCAAAAATGATGTCTCAATGTTGCCCCAGCAGATTTTCTTGCAAGACAAGCTTGGTGGTAATAATCATCCACATAAGGATCATTACTGTGAGTTGCAGCGAGCTGCATTCTAAGAATGCCCTCAACCTCATCAGTTGACATGTATTTGGATCTAAATTTAGGCCATCCAATATCACTCCTCATTCCACTGCTATCAAAGCCAGGCTGAGAATACCTACCTTTTTGAGCCGATTTCGGTCTTTGATCTCTCAGATCACCAATACCAAGTATAGATTCAAATTTGTTCATTAGAGGTGGTGATGGAGAAAGATGAGGATTAACCAGTTGTGATTGAACCCCTGATAAATGGCTAAATGATGGCTGAACAGGGTGCTGCAGCCTCTGCTGGTGCGCCTGCAGCTGCGGCCTTAATTGTGATGTAATCAAACCATTTTGATGAGGTAACTGTTGTTGCAACATATTGGTCAAAACACTGGAATTATCTCCACCATGCAATTTTGGCCGGCTCTCCCATTGATTTGATGGAAAACTATTGCCAGAAAGACCAGGAGCAAAGTCAGGCATATTCCTGCCATAATTTAACCCCTGATGTAAATGTGGCATTTGAAACTGAGAACTAGAGAAGCCAGAGAGATTTGGTGAAGGTGCCATTTGTGATCCACCAACCATATATGGATTATTCAAGTGACCAGAATTTAGGTTTGGTGAAGCTTGATGGGATCTGCCACCAGGCGGAGGGTATGGCTTGTTATAAGAAGAATTTGGAACTACAATTGGTTCACTAGAAAAATGTTGCTTTTGCTGCTGCTCAGGGTATGAGGATGTCCTGTAGAGATGCTTTGAGTCCAAATTGGGTGACAGTTGTGATGACCAGTGCTTGTCTCTGGGAACATTTTCAGTTTCAAGAGCCTGCTGACCAAGCCAATAAGGTAATTCCTCCCCATGTGACCATTCAGCAACAGATGAACCTTGAAGGAGAAAACCATGGTCAGCATGATGATTGTTAAAAGGTATTGAAGGAAACCTTGCAAAGTGTCAGATGATGATTATTGATTATGATAATAATGTGTCATGGTGGAACAAATTAAGCAAAAGAAGGGACCAAATTCTTTAGCATTTGTTAAAACATTTAAATTTTAAGCTTCTTGATATAATAAAAAGTTAGCATAACACATAAAGGTTGTTCAGTTCCAACGTTTGGATATTCAATGATGTTCAGACTTTAGATGCTTAAGATACTTGAATATATGCAAAAATTCATGATTTATTTAGCACAAGAAACAAGTTTGGGGGGGGGGGGATAAAGCCAATTTAACTAAAATTCTACTTTGTAATAACCCAACCCACTCAATAGGCAACCTCTTAACCACCAAAGGGAATCCATCCCAGAATTTTAGTAAAACTATCTATCATCTTATCTTCTACTCAACTATATTACAGAAAGCATATCCACTGCACCTAAGGATCTATATGCATAATACAAACTGTATAGGAGTCTTATCAAATGTACAAGCAATGACCTTACACCAAATAAATTGATCATAATCTGGATATAACCAACCCACATTTTTCCATTTATTTTATCTAGATATGAAATCAACAACCTAAAACACTCCGAAAACAGTTATCCTGATCTATTTTCTTGATATTTATTCAACTTCATCCCCGGATATCTTATTTTATCAGCATTGATCCCAAGTATAACATATGAAGAGCTATAAGAAACAAAACCAAAAATGATTGGACCTCAAAAACATAAATTAAGTAATGAGATAAACAAATTCACCTTCTCTAGATCCCCTGTCACCAACAATCCCTGAGCCTCTTGGTCCATTGATGGCTGTGTTCAACTGCAACAAAATCACAAGGTAACATAAGCAAACTCTTAATCATCAATGCTAGACCAGAATTAACCACCAAGAATCATGCATCTCCATACTTGCCAGAGGTGAACTGTGATTTCCAGAAACATCAAGGAAAAAAATAGGAACTTTATCCCTTTATGGCTTTTTAATAGTACAAAAGATTTTATCTAGACACTAGCAAACAAGGAGAAATAAATTAAAAGGAGATTATCTTTTTGAAGAACTATAAGAAAATTAACCCAAATTATAAAGCAAAGTTAAGGTTCATTATAAAAGCAGCTTAATGCTAATGCCAATGCTCTTACTTAGTTAATAGAAGTTTGGAGGACCAATCTCGTTACAACACTGTTGGAAGAGTTTGGAAAGGAGTTGGTGAAACATTTTTTTGTCAATCTTAAGAATCTGAACAAGCTTAAAAGTAAGGTGAGCTTCAGTTAGATACTGAGATTTCATCCTTAAATTCAGTCAGCATGGAAATAAGGCCTAAAGCTAACAGTAAATTTGGTTCCAGAGGTATCTGCACCAACTATTGCTTGAACTCTCAACAGATCCATTTCTAGCATAGTTGAGAGGATTAAACTGATTTAGCCCCATAAAAGTATGAGAAGACAATACATTATTAGTTAACAAATGAAATTAGAAGCTAACCCTTCCTATTTCTAAAATATAGTAAATTACGTAGTGGACTTACCTTTGAAAATGTACTGGAAAGATCATCAATTTCTGATAAGGGTCTCAAAACTTCACCCTGCAAATATAAAGAGAAATTAGACCAAGCATCAAGCATATGAAATATTCTACTAAAATCAAATATGAGATGAATGATCTTGAAAATTAGTTAGTTACATGTGCCAAAAGTATCACCTAAAGTGATGAAATATTGATTAGAACATGAAATTTTAACTGCATTAGAAACCAATCTAAGTTTACCATTCCACGGATACAAGGAAGAACAACTCAAGCAGAAAGGGACAGTCTTCTATATCTTGCAACAGGGGTTGAGTTTTTGTCTAAAACTTCTGCATGATGGGTATAAAACATCCCACAAACTTATTCCATCAAGGAGGCTTCATATATAACTAGAAGTTGTAAATTCAAATATCCTTATCCTTCTGGGGAAAGAGGTGTTGTGAGGAAAGTTTCAGGTTGAAGGTGCAAGGGAATTCATATAATTCCAGGTCTTTCCCTCAATAAAAGGAACAGACAAATAAAGCACATGAGAAATCCTTAAGAAAAGCTTCCTAATACCTTCTCAACATATTTTCTCTGGGAAGTGATAGCATATGAGGAACAACAAATGTTACTTCAAGAAGCACCTATGTACAAGTAACACAATCTCCAATACAGATGCAGGATAACCAAGCCACTACATCACGGTAGCTTATACAATATAACTTTCTGAGAGAGAAGTACACAAGAGCTAATTTTTCATTGTGAAGAAGTCACAAAGAGAAGTAAATTAGTTTCAGAAAACAGCCCAACCAAGATGATTATGCTTTCAACTTATAAATAACATTGCCTCAAGGTTTGTAAAGTCTTGCAGAGACGTTTAGAACAATGTATAAAATGAGCTACTGCAAAGTTTTACTCCACAAACAAAAATAGAATGCCAAACACTAATCAAATGTGGAGGCCTCTATCTGTTCAAGGGCACAGGGGAAAGAAAAGCATCCACCATAACTCCAGAAGGCTACTTATTAGCATCATTTTTAGAAGGGAGAGATTTACTTCTCAAGCAAGTAACCACTGCTTTTGTCCTACATTGTATAAATTTGCAAGAACAATGGAGAAAGGAAAAACAGAACCGAAAAGAAAAAGAATATTAACCTCTTCTCCATCAAATAAAAACTCCTCTTCATCAAGTCCAACTGCAGGTAAATCCTCCTCCTCATCTAGTCCCCCCAATTCAACTTCCTCAAGAACATCATTTCCGAAAAACGCATATTGTGATGCATCAAATACTGCACCTCCTGCATCATAGTAAAGCTAATTTTACTAAAATATACTCCTAAACAGAAGAGGAAAAAAATATCACAACATAAGGTACATGTCATATCACTAAAAACAGTGCCAACAAGTGTCCCTGAAAAGAACCTCTATTAATCCAAACTTTTCACCAGAACATAAGTCCACACAAAATTATGAAAAAATAATAATGATAATAATACAAGAAAGAACAAGGAGTCTTTGTTTTACCCTTTCCCTTAAGATCAAACAGCAAGCAGTCAACTATCTATTCTAATCCACCATGCACCGTCACAAAAGCAACTTTTTACTGTATGCCCAAGGCCAAGGGGATGCCAAAACAGTTAGACACACAAGTTTGATCCTTGGAATTGGCAGAGAAGGGAGGAAAATGTCTCCATATGTACTATAATCATTTTTCTCATATGCGATTATTCGAAGTCAAAGTCAATTAATATAACCAAAGCAAAAGCACATTTAAATCATTAAGCTGCAGTACTCAAAATTCAAACTTTATAATTCCAATAATGTAAAAAATGCCAATGCCACTATGAAACAAAGCACCAACCTAAAACTAGAATCAAAATGTATTATTCACAATATAATACCTAACATAAACATTGGAAACCCAATAATCCCAGATCTAATTTCATTATTTTGTTAAAAAAAACCAATCAAGTTCTTAACTTTAAACATTTCAAATTTAACTTAGTTGAAATTTGAGCTTAAACCAAACTATCAAGCTAACCCAAAACTATTTTTACATACAAAATGAGAGCATAAATTGAGTAAATTAGAAGAAAAAGGAATAAAATATCAGACCTGTAGAAGTATCGCCAATTTGCTTAAGATTCTCAGAAGCGTCCATTTTTATCTACAATTCAAAATTACAACAAAAAAAAAGAGAAAACCCAAAACAAAAATCTCTCATTATTAACTGAATCTTCAACCAAATTGTTTCTTTCAGGCCAAAAAAATAGAGTAAAATAATTTATTTATTTTTTAAATAAAGGAATTCAAAGGGGGAAGGAATTTTAAAATAGAAAAAAAGTGGTTTAAAAAGCAAAAACCCTTTGCAAAGAAATGGCCTTTTCTTCAAGTCAAAATTATCGAAGACGAGAGATGGAGGGAGGAACCCTAAAGAAGAGCTAACAAAAGGGCAATTATTTTATATTTATTTATTAATAATTATTGGACAGACAGATAGATTAAAACAGAGCTAGGGATTGAAGTGAAATCTGGTTTTGTAGAGAAAATTAAAAACCGAATTATAATAATAATAATAATTTTCTTTGGATAGAAAATAACAAAGAAAATCAAATAAAAAGGAAAATAGTGAAAGATTGATACATTTATTTATTAAAAAAAATTATGATGACTTTAATTTCCTTTTGATATTCGATACTCTTTAGTTTAATTTTTTTAAACTTTAGGGTTTTTATAAGTTTAAACGAATCACGTGTATAAAAGAATTTGAATTTGAATCTCGAGCAAAATTATATTAACTCTTAATTATTAAGTTAATTATTCATTTTATTGACTTAAAATAAAAAATTCGAGATATTACAGTTATATATTTCATCAATTTGATTCTAATTTTAAATAAATTAATAAAATTTAACCTTTTATATTTATAAATTCTATTAATTTAATCTTAAAGCTTCTTAATCAAAACTTTCACCTTTTAAAATAGAAACATTCTAAATCTATATCTGTTTTTCCCCTCCCGTTTCATACGATATTTCACAAATATAAAAATTAATTTTCATTTATTTGATTCAGTAGAGGTAGGAGCAGTGCTTTTAGCATTGAAAGTATTTATATATTTGAAATAGAAGATAAATGATGTTCAACTGGTGTGCAAACAAGTCGCGGAGACCATGTCACTACAATCAACATTTGCAGATGAGAAAAATTGAGAAGGGAGGTAGTGTTATATTTTCGATGACAGAAAAGAAAGAAAATGAAATGGCCTCAACCTTGTATAAATCGTGGAGACATGTTTAAAACTTGGTGATAAACATTAGATTTGATGTCAAACGTCAATTTTTAATTGTAAAAAATATTACATTATGAGACGCTATAAATTTAAACTTTTGAATGCTGTTGTTGTTGTAATTACAATAAATCAATTCGAATGAAAAGATTAATTCTATATATACGATACATAATTAATATCTAAAAAATTAAAACCTAGATATAAAACGTGGGTTTTCAATACATAATTCTCAGAAACCAACATTATGATTAGTGTTGGGAGGAGTAATGTTGCTGACCTGGGATGACGAATGTTCATCCAGGAGATTTCATTTTTTGTCAACGTCATTAGAATTTTGGAATCTATTTTCATTAAATTTACCTCTGGTTTCTAATACATTATCAGTTAAATAAGGGTTAAAGTTCAAGAATTTAGGATTTCTTTTTTAATAACTAATTTTGGACTTGAAGTTTCAAGAAATAAAGTTATCTTAATCTATAGAAATGAAGGTTTTTTCTTTTTTTAGATTTTACAAATTTATAAATATAGAATGCCCATGTTTTAAAATTTGAAAGTTTTGGGTAGTAATTTTGAGGATTAAATTGATAGAATTTGTAAATATAAAGGGTTATTTTTTTTGAATTATTTAGAATTAGGACCAATTTGGTAGAATATGTAAGTATTAAGAACTAAATATGTTATTATACCAATTAGAAAAAGGCTTTTCGTTATCAATTTAACAATAGATGACCAAAATAGGAACGAATTCAAACGTTAGTGCCTAAATTAAAAATTTTTAAAGTTGGGTGATCAAAACAAGAATGCGGGCATAGTTGGGTGACTATTTGTATAGTTTACCCTAAAAACAATGGCGAAGCCAAAACCTTTTTCCAGTGGATCGAGATCGAGCTATATATTTTTTATGAGAGTTAAAATACAATTTCACCATTATATTGGTATATATGTTTATAGTTTTTAGAAGAATTGAATCGAAATTCTACCTGTTGAAACCTTTTTGAGCTCGACTTTTTATTTTTTAAAAGAAGATGGAGTCACCACTAATTCTTTTATTAAGTGTGATTGAGTCACCTCAAATTTGATCATTTTAAATAAAAGGTTAATTTTACTAAAACGATGATTTTCGATATACAAAATTTACCAAAAATGGGCTTAGAAGTTAGTTACGTATGAGAAAGGATTAACACCCTCATAATACCTGAAATTGGTACTTATTTCTCGAATCCCCTAATTAAAGAACATCGTTTTAGTTCTAATTATTTTCTATGCATCGGGTAGAAACAAATATAACATTTAATGCGATGTGCAATTAATTTCTTTGAATATAGTGTGGAGGTGATCAAATATATTTAAATATGATGTATAATATGGTGATGGCAAAATAAAAATAAAATAACTATGTGAGTAAAAATAAAATCAATAATTATGACATTAATCGATGATGATGACAATAATAATTATGATATGATTAATACCAAAATAAAAATTAAAAGTGAAAACATAAAAATAAAAAAAAAGTGTAAAAAAAGGAGTAAAAATATAAATAAAATAAATTAGCAATGTTGAAAATTAAAAGATAAAAAGAAGGGCTAAATTGAGATTATAACAAAATTTAAAGCCTAAATTATAAGAAAATAGAACATAAAAGATTAAATTAAAATAAAATAGAAAAGTAAAGGGGCTCGGAGGGCAATTTTCCCAATCCAATTTACACGTCATTCCCAAAGGGATTATTAGTGGGTCGGAGGGACTAAATTGCACAAGAGTAAAATAAAAGGGAAAAAATAGAAATGAAATAATGAACTATAGGATGAAATTGAAAAAAAGCAAAAAAGCGGAAGGGTCAAAGAAGCAATTAGACCTTCCCCTAACATGCAGATCCCAAGGGAATCTGGGTCGGGTCATCGAGTCGGCCCCAAAACGACATCATTTTGGAGCGTTTAGGCCACGACGAAAAAACGTTGTTTAGGTGACCCCTATTTAAGTAAAAAAATTAAAAAAATCATTTCCAAATTGTTTTTTTTAATTCTTTTCTTTCTTTTTTCTCTGAAGCCATATCTGAGTTCGGCCACAAGGCCGTTGTTGCTCTGCCGTGGCCAACGGTCATCAACGACGGCGACCATCGCCTCCGATGGCTGGAGTTACAAAAAATAAGCTTTTCCAGCCTTTTTGATCCCCCAATACCCAGATCTAAAGGCGATGCCTTCTAAACTCGAAAAAAAATCCAAAAAACTTCTAGCCTTTTCTCTTTTTCTGAATGCACACCCCTCGTCGAAGCCCAGGTGGAACCCTTGTGGGTTTTGAGGCTTTCGGGGTCGGAGAAGACCTTTGACGACGGCAGGAAGTGAAACGACACAGGTAAAAAAAAAACTTTATTTTTTTATTTATTATGCTTTTCTAATAAAAAAAACAAAACGAATCACCTTTGTTTTTCTTTTAACATTTAGTTTTTTGTATTCGATTTTTTTAAATCTATTCAATTGCTTTTGTAAAAAAATACATGTGGTTGTTATGGCTTTTATAGCTAAATATATTACAGAATATTCATTTTTGTATTTTTATTTTTGTTGTTTCTACTCTCTGTCCTTTTTTGTTTTTTTCTTTTGCAGGTGCTCGTGGTAAGGTCAACAATGCTAAGGAGCCATGCCTTGCCATTTCGGTGAAAGGAAGGGGAGAGACCTCGGGTTGCGCATCTGCTAACGTGGCGAAGGAGTGGCACCGAAGCTTTCAAAGGTGAAACTAGGGATTTGGTTAGTTTTTAGGGTTTTGGGCTTGGGTTGGTGTAGTATTGGGCTTTAGGATTTTGGGTTAGGTGATGTATTTGGGGCTTGACTTGGGCTTGTAAAATGAACTCTTAATGGACTTGTTTATTTTTTAGTTTATCTGTTTTTTGTCTATTTTTGTGTGGGCTGAATAAAATTGGTCTATTACACTATCATTTTTGAAAAGCCAAACTATAATATTTTTATTTATTAACTTAAACTTTTTAATAGATTTTCAACGATCAAAAGCATAATCTTCTATTTTAAGGGGCTAAAGCCGTTGCTTGTCCCTTACTTTCGCCTCTGATCAGAATGACGTCGAGTTGGGTTGAATACTTAAACGAAGTGCAAAGCTTTTCAAATGCTATATTTTTCATCAAAGACTTAAACCCTAAAACCATATTTAAAGAATATCACACACTTTATTACTCAACCTATCGTAAACTCGAGCTAAAGCAAAATCATATTTGATATCTTTTGGTCTTTTTAATTGCATCTATACTTAGCTTCTAGTTAGACTTGTCCAAAGGTAGGATAGTTCGCCCGATCCGACTTGAGTCGAGTTTGTATAAGGATTTTTAATTTGTACTTTGGACCTGCTTAGCTTGAATTCAAATTAAACAAATTTTCTTAAATTAAAATTTAATTATAAAAATATATAAAATATCAACTAAAAATGAGCTTGTGCTTGAATTTTTTTTAGATTCGATCCGACCCGACTCATGGGCAACTCTCTTTTAGTTTAATGAAAACTGTTTAACTCTTAATTACCCAAAACAAACATAATTTTCTTTTTAAAAAAATATAATTGTAGCATAATTCCATCAAAATTTATGCTCTAAAATCATCCAAATAGGGAAAACATAAAAACAAAGTTAAAAAACTTAAAACCAATTAATAAGATAAATATGTCACTTAATCTTCTTAATGAAGTCTAAAGTTCGAATCTCGGCATCGTCTCTAATGAAACTCCACCATAGGAAGGTGAGTGGAACAGTTGTGCCATGCCATAAAGAATGAGCATCAAACACTCCATAATGAGGAGGGAAATCATAGATCTCCAAAAGCATTGCAAGGCCACTTCCGAAGACCACCGTCCACAGCTTCCACCGTGATGGATGGCGAGTCACGCCGGCCCAAATTGCCCATACCAGAAATTGAGCAACCCCCATTATTGCACAAACTTTCATGTTCCACCCTGTATGAAAGTTTCATATCATGTTATGCATGTGTAAAGCATGATGTTCTGTGACAATGCAAGCTTCTCATATCATAAAATGTTAAAGCAGAATTAACCCGAGATCAGAGATGTTACCGTAGTCGAGGTTATAGAAGTTGAGGTACAAAATATGTGTAGTGAAAAAGGCGAGAAATGGAGCAGCAACCATGACCCTAGCAGCCTCATCTCTCACATTAAAGCTTCTAAGTATAGATAGAATAAGAGAGTAACCAAGTAGTGCCACAGCAGATGAATAGTCTAAAGATTCTGTTAAATCCACTTCGCTGTAATTCGAATTAATAGACATTTCAGATATTGAAACGAGGCCATCATACATGCATACATATAGTTACTTTCATCTGCTGTGGTACGTGTAAGTACAGACATTTCAGAAAGAGAGATTTTAGAGCTTATAAGCATGGTGAGTAGGTTAAGTTAAGCATCGACAAGGAGCAACATGGCATTAGGTGCATCAGTTAACATATTCTTGCACCTAAACATATAAAAGGTCATCGTGATTGGTACGTGTAAGTACAAACTATGTTGCTCTGACTGTTCATGTTAATGCACGCCTCAAACTAGGCCTGGACCGCCTGGTAGTGAAGATGATGATCCCCGAAACATACAAGAGATGTGAATGGAGAAAATGCTTACCGAGTATGGAAAACAATGCTCCAAAACCATGAATTCATCGCCAAGATGGCGTATACGTGGCACAAACTTGCAAATTCGTAGTACGCCTTCTTATCTTGGTTTAAAGGCAAGTTGTAGTAAAGAAGGTTGACAAAGGATAGCCAACCATGAAGATGCATTGCAAGGTTGAGTGCGGAGAAAGCAACAGAAGCTGGTTCCTGAGAGAAAAAGAGAGTCTAGACTCTGAGTCAAGAGAAATAATGCGAACACTGTGATTATGTTCCAAATAATCTTTATCGAGGTCAAACCTGAATTCCGAGAACTCGCTTGAAGGGCCATTTACCATGATACTTGATAGGTTCTTCACCACGTTCTTCTCTTTCTTTCTCTCTGTCGATCATGCAAGCGTAACGACAATCACTTTCGCATTCCCATTGTTTCCACTTCAAGTAAAGTGGTTCTTTCATATACCATGGACCATCAACGAGAACCCCATTAGAAGGAAAGTTGCAGTGTCGAAAGCATTGATCTCCAACACATCCGGTTTCCTCACATTCTGCCAGACAAGACCTAAAATTCAAAACATTCCATCTAATCAATCCATACAGAGAGGTATATGAATCATTAAATCTAAACACCCTTGCTCTATTTCAAAGCATAATGCTGTTACAGAACTCCCATAAACCAAAATGATATATGTACATTTCTTCAAAACATTGTTTCCTAATGAGATATATTCTTTTGGGTGACTTTAGGTAGAAAAAAACAAAGTGTTGATTCCACTAACACTTGCAATAAAAAATGAGTTTTCTTATATTGATCAACCTTAATCATTGATCTGGCCATGGTCCGTGCTATCAGATATTTGTATATTTGAATCAACCTTAATCAGAATCCCTTAACTCATATGCAACACTAGCCATATAGGGGCCATTATTTCTTGGACTTGCATCAAGAACGTTATGCATTGGTATTGCAATCACGATCCGGCAAGACCTGCCTTAAATAGTTTAACCAAATGAATGGTATAACAATTGTTTCAATTCAAATAAATGACAATTGCAAACTGACAACTAAGTAATATGCATACCTATTGGGAGATTTCCACATGGAAAATATATTTCTTAATCTCAAACTTTATATACTTATCAATGTCACAAGAGGTCAAAGTTAAGGTTATTCATTCATATTCACTTCGTGAGATCGAATCACAAGAATTACTTGCTAGTGGTGTGTAGCTCCCACTATTAATGTGTGAGCTGTAAAAAAAAAGTATTAATGCATTATTAAAGGCCTGAACTTGACAATTGTTCTTACATTAGGGTTTGAACTTTTTTTTGTCTAAATTAATCCTTAGACTAGGTAATTGTTCCCACATTGAGACCTGACCTAGGCAATTGCTCTCATATGGGACTTGAACTTAGAAATTGTTCTCACATTGAGGCTAAGATTTTTTTTGTCCAATATTTAAATAAATATCATTGATTAACTTAAACTAAAAAATGTTCAAATCCCAATATGGAACCACTAGCAAGTTCAAACCTCAAATAATGTATTAATAATTTCACAAGATCCTTGGGCGTTGTCATACGCTTATATAGCAATTTCCCATGATAGTTTGGAAAATAACTGTTTTTTCCTACTATGTACAAATACTTAAATGATGCATAAACTAAAGGTAGAACATTCACAAATTAAGGAAACAAAAAATTTTGTGTTCAAGTTTTCACGAAACCGATCCCAGACGATTCTTGCCCCCTACCCTTTATAAAAAAAAAAGGCAATGGAGAACAATAGAAAGAAGAGAAAAACCTGTAATGTAAATCAGAATCACCCTCACTTGCATTCAAGACTCCAACAAGAAATGAAATCATCATAAAAACAGCTATCGAATAACGATCCATCATCATCTGAATGGAAAAAAAGAAGAAGAAGAAGAAAAAACCAATTGAAAATGAGGAATAGAAGCTTAAATAATTAAATGGGCAATTTTAATTTCTGGGTTTTTTTTTTTGTCATTTGTAAGGTTAGATAAAAAAGCAAACATAAGAGGAATGCAAATTGTAAGATTAGATCAAAATGGGTCAAAAAGAAAAACATGAGTAAAAAATTTAATATTTTTTAACCTTGTGGATGGAAAATCCAGTTGACATTGTGATGGTTGTTGTAAGCAATGCACCATCAATGCAAAAGTATAACCAAAGAATGAAGAAGATGGAGAGAAATCAATGCAACAGAATGGAAGGAAGAGAACATTTCATTTTCCTTTTAATTTGTCCAAAATTAGTATTCGAATCAACTTTATTTGGATTATATTTGATTTTAATTTAAGTAAATTTAATTATTAAATCAAATTAAATTAAATTTAAATAATTGAATTGATTGTATTGATTTTTAAAGTTTGGATCATAATTCTAATTCTAATTAATATATACAATATAATTGGTTGAGTTACTCGAATTAATAATTAGTCATTGCCACGTCAACTTATAAGCTCTCAATATAATAAGGTCAGTATTGATTTGGTAAGTTAAAGCTTCCAATATAACAAGTAGTGATCGAAAGTGATAATGCTTTATTGGTTGATTTAATAGGAAATGATTATGTGATTGATAGTAACATTTCAGAGCTACAATTGATATATGATTTATGCAAAAAAAATTGGCAACTCAAGTTTCGAAATATACTAGTAAATTGTATGGCTAAAGCTGTCAATAGTTAACTTAACAAGTTGTCGATGTTTGAAGTTATATCTGTTCATGCTTGATTTATCTTTAAAGATGATTTACACCAAATATCGGATGCTATATACCTTCAACAGTCCCTTTATTTACTAAAATAAAAAATAAAAAGAGTTTCCAACCCAATTATTTTGGGTATTTTGAGATTGTCTTGTTTGTATGAAATATCTATCTTCTATTGTTCCAGGTTAGCGAGAGACGTGTCCATTATAGGGGGAATAAAGGCACAATAAGGTTATACATTGTGTATGAAACAATAATTAAGGCAACCAAGTTTTCAACTTTGACATCCAAACACATGTAAAACACAATGCAAAGAGAAATTAATATGTTGTGAAGTCAAAAAAGATGGGTCAAACAAATAACATATAATTTACTATATTCCTATAAAAAACACTATGGAGAATGTATGAAATATTTTTTCTAATTTTGTACACTATAATTTAGTAATAATTACATTCCTATAAAGTAAACCTCCTTGGTTATTTTATAATTGTAAAAAAATATGAAACTAATGTATGGGCATGCCGATATTATTTCTTTTTGGTAGTTTGCCAAAAAAAATTTTGTGCACTAATATTTTTTTTTTTTACTTATAAGATTATGTATTGTTATTGATCTGATACAAATTCATAAAGAAAGTAGAAAACTAATTATCTTCATTTATGATCAACATAGAAATAAAAAAAATATATTATAATGTATTAAAAATTTTACATCCACCCACGACGTGTGTGAAAGAAAATATTTTATATTAAAATTTTAAAAATGTTTTCAATAACGAATATTGAGACTAAAGTGGTAATGAACTTACATTTTAATATTATTGAACATGTGTTCGATTTTTGAATTTATAATTTAAATCTTTTTATTTAAATATAATATAAAAGTATGAAAAGATAAAATTGTCATCATATTAATATTAATTATAATTTTAAAAATAAATATTTTTGTAGTTTCCCAACTCAATTAAGAATGACACAAACTCAGTAAAATGTTTAAATATAAGTATTACATAAATAAATAAAAACTCTACAAATGGATTTAAGATGATGTCATATGCACTTAGAGTGTGAAAATAAGAGAAAATATTTGGTACACTAAGCCGAGTGATGACTAATGAATGTAATATATTTTTTAAAAAATATCTAACAAATAAATATATAAAAGAATGGGACATATGACAATTTTTTTTAACTCTGCTTATGAAGTTAAAAAGCGCATTGCCCATTATCGAATTCTTTAAACAAATACTTAATATCCTTCTAAACTTGAACCCGCTTGTATAATTTTTTTTACCATGAACGAAAATAGAAAAACTTTCGGAACATCAAATATGTAAAATTTTATCTTGTTACCTTTTAATAATTCAAATTCGATTCAACCGCACACTGTTGAAACTTAATCTTTTTGCTTTTTAACCTTCAACATACTTCACACAACGAATGGAATATAACAATGCACCTTGTTGATCAACATTACCACACAAAAGTTGTTGCATATGTAATGCTAATTTTTTTTCGATGCCCCATTCTCTTAATAAGTAGAACAAGTGCAGTATGTGGCGGTGGCCAATGTCCAAAATTCAAAATTTGACTAAACTTCCGACCATCATCAATAAAATGTGCTGTCAAACAAAGATAACTATCAGTTGTGCATCATGTCCACATATCACATGTCAAACAAACCCTACTTGAATGCTTTTCCAAACAAAGTTGAAGTATCTCTTTCATTCCTTTGTTGTAATTTCAAACAATCTAACCTTAATTACAAGTATTCCTACACGTGGGTTTGAAAAAAACTACAATAATACACATTAAAATCCAAATAAATTCGAGTTTGAAATAATACAAATTCAAAGATAAGTTGATTTAAGTCGGTCTGAATCCGTTCATTTTTCACCTCTAATTAATATCTCTAAAACATAAAATATTACAACTATTTATTACGAGCTTTTAAATAGATACGGTTAATCAATATTTATTTACTATCACTAGCTTTAATTCAACTCTACTCTGATCAATATTACAAATTATTAAATACTTCAATAACATATTGTAAATTTAAAACATTAAATTTAATTTAATCTTAAGATAAATTAAAAATAAAATTTAAATTTTAAAATAATAAAATTAATTTACATATTATAAAAATAACATGAAAAATGGGTCTGAGGCACTTACTTTTTCCCTTTCCAAGCTTTGTGTCTAGTTATAAATGTATGTGAGAGATACCGGTTTTCCATTAATTTGTAAATTGTAATGTTGTTTTTATAATATTTAAATTAATTTTATTCTTTATAATTTATAATATTATTTAATTAAGTCTAATATTTTGATTTTACAATATAAATTTCAATTAAAAAATTATTGAAGTAATTTATAATTTGCAACATTATTTTTAATTTTATTTCAAATTATAATTTATAACATAAATTATGTTACAAATTATATTATAAATTATGATATAAAACTTAATTCAGTTTATTAAAATTTAATTAAAATATAAAATTATAAACTTAATTCAGTTTTTAAATTATAAAATATAAATAATAGAATATAAATTGTTCAATAATTTTATAAATAAAATTTGTAATTTCAATTTGAAATATTAAACTTCCTTAAATAATATTATAAATCAAAATAAAATTTTTATTTAAATGTTATTAAAAAATTACATGACAATTAATAAATATTTAGTGAGTTTTGGAAATTCCTTTTTAATTAAAAATTATAAAAATTATACAAAAATTTAATTAAAATTTATAAAAATAAAAAGGATTTGATGGGAGGTGATGTGACATTATCTTGAAATTAGAAACCGAGTAAACTTCAAAATAGTCACTTTCATTTGTCTCAAGTTACATTTTAGTCACTTATATTTGAAATGTTATATTTTAATCACTTACGTTATCGTGTTGTAACATTTTAGCCACTGAACCGTTAATTATCGTTAACAATGTAATGGTAAGCTGACGTGGCACGTTAAATCATCATTTCAAATAAAAAATTTAGGTTAAGTTATACAATTGCTCCCTATAATTTTTGTTTTGAGCAATTTAATTTTTTTCTTTTATGTTCTTTTTAACTTTCGTTTTTTTCTTTATTTTCCATTCTCTTCTCCCTCTATTTCTCTCCTTTCTCTATTTTTTTTAATGTGGTTTTTCTATATTTTCTATTTGTTAAAATTAGTCCCTGTATTTTTATTTTTTTGACTAATTTATTTTTTCTTTTTATTTCTTTATTTGTTAAAGTCAAATATCTTTTATTACATACTTTGTGTGTAAACCAGGAAACCATTTTCGACCATTGCAAGATGAATAAAACCGATCCTATTGAATTAATCAATACCAATTCTTCTTCGATATGTAATAGAACACCAAGCTAAATTCTACAAAAGACATTGGTTTGCTTACCAAATTGACTCCATGAACTAGAAACCTAGCTAACCCTAACGAGATCAGAAGGGTTACCCAGATTGATGAGAATCTTCATTGAAATATCAGGTCCAAACAATTCTATAAAATCATTACAATAATCCATTTTTGGATCCCTTGTATAGCTTTAGCAATAACTGTAAAATATCAAAAACCTCAATTCGCAATTGTCTATAATCAACAAAAAAGATTAAAAAATATAATATTTATTCTAGGTTTTCATTGAAGATCAATACAAAATTGTTACCCTAAGCTGAAAACATATTAAAAGCTAATTAAAAGGAAGATCAAACAAAACATACAGAAAATATCCAATACCAAAATAAAAGTCTATTGATTAGTTTTAACAAATGGAAAACATATAAAAATTATGTTAAAAAATGAAAAAGGGATGAAAATAGAGAGAGAATCAGAAGAAAATGGAAAATAGAGAAAAAAAGTTAAAAACATAAATGAACAAATTAAACTGCTCAGAATGAAAAAAATATAGGGTCCAATTGCATAATTTAACTTAAAATTTTCATTTAAAATAATGATTTAAAGTGCCACGTTAGTTTACCTTTAAACTGTTAATAGCAATTAACAATTCAATGATTAAAAGATTACAACACGATAACGTAAGTGACTAAAACATAATATTTCAAACGTAAATAACTAAAATGTAACTTGAGGTAAATAAAATTAACTATTTTTGTAGCTTTATTTTATGTGCAGTAGTAATTATGCACTTGATCCAATGATGTCTGACAGCAAGTCAAAGTCTTGCTATAAATATTTTATACATTTTTCCCCTTAATAATAGCTCAAATGTTCTATAAAAAAAAACAAAAATAATAGGTCAAATATGGATGGTGCACACCCTTCTTGTTAGAAACGTTTTCTTTCTTGAAAGATTAAAAGATATAAACTAATATTTAGTCCCTAAATTTGATATTTTTTTCAATTTAATCCCTTTTTTCTACATTAGTCTCGAAATTTGGTAACTGTTCCCAATTTATTCTTTAAGAATACCATTTCATGAACTAAAAAAAAAGTACATAGAATCCAAAAATACACATATTATTAAAATTATAAAGAAATTATATTTTTTATTTTATAAAAGTTTTAGGTGATAACTTGACACAATTTAAGAATTCTATGTAATCATACTTTAACAGAATTCAAATCAAGATCAATTTGAAAAAAAAAAACTCTGTTAAATTTTAAACTAATGTGAACAATTCTAAGGACTAAATATTCATTTATCCCGTACTAGAAAAATGCTTTTTAACTTTCTTTTCCTTGGTCTAAGAAAGTATATTCTATCGTGGACTAACTTGTAAGAATATAAATATGGAATAGGATATATGATTTTTTTTATTAAGTCTATATTTGACTGAACAGTGGGGTCTATTTTTTGTTTTTCATGTTTTTAACATTTTCCTAATTAGGTTAATTATATTAAGTATTCTCAAACTAGGATTTAGATTTTTAATTGGTACTCAAATTTTAATATGTTCTAAATTAATCTTATCAGTATTGTATTAATCATATTTTTCTATTAGATTAGTCGTCAACTTTGGTATTAAAAGTTATCTATATAATAAGTAGAGAAATATTTAACATTTGATCTACGTGTTTTAAATACGATCTACATAATATCCAAGTTAGAATTTAATATCCAAGCTAATGAGTATACATAAAGACTTGATTGGTACAATCTTGATACTTTAAGATTCGATTAAAACGTTTTAAAATTTTAACCATAATTTAGAGACGACACTTATTGAAACTTAATATGATGCTTTTTTCAACATTAATATCATTATAGGTTCTTATCATACTTGTTCTTTATGATACAATGCCTAGAACTACCAATAGCTCCTCCCCACCTCTTAAATATGAGGATAATGCACTTCAACGCATTCTAACCCACATCTTTCTACACTGACAATAATGCCAATACCAATCCAGTTAAAACTCAACCCGCAACTTAATAAGATAGTTAAGATTGTACATGACAGAAAATGTAGTATCTCTTTCCAAAATTGTGTATAATAATGATTAAATTAAATTAGTAACTTTTCACAGTAGCTAAAATTTTAAATTTTCATTTAAATTATTGAATACAAGCAAATTATAACAACTTATTATGAAAAAATAACTTGTAACACAATTAAAAATTATATAAAATTGAAGGGGTTTATATTAGAATTTTCCTCTTCACAAATATATATTTTTTCTTTCATTCTCACATGTCAAATGTATATAGTTTGAACACATTAAAAATTTAAAAACCTCGAAATATATAATAAATTTTATTATCAGTGGTTTAGTGTGTGTATAAATTAGTTATAATAACTAAATTTAAATAATTTAATGAATGCATATTGTAATGTTGATTATAATTATAAAATAATACATGTGACTTTAATTAATAACAGTGTAAAATAGTACTTATATATGGATACATTAATTTATTGTATTTAATTTAAAAGACACATTATTATTTTTGAACCAATACCTCTTTTCTTTAAACATTATTATTTCGCTCTTTTATATAATATAAACAATAATATATCGTATATAAATAAGACATAAATATATTATCATATATAAATAAATTTTAAATTATATCTCACATAAAATTTTTCAAATTAAGAAATTCTAAAAAGCTTATGTAAATAGTGAAAAAATTGACACTTATTTTATACTTTATAGTGTAAGTGATTCACTTTCATATATCATATATTATGTATAAATAGTATAAATTACTATATAAATAATAAAAAATAATATACATTATTATATAAATAAATTTAAACTATAAATTGTCTTTTATTAATTTCTTTAAATGAAGAAACTATGAAGAGTTTATGTAAATAGTGAATAAATTAACATTTACTTATAGTGTAAGTGTGAGTTATGAAAATGATCTTTAATTAATATGAGATTTATAGTAGAAGTGAAATAAGTGTAAGTGTCTAGGTTACTTGCGAAACAAATAAAGTCAATTTCTATAGTTAAAGACATTAGATTCCATCGAGACTCTTATGGAAGTTTTATCTTATGTTGTTTTTTAGCTTTACTTTAGAAAAAGGATTAGATTATAACTCTTATGTAAGCAAAACTTAAGTAGTATATAAACTTAAATTTTGTCTAGGTTAGGGTATTCATTGAGAGTAACCGAGAGATTGAGAGTTTGGTAGAGCACAAATTTGTTCAAGTTAGAAATGTGTATGCGTGCATTATGTTTGTAAGCAATCAAGAGAATCGTTTGAGTTGCATAACTAAGCTTTCGAGAGGAAGCTTAGTGGGAAAAGATTTAGTCTTTGTATAATGGTGAGGTTACTAAATTAGTGAGTGTTAGACTACTGTTAGGACTTAAATTATTAGTTGTACTATGATAAAGCATCATTATTATAGGTAAGGCCTTACAGACGCAGACTGAGGTCAAATTGTGTAAACAATCTTAATATTTATCTTTATCTTTTACGCAATTTTAATTTTGTGATTTAAATTGTGGCTAAATTCTAAGCATTATTGCAGCCACAATTTCTATTTTGCAAAGCAAGTAGTGCCTCATTTCTTCAAATAATATATATTATTATTATATAAATAACTTTAAACTATAAGTGCTCCCTCTTCTATGAATTTTTTTGAATAAAGAAACTTTAAAGAGTTTATGTAAACAATAAAGTAATTGGAAATTATTTATAATGTGAGTATGAGCTATGCGAGTATTTTTTAGTTAACGTGGGATTTATAGTATAAGTACTTGAGATAAAGAATTGGATCAAATCAAAATTTTATGTATAAAATTGTACAAAATTAAGGTTCTTGTACCAATTGCACAATAAACCATAATTCATGTATAATTTTGAGATTAATCCCTATAAATATATAAAAATAAAAAGTTTTAATAAAGAAAGTAACTATTCATTTATTGTTGTTAATTTACTTTTTCAAAAAAATATCTCATTAATTTATCATAATTTATGTAAATGTATTCCTTTACTCTTATATACAAAAAATAATTTTGTACACACCTGACTTGTAAAACATTAGAATTTTTATCAGAATAGGTGTTGATAGTTTAAATTAACTAATGAGATTGTAAAAATAGAAATATAAAATTATGCCAACTTAAAACATAAAAACTAAATGTTAAGTAGAGGGACTGGAATCAGAATTTGACCAGAAAACAAAAAATAATTTGATGGAGACAACTGATGGAACTAGTCTACATTGGATACTTCCCATAATATCATCAATAAAAACATAAAAAATATGATAGTTTCTAAGGTAATTGAGCATTTATTATGAGAATAATTTGACTTGACCTCAACCACCAAGCATTGCAGGACTTATTGGCTGCATCTTAACAATTTATTATTATTATTATTATTATTATTATTATTTTACATAATAATAATTTTAGTTTTTAATATTTAAATTTTTATCAATTGAGCATTTAGCTTCCAAAAATGTTTAATCGTTTTTTCTAATAAAATATTAATTAAAACGTTATATTAAAAAAATAATTCACATGATAATGTATGTGTATTTTATGTTGATATGACATTATTTTTCTTATATGTTATATTAATAAATAATTTAAAAATTATAAAATTTTATTAAAAATTTAAAATTTTAACCATAATTTGGAGATATACGATAATCTGAAATAAAAACAAATTTTACAATTATTGGACTAAGACGAGAATTTAGTATCTCAACAATATCGAAAGACCATTAATGTATGGAACACTTCTTGGAACTTAATATGATAGTTAAGATTATGCATGGCAATAATTTAATTGGTTAATTTGATAATTATTTATTTTTGAGTTAAATTAACTAATAATTAATATTTTAAAAAAAATTTAATTGATTTTTGTTTGAATTAGTTTATACGGTTGACTGATTAAATGAATTAATTCAATTCATTTAGTTAATTTAGTTTTAATCAAAGTATGCACACATGTAGTGATAAGAAAAAACTTAAAAATTTTGTTTTGTGGGGGTAAAATAAGATTATAAAATTTGGGAGCCAAAGCTAAAATACTTGTATATAAAAAGTATTAAATTAAAATTTTAACTTTTCAAAAAGGTTAAAATTTAAATTTTTTTTATTTAATCAAAGGTTAAAAGAATTAGATTATAACTTTTAATTTTGGGAAGGGCTAAAGAACAATTTTCCCATTTGGCAAGAGGGTGGCAAGGCTCATGCTTGCCCCTGGCCTATACCCTTGCCTAGCGACAAGTTCACAGAAGTGTTGGTGGAATTGAACCGAATCAATTGGATCAA
This sequence comes from Gossypium hirsutum, assembly GCF_007990345.1. NCBI lineage: Eukaryota > Viridiplantae > Streptophyta > Magnoliopsida > Malvales > Malvaceae > Gossypium > Gossypium hirsutum. The sequence continues at coordinate 125,662,391 of NC_053431.1, forward strand.
TAATCAATTGATATATTGCTTCGAATAAAGGGATCGAATCAATATCTGAGCAAACCGCTTGAAAATAGTAAAAAAATTGGAAACAGACAGTTGAATTAGTTTTATAAAACTTTTTAATATATTTTTAATCTTTTATTAATTTTTAGGCTTAATATAACATTTGGTAGATGATATGATTTTTTTTATTTTATATGTTTAATTACTTTTACTTTTAATTAATTAATTAATTAAAAATAATAATTTTTTTTATTTAATATTAATTCATTAATCATAGCTCAAAACCTATTTTTTAACATGAATTTCTTTTAATACTGACAATATTTTTGTAGCATAACAAAAAAATTTAACACCGTTAGTGTTTTCCGTAATTTGTATAACATTTAATAAATTTAGGTACCAAATTAATCTTAAAAAATAGCTTAGGTATCAAATTAGGGAAAAATTGTCAAGTTCAAGTACCAAATTGGGCCTAAAAAGTGTTTAGGTATCAAATTAGAAAAAAAAGAAGAAGTCAAGTTTAGATATCAAATTGGGCCAAAAAAAAGTTTAGATACCAAATTGAAAAAAATAACAAATTTAAATACCAAATATTATATTAAGCCTAATTTTTATAATCTATAAGTATTGTTGAATCGATGAATTCAACCAACGAATCTAATTTTTAAATATTGATTCACAAGAGAATCTATGGAATGTGATGGTCGGAACTCAACAGCACAATGGAACTTGATGTTGCTTGACCTTTAAAATGGTCCTCACTCTCAAGCCATTGTTGAACATAAACATGTTGCCCAAGGATGGCTTCTTCCTCTCTTTTTGATTTGTTTTTGCTAGTTTTGGTGGTTGAGATTTATGGGTTTGTGTTGAGTCATGTCATAACTGTCTTAATCTCGATAGTTTATAATTAAATTGAAATATTTTATAATTTGATAATTAAAATAGAAATACAAAAAATTGAGTGACTATTAAAATAATTTACCCTTAAAATTAAAAAAAAAACAATTCATAATAAAAATCATTAATTAATATTTGTCATTTAATCGGTACATGTATTTTCTATTTCAAAATAATTTATGTGGGTTGATTTATAATAAAACAATGCATTTAACAATTTTGCGGTGCTTAAAATTTTCATAGATACCCATTTGACACATGTTCAAATTGTGTTACTCCATTCTCACTCCTAATATTGCATAAAATAAAAATCTAAACATTTAAATTATAGTCGAGTTTCGATTTTAGTCTCTTTATTATGCTCAAAATTGTGTTTGTTTAATTTAACATTGTTAAATATTCGAGTTAAAATGCTGATTTGGATTTTAAGTTGAAGGAATACTATTTAATGCATTGTAAGTGCATGAGTTTCATGTATCATTGATGAATAATAGAGGTGTGCATGGGCTAGGCGGCCCGGCCCGGCCTGAAGGCCCGCCTGAAAAATGGGAGGGTTTGGGTAAAAATATAGGCCCGAAAAATGGGCTTGGACAAAAGATGAGGCTCGTTTAGAAAACGGGCCGAGCCTCGGGCAAGATTTTTTTGGCCCGGGCTCGGCCCGGCCCGGCTCTATTTTAATATTAATTTTTTATTTTAAATTTTAAGTAACTTTAGTTTTTTTTACTTTACTTTTTTTTTGTTGTTTTTAATGTTATTTTGATATTGTAAAATTTTTTTTATTAATATAATTTAGTTCTTAATTTAGTTCTAATTTGTTTCAATTTTTTAATTTTAATATAATTACTTTTTATTATATTTTTAATTTATGTATTATTTTAAGAATTATTTTAGTCCCATTTTTTATTTTATTTTGTTTTAATATTTGTTTTTATGTTTTAAATGCATTTGATTTATTATATTTTAAACTTTTTTATTTAATAAAAAAGCAAAAAAAATTAATATGGTCGGGCCGGGCTCGGGCCTATTATTTTTTTCTCGGGCCGGACTTGGACAAAATTATAGGCCCATATTTCAGCCCGGGCCGGGCCCGGGCCTTGAAAACGGACTGAATCTTTTTATGGGCCTGGTCCGAACCCGGCCCGACTCGGCCCATGCACACCTCTAATGAATAGCAATACAATATATTATCATTGTGTAAAACATAAAAAAAAAAAGAGTTGCGTACTTATAAATAAGTACTAATGACTTTTTTTAAGTTCAAACTTTAAACTCTAAACTCAATATAAATCCTAAATGCTAATTCCTAAATCCAATACTCGAGAAAAATATAATAATTATACTTAATAATTAATTATATTTAAATAAAATTATTAGTATTTATTTATAAGCTTTTCATTATACTTTATTTCACTAGAGATGAGATGTCGTGTTATTGTTCACTGATGAGATATAAGACTCATACACCAAGACTATATCAAATATTCACCCTTTCTTAAAAACATTAGTGTTTTGACCGGAATAGGTGTTAACAATTTAAATTAACTAACGAGATTGTAAAAATAGAGGGATGAAATTATACCAACTTAAAACATAAAAGCTGAATGTTACGTAGAGGGACCAAATCATAATTTGACAAAAAAAAATATTCTTTACTAAAGTTAACTGGGCAACCCGTGCTTTTTTGTTTTTTTTTTAAATTTATATTTGTTAATTTTATTATTATTTTAATCATAGTTTAATATTAATATATTTTATTAATCAATATAAATATAATTTTTAACAAATTCTTAATATAAATACAATTTTAATTATTTAATTTATAATAATTTAGTGTTGTTAATGATTATTTTATACTTTTATTTTATTTTTATCATTATTAAATCCAAAAATATATCTTATATTATTAATTTTAATCTCGTTATTGCAATTTTTTTAATCAATTTAATTATAAATTCTAATCTCAATAATTAAGTGACTGCTGTTTTTGGAATTAGTCTACATTGGACACTTCCCATAAATCATCAACAAAAACAAGAAAAAGAACGACGGTTTCTAAGCTGATTGGACGTTTAGTATGAGTCAATAATTTGACTTGACCTTACAACCATTGCATGACTTATTGACTGCATATTATCAATTTATCATTATTGTTTCCAATAATAATAAATATAACCCTCACCAATTTGATCATTAATATTTAAAAAAAAGTTTCACTTTTTTACTAAAATATTGTCTACAACGTTATTTTTCAATTATGTTATAAAACCTACATAACAGTTCACGTATATTTTATACTCACATAATACTATTTATCTTATATGTAAAAAAAATAAAAAATATATAAATATATAAAAAAACTTCATATGTTATTTTAAAAAGAAGCATGTGCGTGTTTCCATATATAAAAATTTAACATTTTAAGTGGTATTTTAATTAAAGAAAATAACAATTTAATTATTTTTGAAAAGTTAATGATCAAATTTAAATTTTTTGTAAAAGATTGTAGGACAAATTTAGCTTAAAAAGATAAATGTTGAGGGTTAATTGAATATTATCCCTTACTATTTAGGAAGGTTCACCTTTGCCTATGTTACAAAATCTTCTCAGTATATATTCACATACTGAGGCAAATTAAAACGAGGTAAAAATATTTGTGCCTTTTACTTCACTTAGCCAGCAAAAAGATCATCAAAGATGAACATGTTCGATGGCACCACCACTACTGTGGACGAAGGTGTTCCACTTCCAGGTTTCCGGTTCCACCCGACTGAAGAAGAGCTCGTCGGGTTTTACCTTCGACGAAAAGTTGACAACAAATCCCTCACAATCGAACTTATCAAAGAGATCGACATCTACAAATATGACCCCTCTGATCTTCCAAGTACGTTCCTTAACCATTACTATCATAGTCATATGAATTTTGACATGTTAATGATTAGTTTTATATATACACGCAGAAACTGGCATGATGGGAGAGAACGACTTGTATTTCTTTTGTAAACGAGGAAGGAAGTATCGGAACAGTGTCAGACCAAACCGAGTGACAGGATCAGGGTTTTGGAAAGCGACAGGTATCGATAAGCCTGTTTTTTCGGTCAGAAGCGGTGAAGCCATCGGGCTAAAAAAAACGTTAGTGTACTACCATGGAAGTGCAGGAAAAGGAGCTAAAACCGAATGGATGATGCATGAATTTCGCCTTCCCAATCCCACATTGACCGCACAAGAAGCTGTAAGTAACTTTAAAGAACTGTTAAAGGGACTCCGTTTCATACTATATTTAATAGATTCGAAGTTAGGGTAATGGTTTTGGTCTTTTTAAAAATAATAATTTTATCATTTCTTAAATTATTTTTAACTCTTAAAAGTAATTTTCTGGTTTCCATTTCCCATTTCCCATTTCCCAGGATCTTCCTAAAATGATAAAAGAACATTTTTGATCTTATAAAATTTATAAAATCATAAATTAATAAATAATAAATTTATATTTTAACTCCTAAAAAATAATAAAATTTCAATTTAACCCTTTAAATATTATAAAATATAAGCTAATAGAAGAATGAAAAATTGCATGCATAACTTAATGCTGGTCCCTGGAATTTTCTGCACATTAATGTGAAATACATGTTTGGGGGTTGCAGGAAGTATGGACAATATGTCGAATTTTCAAGCGGAATAAAAAAATCAAACAAGATTCGAGACAAGGTGCTGCTAAACGAGCTTCAACTAGCAATGGCAAAGGTGTAGACGGCAACAAACGTTGCAGTGTGGAATCCAACAGCCATGAAAATTACATTACAATCGGGTCTCAAATCATTGAAAACTACGATGACGATGATGATGATGGTGAGATGGTTATGGATCATGTGATGAATGATGAGAGTTGCAGAGGGGAATGGTATCATGGAGAGCTGCAACGTATGGCATCATCATCGTCACCATCTTCAAGCTTTTCAACAGTAAATGATTTCTTCACAAATGCCAATTGGGATGAGCTTAAATCAATTCTGGACTTGGATCTTGATCCCTTTCTTTTGTGAAAAATCATTTTTAATGAGATATAATATTGTATTAGTTTCAGTTTCTAATGTTTTAATGTTTAAGGTAGTATCTAATTATAGTGAGATTCAGTGAGATCAATATTTTAAATCAACAACTATGGTTAAAAAATAGAAATAATGAGATTGTAACTGTTTAATCAGGTACGATAGGAACTAAGAAATTGTATTGGTGACCTGAATCTTCGGAAAAGAGAATAGTGTATTCTCTTTCAAGTATCGGTGACTGTTAATAATGATGATGTATGAAGTTGTTGAATAACAAGTTTAGATCTATGAAATGATGTTGGATTGTGTCTTTTGTTACTCGACTTTCAGGAATGTTTTTTAATGGAAATATATAACAACATCCTTGAAAATTGTACTTAGATCCGTGAAATTGTTTTCGATTTTTGTCGAATGAGAATGATTTCATATTGTGTGAAAGAAGTTGGAAACATCGGTGTATAAAAAGGGACAAGGACGGATGTTGACAAATGGCCGCCGAGCGATTGGAGAAGAAGCAGTATGGTTGCTGATGAAGATGAAAAATCAATTACAACTACTAAAAGAAAGGAGAAAATGAAAAAGGTTTTCATGAAAGGGTATAGGAATTTGTAAGTTCATTTTCTTGAAAGGTAAATTATAAAAACAATTATTTTTATTCATCTCGGATTATATTTTAGTCAAAATGTTATCGTTTTGTTATAAAGTGGTCACTCTACCTTTAATCTTCGTTACCTCTCTAACGACAGTCCAAATGGGTTTTAAATGCTAACTTGGATGTCCAGTGCTGAGATAAAAATAGATTTTTAATTAATTAAATTTAATTTGGACTGCAACGTAGGAAATTCAAGTTGACATTTAAAACACATTTGGACTGCCACGTAGAACCGTCGTTATGGAGGTAATGAAGCTTAATGGCAAAGTGACCACTTCGTAACAAAACGATAATATAAGTAACTAAAACGTAACATTTCAAATATAAGTGACTAAAATGTAACCTGAGGCAAACAAAAGTGACTATTTTTTATAGTTTACCCATTTATTATTTAGTCTATAAAAAGGATTAAAAAAATTGATTATAAGGATTTGTTTATTTATATGTAAAAGGTTTTACAGAAAATCTTTTCTGCTTTTTCCTATATTTGTATCATAGAAAACAGCTTGGTCAATGAAAAATGACTTACAGATTAATGTAAAATAAACAATTTTTCCTATAAAATGGCTTACCATTTTGAGAAGTGTAAGTTATTATCAAGAAAGAGCAATTTTATTTTTATATAAAAATTAACTTAAATCAAGCTTAATATTATTATATTGATAATAATTTTTATTTTTATTTTTAAAAATATTAAAAATATTAATATAGAATATTGTATTTTTTCAATATTATTAAACATACATATTCAATTATTTATATTTAATAAATTAATAATATAATTAATATAATTATTTATTTTAATAAATTATTTAATATTTCAATTTTATTTTAATAATAAATTTTAAAATAATAATTTTAAATAATATTCTTCACATATTATTGAAAATATTCAATATTAATATTTTAATAATAAAAAACCCTCAAACTTTAAAAAAAAAACAATTAAGTCCTTGTTCTTTTTTTGTACTCAATTAGGTATTTGAACTTTCAAATGCACCAAAAAGACCCTCAAACTTTAAAAAAAAACACTTAAGCCCTTTTTTTTTGCACTTAATTGGGTATTTGAACTACCAAAGTGCATCAAAAATGCCCTCAAATTTTTTCGAAAAAAAAATTAAGTCCCTACTTTTTTTTTGCACTTAATTAGACATTTTAATAGTTGACCATTAAAGTTACCTGGCCGTAACTTTTTTCAATTAAAGCTACCACATGTCACAACCATGGCGTGACATGTGGCAAAAATATATAAAAAATAAAAAATTTTAAATTTTAATAAAACATAAACAAATATTAAAAATTAGAATAAATTATAAAAATTGTAAAAAAAAGTATAAAATATATAGAAATATAGAAAAAAATTATAAAATTTTATAAAGTTGTAAGAAAGTTATAAAAAATGTTAAAGAAATATAAAAGTTGTAAAAAAAAATATAAAAAACTATTGTACCAAAAGAATCATTTCATAAATTTTCTATAACTTTTATTGATTTTTTTTATCTTATCATTTTTCACCACATGGCACGTTGTGTTACGACATGTGATGGCTTTAACTGAAAAAAATTTTGGGGGTCGTTAACTTGAGTGGTCAACGATTAAAGTTAATGGTCAAAGCGTCTTTTTGATGCATTTTATAAATTTTTTTTATGATTTTTATAAAATTTTACAATTTTTATAAAATTTTACAATTTTTTTATATTTTTTTACTATTTATACATATTTCTAATTTTTAATGAAATTTAAATATTTTTATATTTTTATTAAAATTTAATAATTTTTTTAATTTTTAATTTTTATATTTTTTTCCACATGTCAGATAGTAGGGTGACAAGACAAAAGCTTAATTGCTTTTTTTTGAAAAAAATTAAGGATTTCTTTTATATATTTTAACAGACTTAATATTTATTGAAAAATTTGACAACTATTTACGCATTGGGCGAGATTAAAGCTGTAATATTTATTGAAGAGATGCGTTTCAGATTGGGCTAACTTATATTTCTACTTTGCTGGTTTGTGCAATAATATTAGGAATTTAAAAAAAAATTGAATTTAAAAACAAATTGGGCTTGAATTCAACTTAAAATTAATTTGGGTACTTGGACATGGACTTGATTTGGACAATACCTAAATAAATGGGTAGCCTATGAAAAATCCAATATTTAAGAAAAATGATTTTATTTAAAAATATAATTTTCTAAAACAGAAAAAATAATTTTATTCAACACAAAAAAATTGAATTTTTTTTTCTATGAAAAACACGTGGATATCCAAATATATTTCCGTTGATACCAAATTTCAAAAATTAAATTAAAGTTAGAAACCCTTAAATTTTGCAAAAGGAATTCAATGTAGTCTTTATATCAACTTCAAAAATTAATTTCAATTTTAAATTTATATTAACTTTGAAATTGAAATAATTCTGCTTAAAAACATTTCATAGCCCTTCAATGAGTTCGAAGCTCAATCGAGATCGCGGACCTTAGATAAAATTAGATACCTATATCAAGTTCATTACATTTTTTTTTAAATACATAGCTATTAAGTAAGTATTTGTTTAGTTTCGAAACATGACATCAACAAATTTAACCCAAAACAATCGGGTCTGAATTTTAAAATCTGAATAGAAAGATTAAATTCCTGATAATAAAATTACATTGACTGAATTTCAAATTTTTAAAAAGTACAAGGACTTATGACATTTTAACTTTGGAAACAATAATACATGGGCTATTTTCAAAAAACAACTCCTTCGAAAATATTGAAAATAACAATTACATAACAAATAATAATGGCATATGTCTGATTAACTCTCCACAAAACAAGAATTGTCTTAATTCACTCGAATCTAATCCAATATTCAATAACCACATATTAGTTTCTATAAATAGACTACACTATCTTTAAAATATTAGCACGATAAATTGACAACTTAAATATGATAAGAAACTCTATTATCTTAACGATGGACGGTAGTGATTTTGTCAAATGTTACTCATAAAGGTATTAAAATAATAAAATATTTATATATTTTATAATTAAATTTATTTAATTTAAATTGAAGTCCTATCAAACTGACTTAAAGTCAAACTAATTCAAGCCTCAACCTCAGAAAAAGCCAAACCAACTGAGCTGGCAAGCCACTTGAGCTGGGAATGGATCTAATCGTCACTAAATATAATGGATCTAATCGTCACTAAATATAAGATATACTAATCATATTAAATTGAGGTTGCAAGTGTAATTACAATTATACTTATTACATCATAATAATTATATTCAAAATTAAGCACAATCACAAGATCAAAATAAAATATACACAATAAAAGTCAACAGAATCGAATCGATAATCAAAATATAGCTGGATAAGACCCACAAATGATGTGACTTAAAAATAAGAATAAATTTAATCTAAGATCCCACTTATAGCTTACAATGCACAAGTAAGGATAAGGATGAAGCTAGAAATTTTTTAGGGGCCCATATTAAGTTATATACTTTTACAGTAACTAAATTGTAATTTCACCCATATATTGACTTATATTTTTATGGTTTTCAAAATGATTAAATCAAAATTGTAGTATTTTTGGGAGCTAAAGTATAATTTTTATCATAAATTAACTTATAGTTTTATGAATCTTGAGGAGCCTAAAGCAAAAATTTCCTATTTTAGGGGGATTAAGGCCCCTGATTGTCCCTCCCTTTACTCTTGGGTACAGAGTAAGTCTCGAACTTAAAATTTTAAAATTCTTAAAATATAACTTTACCATTAAATCAAGATCTCATTGATATTACATTTAAAAATTACTAGTATGGTTCCTCACCTTCGCGTTAGATTGATTATTGTGTCAAATTATAAAATAAAAAATTGAAGGTTAAAATATTCACCAAGTCTCTGTACTCTTCTTACATTTGGAATTTAGATTCTTACTTTTATTTTCAGGAATTTAATCCCTCAACTTTTTAAATTTAAAAATTTTGGTTCAATAGTTACCACTATTTAAATTCTTCTATTAGACTCGACATGATAAAATATATATATTTTTGTTTAAATAGATTCTTAAGATAAATTGTTGTCAATTTTTTAATTGAAATAGTTAGTAATATTAACTATTTAATTAACTAATTATATTATAAAATTAAAGTAACTAATATATATATTAAATTAGAGTATATAAATTAAATATTAAATTTTAGCATAGTATAAGGATCAAAATGAAAATTTCTATCATTATCTTATAAAAAAAAAGAAAAAGAAAAAAGAATACGTTTCAATTGGTAAGACTGTTGGGCCCTTACATTTATCTGTATCGATTTTGACGTACAACTTTTATGGCCTAAAAATGTTAAAATATAAAATATAAAAATTATTAAAAACATTATAATTTAAAAAAATCAAGTGATGACATCTACAATTTTAGATTTCCATATCATCACACTTTAATAAAATTCAAATTTAATGACTAAATTAAAAAAATTATCAAATTTCAAAATTAATTTAAATCGAAAAAAAATTTAAGGACTAAATTTTGATTTATCCCATACTTAAAAATATGATTTTAACTTTCTTTTCCTTGGTTTAAGAAGCATACTCTGTCGTGGAATAGATTGTAAGAATATATATGGAATTGGATATATGACTGTTTTTATTTATTTATTTATTTATTTATATATGGCATTTTCAAGGTCATGGTAAGATTTTGATTTGTTCAATCAAGTCCATATTTGACTGAGCAGTGTGGTCTAATTTTGTTTTTCACGTTTTTAACATTTTGCTAATTAGGCTAATTAAATCACACATCCTCAGATTATGATTCAAAATTTAAATTTAGTTCTCAAATTTTAAAACATTCTAATTAAGTCTATAAAATATCAATATCACATCAATCATATTCTTCTAGTAGCCTAGCCGTCAACTAAGGCAATACTAACTCAAACCTGACCTTATATTTAACATGTGGATCAAATTTTAAGCTTATATTCACCTTATCGTATAAACAACTTGAGTTAATTTAAATTTTATAATAAAAATATTTTAAAATTTTAATCATAATTTGGAAAGATTTGATGCAATTAATCTCAACAATATCGAATGACCATTAATGTAAAGGATATTTATGGGAACTTAATAAAATAGTTAAAAAAATATGTATTTAAAAACGCTTAAATTAAATTATTAAGTTTTCAAAAAGACTAAAATTTTAATTTTTTTCATTTAATTAAAGGTTATAAAGACTAAATTGAAACTTTTTATTTTTGAGAAGGGATTTTCACAAAATTAAACTGGACCAGTTGGATCAAGAATCGACCAATATATTAGTATAAACAAAAGGATTGAACCAGCCTCTGAACAAACCGTTTAAAAACGATAAATAAAAAAAAACTTGAAACCAGGATAAAAAAATCGACAATTAGATCGATTTTATAAAATTTTTAATCTTTTATTTATTTAATTATTATTAAATTAATGATTTAATCAATTCAATCATAGATTAAATTTCTAAATATTGATTTGGAAGTCGATGTTGCTTTTTTTATTGATTAAAGTCATGGAAGGTTTTTTTTTTATTATAGTTCTTGAAAGACTCACTCTCTTTCTTGTAAAAAATGGACCATTCATTGGCGAATCCGATGCACTTTAAAATGGTCCTCAGTCCTCACCCTCTAGCCATTGTTGAACATATACATGTTATGTTTTTTTTTTTGTTTCTTTTGAATAAGGAGCCAACCAACATAACTAAAATGTTTAAAAGCATTTATTGATTTTATGTCACATAATTAAAATTTATAAAAAAAATAAAAGAAGTACTTAAATTAATATTTATCATTTAATTGATTATACATATTGATTTGATAGTAAAATAACATAAATTTGTCTTAATTTACATGGAATGATAATTAAAATTAGACTGTCGTTTGACATCTAAATGTTGAACTCTAAATTCAAAACTTGAGAAAAATCTAATCATTATACTCAATATTTAATTATGTGTAAGTAAAGTTATTGATATTTTACCATTGGTAAGGTGTTGTGTTATTGTTCATCGACAATATATGAGACTCATACAGGCACTATATCAAATATTCACCCTTTCTAAAAATTGTAACGTTTTAATCAATGTAAATGGTTTAAATTAAGTAATAAAATTATAAAAATAAAATTATGCCAACTTAAAATATAAAAGTTGAATGTAAAGTAGAGGGACCGGAATCATAATTTGATAAAATATAAAACATATTCTTTTCTAGAAGTCACAAAGTGACACCAAACAACTGATGGAACCAGTTTGGACACTTCCCGTGGGCCATAACATCATCAATACAAATAAGAAAAAGAAAAGACTGTTTCTAAGGTGATTGGGCATTTATTATGAGTCAATAATTTGACTTGACTTCAAGTGCACCCTAACAATGGCTTAATGAATGGTAAGCCCTCAAACAATACTTCTTTTTGAGTTGGGTACTTCAACTTTTTTTTAATCAAACCAGGTACCTAAATTATAATTCTCTAACCGTTATGGTCCCACTTGTTATCTTCGTTAAAAAAAAAATCATTTCAACCAATCGGGAGTTGACACATAATAATTTCTTATTAATTTTCGATATATTTTCAGTATTTTTTTATAGAGTTAAAGCAATCAAATTTCAAACAATCGAATCGAATGGGGACGGAGGTTTGCTGGAAATGAGGTTGATGAAGGAGGAGAGATATATGACATTTTAAAATTTTAATATAATTTTATTTAATATTAATGTTAATTTTTCGTTGAGCTATTTTCTTTTTAATTTATTTATTTTATAGCTAAGGAAAATATATTTTTAATTATGTGTCAATTCTTGATTGGCTTAAGTGTTTTTTTAACGATAGGGTCCATAATGGTTAAAGAATTATAGTTAAGGTATCTAACTTTAAAAAGAAATATAGCTTGAGGGCTATTTTTTAATAAGACCATAATAATTTATTATTATTTGGCATATTATAAATTTAACTCTTGACTGTTTATATCTTTTGTCAATTTAACCTTCATTCTTTTTTTTAGCCAAAATTAGCAATTAAACTTTTAAAAAAGAGTAATCTTTTTAAAACAAAAATGTTGATAAAATGTTAATTTTCTAATGATATTGGAATGACAACCCATATGATAGTCCACATGTACTTAATGCTGACATGACACTATTTGTCTTATATGTCATGTTAAAAAGTAATTTAAAAGTTAATGGGTAAATTCAACTCTTTTTGAAAGATTGATTGTCAAAATTGATTTTTTTTAAAAGAGTAGGGTCAAATTTAGCTAAAAAAGTATGGACCAAATTGACAAAATTATAAACATTAAAGACTAAATTTAATATTATTCTTACTATTTAGGAAGGTTCACCTTCGCCTATGTTACAGAATCTTCACGGTATATATACACATACCTAGGCAGATTAAAAGGATGTAACAATATTTGAGCCTTTTACTTCGCTTAGCCAGCAAAAAGAATCAAAGATGAGCATGGTCCATGGCACCACCTCTACTGTGGACGAAGATGTTCCACTTCCAGGTTTCCGATTCCACCCAACAGATGAAGAGCTCGTCAGGTTTTACCTTCGACGAAAAGTCGACAACAAACCCCTCACAATCGAACTCATCAAAGAGATTGATATCTACAAATACGATCCTTCCGATCTCCCGAGTACGTACTTCAACCATTATATTATCATAATTATATGAATTTTGACATGTTAATGATTCTTTTTGTATATACACGCAGAAACTGGCATGATGGGAGAGAATGAATTGTATTTCTTTTGTAGACGAGGAAGGAAGTACCGGAACAGCGTAAGACCGAACCGGGTGACAGAATCGGGGTTCTGGAAAGCAACGGGCATCGACAAGCCTGTTTTTTCGGTTGAAGGTGGTGAAGCCATCGGGCTAAAGAAAACGTTAGTGTACTACCGTGGAAGTGGGGGCAAAGGAACTAAAACCGATTGGATGATGCATGAATTTCGCCTCCCCAATCCCACAATGACCGCACAAGATGCTGTAAGTAACTTAAAAGTATTGTTAAAGGGCCTCCGTTCAGTTCGCTTTTATCGAAACTTAATCAATTGGTTCATGCAGCCATCGTTAAGATACTATATTTAATCGATTCTTAACGTAATACATGTTTTTGGGGTTGCAGGAAGTATGGACGATATGTCGATTTTTCAAGCGGCATAGAAAAATCAAACAAGATTGGAGACAAGGTGCTGCTAAACCAGCTTCAACTGGCAATGGCAATGGTGTACAAGGCTATGAAAGTGGCAGTGTGGGATCCAGCACCCATGAAAATTACATTACATTGGGGTCTCAGAATGTTGAAAACTATGATGATGATGATGGTGAGATGGTTATGGATCATATGATGAATGATGGGAGTTGCAGAAGGGAATGGTATCATGGAGAGATGCAATGCATGGCATCATCATCATCACCATCTTCAAGCTTTTCAACAGAAAATGATTTCTTCACAAATGCCAATTGGGATGAGCTTAAATCAATTGTAGACTTGGATCTTGATCCCTTTCATTTTGCGAAAAATCATTTTTAATGAGATATAATATGATGCTGCTTAAAAATAGAATAAATTTATATATAAGAGTTAAATTATAATTTCACCCTTGTATTAGTTTATATCTTTATGACTTTTAAAAGAATTAAATCAAAAAATTTTTCGTTCTTGGGACTCAACGTATAATTTTATCATAAATTAACTTATGATTTTATGAAATTTAGAGAGTTTAAAGCAAAAATATCTCCTTTTAGGAGGGATCAGAGCTTGCTTGCCCCCTCCATTCATCCCTGCGCCTCCATTCATTCCTTTATACAAGGTGAGTCTCGAACATAAAATTTTAAAATTGTTAAAATATAACTTTACTATTAAATTAAAATCTCATTGACATTACATTAAAAACTACTAGTATGGTTCTTCACGTTCATATTAGATTGATTATTATGTCAAATTATAAAATAAAAATTTAAAGGTTAAAATATGCATTAAGTCTCTATACACCTCGTACATATAAAATTTAGTCCCTTACTATTACTTTTAGGAATTCAGCCACTCTAATTTTTAAGTTTAAAAATTCAAGTCCAGTCAAGGTTGCTTGAACCAAACCGGACTGACTAGTTGGATTGAGAATTGGCTAAGGTACTACTCTTGAGAAGGACATTGAGCCGATTGGCTCAAAATCCGGTACAAATCAGTTGAACAGAGCAAAAAACCGATTGAATTGGACGGTTGAACTAGTTGAACCACAATTTAAATTTTTTTATAATATTTTTAATGATTTATTTAATTTAATCGGATGGACTGGTTGGACCAGTTGGACCGATGAACCGATGGCCTGATTAGTTCAACCACAAGTCCGATTCTGAAAGCCTTGGTTACTGCTGTTAAACTTCTTCTATTAAATTTATAGGTTTGACGTGGCTTCTTGAAATTAATATATATTCACTAGGTAGTTATGTAACAATAAAAATAATGTTGAAATACTGATTAGGATTTTTTATATATAAAAAAAAACATATTTGAACTCATCATCATAAAATATTTTTTACTAGAATATTGTTCTTAATAAAAATTGAAGTCAACATTTTGATTGAAATAGTTAATATTCTTAGACAAACTAAATACATTATAAAAGTAAAAGAACCAAATTAAATAAAAAAATTAAAATATATAAATTAAATCTCAAATTTCAACATGTTATAAGAGTCAAAACAAAATTTGACCATCATCTTATAATGTAAAAAAAAAAAAACATGTTAAAATGGTAAGACTATTATAACCTTACCCATATCTGGATAGATTATGACATATGATATGACAAATGATGACATGTTATAATCTCGGAATTCCACATCATCACAGTTTAACATAATTCAAAATTAAAGATTAAATTAAGAAAAACAGTCAAATTTCGAAACAAACATGGATTAAAAAGAATTCATGGACTAAATGTTGTTATTATCCCATGCTTAAAAAATGCTTTTAACTTTCTTTTTCTTAGTCTAAGAAGTATATTCCATTGTGGAATAACTTGTAAGAATATATATGGAATTGGATATATGATTATTTTTTTGTTTTATTTATATATGACATTTTCAAGGTCATGGTAAGATTTTGATTTGTTTAATTAAGTTTACATTTGACTGAGCATTGTGGTCTAAATTTTGTTTTTCATGTTTTTAACATTTTGTTAAGTTAATTACATTAGAGGGTCCTTAAATTTTAAAATATTCTAAATAAATTTTTAAAATATTAATATGGTATCAATTATATTTTTCTAACAAATTAGTATACGTGAATCTAGTGTTGAACATATTTAAGATATGTGAATTAAATTTAAAATTTATATTCATTTTATCATATGAACAACTTGATTACTACGGGAAAAATATGTATATAGCGACGTTTTAAGCGAAATGCCACCAGTTTTTAGAATTAACAACGTTTGTCAAGAAAATGGCAGTACATGTCACTTTCAATGGCCAGAAGCCGGTAAATGCTAATATTTATTGAGGCTTTGGGAAAAACGCCACCAAGTATATGCGACTTAGTTGTGCTTGACAATACAAACGCTGCTAATGGTGAGTAAAATTCCGACAGAGAACCGCTGCTAATTTTTTTGGCAACTTAAAAGAAGATATTTAGCTAAAAACATCATATCATTTATAAAAATATAGTGGCATTTCTTGCTCAAACGCCACAAAAGATTAATTATCCAACCGAAGTACTATAGCGGCATTTTAATTAACAAACGCCGCTAAATCTACTTTATGAAAAATGTCAGGTTCCATCGTTAGTTTCCCACAGTTCCAAAATCCTTAACTCAAACAAACCTCCTTCGCTCTCTTTCATTGCTCCCTGTTGACCGCTGCTGTTCTCCGCTCGTTGCGCCCACTTTCGTCCGTCGGTCAACGTTAGTTGGTCGTTGAAGTACTCGCTAGCTGCCCCCTTCCTCAGTCATCGCTCCATCTCAAGGTTCTGCTTTTTTTTTATTTGTCTGTCATTAGTTGACTTTTATTTTAATCAATATAGTGCATGCATTTCTCTATAAGTTGAAGTTTCTCATTAATTCAAGTGTCATGATTGTATTCTTATTCATCTTTCTTAACATTCAACATTTCTAGTAAAATAATAATATTTTTTTCTATTCTTATTCATTTTCATTTTTCTTTCACTATTTTTTATCTCATCAGTAATAAAATGTAATATTATTATTCTTATTTATTGACAATGAATGATACTTATTCATTAACAGTACATTAAATATTCACCCTTTCTTAAAAACATATTTTTAGATTAAAAAAATCATATTAGCATAATGAATTGAAAGAGATTCTTTTAAGAAAAAAAAATAGACATTAGTGTTTTAACCGGAATAGTTACAAGTGTTAATGGACAGAATTTTGCTGGCTAAATCTTTAGTATAGGGATCGAAATCAAAATTTTACCAAAAATAAAACATTTCTAAATTTGGAATAATAAAAACAGTAAAGAAAGAAAGACTGTTTCTAAGCTGAATGAGCATTTACAATCCCTATGAGTCAATAATTTGACTTGACCTCAACCACCTGCCTTAGATGACTTCATCTCAACAATATTTTTATTTATATTTTTTGCTCAACATTATTAAATATTATTATTTATTTATTTAAGAAGGTTCATCTTGGTCTGTGTTCTCAGTATATATACACATACATAGCCAAATTAAAACGATGTAAAGATATTTTTTTGCCTTCTACTTAGCCAGCAAAAAGAATAAAAAAGAATCAAAGATGAACATGGTCCATGGCACCACCACTACTGTGGAAGAAGATGTTCCACTTCCCGGTTTCCGATTCCACCCGACCGACGAAGAGCTCATCGGGTTTTACCTTCGACGAAAAGTCGACAACAAATCCTTAAGAATCGAACTCATCAAACAGATCGATATCTATAAATACGACCCCTCTGATCTCCCAAGTACGTTCCTCGATTATTACTCTTACACTCATATGAATTTTAACATGCTAATGATTCATTTTGTATATATGCAGAAACCAGCATGATGGGAGAGAACGAATTGTATTTCTTTTGTAGACGAGGAAGGAAATATCGAAACAGCGTAAGACCGAATCGGGTGACGGGATCGGGGTTTTGGAAAGCGACAGGTATCGATAAGCCTGTTTTTTCGGTTGGAAGCAGTGAAGCCATCGGGCTAAAGAAAACGTTGGTGTATTACCGTGGAAGTGCAGGCAAAGGAACTAAAACCGATTGGATGATGCATGAATTTCGCCTTCCCAATCCCACATTGACTGCACAAGATGCTGTAAGTAACTTCAAAATATTTTTAAAGGGCTCTCGTTCATTTTTGCTTCATATCATCAACAAATAGTAAATTGATATAATTTGCCTTCAATTCATCTTTGATTCCAGCAATTTTGCTATTGACCTTATTGAGCTTATAAGTAAATAAGTAAATGGTGAAATTATACTAACCCTTTTAAAAATTATAAAAATATAAATTAATATAATAACGAAATTACATTTTGACTCTCATAAAAATACTAATAAAGTAAATAAGTAAATGTTCAAATTATACTAACCCTTTTAAAAATTATAAAAATATAAATTAATACAATAACGAAATTACATTTTGACTCTTATAAAAATACTAATATAATCTCGACTCGCTTTGCAGGAAGTATGGACAATATGTCGAATTTTCAAGCGGCATAAAAAGAACAAACAAGAATGGAGACAAGGTGCTACTAAACGAGCTTCAACTAGCAATGGCAATGGTGTACATGGCTATGAACGTTGCAGTGTAGAATCCAGCAGCCATGAAAATTACATTACATTTGGCTCTCAAAGCATTGAAAACTATGATGATAATGATGATGATGATGGTGATGGTGAAATGGTTATGGATCATATGAAGAATGACGGGAGTTGCAGAAGGGAATGGTATCATGGAGAGATGCAATGTATGGTATCATCATCATCACCATCTTCAAGCTTTTCTACTGAAAATGATTTCTTCACAAATGCTAATTGGGATGAGCTTAAATCAGTTGTAGAATTGGATCTTGATCCCTTTCTTTTGTGAAAAATAATTTTTAATTAGATATAATATTGTATTAGTTTTTTCTTCTTTTTCTAGGAAGAACTTTTCGTTGTTTTTCACAACACTAATATCCAACGTTGATAGTATACACAATTGACTTATACCACAAATTCACTTATTTAGAAAGCATGTATACATTTATTTTATATAACAAATAATAAAAAAATATATATTTAATTTGCGAGTAAAAAATCATTTAAATAAATCCATTAAATTAAGAATATTTAGACCTACATATAACGTGATTTTAAAATAGAACCCACAAATAGTTTACAATACATAAGTAATGACAAAGTCAAAAAAAAAATAAAAAAATTAGGGGTTGAAATTAAGTTATATGTTTTTATAAGAGTTAAAATGAAATTTTAGCATTTTTGGGACCTAAAATATAATTTTATCCTAAATTAATTTATAATTTTATGAATTTTGGGGTCTTAAGCAAAAATTTCCCGTTTTAGGGGACCATGCCGTCCCTCCCTCCCTCTCTCCACCCTTGTATACAAGGTTGTCTCGAACATAAATTTTTAAAATTTCTATAACTTTACCGTTAAATCAAAATCTCATTGATATTGCATTTAAAATTTTTCTTTGGATTGATTATTATGTCAAATTATAAAGTAAAAATTTGAAAGTTAAAATATGTACCAAGTCTCTATAAACTTCGTGAAGTTAGAATTCAATCCCCTACTTTTATTTTTTAGAATTTAGTCCCTCTACTCTTTGAATCTAAAAATCCAAATCTAATAATTATCACTGTTAAAACTTTTCTATTAGATTCACTAGTATGACATTTGGAAATTAATATATATCCATTTAATAGTCATGTAACAATAAAAATAATATTGAAAATACCGATTAAGATTAAAAAAAAATTTAAATTTATCATGATATAATTTTTTTTTGGAATAATATTCTAAAAAAATTAACATCAACATTGTGATTGAAATAATTAACAATGTCAACTATATACACTAATTAATTATATTATAAAAATAAATCAAACATAAGGGTGAAAACGAAAATTTGAGCTAAGTAGAAAGAAAAATAACACGTGTATGTTGGGACCTTACTTTTATGTGTAGAGATTTTGACACACATATTTTAATAGTCTACATAAAGTTTAGCCAATAAATTAAGCCGCTTTTGTTGACAATTATTTGGTCCAAAAATCAACCCAATAATGACTGTGAGTTCGTCAAAATAATTTATTATTATTTATTCCTGTTTTTGTTGACCGAATATTTCATATTTTTTCAGTCAAAATCAATATTGGAGGAGTGTAGTTTCATTGACCATTATCATTAAAAAATCATAATACATAAATTGTTGAGGTTATTTTTAATACAAAAATACTTTAAAAAAAAGGAATTAGAGATAATCCTATCACGTTTTCATAGAAAATTAAGTTTTATTATAACAAGTAAGTTAAAAAATTAAATTAATTATTAAGTGCAATAATACAACATAAAATTATCGACTATAGTGAGATAATTAGAGGTGCAATTCCATGATATCCAAAATTTTAGTCATTAAGTCTTTAAAGTAAATAAGAAGCATCCATTTATAAATTTGAGATTTAAAATAACTTGTTACCCTAATTTTAAAAATGCTTAAATAATAAATGGGACTTAAATTTTATTAAATTTATCAAGTTGGTATCTATATATATATTGTTACAATTAGATTTTATCATGTGTTGGGTCGGGCTTA
Organism: Gossypium hirsutum; assembly: GCF_007990345.1. NCBI lineage: Eukaryota > Viridiplantae > Streptophyta > Magnoliopsida > Malvales > Malvaceae > Gossypium > Gossypium hirsutum. Next base: position 125,682,824 of record NC_053431.1, read on the forward strand.
TACTAAAATTTAGGACAATTTTCTAAGTCATGGCTTGGCCTGACCTGAAAAATGGGCCTAAAATTTTGCTTAAGCTCGACTTAGATAAAAATGATAAACTCGAGCCAGACCTGATATTCCCGTATTAAAAATTTTATATTATTTTTTATATATAAATAAATTTAGAAAATATAATACATCAAATACACTAAAAATATTAAAATAAATGTTCCCAACAAACTAAAAGTACATTAAAAAAAAGTGTCTATACTTAATAACACTAATATAGTTACAACCTATCAAGTAAATGCTTCTAAAATAATATCAAAATTAACAATAGAATAAGAATTATATAATATTTAAATAATAACAATAAAATAGTAGCAAAATAACAGTAAATTAGTAGCATGGAAAAAAATTAGGCAGTTCGGGTTGGGCCGGGTCAAAAATTCTTATTGAGACCTAACATATCTGAAAAACAAGCTTTATTTTTTTTGTCCAAATTCATTTTTTAGAATTATATTTTTGTCTAAAACTCTCACTTTTTGAATGGGCTCGAATGAATGACCCGACCATCATCTGTTCTAATAATAAGTGCCAATTTATATACATATTTTATGGTCTATACCAGCGTTTTTTCTCTAAACAAAATGAGATGTTTAAGATGTATGTTTTGTTGAATGCTTTGAAAGAAGGGTGAAAAGATGGAGGTAGGCCCTTTGTTGGGCTTAATTTAGAATTTCTTTTTTTAATTTCTGACATTTTTTTTATTTATTTATGGCAGGACCAGGTTCAAGTTATCAAGTAAGATTATCCAAATTTGGACCAATTAGTAAAACAAATGGAAAAGGTGAAATCGAAAGATGCAGTTTTAGAACGTGTCAAGTACATTCATGGAAAATTTTGATGATAACCTAAAGAAATTAAAGGAAATGAGTGAGAAATCAATTAAAGACCTTCTGGAGAAATGTGACGCAGTTGACAATAATCTCTATGCTGGATTGTTTATGCAAGATGTAAGCCAATAATCTCTATGCTTGAAGAAATATGAATTTTGGTGATGAAAAAGATGCATGTGAAGAGAACATGGGTTAAGAAGTGGAGAACTAACAATGGTTGGAAAGAAACATGCAATGGTTAACACATTGCAGGTTGGCTTAGAATGGAGATAGTGGCTTTGAGGTTATTCATAAAGACAATCAACATACTGTGGTCTTAAAGCTTTCGAAATGCACTTGCAGGGAATGGGAATTGACTGGCATGCCTTGTTGCCATGTTGTGTGTGCAATGTATCATGACCAGAAAGCTCCTGAACAATATGTTTCACCATGGTACGGTAAAGAGAAATACCTTGCACCTTAGGGCAAAGTATGACAACCAATTAGTGGGAAGAAATTTTGGAAAAACAATAATCATCCAATTCAATCTCTAGATTTGAGGGTCATGCCTGAGGCCTTAAAAAAAATCAAATCAATGATTCATCGTATTTATATACTTCAAATTAAGCTTTTTAAACATTAAAAAAAAAAAACTTATCCTTAAGAATTTTATAGTGTTTTTTATTATATTTTGCAATTATTAGATTTTGAGGTTAGTTTTAGCTTTTCTTGCATTTTTATGTTTTTTTGGAATAAAATGACAAGTTTATATATTTAGGAACTTAACATTTGAGTTGAGCTTATTTCAGGCACTTTGTTGGTGTGAAAATGAGGAGCAGAGCCTAAATTGGGGTCAAGGTCGTTGCACCAAGGTGTTGATTGCATGACACTAATACTTTTGCTATTAACCAAGGATCTGGGCTTCACCAAATTGCACAACCAAGGGGACTGTCTTTGAAGTTGCGACACAAAGGACTTAATGTCGCAGCATCATCATTGAAGGTCGCAACATCGGCTACAATCTCCAAAGTTAAAGAAGTCAAGTTGCCTGAGGACAATGTCGCAATACTGAAGCCCAAAAGCACCCAAGGGGGTGGATTGTTGATGATGTCGCGACATCACGGTGTGGGTGTCACAGCACTGGCTTTTGACGAGAAAAAAATTGGTGAATGGTATTTTACAGTCAAACAAGTATTAGATTAGAGTTTAAGTGAGGGCATTCTTTGGTCTTTTTGTGTAGACAATTAGACTTTTTGCTTTTCATATTTTTTTTAGATTAAATTTTCTCTTTTGTTTCTTTTCCTTTTAGAATATATATTATATATTGTTTAGTTGTTTTCTTTTATATCGAGATGCTTAATATGCTAGAATTGACATCTCTAGTAGAAAATCTAGATAAAAAAATTGAGAGGAGAGTTTATTATTAGATAATTCGATATAATTGTACTGATAGTGAAATTGAAAGAACTAGTGGGTTCGAGAAGAGTGCTTAGTTGATAATTTTGAAGTAGGATAAGATCAAAAGAAGATTCCTATATAGGAGTAGTGAGCGATTTAATCAAGATAGGTTATTAGCTTAATTAGCAATTGACTATCCTTTTATCATTTCATCGGTAAAAATAATAAAAAAGAAAATTAAATTAAATTGTGTAATTTATTAATTTAAAATTATGTTAAATATCCCATTTATTTGATTCAACTAACCAAAAACAATGGATTTAAGAAAACCATAATGCATATATTACATTCATAAAAAATAAGAAATCATAGCATAAGATTAACAAGAATTCATTATACCACTAACAACAAAACCACTACATATATAATCCAACAAATCATCATCCCACTAAAATACAAGTTTTTTTCCTCCTTAATTACATGAAATGCACGAGAAGAAGAAGAAAATGAAAGAAGGAAAGAAGGAAATAAAGGAAATTGTGAAGATAATCAACCAAAGGGCAGCTTCAATTGAAGATGATGGTGTGTTTAGGGTTTCACAGAATTTGTATTTTTCATAAAAATGGATTTAAAGGAATTAAATCCACGTAAGCAATTTAAAAGAAATGTCCAATTTTTTAAAAAAATATTTTTTCATGTGTCACTGTCACAATAAATCAACCGAGGTTAACGGCCACACTAGTAACATCACTAGAAATTGATGGTTAAACGTGACAGCCAAAGGATTTTTTTGATAGAATTTGCCAATTTAATGGCTTAATTGATGCAAAAGGCTACACAAAATCTAACTACTTTTTTTAGAATAATTTAAGGGTTATTTAGACTTTTTTTTTCCAATTATATATATTTGGTTAAATGTTTGAAAAGAAATAAAAGAAATAAGAATTGTGCTAAAAAAAATTAACAATTTATGAAATAAAATTGATGGCTTAGATTAAATTTCATCAATTCAATGTTTATTTCGAGTCACATGAGAATCGTATCACTAAATATTGTAACCTAAACTAAAATACTAAAAACGCCTCAACATTATTTCACTTCCTACCGCCACCAATTAGAACTTGGTATAGTTTGTAAAGACAAAACAATCATATTTAAATTCAAGACCTACCATATGCAAATGGGATATTTGTATCTCACCTTGTAGTATTGTTAGTGGTTTTAGTTCAATTATTAAACATTTTGTGTCCACTGCTCGTATCATAATAATTAGATTCTACACATTGTGATAGCTTACACATGACATTTGTATTTAAATCTTTAAAAAATATTTAAACTTTTAACCTTTGTATTTAAGTACACGAAATGAAAAATCGAGTCCAGAAAGTATATATGAACAGGTTGCAGATTATGTATCTATGTGCCATTACACATTATTTATTAATACAAAATGATACACCAAAGCCAATCAAACTAACAGTTTTTCAGTTTTGTCAATCACAGTCTCTCTCACCGGCAATTCCAAGCTTACTACTCTTTTCTTTTACTCAGGTTTCAGTTTCAGGGAAGCACTGCAAAAAGCCATAGTTATTGATGATGAAATCTGTAACAAAACGACTTGCATAACATTAACAGAAAATGGTTTTTACCTATTGATGCAGTAACGCTTTCCTGTAGGCGGAGGACCATCGTCAAAGACATGGCCAAGATGAGCACCGCAAGTGGCACAGAGGACTTCTTCGCGAGGCATGAAAATAATCGACAGGTCTAACTTCGATTTCACGTTCTTTCCTATAGGTTGATAATATGATGGCCACCCGGTTCCGCTATCGAATTTAGTGAATGATCTGGACGTAGAGGATCACGGTTGCTTAAGTGTTCCGATGGCCATAAGTTTCAATTCATATTAGTCCTCCAGTAATTTGGAGAAGAAAATCCGGAAGACTTACTCGAAAAGAGGTGTGTCACAACATATGCAGTGGTAAGTTCCAGGTGTTTTTGTGTTCCAGTATTCCCTAAACATAAAAATGGTGCAAACATAATGAATTAGAAGAAGAATGAAGACTACATCGATTTAATGCTAACTATGCAGAATCAAGGTTCATTAGAATACAACATGGCAGGATTTAGGTTCGATTCACGCATTACAACTGCTATCCTGGCACGTTTTCATGTGATAACAAAAGAGATAACACGTCATTAATGATAACCCGATCCATAGAACTGAAAAAGGAAACATTTAATCCAGTACCTATATTATCAAAATACCTATCATCGAGGTTTGGTGCACAAAGGGGATAACAGAACGAGTTGGTCACATTTGTTCGTTAAAAGAAATTACAAACAAGGTGTTAGGTGGTACGCGTGAACATGCAATGAAAATGGAGCTTAAGCAGTTCAGACATTGAACCAGAGAACCGGTACTTATTCTACGAGCAGACAGAACATACCCAGTGAAAGCTCTTTCGGTCCCCTTTTGACGAGTAATATAAAATTGTTCAGGTGTAAGCCTATTCTTCCATTCTTCATCACTTAAAGAAGTATAGTCAACTGCAGCTGTCTCTGCAAGGGACGCACCATTGATATCTGATGGCCAGAACCCGAATTCAGATGTTTTACAAGAAAAGAAAAAGAACAATGGTTGTAAAATTTTTACATTCGTGAGGAATTACGAGATTCAATCACTAAGTGAAAAACTCAAAAAGTACTCTTGGATAACAACAGTGACATGATAACAATAACAACTAAATATGATAATGATCACAACAAATCAATCAGTTTTTCAAGTTTTCCTTATAGTTAACTTCACTCATTGAGATCGAAAAAGGCCTATACGCTATGGGAGTGGCATAGGTCATGGGCAACAGATTCGTCGGCAGTTTTACAGCTGAGGAACTCTTAACTAAGTAGTGTACTGCATTCCTTCATATTCTAGCCTCTTACTGTCATAGTATAGCCTAATATATACATTCATTTAAGGCAAACAGGCATGTATTAACATGCAATATCGGACACGACATGGATACGGCACGACCACTATAGAGTATGTGAATGTCTCGAAAGCTATATAACACAAATTATTAACATATTAAAATTTGTAAAAATGTAAAACACCTTAAACTCAAATACATGGCAAAATACACTTTGAAAACCTGATTTACCTTTAGTATATCTTTCAAGACAAACAATAGAATAACATTTCCAATTCCCAATCCTCAAAAGAATAAAGGTTTAATACACCATTTGGTACCTGAGTTTGGCTTCAATACTCAATTTGGTACATGAATTTTTTGTCCCAATTTAGTACCTGAATTTAGCTTCAATATTCAATTTGGTACCCAGACTAAACAGTGACCTAATAAATATTTGACATGTACTCTAGTAAAAAAAGATACTTAGGTACTTAATCGGAAAAAAACCCTCAGGTACTAAACTGAACATTACCTAAAGTTTAGCTTCAATATTCAACTTGGTACATGAAGTTTTTTGTCCCAATTTGGTACCTGCATTTGACTTCAATGTTCAATTTTATACCATGTGGCCTATGAATATTTGACATGTGTTCTCTAGTAAAAAAACTATAGATATTTAATCCGAAAAAAAAGAACTCAGGTATTAAATTGAATATTGAAGCCAAACTTAGGTACTTAACTGGAAAATAACTCAAGCATTAAATTGAAAAAACTCAAGTAAGACAGTGAACATTGAAACCAAACTCAAGCACCAAATTGAACATTGAAACCAAGCTTAGGAATGAAATATTATATTAACCCAAGAATAAATAAACCCCCAAAGCTTCCACACCTAGTACTACTAGAAATCCTTAATAAAAACCAGGCTTAACTTTGAATTAAGCCTTAATCTAATCACTGAAGAACATTGTTTTTGACCTATAGATAGAACAAATTCAACCCAAAATAAGCAATAAAGCCTTATAATTCAGGACTTACAGTTCCCCTAACAGTTGCTTATAATTCATAATATGAAAAACCGATTTCAAATAACTTTACTATTTTAAAGCAATCAATCAACCAAAAAAAAAATTATATCCAAAGAAAAAAAAAGTTACCTTGAACAGCGTTGTTATTCTCGGGTCTTTGTGAAGAAGCAGAAGAACCCATCGATTGAACTGAGAAGGGAACTTTTCGGGGTTTGTTAAGAACACTAAAAGCCTTCGATTTAGGACTGAAAAAGGATTGGGTTTTCAAAGGAATATATGTTGGTATGCTTAAACTATTAATGATGGCCATTGTTGGTTACGCAGATTCTCGAAACAGTCAAATAGTTGACAGTCATTTGATTGGTTTTTGTGGGTTTGATTTTTGGGAAATGGAAATATATATTATCGAAGGTTCCAAAATGGGAATGGAATACGTGGCTGATTTCCATGAAAGAGTTGCAACTTACAAGCAGAGGATATGGACTCTCCACGTTCATCACCTTCTCTCTACCTTGGATTTATCCAAGTATTAATCCATTTTCATATCTATATTTTTTTATCCAAATTAAAACATCTAACATTTTGAAATTATATCGCCTCATCAAACTGGATTACATTTTACCCATTTACTTAAAAAAAATAACAAATTAATCTTTAAACATGAATAAATTAATAATTTGTAGTCATAAAATTAAGATATTTAACTTAGTTTGTAATTTTAAAACGTATATTTGTATATAAATATTTTTCTACGAATGTAATTTATTAATGTATACAAGATAAAATTAGACTAAAAATCTATAAGGAATTTTTTTTTGAAATATTGATAAACTCGATATATTGAAATACACCAATACTAATTTGTAACAATACAACAAAAGAAACCCTAAACTTTAAATAGATTAATGTAATAAGTTTGGATCTTGCTTGTCGTATGTGATCGAAAATTGAAATGTGATCCCTAATGAAAATCGGAATGTGATCCTAGTGAGAGGAAATAACTCCTTTTATCATATGCTCCTGAAAGAAATAATTTGAATGATAAGATTATTATAAAGTTTTTCTCCTAGTAATAGAGATTTGAATTGAAAGTTGTACCTGTTTATAAACTTTAATTTATGCGGTATACAATTTTTGAAGTAAGGTTGAAAGGCAGTCTTGGCATTTGGTTGATCCCACTCTAATGATTCCCACCACTCTTTTGTTGCTAAGATCTTGTCAAGGTTAGAAGGAACCGGGGACGGAGAAAATGGGATTCGGTTTAGCCTCGGACACCCGAATACTTCGATTACTTGTAGAGAATCACAATGCAATGTTTGTGTATATATGCTCTTCAGTTTTGGTAGCTCACATAAAACCAAATGCCTTAGCATTGGATGATTTGTTGTTTTCTTCATGTCGATCGAATGGTTTTCGATGCTTTCATCGTTGTCTTCTGCAATTATATCCTTCATTTGACGACAAAATGTAACTTCGATAACTGAAAGGCTGTGAAGCTGTAGTAGCAAACCAGGAGTGAACAACCTCTTGATGTTCGGGCACCGATGAATACGAAAGCTTTTCAGATTAGAAAACATGTCATTGGGAAGAGCTGCAGCTCCTGCCTTGTAGCTTAGGGAAACAAAGTTCAGCAAATCTATAAGTCGTAGCGATTCCAAGCTTCAGAAATGGGTGCTCGAGGAGGCACGGAATGCATATTTCACATCATCACACTTGGAGATTTCCAATGATCTCAAGTTGGTTGCGTTGTTCAACGAAGAAATGTCGCATAAGCTAGCAACACCGTGGCAATCATGTATATCTAGACTCTGAATGCCATTCGGAAGGACGAGTTCATCATCTCCTCTCCCAATGAAGCACTTAACTAATTTCACATGTTTTCCAAACGATTCCGGTTCCTCTTTGAACGTCACAGTATGGTATTCACCCACTTGGATGAAGTACATATCCGGTTCTCGACCTCTGGTACTAATAGAATGGACAAATATATTGAATTCATGAATATTGTAGAACTGGCCTGAAAATGTTTCCAGCTTCCTCAAAGATGCCACTTCATACCCTTTAACCTTTGAAGTCTTCGATGCCCCAAATGTTATGAGCACTTGGAGGTTTAAGAGTTTCGATAGTACCCCACAGGGTAAGAACTCGAGATATGGCGTATGAAGATTAAGATACCTTAGATTGATCAGCATTTCTATGCCTTGAGGAATTTCCTTGATTCCAGCATGACAGAGGTCCAATTTCCTTAGAAGAATGAGTTTCTCCAATGACGGAACGAGCCTTAACTTAGCACAACGTCTAAGCAACAAGGCGCTGAGTTTCCCTAATTTGGATATCGAACTCGGCAGAGCTTCGATGCTAGTATCAGATAAGTCAAGAACCTCAAGGGTGGCCATATGCATGAAAAACGGATCCGGGATCATTGTCAAACAATGATTCGATGCAAGTAACAAGGTCGAGATCCTAGTACACATTGGAGATACATCAGAAGGGATTCCGGATATGTAATTGTGCATCAACGAAACCATCTCGAGATCTTCAGTCCAATAGTTTCCATCTGGGATTTCTCGCAAATGCATACCGGATTTTACCATTAAACGGGAACTAATGCCGTTGACATGAATGACCATGTCCCGAACCAAATCATGCATCTTCACCTGTTTATTATCTTCACTCTTGTTCATAACACATTCTAAAAGACAAGCTTTTTCAAGTTTGTTCAACATAGCATGGCCCTTGTCGAAAGCTGCCCGTCTGCTACACATTCAATCTATTACTCCCCCTGTGATCAAACGTTCAATCAACTCCTTTCTTCTAATACCGAAATCTTCAGGGTAAAGTGCACAATAAAGAAGGCAATTTCTATGTTTCTCATCATCCAAGTGATTATAGCTAAATTTCAGCTGCTCAAACACCCTTCTCATGTCATGATGTCCTCTTGTTGAGTCTCGTAATTCTTCTAATGCATTTCTCCACTCACAAGATTCAGTGACACCTTTCAAACTTCTAGCAATTGTGACAATAGCAAGTGGTAAACAAGCACACTGTTTTGCTACTTCTTTCGCAATCGGTTCTATGTAAGGTGAAATAACATCGAGACCGGCTTTCTCCACGAACAAGTTCCAAGCTTCTTCTTCTGAAAGAAGCTCTGCTTTGATTTGTTTGCATCCCATCCTTAAACAAACATCAGCTAACCGGGCCGTTAAAACAAACTTGCTTTTGTTATCTGCTCCGGGTTCTGGGATTCCTACATCTTCGAGCTGAAATGCTTCCCAAACATCATCAAAAATCAGAACACAATTCTTCGTTGTTCGAATCATTGCAAATAACTTAGCAGCCCTTACCATTTCACTTTCGTTTTCCGGCATACAAACACCTATTGCACGGGCTAATTTATCTTGAAGTTGAGTAACACTTGCAAATTTTGATACAGACACCCAAATTACATGGTCAAATTTGTTCGTTTCTTCGAGGAGTCGATTATGGATGAGCTTGATCATTGTTGTTTTCCCGACTCCTCCCATGCCATAGACTCCAATCTTTCGACAACTATCATCCATCAAGCAATCCCATAACTGTTCCATATTTCTTCTAGCAGTAGATTTACCAACTAATTCGGTTGTTGGCAACGTGACCTTATTGCCTGTAGGAGCATCGATAACTAACCTGTCCACAAAATCACCCTTTCGGTGATGCTCATCCACGACCTTAATCGTAACCGTGATCTTCTTCCCTAAACGTGCACGAGATAGGTACTTCATGTCTCCTACCTCTTTACTTAAGGAATCAACTTGGGAGATAATCTTACAAGCACCGTCTAACCAAAGTTGTACTTCTTTCTTCAAGGTTTTACCTGGCTGAAGAAGATCTATGTTCAATCTTGATTCTATGTCATCCTTCCTGCATTTCAATTCTTCCAATTTCTTATGGAGAATCATCATGTATTTTTTGACACCACGATGGTACTTGAAATATTTTGCAATTGGATCCAACATGATGTGTACAATTTCAAGGATTGGTCCTAATACCTCCATTGTATACAAACCTGTAAGTGTTTCAAATATCATTTCATCTGAGAAGGTAGTTCATATACAGAATTCGAAGAAAGCATGTATATAAAAAATTCAGTATTCAATGTCAATAAAAAAAAAACCAGAAACTCCTAGTGTCAAAGGTGTGACCTAATCTAAAATCACACTACTCTAAGGGCTTTGTTCATGTTACTTATAGACTCTTCATTTTTCAGTGAAAATTTAAGATTATATTCAACAAGCAAGGGTAAAATTAAATGATATAAGAAGCATGGGGTAAGCCTGAAAATCAAAACCCTACCTATATAAATCACAATCACAAAGTTTGTTGCATTTACCAGCATCAAATATAACAATCTGGGAAATATAGAAGGTTGGAGAAAGCATGAGAATGGATAGATAGAATTATGTACGTACCCTTCTTCTGCTTGCTGCTTTGGATTGTCTCTGCTTGATATTTAAGGGGCAAAAAGAGCTTGTAATTTGATGGTTAAAAGATTATACCTGTAATGCATTGAATTCCATGATGTGAAAGAGAAAAAATGAAACATTGTTTGTTGACTTGGATTTCTCTTTGTTTGTTGCCATGCTTTATTGTGTGATTATAATATTAAAAGTCAATTAAAATACGACTCGATAAATAGATTGAAACAATACCCACAAACATAATATTAAAAGCTTATGGTTTCAAACAAAGATCAACCAATCAGAGTGGCGCAGCGGAAGCGTGGTGGGCCCATAACCCACAGGTCCCAGGATCGAAACCTGGCTCTGATATTTCTTCGTTTGGTTTTTTTCGTAATTCAGTTTCATAATGTGGGCCATTTTTATATTTGTTTTGGGCTATGAATGTATACTCAAATTTACTACATTATATATAATTTCACATAGATTAAAATCAATCTCTATATAAATATATTATAGGAAAACAGAAAAAAAAATTATTTTTTAAAATATATAAATATAAATTAAAAATGAAAAAAGTTGAGTTTTTATAAAAATTAATCAAAATTGAAAAATATAAAAATTTAGATAAATGTTAAAAGAATAAAAAAATCAAAATTCAATTTATATATAAACTCTAAACATATTTCAATAATGTTAAAGAAAATATTTTTAAATTAAACAAAATATAATATATGAAGTTCAAAAAAAATGCAAAATTAGTTCAATTTGGAAAACTACAAACAATATAATTTTTTAAAATATATATATTCTAGAAAAGTTTTGATAACTTTAAAAATATTTTTTTGGAATAAATAAAAAGTATGTAATTTCTTAAAAAAAAATTTAAAAGTTTAAAAATTTTCAAATTAAAATTCAATGTGTGAACAGTAGTCAAAATCAATCATGTTTCTGTAAAATGTTTAATTTCAATGCATATTAACATCATTTGGTCATTTTCTAATTTATTTCTAAAATGTTTAATTTCAATGCATATTAACATAATTAGTCATTTTCTAATTTATTGGAAGTACCATGTGACGTGTTTTAATAGGTGTCACAAATCAATTACTCTCTTTTTATGCTATTAGATTGAAAAATGTAATTTTATCTAAAAAACAATTAGGTACTAAAATATGAAATATATATATATATATATAATAGAAAGTCCGTTTATAATTTAGGGGCAAAATTAGCATATTAAATGCATAAATTGATATTTAAATTATATATATTTTTTAAAATTAATATTTATTTTTTTTATATAAGTGATATTTAAATTATTTTTTTTCTAAGTTGGTATCTTCACTAGTCAAATCGTTAAGTTTAACTAAAAAAGAAGATTAATCCATAAATTGATATATAAATTATGCAATTTTCTATTTTAGTACTTTTTTTTTTGTTACAAATGGTACCTAAACTACTTTTTCTCTCAAATTTCTATTTTTAAGAATTTAGTCTATCTATTGTTTGAATTTAAAAATTTAAGTCCAATTGTTAAGATCGTTAAAATTTTCTGTTAACTTTATTGGTGTGACATTTAAAAAAAAAAGGTACTCACTCGATAATCATGTCACAAAAAATGGCATTATAATGGAATTGAATTTAACAAAAAAGTTAACGGTGTTAATGATTCTTTAAATTTACATTAGCATTTTAATTAGAATAATATTTTTAGACTAACTAATAACATTATAAATGTTGAGGTACTCAATTATATAAAAAAATTAAGTAAAAAATTAAATCTCAAATTTTAACATAGTATAGGGACCAAAATTAAAATTTGACTATTTTTATATAATTAAAAAGTACAAGGGCCAACATTGAAAATTCATCATTGTTGCTAAGAATGTAAAAGGAAAAAGAAAACCAAGGCAGGCATATAGTAGTATAGATAAGATCTATTAGTTGACATAAAAAACAGAAATTGGCAAACAATACCCAGAAAATATTAGTTAAGTGTAGTTTTAAGCATCAACAAATCAGAGTGGCGCAGCGGAAGCGTGGTGGGCCCATAACCCACAGGTCCCAGGATCGAAACCTGGCTCTGATATATCATTTTTGGGTCACAAAGTGGGCTATTTTATATTAAGTACTGATTTTGGGCGGAGAAAATTGATGTGGACCATCCATTTTCATATTTTTTTTGGGCCTATAATATTTATTCTCTTCCTTTTGAATGTATACTTATAAATTCACATGGATAAAAAATATTATAGGAAAACAGAAAAAAAGTATTTTCTGAAAATAAAATTTTATAAAATATATAATTAAATTAAAAATGAAAAAATTTATTTTTTAAAAATAATCAGAATTAAAAAATATATAAAAAATATATAAATATCTATTCTATTTTTGTCATATTGGGAGTGTTTGGGCCTTTACATTTTCACATAGCCTATTCTTTTTTATTCTTGGTCATTATCAACATTCTGATTAAGAGATGAGTTAAGCCTATGTGGCGCTTTTAAGTGTGAGCTTCCCAATTTATTTATGTCAGGTTTGATATTGCGATATTGAGTTTGAAATGTTAATATTTAGCATATTCTTTTCTCCACCTTCTCAATATTTTATTAGTCACCTTTAAGAATAAAATTTTATATTTTTAGTGTTTAATTTAACAAAAATATATTAATAAAATAAAAAATTTAAAAAGTTAACTACATAACTATAACAATAACAAAAATACTCTAAATCACTCCAAACTTGATTGAAATATAAGCTTAAAAATAATAAAGTAACTCTATACCCTAAAGTTATCAGTGGCATATTTCCCCCTTTAATCAATCACTTTTTCCGGAGTTAGAATCGTTGTTGATGCCTTTACCATAGCAGTGATGTCTTCACCTTGGCGGAGTTTCTTTTCACAACGCCGCTAATGTCATTATATTAGAGATGTTTTGTTTCCGACCGTCACAAAATGTTTAGCATAGTGGCATTTTGCATGTAAACACCACTAATTTCCACCGGTATACCCCTAATTTGCTATAGTATGTAACAAGCATGGGGTGAGCTTGAAAATCAAAACCCTACCTACATAAATCACAATCAAAACCCTACCAGTATCAAATATAACATTATGTGAAATATAAAAGCATGGAGAAAGCATGAGAACGGATAGAATTATGTACGAACCCTTCTTCTGCTTCCTGCTTTGGATTTTTTGTTTGTCTCTGTTTAAGGGGCAGAAAGAAACTTGTAATTTGATGGCTAGATTATTATACCTTTGATGCAATGAATTCCATGACGTGAAAGAAGAATGAAGGTTGTTTGATGTCTAAAAATGGCGTTTTTAAGAAAAATAAGGTTGTTTGTAATAACATATACATGTTATTATAGGTGTAATACTTGACTCTCTATAACCTGTAAAATATTAAAAAAATAAATTGAACTGTTATAGAAAGAATTGACTATAAAGCCAGATTGAATATTATTAAAATATTAGTAGATTAAATGATATGTCAAATCCATATGCTAATAATAATAACAATAGGTTGAGAATAGTAGCGTTAAAGTCTTATATCGGTAAAGGTACTATAAAGACATTTGTATTAGATGTTAGATTGCGTTTTGTCTCATTTATTTAAAAAATAGAAAATTAGTCTTTCTACATTAGGTTAAAGAGTAAATTGATCTTCTTCTTTTTTTTTTCTTTTTTGTTAAAGATTTCATCCATTTCTACTATTAAAACCTAGCGTGGCTGATGGGATAACTGAACAATTACACTACGTGCACCTCAAGCTACAAGGAAGACTAATTTTTAACATTAGAAATGGATGAAAATTTTAATAGAAGGTTGTTGATGGAATAACTTGACAATTACATGTCTGCTATATGCACCTCATGCTAATATATAATGACTAATTTTTAACAGAATGAATTAATTTATTATTTTTTTAATAAATAGTCAAAATACAATCTAACTCTTAATATATAAGTTTCCATAATAGTTTTACCTCTTAACATCCCTCCTTAATTAGTAATTAAAAATAATACCAGAATTGTAATTCTTTTTAAAAAAAATTACTCTTGTACTTTTTCTCATGAAGTTCTTTTATTTTTCTTTACCATTTTCATTTTTATTTATCAATAATCGATAAGATAATTTTGTATTTTTCTTATATTTTTAATTATTTTGTAGGTCTACATGAATGCTAAAGGACAGAAATTGCACACAATGGTTTCTATGTTGCCCCAAATTATATAGTTTAATAAAATTTTGCCTCGAGTAGGTTTCAGCAAATCAGAGTGGCGCAGCGGAAGCGTGGTGGGCCCATAACCCACAGGTCCCAGGATCGAAACCTGGCTCTGATATTTCTCATATTAATGTTAGGGTATTTTTGTAATTCTATCTCATGATGTGGGCCATTTTATATTCAGTACTGTTGGGCCGAGATCCATTGATGTGGGCCTTCCATTTTCATATCTGTTTTGGGTCTATAATATTTATTCTCTCCTTTTTGAATATACTCAAATTTTGCTATATTATAGTACCAAAAAAAAAAAAAGTAACATAAATAATTTGTTACTTAACGAAGAATTATTAATATATAAATATGTATGAAGATTAAAAAAAAATAACGAGAAAATTATGAAAGCCTATTTTACTTTTTTTTTAAATTATAATACTTATGTAAGTTTATTGTTATTATAGTGTTTATTTCTTATGCTTTTGTTTTATTTTTATTTTTATTTTTTAAACGAGTTGATTTATTTATTAAAAAACTACTGAGTTGATTTTATATGGTTCATGAATCAACTTAGCCAATGATTTTATACATGGTAAGGCTTAATATACTTTTTAATTTCTATTCAATAAAGGGATTTATCATTTTTTTTACTCTTCAATATTTAAACATCATATCGATTAAATTTAGAGTCGAATCATATTGAATTTATCTAAAAATAATAAACTCTCCCAAATCCAAACGCTTTTTTTTTACTCATAAAGCTCGAACTCAAAATCTTAGATAAAAAACATTAAACTTCTTGCTACTCAAAACCTATTGTTTCTTTATTATTTAAATTTTTAGTTTAAATATTAATTCCCAAGATAATTTATTAAAACTTAAACCTAAAGTTTAATTTGTTTAAAAAAGAGAGCATAATAGAATAATAGTTTATGTGTCCTCTCTCAAACCAAAACCAAGAAAATGGCACCAACTTTTAAATTGTACCAATTATGTCACATCAAATACTTTAAGAAGAAATAAATAAGATAAAAACGAGAAGATTTTAATGTATATAAGTAGATGCGCTATACATCTTATAAAATATATTTTTTGAAAAGAAAATAATGATTCCATGTTAAGTGGTATTAGAACGAGTCTTTATTATCCAATAAATCAACCTTAACAAAGGAGATCATGACAAGAACATTACAAGATTAGACGAAAGATTATTACCCAATTTATGCCGAACACCCCAACAGATGGGCAATTAAGGATGGACTGATCGCGATGGAGCTTGTGCTCGTCACAAAATTAGGTGGGAGAATTTCACACAAGTGCGTTACATTTCATACCAAACATCGAGCTCTCCTCTTTTTATTCGCTTCTTCCTCCTCTCCTCACCTATACATCCATCTCCTTTCCCTC
This sequence comes from Gossypium hirsutum, assembly GCF_007990345.1. Taxonomy (NCBI): domain Eukaryota; kingdom Viridiplantae; phylum Streptophyta; class Magnoliopsida; order Malvales; family Malvaceae; genus Gossypium; species Gossypium hirsutum. The sequence goes on from NC_053431.1 coordinate 125,699,091, forward strand.
CCGTATTATTTTTCTCATTTTAGTTTATAAGAATTTATAAGAGTTTTTTAATTTATTAATTTATTTGTCCCAATTTCAAACATATAAATATTAAAAAAGTCAAGACTTCACAAGAAATAAAATCCCACACACAATTACAATTAAAATAGTAGCAAATTACATATTTGGAAAATTCATTAGAGTGTAAAATCAAAGCTCCACTTAATGAAATTTCCATCTTTGAGAAAAAAGCTATAATTTTGAGTACCTTAGAGTTTATGTAGAATCAAATGAGCACCATGTTGAGGACGAAGAGTAATTACGGTGATGGGAGAGTAAGCATATGAAGGTGAAAGCTCGAACCGAAATCGTTTTAGAATCATCGCAAGCGCCATTTTTGCTTCCATCAGAGCAAAGTTCTGCCCAATGCAGATCCTTGGACCCCCTCCGAAAGGGAAAAACGCAAGTTGATTACTCTTTGTCGCTTTCGAAACACCTTCCGCAAACCTCTCGGGTCTAAATTCATGCGCGTCGTCACCCCAAATTTCTTGATCGTGGTGAATGAGGAGGACCGGAATCGAAATTACCGCTCCGGCAGGTAACAATAGTTTCCCAAGCTTCATATCCTTTGCCATGGACCGTCCTAGCATAACAACCGGCGGATACAACCGAAGAACCTCGTTCAAGATCATTGTCATCTGTTGCATTGGATTCATTAGAAAAATGTGACAAAGTAGCTTAGCATAGCCAAGGATTCATATAATAATACTTTCAAGAATCGGACTTACGACTTTGAGATGACTAAGACCATCAGGATCTGGTTTACCGTCACTGAAAACTTGGAAAACTTCTTCTCTTGCCTTTGTCTGCCAATCCGGGTTCCATGCAAGCAACACCATCGTCCAAACCAGCAAAACTGATGTGGTCTCTTGGCCAGCAATGTAGAATAGCTTGCACTCGTCAACCACATCTTGGATCTCTTTAAAGTTGGATTCAACAAGTATGCCTAATAAGTCATCATTTTTCACTTCACCGGCTTTAACTGCTTTCTCTCGGTTCTTTACCAATTCCCTAAGTGAATCTTTTATTTCTTTGTCCATCAACTTCAGCTTCTTGTTCGTCTTAGTCGGTAAAAACCTTCGGCCACACAATTATCGAATATAACTTTTAGCGTCTCTAAGGTGATTATATGAACTAATTGAGTTAAACTCGGACAAATTCAATGGCAATTATCGATAGAAAGCAACCTAAATACTAATGACTTGATTAAATCTTTGCATAACTTATCCCTTGAACTCGAAAAAGTGACTAATTTTACCTCCATCCCGGAACATAAAGCGACTGAACCGTTTCGGTGAGAAGATTAGTTTGCTCATCCAATAACAGGAAAATCCGTCTTCCTTCTTCGTAGCTCCCAAAAGCCGCTCGAGAAATCACGTCTCGTGTCAAGTTTACCAAACAAGGCCACACATCGACCTCGCTCGACCCGTTTACAGAGACTGCCTCCTCCCATTTCTCGATCATCTCGGTGCAACATTCGTAGAATGCCGGCAACATGTTCTGCAATAAATATTACCAAGCTAATAACACATGTAGTTGAAACTATTTCATAACCTAATTTCACAACATTTTCTGGTGTAATGCTCATAAACACTATCACCAGGCACGACACTCAAACAAAATAATAAACCTTCAATCAACTTAATCATTAGGTAGATATCAATTCAAATCTAACACGTAAATCAAATTATAAACATTATCACATCAATAAGCTCTTACAATAAGGATGAAATTAGAGGGGACAAGCAGGGACTATGGCCCCAAAAATAAAAAAGTACTCATTTAATCCCTTGAGTATTTACAAAATTTTAAGTTAATTTAATAGTAAAATTATTTTCCGGCCCCTTCTTAAATTTAAAATTTAATTATGCCCTTTTCGAAAACAAAAAAGATATAGTTTAATCTCTTAAAAAGTGTAAAATTTTACATTAATACAATGACAAAATTATATGTTTAGCTCACTCAAAAATTTATAATTTAAATTTAACCCCTCCAAAATAATTCTGACTTCATCCTACTTTCAACCAACTTAATCATTAGCTTGAACATTACATATCAATTTCAATCTAACAGCTAAATGAATTTATAAATATTATCGTATCAATCAACTCTTTCGGTCAACCTGATCATTAGCTTGATTAGCAAATATCAACTCAAAACTAACACCTCAAATTATAAACATGTGTATCTATCGCATAAAGAGCTCCGACATAAAAATAAACAAAGCAAATACCTTCAATTTATCCAGATGAAATGAAGGGGTAATAATCTTCCTATGCTTAGCCCACCGTTCTCCCTCTAGGGTTAAAATCCCACTAAAAAGCAAGGTAATAAGTGGGTTAATCTTAGGCTTTTGAAACTCATTGAATTTGTTAAATATCTCTCTTATTGTTGCGCGGAAGCGTGTGAAAGAGTAAAATTATTGTACTGAAAAATCACACTAAGTTCAATTCCCAGGAAAGAGAGGTGGATCACGATGATCACTTAAGTACCAAGTCTTTCCTAGCCAGAATATCCCTCTATCGTAATTTAATAGCACAATAAATCATTACAATCAAATTCACAAAATATGAACAATAAATAGTAAAGAACACCAGAATTTTAACGAGGTTCGGCAAATCTTGCCTACGTCCTCGGGCACTACCAAATATATTTCACTCCAAAAATACAAGTGAAACTTTACAAATAGGGAGAGAGAACAATTGCCTTAAGTAGAGAATGGCAAGTGTGGGATGATGAGAATGAGCAATGGTTGGCCTATTTATAGTTGAGATTCAAGGGCCACATTGCAAAGTCACTATTCACTTAGGGACCAAAAATTGCTATTTTCCCATGCCCAACACTAAATAAATATTTGGTGCCCATAACTTTGACCTTTCCAAGGTATGGGTAGGTATGGGAAAGGTATGGGCAAGGTATGGGATATATTCTAATAATCTCCACCTTGAAGATTTGATTAGGATAATCTTATCTTCACACAATTCTTTTTGCCTTTGACAACAATACTTGATAGTGCCTTCTTCGACTGTTAAACTTGCAGGATATTGATCAAGTTCAAACAATGTTCGAACTTGGTTGCTGTTACCACCTTGGTCATCATATCTGCGGGATTATCTGCAGTCTTGATCTTCTGAAGACAAATTTTCCCCTCTTCAATAATTTCCCGCACAAAATGGAATCGTACGTTGATATGTTTTGTACGTGCATGATAGACTTGATTCTTTGCTAAATGAATAGCACTTTGACTATCACAATACACGTTAATATGCTCTTGAACCAACCCCAAGGTTTTAGCCATACCTTGTAACCAAATAGCCTCCTTTACAGCCTCTGTTACAGCCATGTACTCGGCTTCTGTGGTTGACAACGCAACTGTAGACTGTAGTGTAGACTTCCAACTTATTGGTCCTCCAGCAAGTGTAAACACATAACCGGTGGTTGATCTTCGCTTGTCCAAATCACCGGCATAGTCAGAATCAACGTACCCAATAACACCTTTACCAAGTGTATTATCCTGCTTGAACAGTAATCCAACATCCACGGTCTTCTGAATATACCGTAGAATCCATTTCACAGCTTGCCAATGTCCTTTTCCAGGATTATGCATATACCTGCTCACTATACTAACTGCCTGTGAAATGTCGGGTCTTGTACACACCATTGCATACATCAAGCTACCCACTACATTAGAATACGGAACTTGCAACATGTATTCTCGTTCCGTATTCGTCGAAGGAGATAGTTGTGCAGAAAGCTTGAAATGAGAAGCCAACGGGGTACTTACAGGTTTGGTCTGCTCGTTCATGCCAAACTGCTGTAGTACTTTCTTCAAATACTGCTTCTGAGACAAGCTAACTCTGCCATGAGCTCTATCTCTACATATTTCCATGCCGAGAATCTTTTTAGCTTCTCCTAGATCTTTCATCTCAAACTCGAGATTGAGTTGAGTCTTCAATCTTTCAATCTCAACTTTGCTCTTAGATGCTATTAGCATATCATCAACATATAAGAGCAAGTATATGAAAGTTCCTTCTTGTAGCTTCTGAAAATACACGCAATGATCAAATTTACTTCTTGTGTACCTTTGCCCTTTCATGAACTGATCAAATCGCTTGTACCACTGCCTCGGAGATTGCTTCAATCCATAAAGCGACTTTGTCAGTTTGCAAATCCAATTTTCTTTTCCAGCAACCTTGAATCCATCTGGCTGAGTCATATATATTTCCTCTTCCAAATCACCGTGTAAAAACGCGGTCTTCACATCAAGCTGAACTAGTTCAAGATCATATTGCGCAACCAAGGCTAGCAAAATCCGAATAGACGAATGCTTCACAACTGGAGAAAACACTTCATTGTAGTCTAGTCCTTCTTTCTGAGCGTAACCCTTTGCTACCAATCTAGCCTTGTATCGAATTTCATTTTTACCAGGAAATCCTTCCTTCTTTGCATATACCCATTTGCATCCAATTGCCTTCTTTCCCTTGGGCAGTCTCACCAACTCCCAAGTCCTATTTTTATGAAGAGACTGCATTTCTTCATTCATAGCTTGCTTCCACTTTACACCATCAGAGTTACTTATTGCTTCTGTGTAAGTGGAAGGAACATCATCATCTGCAATTGGAAGTGCATAGGCCACCATATCGTCAAAGCGAGCAGGCTTACGAATCTCTCTTCTTGGCCTCCTATATGCAATTGAATCTTGTTGCTGTAGAAGTTCTTGGGTCGAAACTTCTTCATCATTTGTTCTTTCAATATTAGCTGGATCATCATTAACCTTTTCAAACTCCACCTGCTGCAAAGTACTACTGGTTTTGTCATCCTTTTGTGAATCCTTGTTCTTCATCATGGTTGATTCATCAAAAGTTACATCTCTACTGAAAACAATCTTCCTTGTATCAGGACACCAGAGACGGTATCCTTTTACACCACCAGTTATACCCATGAATAATGCTTTCTTTGCTCTTGGGTCTAACTTAGATTCTTTTACATGATAATATGCAGTGGAACCAAAAACATGTAAAGAATCATAATCAGTAGCAGGTTTACCAGTCCACATCTCCATAGGAGTTTTCCATTTATTGCAGCTGATGGCAATCGGTTAATTAGATGGCACGCATATGTAACTGCCTCAGCCCAAATTCCTTGCCCAATCCAGCATTGGACAACATACATCGAACTTTCTCCAGTATAGTCCGATTCATGCGTTCTGCCACCCCATTCTGCTGTGGTGTATCCCGAACAGTGAAGTGTCGCACAATGCCCTCATCTTG